>NC_089566.1:0-642800 GCF_040115645.1 Euwallacea fornicatus | reverse complement strand
GACGAAAACAGAAAATTGTGGAAAAATGTAGAGTCGAAACCACCATGGCTTTTAACATCTATTCAATAGCTGTTCAATAATAAATAGAATTTTCACGGTTTTTAAATTTCACCATTTTTTCGTTGTTAGCTTGTAGCTGTGCTTTTTGAGATAAATCAAATTATCCGAGAATATTATTGGGAATATAAAACAGCAAAATTTTTCCCAACTTATAACTCACTTCATATCTCCAAGGGGAAGATTCCAAGATGATGCATTAAATATCAAGATGAAGTAATTCTTTTACATACGTCTTTATATTATCGAGAATTATCGTCGATGGTGTTGATTTTTTGTCTCGTTTAATGCGCCAGCGATAGAAAAAGATGACAACTATGACGTAATCGTTAAGTATAATTACACAGATTGTGATGACATACAGACAAGTGATGTGTTTTCACTAGTCGAAAAACCATCAGTTTCAACTTTTTCAGTCGATGAAAAACTAAAAAAAGTTAACACCTCTAATGCAAGAATATACAGGGTTGCTCATTAGTGCGTCAAAGTGCGATATCTCAGTAAATATATAAGTTTTGGAAGGAAATTTGTCTTAGTAAAGTTTTTGGGGATTAAAAGGCACGTATTTTTAAATTATTTTCAAATGTACAGGGTCTGTCATAAAAGTGTGGTAGTACCAAATTATGTTTTTTTAAATGGAACCCCCCAATTTTTTTGCCATTTTCGGATTTATCGTCAAATTTTAAGGCTAGTTTATGAAATAGGTCTTATATAAAAAATTTACAATTTTCGAGTTATTTGCAAAAATTCGGAAATTTTGATAGCTGCAAGGTCTCGCGGAAATCAATGCTGTTTCCTAACCATTGCGAATTTTGGAATCGATCTCATTTTAATGCAGGGTACTTTAGGTACACTATTGAGTTATTAGACGCTCTTTACACTCCTGATTTCAGTTATGATATGTTTTTTTGCATTTTGTTTAGAACGGAAAATACGCAGTATTTCGGTATCCTCGCACCCAGCATTTTTTCAGTAACTCAATAAGGATCAAATTTCCGAAATTAAGTTCAGAATTTCAGTAAATAAAACGAATTATTCCAACCAACCCCAAACTGAGAAACCATCAGACTCTTTATAAAAACATTTTCGTGCTAAACCAAAATATTTCCAACGGCGATATCGCCCCATTATCGGAGGGATCGAGATTTCCCAACGAAGCGGGTGTATGGTAAATATTTGATAGGTTATGAAATTTGTAGAGGAAACCGCATAAATCTTTTAAATATTATAATTTTCTATATTTTCATTCAGGAATCGTTCCCATGAATTTTTGGAACATTGAAGTGAATGTAGACATGTTGGAATAGCATATAACTAAAATATGTGAGATAATCTCCGACTTTCGGAAAAATGCTTTAATACACGCATCATCTTTCCACTTTTGTTTCTAATACAGTCATGGCAGTTATCACGATTATCATGTGAAATATTCCACTTGAATCAAGCGTTTAACTTATTTTAACGCAATTTAATCATCCGACTATTCCATATAAATAACTATTTGACCACGTGAATCCAAATTTGATGCGGCACCTTTAGAACTTAACAAAGACAAGGAGTTCTCTTAATTGCACAGCGGTGGGATTGAATCAAAGTAAAGGGATTTAATCAATGAAGAATACGGGACACTTGAGCCCACTTTTCGGCCGCCAGGGGCTCGCCACAGTGAGACGTCCTGTCGTCGCTACTGTGGTCTCCACTGGTTGACAGTCTGCTGGCTGTGATCGGACAGTGGGAGGTTGACGTTCGGGCCTTTGTCCAAGATCTCATCATCCTTATTCGAGGATTTTATTGTGAAAGCATAACGGTTTTGTCACATTGATACTTCGTGTGTGACACAGGTTAGGCTGGCGTGACTGTGATTATTGCACCCTTTTAATCCGAAATTGTATCTTTGAGCCGTTACCATCTGCATGGAGCAGATACCCTCTAACTACGTGAAGTCGGAGTGTGGTTGAGGGTAGTAGATGTAAAGAATTAAAGGCGCCTCCTACTTTTACAGTAGCTGTTCTTCAAGAGGACCAGCAACTGCGTTAGATCGCAGTAGTTTCCAAAGGCAAGGAAAATAACAAAAAATTGATAACTTACTGGAACGAACAAAATGAATTAAGAAACAAATGATGCAGTCTTTATTTATATCCAATAAGTTTCAAACTTGTTAAAAACTTCCCGTGAGTATATTTCACAGCCTCACTTTAATTCCACAGTTGGCAACTTGATTCATCTCCCTCTTTCCTCACCTCAAATAAAGACGTTAATTTATCCGATAAACCCATACTTAAATCTCCAGGATGTCCAAGGAATATCCACGCAAATCAATATAAGTTGCTAGCGAATCGAGGAATAGAGCAATTCAGGTACATATGCTTTATAAAAAAGTTATTTGCTTTTGTCCTACAGGATGTTTAACTTTTTTTGCTATAAATTGAACATAAGTTGCATATCTTTTTATTTCTCGATTTGAAATTGCTTCTAGAGATTGTTAACATTAATAAGCTATGTGCCAAGCTAGTTAATAGGTGGCGCCACTTGTGCCTTACCAACGTGCAATAAACAAACCTAACTTTTGATTAGTGCTGATAACTTCAATATTTTTACAACTTCAGATATTTTGAATTCTTCTACCTCAAAACTTTTTCTGCAAAAAACTCGTATTTCTCGTGGAAAACGCCATACGAGCGCCGTTTTTCCCATTTTTACCCACGTCATTAGTCACAACTGTACTAACGAATAGCTTGTTCCATTAGGGTGATATTAAAATTTTGTTATACTTTCACGAATGCCTTAACACAATGAATTCACTAATATTGAAATGAGAAATGTGGTTTGTGTTTATGCGCAAACAAAATTTTGTCAGGGTGTTGTTGAAAGATACGTGGAACTTTATTCCGATAACAGACAACCGGATCATCCAGCTTTGGAACAATTTTCTGAGAGATTGGATGAGGATGGTTCATTTTTTTCAAAGCTGGAACAGGAAACGGGAATTTTTGTCTAATAGCGGAGGATCCAGGAACTGGCATCAGACATACCTCTGAAGCAACAAGAGTCAACAAATTTTTAATTCAAAATAACAGACCTTGTTCAAAGCGCAATTAAATTATGGTTTAAGACTTGGAAATAATATTTTTGTTATTTTCAACATGTGTGCACAGCTCTTCGTTGCACTAATCATATTATTGACTTCGTTAAAGGGAGTACATGTTAACTATCGATAACAGAATTATTTTATAGCATATTATAAACTTGATTATTTCAAATAATAATGGGCTGCATTTTTTTCTTTATTAAGCAAATATTTTATTGTTTTAACATTTTCTTTGGGAGGAGAAAAAAGTGATATTATCAAAAGATTTAAAATGTACGAAATCACTTAATTGAAACTATTTCAAAAAAAGTTAGAGATGAGTTTTTTTACAGAATTCCCGTTGATAAATAGCCGAAAGTATCAGATTCACCTAAATATTCAAATTTTCTGCATTTATAAAAAGTTAAGTTGATTTTTTTTGCCTCGATAAGGCGCAGGTAGCGTTACTAGGCAGCTCGCTTGAAACAGAAAATTTCAATTAACTTGTCATACTACAGAAAATTAATCGTAATTTCAAGTTTGTTAATCAAAACTCGGAGGTTTATTCCCAATTTACCGAAAAACGAAAATTCACTCCCTTTAGAATGAAAATAAACGACTTTCAATGTAAAGTAAGTTTGGTTCGATCGCTTTAGGTTTTCACCTTTTAGTGCTTAATGTTCGTTCATGTGATAGGTTCAGGGACATCCTGCACAATCAAAAACACTGAGAAAGAACCCTCTGAAACCAGATACAAACAAGGATATACAGGGCGAGTCGGGAGGATCGTGCCAAACTTCAGGAGCGTGTTGTACATGAAAAATAAATGTAAAAAAACTCAAATGTTGTTATCCGATTTTCGTTTGTTTACAAGTTATAGCGTAAATAAAATTAAAACATAAACATTAAGCAACATTTAGACGAAATGTTTCCTGGACGTTGGATTGGTCGTTGTGGCCCTATTAGTTGGCCTCCAAGGTCTCCAGACCTCACACCACTAGACTATTGTTTGTGGGGTTGGTTTAAAACTGAAGTGTACAGAGTTAAAGTGGACACTCAAGATGCACTAATTCAACGCATTAGAAATGCTGCAGCTGCTATTGAAGAAAGACATGAAGCAATCAGGAGCGCAACGAATGCTCTTCATAGACGAAGCCGAAAATGTTTAGAAGTTAATGGCAATATTTTTGAACATTTACTTTGATATCCAAACATTAATTTATGGAATTTCTTATGAAATTTATAATTTTTTTAGATTTTATGTTTTAATTTTATTTACGCTATAACTTGTAAACAAACGAAAATCGGATAACAACATTTGAGTTTTTTTACATTTATTTTTCATGTACAACACGCTCCTGAAGTTTGGCACGATCCTCCCGACTCCCTCTGTATACACATTGGTTGACTTTTAGTCAAGACAAGAGGGCTAATTTTAGACTAATTTCTGGTTTAGGCACCCTTCGAAGGAAAGGTTGATCGCAATTAAACATTGTTGGAAAGTCTGTTTGCTTACATTAATGCGACTTCGTTACAACACTAGCAGCCCTCAAACACTACACGGAGTGGAGTGAAGTCTTATGACACTTTCTTGCGCAGGTGACTATTTAAATATGAAAGGACAGCGTTGATGAGGAGGTGATAAGATTGATATTTACTGCTTTGGTCGATGGATATTGAAATAATTAACACAGAAACCTTAAAATTGATTATAGCGTTAAATACGTTATAAAACTGCAAGTAAAGATTCAGTAATTATGGTACGCTTAAAAAACTATAATAGCGCTAAGAGGGAAAAACGTAACGAGGCAAGCGCGACGAAAACAGCAGCTCGAAATTCTGGAATAAGTTGTTTTGCCTCAACTTTAATGTCATGTGAAACGAAAAGAAAAATAATCATTAAATTTAGAAAAGGGTGTGCAAGAATAACAAAGCCATAGGTTTGACAGCCATCATATGCATCAGGCGTTACAACGTGTAGCATGATGTAATAAAAAAATTAAAAGTTGAAAACCTTGGGGTTCATAGATTTGAATTAACTCATAAATTGATTAAGTTATGAGGAAACTAAACAGAATTCGATCAAAAATCAAGAGAGATAAAATTTAGATAATAGATTGTAGAATCTCAGAAACACATTAAAATCCTTTAGCGGTGTACGAGCAGAATTTTCTAACCGATTCTATGGACCAACACCTCAGAAAATACATAACTCTGTATAGTAATTGGAGGCAAGCTACTCTCGTATTAAGCAGCACCTATTACCTAACATGCATACAAAATTGTCAAACTCTAGCTGTAGTACATCAAGCCCAATAGAGTACAAACCGAATATTTTCTTAACTTTTAGCACCCTGTAACTTCGCTAGCGAGGGTGATCAGATACATGCTTATTTAAACTTTTTTATTCACTTTGTACTAGAGACTATATACCTCAAATGGAGCTGTGCAACTCTGAAACACCCTGTATAGAGCACGTATAAGGTGTCCCATTGAAAACTCTACACTTCGCTTACTTCGAAGTACAATAAAAATATTAAAAATTGCTGGAACGCGTCGGCTTCGATCTCGATGGGGACACATTTTAGCGTCAAATGCAGATTTGCTAAAACAACCCCTTTTGCGGGGGTACATTCAACTTTAGAATCTCAAATAGCACTACAGGTCGAGTGACAGCACATTTGAAAGGATTTTAAATTCTGATTGTTGGTATATGTATTTTTTTCAATTTTAGGTCACCTGTTATACAGGGTGTCCAACGAATATGGGCCACTATGTGTATCTTGGAAACTGCGACTAGGAAAAAGTCGAAACTTGGACATCATACTATAATGGAGATGATCTATTGATTAAAAATATTTTCATGAAAATACCACTTCCAGTAATATCGGAAATAAATGTCAACTCGCTTATTTCAAATGGAACACCCTATATATTATAACAAATTTCAATTCTGTAGAACGTTATGAATGTTTTTCGTGTATAGTGTTCTATACCTAATTTTTTTTTCGGTTTTCGAGATATTTAGAATTTTTCAAAACAAATTGGAGTTTTATCCACGAATGTATTTTCTAATCATCCGAAAATGGCTAAGCATTTTGCAATGAAATTCTACGCTATGCTACAAAATGCTTTCCAGTCCTTGGATCAGTGAGTTAAATCAAGTTTTTTCATACAGGGTATTCAAAAAGAGAGTCCAAAATTATCATTCAAAAATTGCAAAAAATTCAAATTTTTTAAATGGAAACCCCCCATTTTTTCAACGAATGCATATTTAACACCAACAATAAGTACTACTTTCAATTCAATTGTCCATATCTAAATCTAACAATTTTCATTTTATTTAAAAAAAAACTCTTTTCAATGTTCAGTACTTGTTAGTTTCAGTACGAGTTAACATTCGTTTCCGGTATAACCGGAAGTGGTATTTTCACGAAAATATTCTTAATCAATTGATCACCTCCAATTTGTATGATGCCCAAGTTTCAACTTTTCCCCAGTCATAGTTTCCAAGACACGGATAATGGCCCATATTCGTTGGACACCCTGTATAATAAACCAACGCACTCCAAAAATTTAAATGTAAGTACAGATTTGGCAAATTTCAATGAGATTTGAGGTGGTTATATATGAAAAATGTTTCCATTTTCAATTTATCAAATTTGCATATCATGTTTTCTGGCTTATTTTGCAGTAATTCAATTTGAATTAAAAAAAATTAATAATCGCTGATGTAAAAGTTGTTTAAAAGTGTTTTGTAAAAAGATATTTTAAACAAAACAATTGTTGTGATAACAAGTTTATATATGAATGAAAATTTTTTTTCGTTGTCCGATTCTCAAAGAAGAGCAAATGTGTTTAGTAATTATCAATTTAAAAAATAGTTTATACCGAAGATAAAAGATTTAAAATTATTTCTCTCTATTTTAATAATAATGATAGTGCACACATGACAACAAGAAATTTCAATCAATGCCCCTCCAAACCCAAATAAACCAATTTCCGATGTTTGCGTCATCAATTCGGTCCAAAGGGCTGCGAACGAGGGTCAGTGAAAAGAAACGTCAAATTCTCATTTGTCGTTTTTGATCATATGGAAACTGATCATGATTTTAATATCCACGAGCTTTCGGAAATTTCGAGAGGAAAGTTGTTAACAATTTCAAAAAAGGTTACAAATACTAACCGGGTACACTTCAATTGATTCAAGACCTGAATGAAGACGATCCTGACCGTTGTTTACAATATATAGAAGAAATGACTGACCAACTTTCAAACAATCACAATTGTTCATATTTAATATGATTTTCCGAAAAATGCAGTTTTTATCACGATTGATTGGTTAATCGTGACAAATGCCGTTATTGGAGTTACACGAATCCGATGTTATTTAAGAGAGGAACATGCTCAAAATCCTGAAACATTTAATGTGTGGGCAGGAATTCTTGGAAGCGACATTATTGGACATTATTTTCTGTCAGGAAAACTTGTGGAAAAATGCATTTTTGAGTTTTTGGAAAATTGTATTTATCCAGTGATTTTTGAACTTATAGAAAAAGATGACAATATTTTAGAGGGGAACGTTTAGTTTCAGCAACATGGGATACCCCCACGTATCACAGTTCCAGTTCTTTAATTTATTTACGAAATTTTCCAAATCAACGAAGAGGTCGCCACTGATCTGTTAAGTAGTCGCCAAAATCACCTTATGTGAAACCACTCAAGATTTTTCTTATGGGGACATTTAAAGCCGAAGCCTTATATCATTCAATTGTAGTCTCTGGAAGAATTCAGGCCACCTGTTCTTGAAGAATGTCGCCTAATGACAACCGAAACCCTTAATGGTATTCGTCATAATGTTAAACAAGGTTTTTATCATCGCATGGAAGTGAGAGTTGGACATTTTGAACAACTAACTAAATGATTAATACAAAATTGTCTTTTATTATTACACACAAGTTAAATGTTTATTTTTTGAGCAACAGACGATCTCGAATTGCAAAAAAGAACATAATGACAAGCAGAATTAAAAACTTTTCGAAATGAGGTTTCATCCAACCTACAGTGGCAATTCAGATTCTAAAATTGGATGCATCTCGGCAATAGGGGTTGTTTTGGTTAATCTGCATTTGACGCCAAAATTACCCCCCCCCCCCCCCCTATCGTAACAAAATTGAAAGGTCACGGCTATTTTTAATTTTTTGATTGTAGTTGAATGAAAGCCGGGTGCAAAGTTTTCAATAGTGCACAATATATGATATACGAGGCTATGAATGTTATATGAGGCGTGAAGCTCTGAAAGTGATCGAAACAGCAAAATGTAGCATATTTTACCTATTAATTTGATAACTAATATTTAGATGATGTGAAGCAGGGTAAATTGTAAGTTTTTTTAGAAGATGAAATGAAAAATTTTTATTTGTTATGGTTTTCAGCTTTGTTGACATTTTTACTTTTCATGAAAACTAAAATTTACTTCTTTTATCATTTAGAAATATTCATAGACGATCAGACTAAATTTTTGTGAAAATAAATTAACCGCAACCGTTTAAATTATGAATTTACATCAATTTTTCCTGCCGGCAATTGGAGATAATCACGGTAATGTATGGTGACGTTTGAAATTATAGTTGATATACTATACAGGGTATCTCGTTATAAACGCCTCCTCTTTTAACTGTTTCGTTTTTGATTTTTGAAGAAAGTTCTTTATATAATAGGTGTTGGTTACAAGGATAAGGCCCCCGGCACCCTAATATCCTGCCCCTACCCTTGACCCATTTATCATAAGAACCAAAGCACAAGACAAGAATAACTGCAAAATTACTACCGTTTCAGGCAAAATAGAAAGCCTATCGTCCTAACTAACACAATACAATTTGATAAACTGATACAATACAACCTTTTCTTCTTCCTTTAAATCACTCTATGGGAGTATTAGGGACTTTAAGTTATTGGTTTTTTGTTATTAATTTTGTTTTATTGTTCTGGCACGTGAAGCAGCTTCTACCACGCCTACAGGACAACTTCTTTGTTTCGCACGTGGATGACTTCTACCACGACACAAACACCGAACGAATGATTCTTCCACGAGCCCGAATCCGGCTCGAATCGCCTAAATGTTAAGGGGGATCCTTCGACAAACGGAACCCCCTTAACAGGGAGTTTTTCCAAATAAAATTTTATTAATGATTATTTATATATAGACGTAAATATTTTTGAAAGAAGAAAAGCCAAATGATCGAAAGTCTTTTTCCCTGGAAGCTACATGATTTTTATACATTTAGTCAAGAAGAAGGGAAGTTACTAAGGTTACGAAAAATATCACAATGAAAGACTTGTTTAGGTGACTTTGTGAGTTGTGGGTTTACAAATTTAATCTAGAGCAGTGCATAAACCAAATTTCTAGGTCTTTATGGGTATTAAAGCGTGAGTTGGCCACTCTTTTACCAGAATTTATAGGTCAAAATCTTGATATAGACAAAGGCACATACAGGCTGACTCGGATAAGATTGCGCTCTAGGGGGAACTCGTAAATTATAAGACATAGGGAGTTGGTCAAAAGTTGCGTCTTTTTGCATTCTGCAAAATCCCGTTTTCAAAATTGAAAAATTCCGAATGGACCTGAAGTTATTTGAGAAAAAAACGATTTTTCACGATTTTCTGATTTTATTTTAAAAGATGTGGGCAAACAAATCGTACACTCTCATTGCCACTTTTTCTCTTCTACAAAATAGTGATTTAAGATTTTCGATTCGACGTTTCGTTTCTTCGGAACCATCATCAACTTTGTTTATCAAATAGTCAATAAATTTTATTTTATGCTGAGTAAATTCTACTTTTTTTTCTGAGTCCAACGATACATCACACTTGTGATTTCTTAAATGATTGGTCCAAAAAATCTCATTTTCCGTTTTCCCACGTAACGAAACGATGCGACCTCATGAGTGGTTCTGAAAACAATTTCTTTAGATTTGTCACTTAGTTAACAAAAAATAAATACAAAAAAATCGTTCGAAATTATTTTTCACGTTCAACCCTTATTCTCCAAACATAAAAAACAGGTTAGTAATTTTTTCCATAACTCTATTAAAAATCTCCAAAGTTAACTTTCTTATTGCGAATCGAACTACTACCTCGAATTCATCATTTTGAAAAATCTTACAATGCATTTAATTTTAAGGAATCCCCAAAAGAAAAAGTCCAATGGTGTAATATCTGAAGATCGCGGTGGCCAGTTCATGGGAGTCGTAGCAGAAATTAAATTATTTTGAAAACGACCTCTTAATACTGTTGGCATACTACTAACTTTTAGTTGTTCTATTTTGTATTGTCCATCACATAAGACTGACGGATAGTTATGCATAATTTTACACCGTCAATCAGTTATGACTAACGGCACCAGTTTCATAGAATGCACTTTTTATTAATGAATTATGTTTGTTTAAAATATAATGTCGGTTTTTATAAATCTCATTTATTGCATGTTATTTTGAATCAACCTTTATATTGTTTTTGTGTGTAATATATGTCAATTTAAACCGCTCGATGTCTTCTATATTTCCATAAGAATTTCGTAATTATTTAATTTTAAACGACGTGGATATTAATTCCATAAGTTGATATGGAAAAGAAGCAATTACGTATCATTTTCTTATTCGGCGAAGTAACGAGGAACGAACGCACGCTACAATGTTGGTCCCAAAAATTTCGCGAGAGAGATGAAGTGTTCGAAGATTAGGAAGGCCTTACACGAAAGACGACTATCGATAATTACTAATTGAAGGCTTTGGTGGAAGCGAATCCTCGTACAATAGTTCAAGAACTTGCAGGTAATTTAAGTGTTACAATTAGAACAATTTCCTCACCCGAGAGAACTTAGAACGTCAAAAAAACTCAACAAGTAGGTTCCACACGAATTAAATAAAAATCAAACGCGTCATCCTCAAATTGGTTTAAAGTTGCTTTTTTCCTCATTTTGCGCAATAACAATGATCATTTTTTCGACCGGATTGTGACGTGTGATGAAAAGTGGATACTGTACGACCGACGGCGGTCAGCTCAATGGTTGGACCATGATTAAGCCCACAACATTTCTAAAGTCAAAGTTACACCAAAAGGTAATAGCGGCTGGTTGATGATCTATAGTCAGTCTTATTCATCGCAGCTTCTTGAATTTGGGCGAAACGATTATGACAGTTATACTGTCACCAAATTGACGAAGTACATCTAAAACTTCGACATCATCTAGAATTAGCCGAAGAACTGATTCTGCGTGACGCCAACACTCAGCCGCATGTCGCCCAATTGACCCTACAAAAATTACCATCTGGACTAGGAAATTTTGCCACATCCACTATACTCTCCAGATTTTTTGCCCACTGACTATAACATTTGGACAACTTCTGAAGACATAAATGTTTTAGAAAACAAGGCGAGACGCCAAAAATGCCTTCAATGCTTTCATCGCTTCCAGACCTCTGGAACTTCACATTACTGACATATATACAGGGCGCTTGGTAACCCGATATATTTCTTTAAGGTAGTGATAAAGCGCGAGGTAAAGACTAAGTTTAACCTAACTTAGCTTAGTACCAAAGTCGGTATTAACAAAGATACAGGGTGTCAAAGTTAAAAAAATAAATCATATTTTCTTTAATAGGTTGCGATTTTTTTCAGCTAACTTTGTATTTCCTATTCATTTGTAGCATACTGCTGATTTAGTCTTGATTTTCCAGTTATTTTGAAAATTATATGCCGCATAGAGACTTTTTTCTTCAACTGTAAGAGCTATGATTTGAAACGGAAAAAAAAGTTCCAATAAACCAAGGGGTGTATCAACCCTGTATCTTGGAAACAAGGCATTTGCGGACATATGTTTATTAGACATTTTTGACTCAAAATCAGTCGAGGATTACGCCTTTAAATTTTTTACACGTAGTTAGGAAACACCCTGTATATGTACAATAATTTCGATAATATCCTGAGATATTACCGAAATTATTGTATCTGAGCTTGATCACAATTTTTATGATTTCAATGTAACAGCAAAGCATATCGAATTTCTCGACATTGGAACAATGTTCCGTTGCTCCAAATTTTCCAGCACAAAAATACAACACAAATCGACAACTATATAAATACAATTGACAAGAATCGACCGTAACTAGGTGACAGATTTAAACGAATTATTTTCAGTCACTCGTGATGTTAAATAAAACTCACGTTACGTTGGAAAACTGAGAGTGAGATTTTTTGGACTAAACCATTTAAAACATCGTAAGTGTGATATGCAGTGGTGGCCATTGAAATAGAGCCAGTTCAAAGAAATATATTTCTTGGGAAATAAAGTTTTAATATGACACCGAATTAGTATAATAATCGTATATTGTAAATATATAATAAGGAAAGAAAACCTTAACAACAAACTTAAAAAAAAAATCATAAACGTATTATTTAACAAATAAATGGAACAAATCAACACGAACATTTGGTCATAAAAATAGAGCCAATCGAAGATGGAGGCACAATTAATAATATTTTGCAGTTTCAAAATTATGAAATAACGCTTAAACTCTCTTTAAACTCTTAATAACTTTAAACTCTGTTGTATGACCATTATGTTTAACAACTTCGACGCATCTTCCAGGCATAGAGCTTCCAAGCTTTTGACACACGTCTAGTCGTATTGCTCCCCATTCTGCCTTGATCACCTCCCAAAGTTCGTCCTTGTTTTTCGTTTTATATTTGCCAAAAGCATCCTTGAGGACAGTCCATAAGTTCTCACTAGGACTAAGGTCCGGCGATTGGGAGGGCCAAGGTAATAAATCCGCATTATTATCGTTTAAAAATGTTTTCGCTCTCCTAGACGTGTGCTTCGGGTCGTTCTCTTGTTGGTACTTCCTTATTGGCGGCATGTTCTCCTCTGCAAAAGGCAACATAATATCTCGAAGAATGTGGACATATTCATGTTGATTAATGGTTTCTTTAATCCAGTAAATTGGTCCTACACCATGCCATGAAAAGGGTCCCCAAAATTTTATGTTACCACCTCCATATTTAACCGATTTAATGGTGTCTTTTGGTAATAATTCCTGGTTGCGTGGTCTTCTGACATAGTGTTTCCCATCAGATCCCATTAGATTTATTTTTGTTTCATCGCTCCATAAAATAAAGCGCCATTTTTTTATTCCCTTTTCACCATCCTAATTCAAATGGTCTTAGGCGCATTTTAAACTTTGCTTAATGTTCTTGGAGAAGGACAAAGGAACTTTTCTAGCTACTCTGCCGCAATGTGGGGATGCCCGGAGTGGGAGACCGATCGAACTGAGACCAGAGGGGAGGTACTCAACCTGGACCGAGGGACGATCGGCTATAAACTCATAGAGAGTGAGTGCAAGTGGAGAGCGTTTAAATGCATGGTGAAGAAGATCATGTGCAAGAAGAGTGAGCGGAAACGGTACAGAAGGAGAAGGACAGAAGCATAGAGAGTAGCTCTTACGACGGGGAGCCCCGAAAGAATGCCTAGCAGGCGATACCAGGACCATAAGAAGAGATGGAGTGGTTTTAGTGGGTAGGCGGGCGTAGGCTCGAATCCCATACTACCCATCCCGGAGCGGCCGGGTGCCTTTTTAAAGATTTCCACCTCCTCGGGCACAAAAAAAAAGCTACTCTGCCACGTAAATTATTTTTTTTAAATCTTCTTCGAATAGTTCTTCTACTCGCTTCCAAATCTAGTTCTAGTTCAGTTTTAACACTGGTAGTCGTCTTGAAGGGATCGTTTTGGAGACTTGAACAATTTGCCTGTCTGCATAAGGACTTGTTTTTCTCTTCGCTCCACGGTTTTCCCGATTTGGTGGTTTTCTTATAGCATTTTCAACCATTTTTTTGAGCACCCCAAAGCCTTGCAGTTCCTCTTAGTGATTTCCTTTCTTTCTGCAATGTTGAGATTGCCACTCTTTCGTCTGTCGTGCAATGAACGTCACGACCCATCTTCATCCAAATTATTTTTCAGTGCTTCACCAAATGTCAAAAAGGAAATCACTTGTGGTAACTTAAAGGAAACGACACGTGCAAACTTGAAGGAACACTAGTACTATGAATTTTATTTTTCACATCTTTATTTTAATGGCAAGACAAATTGAAACCAGACAAGACCAAACAAGTTTAAATTTCTATCGTGTTCACTTATAATTTTCGTTTCGGTGCGCATTTGAAGTAATTCCTATTGAACATGCATAGGAATTGTACAGAGGTTCATCGAAATGTTTCTAAAAAGTTGCAGCGTTGAATTCTACCAAAAGCATCAGCTGGCCCTGTTTCAGCGCCACCACTGTATCGTTGTGTTCAGAGAAAAAGTGGATTTACTGAGAGTAACTTACAATTTGATGACTATTTAAAAAATAAAACCGATAACGGTTTCCAAGGAACGAAATGGCAGATTGATAATTAAAAAACATGCAGAGGAGAAAAAGTGGCAGTGAGGAGGTCAAATTCATTTTAAAATATCTTTTGGAAGAAAATCAGAAAACGGTAAAAAGGGAACGGCGAAAAATCACTTTTTCTCAAACAACTTTGGATCCATTCGGAATATTTCAACTCTGAAAAGACGATTTTGCAGAACACAAAAAGTCGCAGCTTTTAACGACCTCCCTGCAGGGTGCATTCTTCTTTGGAGCAGCTAGTACATGCGCATAAATATCTTTTTAATAAAACACAACATTAAAACATCCTACTAAGACCGTAAATAGACATATACCTAAACAAACTGATGTTTCCAAAATGTTAACAAACGATTCCCTTTTCTTAACATTTAAGATCAATAAACGTATCCATCGGGTCTACAGGCCTCAGGCCGATGTGTCAACGCAATTACCCAACGAAGACCCTTCAACCCTTTGCTGTGTATATCGAAGCCGATCCGGGTCCCATCGTTAAAATTAGTCACGCGCCATTTGATTTGACGAGACCCCTGTCGAGAATTTTAAATAAATCGTTCCAGCTTAATTGATATTAAAAACCAATAATTTGTTTTTAGTCCTGTACGAGTCAGTCTAAATTAATTATTGAAGTTTCGACAACATTTTTCCTCTTGACAGTGATTAAATACTTCACAAGCTCATAGTCAGGTATTTTTTCATTTTCACCTTTGTCCCTCAATTGTTATTAAATTCACCTGGGTTGGGGCTAAATTATTGATGGGCTGTCAACACTAACCGTAAACTAATTTCTATAAAAACGTTGAAACCGAGTATAGGTCAGATCCTTGGATTCTATGGAAAGTAGATTGATGTTAAAGTTAACAGCACGTTAGTTTGTATGTTATCTATGAGCTACTCTGCTAACCTAAGGGGGCGAGAGATAACCTATGCAGAGGTAATTAAACAATCAGTTAGATTGGTGTCTTCAGTACAGGTTAGCTATTTTATTTGATAAACTTGTATTGCTGTTGGACGAATTGCTTGAATGACATTGTCGGTAAATTTTGCCAACGTTAGGACTCACATTTTTTTTTACTTTATTAACACTATTATTTTTATAAGTAAAAATGTACGGAGTTCATCTTTAAAATTCACATGGCGTGTACACACTGTTCAGTGGTTGGAAGCAAAATTAGGTTTGACTCTGTTAATGCGGTACCGAAGCGTACATGCGACATTTTCTGCCAATTTTCCATTCAATGAGAGAAGGATGAAGAAGTAATAATAATAAGGACCAAACCTAAATCTCTGATGAGATTCCGACTCTTTATTAAACCGAGCACCTTTTGAGAATGCCTTATGTCTTTTCAGAAATAAGGAAGAGAGGGTTTTAACCAAAATCGACATACGTATTCTGTTCCCCTTTTGTCTCAGCAAATTGATTTCCTGATACTTGACAAGGGCTTTTTGTATCGCCCAATGCGTAAATCCGCCTTCCCAGCTTTTATCACATATTTTTTTTGTTTAGCTGAAGGGAAAATATTCTTTCATATGATCGTTTCTTCATATTCCGGATAAATATAGATATAGAATTTTGTGCAATATTGTGTACTTGTATTTTTCGTAGTGTCCACTTTATGTGTTCACAAACATCCCACTTATCCAAATAACGATATACATATACACACGTACACTTCATGAATTTCGTCAAGTTCTACCAATTACTTACTTGAACCTTGCGGAAAGTTTACCGAATGCTAATTGTAGTGTGTCACGCGTCATTTACGTCAAATTTTTAACCCAAATTCAAAATCACCCTGAAACGAAAAAAATTCAACAGATTATCTACAGAATGTTTCAGAACAGTATGTCATAAATTTAAGGGGTGATTCTATGAGTGACTTTGAGGAAAAAAGTTTATACGAACCTAGGTCCGTTTTCGTTGAAATACAGGGTGTTAAAATTTGCTATTTTTTTTAAATAAGTCCGGACCTGCATTAAATATTTTTATCAAACTTGGTGGGTTTCAGTTAGGTGTAAAAACACATCTTTTAACAGAAAAACGAATTTTTAAATGCCAGCAGAGGCGCCCCCAATGCCACAACTCTGATTATTTTTTGTGACAAATATGTTACACCGCTGCTTTTTCAAAAGATCAAAATAATTTTCTCAATTCTAGTTGTTTTTGTTAAAACAATAGTCTCTTCAATTTTTTCGCAACATCAAGCGTTTTCAAACAACGAACGGTTTAGTTAAAATTGTATGTTATAATAACGACCAAATTAGTTATAATAATACTTAATTTGTAGCAATTTATAACGACCATTTAGACAAATAAAAATTAAATATGTTGCCGCGAATGTCCTCCGTTAAAAAAACTATTTTTATTTTTTGAAAAAGCAGCGGCGTAACATATTACTCACGAAAAATAATTATTCATAGCTTTGGGGGCGCCACTGCTTGCATTTAAAAATTCGTTTTTCTCTTAAAATATATGTTTCCACACCTAACTTACACCCACCAAGTTTGATAAAAATATTTAATGCAGGTCCGGACTTATTAAAAAAATATATTGCAAATTTCAACACCCTGTATTTCAGACAGAAAGCGTCAACGGACATAGGTTCATACAAACTTTTTTCTCAAAATCTCTCATAGAATCACCCCTTAAGTTTATGACATACTATTCTGAAACACCCTGTATACGATCGACTTTTGTCATGTAACTGTATGTTTAAAAAAGTTGATTAACTGGAAATCAAAACGAAATAAAAAAATGGAAACGATTTATAACATTCGTTAGACACTATGCTACTCGTATTCGGTTTCTATTTCCAAATGGTCTTATGTGACACCCGACAAAGTGGTATTTGCACTTTGTCGGGCAACAATGTAGAGTGATGTACCCAGACGCAGATGAAGGTGGACGCATCGGTAACCGTATTCATTCGTTTCCTACGAGATACATATTATCTATTACTGTTTCTGTAGAACAGAAAACTGCCGGTTACGACAGGCAACATCATTTTTGTATGTCTGTATAAATGTATACAGGAACACGTCAGTGGTTTAGCAAGAGAATTACTTTCTTATTAAAATAGAGGGTTTGATATCTCATTAACATGCACTCAAATTGAAAGTAATAACTAAAGTACTTTCATAAAAAAAAAAAAAAAAAAAAAAAAAAAAAAAAAAAAAAAAAGCGATTTGCAAAAAGATATTTCCACATAGTTAAAAATTTCAGATATTGCGGACATATGTTCATATGAACTTTTCTTCATAAAATGATCTGAAGAATCACACCTCGAAACCTTAGCATTACATTAAGAAACACCCTGTGTATTCTTCTAGGGCACCTATTTTCCGACATTCGACATAGAGATCTCTTTCACCTTAACACATACGATGTGAGTTAAGAAAACTCAAATTTACGTAATTTAAGACACTAATATATATAAAAGGAATATATCTTCAATTGGCAATACCCTTGTCAATACACGGTGTGTATTTGACAGTCCCTCGGACTCCTATAAATTTATTTATGATTTCATAAAACAATCGATTATTGAAATTAATGAAGGTAAAGTTTTAAATTATTGACAACTCTACAGAATAAGCCAAAAAAGTAAGTAGTCATAAAGTGTAATTTTTTTTTATGAAGCCTTTTGTACTTTTTTTGATGCGATAAAATCCTCTCTTGATCCTGCCTCCATTTCTAGACTTCTTTTGCCCTGAGATGCAGTAACTCGAAGCTAAAACACTTTAAAAGAAATTTTTGACATTTGCAGTGTAGTCATAAAAAAATTAATACCACAATTAGCCTAAATCATATAAGATTACCTTACAAAGCACGAATACTCATTTAAACAAAAATTCATGCATACGTGTGTTCACAATAGCGACTTTAATTTTCTTAATTTTTTTCAATAGGCTAAATTGTTTTTTATACTTCAGAACGAAAGAAAACTCATTTTTCTTCATTTTGGTGTAAAATAATGTCTATTTACCGTAAGTGCTAATGGAATTATTAATTATTTCGGGCAAACCTGCATTCGTCGCTAAGTGCCTTTAGCATGCGTTTCCATGGTTTCGACCTTTTTCTCTTTAAGTTTTGACAGGTCATTTACAGTTTCCTGTTCCATAGAAATTTATTTATTTTAAAAGTGGCCATCAAAATGAAGTATTCTCAACAAGAACTCATAAGTGCGATTTTTGTAATAAATTCATGTGATGGTAATTGTTTATTAATATTTCAGCACAACGATTCCCTAATAGATGACATAATCATTTAAGGAGTTTAAAAAGTGTAAAGTCGCGTTTAAATCGGGCAAATAGTGTCAATTATAAAAAGAAAATCGAAAAAAGAAGAATTTAGGAGAAGATAATCATCAACTGGACATCACTTTGTCGATATTAGAAAATCCAAGCGTTAGCGTGAGGAAAATTAGTCAAAAGATAAATAAGCTGTCAAAACGTAAAACTGACAACGTCGAAACCATGGCAACGCATGCTAAACTCTCAGGCACTTAGCAATGAATGCAGATTTTCCTGAAATAGTTAATAAATAAAGTGAAGAAAATTGAATTTTCTTTCATTCCGCGTCATAAAAAACACATGGTTCTAATTGAAAAAATCATGAAAATTGAAGCTGAATAGGTGAAAATTAAATTTGTTATTGTGAACACCCTTTGCGCATTTTTGACTAAATAAGTGTTCGTGCCTGCCATGGCGATTTTTCATGAAAATCTATCTCAAAATTATAAAAATTTGGCTTAAGCCAACGGCGATTTAAAGTTTTTTTTTCAAACATTGTAAATATCTAACAAAATTTTTAGAACCTCACAACTTCGAGTCACTGCATCCCAGAGCAGAAAAGGTCTAGGGATTAGTGCAGGACCAGGAGACGACTTTGCCACGTGGAAAAAGTGCAGGTGGTTCCATTTAAAAAAAATGACACTTTATGACGCCCTAATTTTGTGAGACAACCGGAAGGGTTGTGACTAACGTCACATACATTTCCATGATTGATTTTTTATGATATCACAATTAAACGCATGGGAGTTCGAGCGACTGTTAAATGGACAGTTTGTATAAGTGAAAACCCTTTTTTTGTTTATAAAAAGGAAATTTAGAGACATATTGAAAAATATGCATCAAAATACTATTAAACGCCTTAAGGCAACCTTAATTTTTCTAAGTGCACTGACGTCATAGTTAATGTTTTTATATTTATTAGAATGAGAAATTGCTATTTGTTTGTAAGTCAAGGGGCGACAACACTTACAATTATTTCAAAATTTGATTTTTAAGAGTTCAGTTACAAGATGCGAAGTTTCCAAAATCCAAAATAAATTTGCGCTGCGCCTAACGAATTTTGCATGCAAAATTTAATCATTCTTACGCATGGAATTTGATCATTTATCATCTTTTTAGAAGCGTAATGAATATAATAAAAGTAGATTTAGCAAATATGTTCAAAGATGTAGTAACTAAAACTACTTAATTTTAACGTCTAACGCTTTTATTATATTTTTTACAGCTTCATAAAAGCGCGAAAAATTCGAACTCAGCTCTCGCTGAAAATAATTTTTTTCCAGGGTTCTCTAAGAATATCGTTATTTTACAACTGTATTTTCATCTAAGATTCTAATAAATAATTTGTTAAACTAATTTATCTAATACAGGAAATAACCCAAATCTTTGCAAGTATACAGGGTGTTTCCTAACTACGTGTAAAAAATTTAAAGACGTAATCCTCGACTGATTTTGAGTCAAAAATGACTAATAAACATATGTCCGCAAATGCCTTGCTTCCAAGATACAGGGTGTTGACTGAAAGACGTTGAAAAAGGTTTTAAAGGTTTCTAAAGGTTTGGTGGTATTTACTAACTTGTTTATTGTTAGTTTTTTTTGCTACTTCCACTACTATAAACAAGAAATTCAGTGTTATTTTGGTGTTTTACTCTCTAAAGTGAAAGAATTTAGTTCTGTGTTCCAAAAATCAGATTATACCTCAGTTTTGAAAATGTTTCAAATGCCTAATTACACTAATCAAGAAATGGCCAATATGGTTTTTGTTTACGGCCTTGCTGATGGTAAGTGTTTGGCAGCGAGGCGCATTTACATGGAAAGGTTTCCAAACCACCAAGCTTCCAACCACCAAACCTTTAAAAACCTTTTTCAACGTCTTTGTGATACAGGATCTCTTATGACAACTCCGGGAGGAGGAAAGCCAATAACACGTCGAACACCAGAAGTGGAGGAAGAAATCTTAAGATGTATTGTAGAAAGCCCCGGAACCCCCGGAATTGTCTTTTCTAAAATTCAAACACCCAAATTGAGTCATTTTGGAAATAAAATCTCTTTTTCTTGTTACATTTCAACACACTGTATCTTGGAAACAAGGCATTTGCAAACATATGTTTATTAGACATTTTTGACTCAAAATCAGTCGAGGATTACGCCTTTAAATTTTTTACACGTAGTTCGGAAACACCCTGTATATCGATCTTCAGAAAAGGCAAGAAAATTTATCGTTTTTTATTTGATTGAATGCCAAAACTTCCAGATTCATAAATGCACAACATTAATAGGGCCATTAATGTCCAATTTCAGTAAGCCTATAAATGTCAAAATTTTATAGTTAATTAGTACGTAATTTATAGACATTAAAAAATGTTTATTTAATCTTAACCCGCTTATATACTGCGAGATATCGTTAAAAGGTAAACAAAATGGCCTCTTCTAATGGAATTATAGGTAATATGTAGAAATTATGGATTTTACGGGACACGTTTTGCCCATGATTCAAACTTCCCCCTTGATTTATAAGCTCATCTAATAAGATACTATTGTTGAGAATGTTAAAAGAGATATTCTTTTAGCTCTGTTCTACAGGATAGAAATTAATTCCTGCCAGAAATTTTATGTCTTTGAAAGTAATCAATAGTCCAACAACGGTTCCGAAAAAAAAAGTACTTTTTATATTTTGTTATAAATTTGAATCGTATTCTTGACCTTTTGTACATGCTAATCTGAGGCTACATCTTGTTTGCCTAATTTTTATACAATTTTTAACTGTTTGAAGAGAACTTCTACAGAGACAAAAGGTAAACAGCTGAGAGTTTGTTCCTTTTTGAAATGGCTTTCTCAGATGTAATAAAATATAAAACCGTCCCCCATAGAAAATTGATTTTCCCCATCGTCAACAGCCCTATAAACGACAAAAACTCGTTTCCTAAAAGGATTTTTTGGTATCTCTTTAACCTTCCGCAGTATAAGCCTATAAAACACCCCCTCCCCCCTGCTCCTCCTTGGACTCGTTTCTCTGCGCTCTACGTGAAAGGTTTTTCGCTATCTTCATGCCAAAATAGATATTTCAATGATCACATTTAATTATGATACGTGTCACAATCAGTGAATTTTTTTAATTCAAAATTCATGCAGATGCTACGACATATACAGAGAAAAGCAAGAAATCAGAGACGTGCATATCACTCCTAAGGGAATGACATCTAGAGTGCTCCATAAAGGCTTTATTCTTATCGGAAGGTTGAAAATTACAGTGCATTGGCCCTTTAATGGCTTTGCATGGTTCTTTGGAACTTGAGCGAAGAGGAAAGTTGTGTCTTCTGTCCCAGTGGGATTATCATACATGGTTTTACTTCCATACTCAGTTATTGCAAGTTTTGTTTTATTTGTTCATTTGAGTTTATCGGATTAAGAGATTGACTTACGAAATTTTATATTTTCAAATGCCCAAACTGAATCTATTTCTTATACGTATAATATGTAATTTATACGTATGACTCCTTGTTAAGTCTGTTCCATTTGATCGTTTATTGTTAAGCAAGTAACTGACAGACTTGGAAACAATTGCGTAATTAAATTCCTCATATTCTAGTTAGTCATTGGCACAAATCCACCTTTTCATAATATATAGTGTGTGATGTACAGAATGTACGTGATAGGATGATCCCCAATTCCCCTTATAATACAGTAGGGCAGAATTCGTTCATAAGGCATTCTCTTCAGAAAATGGCAGACATAGAATTACCCTGGGAGGACGGCCTGCACTGCAAACACCACGGTTCTTTTCCAAGAGGTACTTCCGACTCTGGTTCCAACCGAGTGGAATTGGATAGCCCTCGTTATAAAGAGGAGGGGTAGTTTTGTGAGAGGGAAGATGGTCCACAAGGAGCGAAAATGGTTGGATTGAGAAGTGAAAGGTGTCTTAGGGACTTGATTGCAGGAACTTGATTGCCCTTTTTTCTACTACTGTTACCATTATGGGTATTAAATGTACAGTTACAAGCTTAAGGGCACAAATTAAGGGTATATTTACACGAACGTTTTATTGAAACGAAATTCAAATTATAGTTATGAATCGTACGCAACAAGTTCAAAAATGAAAAATCAATGTAAATAATTACATGGATGGATTAGGTATACTTTGCTGTATCAGAAGATAAAATATACTGAATGAAAAAGAAAGGTAAACACCCATTTAATATTAATTCTTTCGTGAAATGTCCAATAGGGAAAAGTAAGTTATCAATCAAGATTTCAGACAAATTGGTTGACCACAGCTGGACTCGAAATCAATAATCTGTTAAATACACTCTCTAGTCGATATACTCATTCAAGTGTTTGGGCATTGTTCCGATGAAATGTAGTCAATCGTCTTGAGATATCTCATTCTAGGCTAGTTCTACATTGTGCCTAAGTGCTGCTAGGGCCTGAGGAAGGTGTGCTAAGCTCAACAACCTACGGCCTATAATGTCCCACACATTTTCAATAGGATAAAAATCAGGTGATCTTGGTGGCCACGGTAATCGGATAATGTGGTGTTGGTTCATGAAGTACAGTGGCACGCTGCTTTGTCTTGTTTAAAAATGACGTTCTGGATTGTCGCAAGGTATGAAACAACGTGTAGCCGCACTACTTCCTGAATATGCCGAAGAGCGATCTTGTTACCTCCAAAGAAAGCTAGAGGTGACCCTACTGCCAAGTGCTATTGCACTCCACAGCACTATCAACATGCTCTTCCATGTCAAACTGCCTATCGCGTCTTTCTCCACGCAGCCTCCTTACCCATTCACGACCATCATGTACTCCTAAACAGGAACGGGATTCATCACTGAAGATCACTATGTTCCATGTTTGGTTCCATTCACGTTTATCTTTGCACTATTGCAATCACACGTGTCTATACTCGAGAGTGGAGGGTGACATTCAATGAGGACAAAAAGGAAAAAGGCCGAAACTCCTAATTCGACGATGCACTGTACGTATCCCAACCATTCTTCCATATTCTTTAAACCAAAGGCTTGCAATCACGTGAGTTGTACCGAAGCGGGCTCAGATAGCCAAAAGTCTCAGATGACGATCTGGAGGCTTTGCAGTTTCTCTAAGACGTCAGATTCTTCTAGGTCGGATGACATTCCAGAGTAACACGTAAAGATCTCTTGGTTCTTCTCGAAATTTCTCTAATTGACAAAGCTGCCTCTCTTAAGTCCGCAATCGTCCCTCACTCAAAGTCACTTTGCCGAGGAATGTAACCAAACCTAGGCACACAAGGCATAGCAGTCGCATTCAATGAACAATATTTAATAAAATTTATTATTCAAGGTTCAAACTGCAAAAATGAAATGAAATTTTTGAAATAGCGCACAGCAAAAATCATCCTAACTTAGCAACAAATAAACTGCACTGATGTGGCTAAACATTTCATTATTGTATAAGTATCTAGCAAATTCTCCAAATAAAATGATAAATTCCGGGGTGTTTACCTTTCTGCATCATTCAGTATTAAATAGAGATTTTCACATTTAAAAAACTCATCTATGACGTGTCTCAAATAGGCAATTTGATCATTTTTGGAGAACCTCCATTAAATGGAAAGACTTTTTTATCTCAGATACATTTCGACATATTTTGTTGAATACCAAAAATTTTCACTCACATTTCGGACAATGGTTCTCTGAAAACAATTAATTTTCTATCTAGGGTAGGATGTCCGATATGACATACCCTATATACCTACTTTGATAGGGCTAATCTAGCGAGACATAAACGAAATACCGCATTTACAAACAACTGTCGAAGAGTTCACAATGTAAATGTTGGGATGTAAACCGAGCTTAAATTTTTGGTAAGAGCATCAAAACAATTCAGCAATTTAATCCGTGTTCGGCTGTATATACTATAGTTTAACACTTTGTGATAGATTTTAACAAATGAGCTAACGAGACGTTTGATTTTCGATATTTCTATGATATATGGACGAATTCGTACTTCGTGACTTGCCAAGTTTTAATACTCAATTTAATCTTGACATAAACAATAAATAATAAATACAGGGTGGACCGACGAAAACGAAACAAGGCCGATTTCTCATATTTACCACTGGAAAAAAAAAACGCCGAGACCCGTCGATTTTTATTTCGAGGGTGAAATCTTTTGCGACCATTGTCAACCTTGCTACTTTCAACCCCTTGGCGGGGGAAGGTGCAACCCGTAAACCTTTAATGGGATTAGGGGTCAAGCGATGCCTCGTTTTAAAGATAATCGAAATCTCTTCTCAACGCTATCAATTTTTGTTTATTCGATGCAGCAGTTTTCGAGAAATAACTTTATAAATGTTGATGAAGCCAACATTGAGCAAATAATAGCATTTTTTCAATTCGTAACTTACATTAAAAAAAGTTGTGGGAAAAACTTTTCCTGGTAGATGAATGGTCCGAAGAGGACCAGTGGAGTGGCCCGCAAGATCGCCAGATTTAAGTCCGCTAGATTTTTTTCTATGGGTTGACTTAAAGAGTAAAATTTATAAAACTCAGCCAGTGTCTAAATTTTTTACGTCAACAAGTCATTGATGAATGTCGCAACATCACAGCTGAAATGCTTCAAAGCGTCCGAGAACGTTTTGGACAAAAACTCTATTTCTGTATGGAAGCACGAGGGCAACATTTTGAACATTTGCTAAATTAGAAAGGCAGTAAAATTGTAGATAAATGTTTTAAATCACTCCCTTATTGTAAAGTTACTACTATCAAAAACTTAAATCTGTGCTCAGAAAGAATAGTTTTTCCCACAATTTTCTTTAATGTAAGTTACGAATTGAAAAAATACTATTATTTGCTCAATGTTGGCTTCATCAACATTTATAACGTGATTTCGAAAAAACTACTGAATCAAATTCAAAAAACTTGCTAGCGCTGAAAAGAGAATCGATTATCTTTAAAATGAGGCGTCACTTGACCCCTAATCCCATTTAAGGTTTAAGGGTTGCCCCTTCCCTTGCCAAAGAATTGAAAGTGGCAAGGTTGACAATAGTCGCAAGAGATTTCCCCCTCGAAATAAAAATCGCCGGATCTCAACAATTTTTTTTTTTTTTTTTAATTTTTTTTTTAAGTGGAAAATACAAGAAATCGGCCTTGTTTCGTTTTCATCGACCCGCCCTGTGTATCGAAAACGTTGAAAATCTCATTATTTTTTTTTACAAAATACACAGGCAAGAGTAGTCCTGCAAAGAAGATAAGAGCAAGATATTTTATGTACATCCATTGTTGTTTTGTACCCCAATGGCTATAGATACATTATATTGTTCATGAAATGTTAGAGGTCTATTTTATTCCCCGTTTATCGACAACCACCTGGAATATTCGACATAGGCAACAAATAGGGCTTCGGCAAATGTCGAACAATGCGTGTATTCACAACAGTACCTCTAATTGCACTCATGGGAAATTTTCATTTAAATTGGGGTACATTATTTAACTAGTAACATCATACGCCTAATGAAAAAACTTTAGGCGCAATAATAGATTTTTTTTTTCATCCATTTTAAGCCCTAATAGTGCAGATTGGTTTGAATGAGTTCGGTTGGAATTTGCGGTCATTTGATAGAGCTTTAAAACTGTGTTGGTTTTTCATTAAGCTTCCATTGATAAAAATGAAAGTGGCTAATGTGTAGCGTGAAATTGAAGTTTTGCGGGGATTTTAGTACGGATTTTGCTTAGTATGGTAACTGTTTATAATTTTTAGCACGAACTACAGATATATATTTTTTTTAAATGGTCGAAATATTGCAAATTTATATGCCATTATGCATTAGCAGTTCCCCTGGAAAGCCCGGGACCCACCATCCTTTTGCATAGTCGATTGCACCAGCCGAGAACAAGCAGTGATAGATATAATTATTTATTTTATTATATATTTATTAAGATAATGCCTTTCGGCGGTTTAGGGAGCAGAGGGGGGGGGGTATTTTTAGTGGGTAGGCGCCTCCCCTCAGGAGGTGAATCCCACATAACCCGGTCGCCAGGCCATCAGACCGGGTACCTTTAGGAGGTCTTCCCACCTCTATATAAAGAAAAAAGATACCATTAAGGTAGGTATTACTATTATTGACACTTGTTCTATCTTTGCTGCTTACGTCCGCAGCAGTTCACGTTCTCAGCGTTTCCCTTGCCCCCCGAATAAGGAACTTATCTGGCACTATAGCTTGCAATCTTTTGGAGACGCTACGAAAACCGTCGGATATTCACTGCAATTGGTCTATCTGATCTAACAAAAGCTGGGAGAAGAAACATCAGCCTCGCAACTTCGTGCATTTAAAATGTTGTGTAGTATATAGGTAAGAACAAAAAAGCCCATCGACAAAGACCTTCTTCCTTTATCATTTCTAATAATCTTCATAATAGAAGTCGATTGCATCGTTGTGTGAATCAGCTGATAGGATTATTTTGGCCAACGCCATGAGAGATTGTTTTTCCAATACGCGTCCACTTACTCTCATATCTAGCGCAATCAGTAAGGGATTTCCTGGAGTTTGTTTCAACTGAAGAGTGGAATCGATTGTGAAATGATGAATTGTTGGCAAGCTCAATAAATAATCTCACCTCTGCCATTGTTAGGAAACAAACAGTTCGTTAAAGAGGTATTGCAACTTGCATGTAATCGAATTTGATGTTAATAAGTCTATTATTAAATGTCGCCCCGTACATGAAAATGTTCTAAGGAAGGAAATAGAATTCGTAAACATGGGAGTGGCGTTATGTCAGAAGCCCGATAAGAAATTGAAGACTTACGAAAAATAAATAAATATATACATATACAGGGTTCGCCATTACTCCGGTCTCGGTTCCTGGTGTCTTTGTATACCGCAACCAATTTAAAAAATGTTTAATATATTTTCCTTCTAAATTAAGGTTTCATCAAATAGCGTAAAAAAAATTATGGGTTGCTATTTAAAAAATTGTAACTTTATGCTGCCCAGCGAAAATGGAACACTTTGTATAAACAAAAATATTATTAAATCATGCAGCTTTCCAATATAAATGAGTACCGTACTAAACATTCCATATTGATATTTATACAAAGAAACCAGGAACCGAGGACGGAGCAATGGCGAACCCTGTATATATACACAGGGTGGTCCAATAAGAGCGCCTCGGACGATTACGCCTTTATTAATGATTTTGGTGAAAAATTGTTATTACACTTACATGTACGACCTTATAGGGCACATTTCAAAAATATTGTCATTTATACGGGGTGCGCAAAAAAAAGATACAATGCAAAATTACGTCTTTTTCAAATCTAACATTATATATTTTTTTAAATATTTTAAATGAAGAAAATAGTAGAAGTTTGCATAACACTCAATAGGTCTAAAACAAATACTCGTTGACATATATAACGAAATGTAAAAATGCAAGGGTAAAAAAAGATTTTTTTTCTACGTGAAATTAACTCCATAATCACCGTTTTTTGACCGGTACGTCTTAACAACAGATACTTCTTCAAGTTGAAAATTGTTTTCTTCAAATTTGATGTACAGGGTGAGCAAAAATATTGAATACATCTTACTCACTTATGATTTTGAATATCTTGTTTATTTTAAATGGGATATGTACATTTTTATGTATTCATTAGAATAAAATCGCTATTTAATGCCCTTTTAAGTGACACCAATATGTCCTATACTTATCTTTAACTGTTTTTCATAAAATGAGGTTTTATTTCTTTTAAATAACAACATAACAAAACAAAATACTGTCAGAGCATGCCTTAGGTTCGTTTCCATGGTTACAAGAACAAGAACATCAGACTGTAATAATTTTTCTAAAAATTTTACAAAATTTCAAAATGTACATTCGAAATGACGACAATTCTTCAAATAATCAGTATGTGTTTGATGTTAGTTTGGGAACTAAAAATGACAAATTATTCTCTACAAGAGAAAGTTGACTTGATACTTGTAATTGGAGAATGTGAAGAAAATAGTTTCTTTTTATATTTTTTTATTTTTCATTTCATATTTTCTTCTTATAATTTTAAATATTATAAAAAAAAGTGTTACATTTAAAAAAACGTAAGTTTGCATTGTTTCTTTTTTTTGCACACCCCGTATAAATGAATATTTTTAAAATGTACCCTATAAGGTCGTACATATAAATTTAAAAACAATTTTTCAACCAAACCATTAACAAAGCCGTAATCGTCCAAAGCGCTCGCAATATATATATATATACAGGGTGCTATATAAATTTGTTTATCGAAACAAGTATCTGTATGTTATTTCCAAAGCACTCTTTGCAACAACAGTATTTGTGAAAATTCTATTAAACGGCAAGTTCGAATCTCAAGATGTGGTACATCATCGTAATCTGCAAAAAAGCTGAATCCAAAAATGTGAAAATCCAAGATGGCGCCCATAAGAAAAAATAAAGTTGGTAATGGTTCCAGAAAATCGAAACGTCGGATTCCAAATTTGGCACCGCCACGTTGTCGAGGAGGAAAAGTAACCACGAAAATGTGCCAGCCATTTTCAATTATCTCTTCAAACGAGTCCACAAAAAAATAAAAATCTTTTTTCGAAATTTCGTATTTTCCCGGATATTTCCGGAAGTAATCGAAATGCGCAACTTTGCCCTAATTTCACCGACCTCGTATCTCTTCAAACAACAGAGATCCCCATAGTTGAGCTCGTAAAACGGGCACCCTGTATATATACATATAAGTTGCGTCGGACAAAAAAATAAATTGATTTCTCGTTCTTCATACCTTAATATGAATATTCTGTATAATATAAGTAAACGAAGGACAATTTATGGAAAGTTTCAAAAGTGTCTGAGAAAAACTAAGATGTCCATATACAGAAAAGGACTTATTTGCATGAATAGAACAATTAATTTGAAATAGGAATGTGCCTAATTAGTATTCGCAGAGACATGATCCTTTTTCCAATCTCTAATATGCCTAGAATAGCTTATGCAGATGAAGATTTCCCTCTGATCCTAACTATTCGTACACTGGGTTATGCGACATTTATCGCATAATCTAAATGTTCAAACTAAGTTTGGAAGTGGGAAACTATAGGTAGAGACTATACCCGACAAGTTTTAATTTGTCTAGTCAACAGATTGATCAATTACTTCTCGTCTATGTTATAGATAATTGCACGACGATAACTATATTATAGAAGAATCACATGCTTATTAATGCTGTTAAAATAGGCGATGAAAATCATTTTAAAATTGTATATTAATTTCTGTCACTATACTTGATAAACATACTCTCCATATCCCCTGTTGTGAATTATGGTAAAATTATTTTTTTAATGCCCTGTATGTACTTTATCTTGGTAAACTTACTCGCGAAATATTTTTCCAAACTGCACTCGTGCATCAAAATAATCTGATAATTTAACATTCAAGATTTTCGCCTTGAAAATATTTAATTTATTTTGTTGCGCAATTTTCTTATGCTCGATAATATCGTCACAAAGAAAAAGAGTAGTAGATGAAAATTTTGCCTATGTATACAGGGCGTTTCAGAATAGTATCTCATAAATTTAAGGGGCGATTCTATGAGCGATTTTCAAAAAAAAATTTATATGAACCTAGGTCCCTTTTTGCTTTCTGTCTGAAATACAGGGTGTTAAAGTTTGCCACATTTAGTATAGTTTAGCTTTAGTAAACTTACATTTCTTATTAAAACGATGCCTCATCAAATATGACTTTAGCGCAAGTAAACCATAACCAATTCATATAATTCAATCATTCAACTGAAATAGTTACACCTGTAGAAAATAAAGCTTTATCGTGCGTTGCACACTATACCACTTACACGTCGTTCGGTTATCAACTGAATGCAGTAAAAACACTTTCACACGTGAGTTACTAGTAGCATACAGGGTTGTCCACTAAGCACGCTACGGACGTTTATGACGTGTTGATGGCTTTTATTGAAAATTGTTTTTACAGTTATATGTAGGGTCTTATAAGATGCACTTTAAAAATATTTTAATTTATACAAGGTATGTCGAAAAAAATATAATAAAAAATTATGTTTATTGTAAATGGAACATCTAAATTATTATTGCATTTTTAGATTTTAGGTTCAATTTTAATACAAATTTGTACGCTAGTATTCTTAGAATTAATAGTAATTAATAGAATTAAAGTTTTGAAGATATATGCAATTGTATGTTGAAAGCGACCACTACAGATGTCTACAAATTTGAAAATTTTTAACAGGAGGAAAGGTGTTTTCGCACTTTTTTTGCTACAATACAGGAGAAGGTCCATATTTCCGTATGCCACCAAGCCTTTCTCAATACTTCCTACAAGGCGTTCATAAAAATAAGGTCCACTTGAACTTCAATAAATGGTCGAAACTTAAGAATTTCCCATGGGACCCTATTATTATCTTGATGGTTTATGAAAATACGTCGAAAAAGAACCTCTATCCACACATAACGATCTATACTAGAGTTACATGGCTTTTCAAAATTTTATTTTACAAGTTTATGTAAGCATAGTACGTCTTTAATTTCAATTTATAATACGAATATAATAGACGTATCTATGGAAACACACAAACACAGGCTATAAATTTTGTAGCAAACATGTAGAAAAGAATAAGAGAAGCGTTTTATCCAGTTCCTCTCTTGGTGCTACAAAATGAATTGACTGTATGTGCGTGTTTCCACAGATACATCTATCATATTCGCATTATACATTACAATTAGGGATGTATTATCCTTGCACAAACTTGTAAAACAAAGTTACACAAAAACCATGCAACTCTAGTATAGGTACCTAAATGTGAACAGAGGTTCTTTTTCGACGTATTTTCATAAAATATCGAAGTAATAGTAAGCTTCCACATTAAATTTTTAATTTTTAACCATTTAGTGATATTCAAGTTTGCTCTATTTTCGTAGTCACCCTGGAGAACGTATTGAGCAAAGCTTGATAGCATACTAAAATATGGCCCTTCTACTGTATTCTGGCAGAAAAGCGTTTCAAAATAACTTTCCGCTTGTCAACAATTTGTAATTTGGCAGACATCTACACTGCCAATTTCACAATTCAATTGCACAAATTTTAAAAACTATTAATTCTACGGATACCAACGTATCAACAAACTTGGAGTAAAATTCAACGTAGAATCCAAAAACGAATAATAATTAGGATGGTCCATTAAAAAAAAAAAAAGTTTGTTTTGTACCTTTTTTGACATACCCTGTATATTTGAGAATATTATTGCAAACAACTGAAAAAACGAATTTTCTGTGAAAGCCATCAATAAGACCTGAATCGTCTGACGCTCGCTTAGTGGACAACCCTGTATAAATTAAGATCCATCTCTTTATGTTGAAATTGTACGTTGATAATGTTAATTTCGTTAAGAAATTTTTCTGATTTTTCTTTTATTTGCGTTGGCTCAGGTTAGTAGCACGCAAATTAAAATTCGAGAAAATAGTAGTTTGTTAAAAACTAAAAGCGCCATTAATTCATAGTAATATCTGTGGGTTAATTGTCTGGTATTGCTAAGATTGTCAAATATTACATTAATGGCACTGCGGAAAAATTCTCGACGTTTTTGAGTGATATTTTGCAATGTTTATCATTTGAGTTGTTTACATCAATTGTAGCTTACACCATAGGGGAAAAATACCCATATCATTACGGTAATATGGCTCATAATCAAACTACCATCGTGTGTGTGTGTGAAATACCCGCAAATCCTTCCCAATTAAAACATACATTTTTCATATAAGCGTTTTTGTGTTGAATTTGAGATTTTCTGTAAGTTGAATTAAATATTGAGGTGCTGTTACAGTTTTGTACGTAAGCGCGCGACAAAAAGTTTTACAACGTCAGTTACCTGACCGCTCCCAATCATTTTGGGCGCGAGACATTTTATGGACAAGTATTTATTTGGGCTTAATATTCCGATAATTGAATTCGACTATATAATTTTTCTGAATGTTATTGAAAAGAATTAACTGCACATGTGATAGAGTTAATATGACCTCATAATAATTAAACCATTGATTTTATTTAAAATGCGTGATTAGTGACAGCCCAGACACGTGAAGGCAGAGAAATGAACACTTTTCGTGGCGTATCGGTCTCAACATTGACCGTTCTGGTCCCTATAAATTTGCCGTTATGCCTGATTTGTGAATGGAACAATTATATGACCATTTACGAGTGGTAAAGTAATATGACCACCCCATAAGTCTTATTGCCTTATAAACATAAACATATAAATCTATAGGCGAACGTTATGTGTAGAAAATCATAATATTTAACTTAAGCTCCCCCTGAAGTAATGCCTTTAGGCGGTTCCGGGGGGGAACAACGGTGAAGAGAGGTGGGTTTTTAGTGGGTAGGCGCCCCCCTTCAGGGGGTGAATCCCACCCGGTCGCCAGTCCATCAGACCGGGTACCTTTAGAAGGTTTTCCCCCTCTATAAATTAAAATTTTTTTTTTTTTATAAAAAAAAAATTAACTTAAGCTAACATTGAAGATGCCAGAAGATACTCAAATCTTATATGTACTAATTAATTAAAGTCGTAACATAAATCAACAGATTTCTTAACGATTGTATTTTTTGGGTATAAGGAGGGGATCGAAATATTATAGTTAGTTCTTAAGTCTGGGTTGTCGAATTGGTCAAGGTGTTCAGATCATAACCTGTTAAATAAATATTTTTTTGTAAATAATTATTTTCATTACGATCGCGATCCATCCTTAAAATTAAACAATGGAGCTCTTTCTGGATATTATAAATATTTACCCCATTATCACGTAAGGCGGTGGTAAGTACCTATAGACATCAGTTTTCTCGAATTTTCTAATCTATCTACTGTAAATTATGTGAAATTGAAGCACTGGTATTATTCCCACCAGAATCAGAAAGTAGTAATGGGACGTTGAGTACCTTTTTATAATGTTACCTTCGAAAATGGTATTTTCACATTTTAGTATATATTCTCAACATGTGCAAAAGCGAGCTCTGTGAAAGAAAAACTTGCAATTGAAAGGCTATACTGAGGCCAATTTAATTTGTGGACGGCAAATACGTATTTAGTTACCTGAAAATAGCTCTTTTCTGTCATCTGAAATAGTGACGAATTATTATTAGTGATAATTTAATCTTCGAGATACTTTATTCCCTGTATATGGCTATCTTATGTTGGTAATATAAATTAATTTATGCTTAACAAAGGACACTAGAAACGGCAAGTAATTAATATAAATTTTTGAAGACGGTTTCTTAGATAAAAAAAGATTTATATCTAATTTAAATACAGGGTGAATCGGGAGGATCGTGCCAAACTTCAGGAGCGTGTTGTACATGAAAAATAAATGTAAAAAAACTCAAATGTTGTTATCCGATTTTCGTTTGTTTACAAGTTATACCGTAAATAAAATTAAAACATAAAATTTAAAAAAATTATAAATTTCATAAGAAATTCCATAAATTAACGTTTGGATATCATAGTAAATGTTCAAAAATATTACCATTAACTTCTAAACATTTTCGGCTTCGTCTATGAAGAGCATTCGTTGCGCTCCTGATTGTTCCATGTCTTTCTTTAATGGCAGCTGCAGCATTTCTAATGCGTTGAATTAGTGCGTCTTGAGTGTCCACTTTTACTCTGTACACTTCAGTTTTAAACCAACACCACAAACAATAGTCTAGTGGTGTGAGGTCTGGAGACCTTGGAGGCCAACTAATAGGGCCACCACGACCAATCCAACGTTTCTTATGAAACTTATAATTTTTTTAAATTTTATATTTTAATTTTATTTACGCTATAGCTTGTAAACAAACGAAAATCGGATAACAACATTTGAGTTTTTTTACATTTATTTTTCATGTACAACACGCTCCTGAAGTTTGGCACGATTCTCCCGACTCACCCTGTGTAAAGTCGCAAATGGTTTGTTATCGATAAACAGGTTTTTTTAAGTTTTCAGATTTTTTAGAGATTTTTACTTCAGAGCTGTTTTAGTTTTTGCGATATTCAATTTAAATTTTGTTTATGGCCTACTGTTTAAAAACTTGACATCCAGAATTTAAATGTTTTTGAAGATCTACGGGGTTGGTCGTTTTCTAGAGTCAGCCCCCGTTTATCACCCCAAAAAATGTTGAATTTGGAAACTTTATCATCTCTGGTATTGCTTCCGCATCTGTGTTTTGCTCCTATCAAGAAATTTAAACAAAGTATCCGAATTCGAACAGAAAAAAAGTAAAAAAAATGTATCAGTTCCTCTTTGCAAAAATATCTTAACATAAGAACAGAATTGGCAAAAGGGCCCCTGACCCTGAAAAATGAGCAACTCTGAAGACGTTAACAACGATTATTGAATTACAGTTGAGAAGGATTTGAACACTAGTGCCTGCACAAAATTGCAACTTAATAGTTCAAAAAGTGAAGCAACACCTTTAACAAATCTGAAACTGTAACGCCCTGCATATGACTACCAGAGCATTTGCAAAATCATATTTAAATAAAGAATCGTCTGAGTGTAACCCAGGGAACCATCTTCATAATGTTTGCACTTCGTTTCCGAATAACTTGTATATTGAACAGAATTAAGGAATAGTTGTGGATAGATGAAATAAGACTGAAAGAAATGGACTCACTAATTACTCAGAGAAGTTACTAAGAAAGATGAGTATTTTGGTAGTTTTCATGCGCAATAAAACATATGTAAATAGCCTTGCGTAACTTGGTGTAAGGTTGTAGAAATTTATTGAATGCAAGCCAAACCAAAAAACATTTCTACAATAACAAAACACATAACATTCTATGGCAAGTTCCTGTTGACATTTCATATTGCGAGTTTTCTAAATTATATATATACAGGGTTGCTAAATCGCCTATAATACCACCCCAAACATTTACAGTCCACTGCTGCTGCGCATTCACTGATCTAACTATTCTTGGATTTTTCACTGAATAATAATGGAGATTATGACGGTTTGGACTACCATTCTGAGAGAATGTTGATTCGTCGGAGAATAATATTACTTTTAGGAAAAAGTTAGGTGTTCTCTTTTCCATTTCTAACCCCCACTGACAAAATGTTTTTCTAATCTCCAAATCAGGCCCCAATAGTTCTTGATGGAAGGACATTCTGTAGTCATGAAACTTGTTTCTCTTTAAAATTTTACTAACGGTAGATCGAGGAACGTTGGTTTCCTTGGATATTGTTGTTGAACTGGTAGAAGGCTCCGAAATTACAGATAGCAAAACATTCAACTGATCTTCATCGCTTGTCCTCTTAGTCCTTTCACATTTTTCATAATCACCTTGCCTGTTCTAATAAATCTTTCCCTAAGTTTTCCTAAACTTCTAACCGAGGGTTGCCTTCTATCAGGATATTTTTGAGCATACATCCTCTGAGTTAGCAAACAATTTTGATCAGCAGATCCCATAACAAAGATCATGTCAACCAGTTCCGTCTTTTCGAAATTCATACGTATTTAGTGAACTACATGGAAAATAAAAAATGAAAACTCATGGAAAACGTAAAAATGATACTGGATGTCACCGAACATCGCGTAAAATTTGCGTATGGTGACGTAACCGATGCGACTTTTCAAATACAAATTTAGATGTAAAAAAGGGGCAATTTTCAGCAGCTCAGACACGGTTGGGTTTAGGGATGGGGTAATGTTAACAGAAGTTGTAGGTTTTTGGATTCTGAACACGATGCCGTCGAGAAAAGTAGGGCATTCTATTTGAAATGAGCAAGTTATTGAGGATTGAAGTCATACAACTTCGGAGGCCTATTTCGAGGGTTATGGAAAACCCTTTCTAAACTAAAACATGTCAAAACGTAGCTCATTATGTCGCCTTGGAGCCTCATAAGATCGATTCCAAAATTCGCAACGGTTAGGAAACAGCATTGATTTCCGTGAGACCTTGCAGCTATCAAAATTTTCGAATTTTCACAAATAACTCGAAAATAGTAAATTTTTTATATAAGACCTATTTCATAAACTAGCCTTAAAATTTGACGATAAATCCGAAAATGGCAAAAAAATTGGGGGGTTCCATTTAAAAAAACATAATTTGGTACTACCACACTTTTATGACAGACCCTGTACATTTGAAAATAATTTAAAAATACGTGCCTTTTAATCCCCAAAAACTTTACTAAGACAAATTTCCTTCCAAAACTTATATTTACTGAGATATCGCACTTTGACGCACCAATGAGCAACCCTGTATATATATATGACTAGGTGAAATTGTTAATACCTATGTATACATAATCGTTTGATTTCATATGCTTGGAAAACGTACACGTTTGGAATGCGGCAATAGTTATTTACTCAATGAGTGCAGAATGTGATCGAACGACGCGAAGGGGAGTTCGGTTAGGAATCGGGTGCGATAAAGACAATTGCGCACGTGGTACGTGCATTATTTTTCCAACGAGCGCTTATGTGTATGATAAAAAGTTTTATAGTGCGCACATCAACGTCAATTGTCTGATTTCCGAGCGACAACCATGCCGTGCATTTTGCATATGTACTTAACCCAGTTGAGAAGACAACGAACTAAGATCAAATCTGGAGCTAATCGCAAAATTGAAAACAAGTAGGGAGATGTCGTAAGAATGGTAGAGCACTTAAATCAAAACCCGTAGGCAATAACATCTTACGCTGCAAGTGAAGTAAAAAGCATCTTAGAGGCGAGACGAAAGTTTGCGAACGAGCCGCAGACGAGGTCAGTAGTTTGGACGAACAAGGTAATATGCCTTATTTTCGAGTTGAGTAGCATATTTTCTCTGCTGCTGTTTCACCATAAACTTATTTAAATGTTGATGAAGTTCGTTTTTTGCTTGTATTCCGAACTCTTAAGATAACGCATGTAGTTATCAGGAAAATACTAAAACACCAGTATGAATCAATCGCTAGCTGGGGATAGTGGCTACCTAATAGTACAAGAATTCATTATATAATACTTGTCTGTAATCGTTGATTTACTGTTATGCGCCACTTTAAAGATACTTGCAATCGACCGGTATACCATAAGACCACTTTCATCATACTTTACCCTTACCGAAAACATCCTTTCCATCTCTAGAGAGAGAATATGTTAAAACGTTAACTTTCGTCTCGAGAGATTCAAATTTGACGTTGATGGTTGGATATAGCCGCCGTTTGTGGTGCTATTGCTAGAAGTATGTCAGTAGTCTATTTCAAAACTTCAAAACTGATGACAGTGACTGAACTCTGATGACATGGAGCAGAATGAAAGTGACAAAAACTGAATGCTTTATGATCTATCTCTGTCTCCTGGCTAAAGGTCGAGTGGGACCGCAACACATCGGGGCTACGACTATTTAGTAATGACATTGTGGATCTTGGCTGCTTGTTAAAAAATCGCACACTATTAAAGCGCAGCGTGTGTGAATACGTACCACGATGTTAATAATTAAATCGTTTAGTAATTTAATTACAGTTTGTTTCGTGTGCGTTTGTAGAAAAATTACAATGTTCAATTATTGGTCGTTAATAATTTTCTGTAATTTTAGAATTTTACTATTCTTTCAGTGACACAAAATGCTATTTTTACCATTCGTTGAGCAATATATTATTTTCTACTTCTCTAATGCAATGAGGTGTTCCCCACATACTTGACTGAATGGATATATGTATATGCGATTCCGGTGAAGTGAACGAAAACATGGATTTCGTCTCGTATGATTAGTCGATTTAGATCTAAACCATGAGATATAAAAATCAGACAATAATAGCGCACATTTTTACTAACCCCTCGTGACTCGTATAAACTTGTATCGGTGACGCAATAAATTCAATATGGAACCGACCAATGAGAGTTCGCCGTTTTATTAGTTGTAAGCTAGTTAATAATCATTAAATTTAATATGCCAATCTGTTCCGATATCATGGTTCAACTAGGCCACACGGGTCAAATTTCGATATTTATTATTGATTTGTTTTGTCATTTTCAATATTGGCCGAAGAAAAAATGGACTGTAAAACTCACTTGAGGTGTTTATATTGCTCTCGTACGATGGACGATCGAAATTTCGGCCTCGAGCTATATGGCCATCTTATCGACCCTTGTTGTACAATATACTATTATTGGAAAGGGTTACTTTCAGCTAGCGAATACATGCTGTAAAGGAATGCCCGTAGGAAAAGTATTTTTAATTTATTTATTTTTGATTCAGTTTCCAGAAAAGATTTTTTTGACATACTCATATTTACTACCAATAAAATAAAAGAGCTGATTCGACGAAACAAAATGAAAAATAGAAGACACTTTCAATTTAATATAGTTTTAATATACAGGGTGTTTCCTACGTACGGTACATAACTTCAGGAGCGTATTATACAGTTAAAATAAAGGTAATTTTGTTGTATAAACTATATCCCAAAGATGCTTCGTTGCGGAAATACAGGGTGTGATCATTTCTTTAAAAATTTACAATTTTTTAAATATTTCCGAAACCACTTGAGATATTTTAATGAAATTTTGCAGGGTTTGAGAGGTAACAATAGTGCATATTTTACGCTAAAAAGAGTGGTTGTTGTGTAACCAGTAGCGTTCGGGTAGCATAATTGCTGGATATTTTAAAGGAAAAATGTGTTACTGGATATTTTAAAAGAAAAATGTGGTCCGCCACTTATCTTTTCCAATACTTTGTTCCTTTTTTAATTGTGTGTTCGATTTGGAAGAAAAAAGGTCTCTTGCTTCATTTTCGTGGGACGCACCGTTTTCAAATAAATAAATAAAAAACATTGTAGGTAAATTTTTTCACTCTTTTTTATTATTCTTAAGAGAAGAAATACTTGTATGAAGATATGAATTTTTTGTCATCTACTTGCCTGTTTGGTAGCGAAATTTTTGACATTTTACTAGTCACCAACACCGTTAAGTTACCTGTGCGTGAGACATTAAATTTCAGACAATAAAATTTTCACACCCTGTATTTCCGCAACGAAGCATTTTTGCGACATAATTTATATAACAAAATTACCTTTACTTTAGCTGTAGAATACGCTTCCGAAGTTATGTGCGGTACTTAGGAAACACCCTGTGTTATCCCGCAGAATACTGAATCCCACTTGTTACGTAAAATTATAGATTTTCTTAGTAGATTCATAAAAAGCTTTTTGCACGTTGAATTGTTCAATTCCACACCGTATAGGAATTATTCAATGTAGCACGTGTTCATTATGTCACCTTGCATAATTAACCTTGCATCGTACAGTATATTGGCATAAGACTAAATTAGTGATCACTGGGAATTTACAGGGTCTTCGTGAAAATATACGCCATCCCCTCCTAGCAGATTTTCGAAAATATGTTAAATAAAAGAATTGCAGAGTTTGGTAAAACTTTAATTGCATTATAACTTGGCGTATATAGAGTTTTTAATGAAAAAGCATCAAAACTTTTTTTTTCTGTAAATACAATATCATTTATTTAAGTTTGACTCTTGAGTAGTCTCTAAATTATAAAAATGTTTCATGTCCAACGCTGTACGCTGACCGGAAATTTAGTGATAACATCAACCCTTTTCAGTAGGGTAGGCAATGAAGCTCCTCAGTTCATAGTCATATGAACATCTCGCAAAGAATTTCCAAAACTTTCATGGGAAATATTTAATGTGCATCACGTAGCCTTTAAAAAATCACCGACGCTTTCATTTTATCATTTGATCCTAAGGCAAAGCGTAGTTGCTGTCGAATATCTATTATTGTTTCGTTCCTACTAATATCATTATTTCTGTTGGTTGGTTATGATCATATCACGATCCTTCATAAAAATTTTGATGTTTCTCACATAGCCACAGATGAAATTTGACAGTTTCTATATTTCGAACAGCAACTGTCAAATAGTTTAACCGACAAGCTTTTGACATAATATAATATACGTCTTTTTCAGGGCGAATTTTTTAGCGTGATTAAAACTTGCACTGGCTATATCTCAGGAATGAAAAAATATTTGAAAAATTCTTCGAAGGCGTTTTTATAATAAGTAGGGGGAACCAATGCTATGTACCCGCGTCTACTCTCTTACCCTCAGTCGTCCCAACCTTGTAATTTTCAATGGCAACCCCCTACTTGTCATACCTAATTTTAAAGCTCACATGTGTTTAAGCAGTTACCGAATTATTAAATAATAAAAGAACTGAATACAAATTTTTAGAATCATATTGAAGCGCAGATCAATATTTCACTTAATACTTTTATTGTTTATTCAGGGGTTTTGAAAAATTTAGAACTGTTTACATTTTTTATATTATAGTCACGATGTACAGGAAAATCAGTAAACTTTTTTATTTGGAAGTCTGCTTTTAATCTCTCATATATTTCAGTTCGTTTTGGTACTGAGATCTACCAAGAAGGTTTCGAGTAATATTATTTAATAACCTTTGAAACTTTGAGTATCGGTGTCATTCAATTGTTCATATCATTTTATTTTTCCCACAATGGTACACAGCATTGAAAATACCATTAAACCCATGATTATTCGTGAATTCGAAAACCAGGCTGACATACAAGAAAATAAGTCTTTAAACAAGGATATCATATTTTCAACACGATTGGGTACCTCCACAGTATGTGGTTTCAGTTAAGCGACGGGTAAATTATCGTCATTCAAAGAAATGCATTGGTAGACGAGGCGCTATAGAGTGGCCACCAAATTCTCCAGACCTAACGCCATTTAATTTTTTTTTATAGGGACACCTAAAATCTGTTGTCGTTAAAGATCAGCCTAAATCAATTGGGGAACTGCGAGAAAGGATTATTCAAGCATGCCAGGCTATACCAAAGGAAACTTTGGCCCACGTTCGTCAGGAATTTGAAAACCGATTCTATTATGAACGAGAAATAGCAGAAACCAGTTTGAATATTTAATTAACTAAAAGGTAAATACAAATATTCCATTTATTTTTTATTTAATAATTCGATAACTGCTTGAACAAATGCGATGTTAGTTAACACAATCTTAAGCATTTTTAAAGAGTTTTAAAATGAGATATTACAAATGGGGGGTTCCCATTTAAAGTTACAATATCTGTGTTGCTGGGAGGTAGAGGATAGACGTGGATAGACAGTAAATACACAATTTTGGTTCCCCTTATTACAGAAACGGTTTCAAGAAATGTTTTTTAATTTCTGAGATATAGCCCTTGAAAGTTTGTAAAATATCACCCCGTATATAAATACATATATAATATAGTTATATATGCGGGGTGTTTATTAGGTACTTGCACAAACTTTCAAGAGTGAATCTTTGACTAATTTTAAGATAAAAAGCTCATATGAATCTGGGTCTGTATAGGCTTCGTTCTTCAGGTACAGGGTTGAAAAAAAATCGTTTGGTATTTTTATTATATTTTTGTTCAATAATATGTAATTTTGACGAAATGCTGGACGCTGAGAGTATCGGTGAGGAGGTACTCCAATATTTACTTAGTGTTTTGTGAAAAGTTATAGGATGTCATATACAGTGTTGTATCTGGATTTAAATTACCATAACTGTTAACATTCGTCGTTGAAAGGAACCGTTTTGGAAAAAAAATTGGTTTAAGCTTAAACCTGCGTCGTAAGCTTGAAAGTTTGTAAGTTACCATATCTGGGCTGAGGATAACTTCAACGCTGTAATAAAAAATCATTTTCACGTATAATCTTCCCTAAATATTTGAGTTGGAATTATCGCTGATCACCTTATGGGACTTTTTATTTTTCTACGACGGCTTACTGACGAAGGGTGCCGAAGCTTCTTGGAAGTACGAGCTTCCTGAACATTTAAAAGCACATTTGGACACCAGAAACAGGATGCGGTTGATGCGCGATGGACCACCGCCACACTTTAGTTTTGTTGGCACCGTTATTCCCAACACTCAGTATTTTATCAAATTCATATATTACTGAATAAAAATATAATCAAAATACCATAGTATTTTTTTTGTCTGGACCCGTATACCTGAAGAACTAAGCCGATACGGACCGACGATGTTCATATGAACTTTTTATCTTAAAATCAGCCAAAGAATAACTCTTTAAAATTTGTAAAAATAATTAATAAACACCCTGTATCATTTAATAGTGGGTTGATGAAATTTAATAAATATATTTGAGACTTGACTTGGGCTCTGATACATTTTTCAGTTATACAAGTTGGACAAGAAAAATTTACCATAAGATCCACTATTTACATTTGAAATCAGAATAAGATTGATGTTTCCCTGAAAGTCGATAGAAGAGCGAAATGCGACGCATTTCGCTTCTTTTGTATTGCGTTGTTCCTTTTCGTCCACACACATTTTTTTTTTTTTTTTTTTTTTTACTAATATTTGTTACAATCTGTACCAGGAAAACAGTAGGGACATTCAGAAACATTTCGATTGGAGTTAAAACAGATCTATAGGGATGACTGTCAGCACAGTCATCCAACTATGTACAATCGAACAGGTCACAAAGCTCCTGAGTGTTCACTCTGTTCAATCTGTTTGAGTAGGAGTCCAAGAGGTTCACGGCTAGGTGGTTGGCGTGACTGTCTAACCGGTATATGTGGTTTTTGGTGCGGTCATGAATTTCCTCTCGGATCGTCTTTACATTCAAGTCTTGGTGCAATGTGGCATTGCTAACGTACCATGGGGCATTAGCTAACGTGCGCAGGGTTTTCGGTCGAAATCGCTCTAGAATATCGATATTCGAGCCACTGGCTGTTCCCCAGAGCTATATTCCGTATATCCACACTGGTCTAATGATGCATTTGTAGATCAGCAATTTGTTATTTAGGCTAAGTTGTGAGCGATGCCCGATAAGCCAGGATATACTTTTGATGGTAAGATTTAGCTGGGTTCGCTTCGCCTATACGTGCTTTTTCCATATGAGTCTGCGATCTAAGTGCATACCACCAGTGATTGCAGAATTTGGTCATTAAAAATAGTAATGGGTGGGCAGAAGCCTTTTCTCAGCGTAAATGTTATGTGGGTGGATTTGTTTCGGTTTACTCGGACTTTCCATTTAATCAACCATTTCTTCAATTCATGAAGGTATTCCTGGGTGATGTCAGATGCACACTGGGGGCCTGGGTCTGTTGTTAAGAACGCTGTGTGTTTGCAAAGATAGCCAACATCCCATGTTCGCTCTGTACTGCATTCGCGGTATGTAGCGTGTATAAATGTCCAAGGACGGACCCCTGAGGGACCCCAGCAAGTATATCGCAAAATCGAGATTGATGCTCGGCAACTTGCACGTAAAACTTTCGGTTGTTTAGATATGATTTTAATATTAGGAAGTATTTTGGTATCAGCTTTTTAATTTTATAGAGCAGTCCTAAGTACCAGACTCTATCGAAAGCCTGTTAGACGTCGAGGAACACGCCAGAGCAGTATTGTTTTTGCTGGAGTGCTTCAGAGATTCTATGAGCTACACGGTGAACCTGTTCCACAGTAGAGTGTCTCTCGCGAAATCCAAATTGATGATCGGCAATGATGTTGTCGTGGGTCAAGTCTCTTTTAATTCTGCTGAGACGGAGCCTTTCGAATACTTTAGACAGCATTGGCAACAAGCTAATTGGTCGGTAGGAAGAGGGTTGGTCAGGAGCTTTTCCTGGTTTAGGTATCATTACAATCTGTGCCATCTTCCACTGGGTTGGATAGCAGTTGGTTCTGCGTGTGCAATTGCACAATTGTGTGATATAGATGGTGGCCTTTCGCTTGAGTGCTTTTAGAATTTTCGGAGTTATCCAATTATATGCAGGTGCCTTTTTGGAGTTCAAGTTGGTGATAATCATGCGTACTTCTGCTGGTGTAACGGGTTTGATAGGAGGGTCCATTGACAAAGGGCTATCGAGAAAATTTCTTATCTCGGTTAGGAATTCAGCTTCGTTATCTGTGACCATGCTGTTTGGTTCGAATATATTGCAAAGATGGATAGCAAAGGAATCCGCTTTTTCGTCGTTTTTTATGGCCCATTATGTGCCTGATCTAATTGGGTCAAAATTTGTATAACCACATGTTGAGCAAATACTATACATATATGGGGGTAAATAATAAATGATTTTTGTAATACTTACAGGAAATATTCTTACATAACTCGTAAGAAAGTTCCGTGACACATTCGCGTGATTATTGCCTTCACCAACACTTCTTGCGTAGTATTCTGCACTCGTCAGTTGATAAGAGTAACCTTTTTAGCTTGCCATATACACTATTTCCCTTGTGACCATGGACCATACACATAAAAATAAAAAGTTTACCCGTCTGGAAATCGATCAGGGATTATGACAACGAAAATCCGCCGTTTCATCGTTGCAGATATACACCCATGATAACTTTCATAATAGTCGATTAGGTGATGCTTTTTGTTGTATTTTTACACGAACACGTTTCTCTGCTTTGACAAAACGTGGGATGTAATTTCAAGTCAGCAAAACATTTTTTGCCTAATTGAATAATACAGCGGTTAACAAACTGTGGAGCGCCCCCCTCCAAAGACGGTAGGGGCGCCCTAATATAATTAAAGGGGCGCTATAGAACTCAAAAAGCCTTTATTGAAATTTTATTTAACAGACAGAACCTCATTCTAAGGTTTTAAACACCAATGGCTAAGATACGCTTTTTAAAGGTTAACAGTTAAAGTTAACGATCTCTCTAAATTTGGTTCTAGTATATTAGAGGTCACCCTGAGTTTATTTTCTCGTTGAAGTTTACTTCAGTATTTAGATTTCAAGGCAGGAAGTGCAGAAAATCCAGTTTTACAAATATAAGACGTTCGAAAAGGCAACAGAATCCCAAACGCTTGGGCTCTTATAAAGGAGTAGTCATACGGAAGGTCGTAAAGATTTGTTAACAAAATTTGATGTTTGTGAGGTGCTTGTTGAAACATCTATCAGTTGTTCTTCTTCTTGTATTGTCAAATGGGTTTAAAATCCAACTCGAGTCGGACAATTTGACATCATCTACTGCAAAGAGGTATCGTCTTCTAAATGACTCTCCACGGGTTTTAGCATCACAGCGTCGTGATTCTCTTCCAATGGGAAATCCTGCATAAATTCACACAACGCGGAAAAAATGTGAAGCCAGTTTTCTTTCCATTTATTATTCCGTAACTGGATTTTCTTACAAAAGGAATCGATTTTCTAACTTAAATCAAATATATTTACATCTTTTCCCCGGAGTTGAAGATTAATTGTGTTAAATTTTTCAAAAACATCTACTAAATAAAAGTTTTAATAAAAATAATCTGTCGTAAATTCTGGTGAACGTTTGTAACCCTCTTCGCTTAAAAATATCGCTTTTTTTCCTTTTTAAGTTAAAGACCTCGCTTGAGCACTTTACCGCGTGACAACCATGTAGATGAAGAATAAAATAGCAAAGCTTTATGCTCAGCTTCCTATATTCACATATAATAGAGAATCTCCTTGATTTCAGCGGTCTGGTTTTCATAAAGTTAACTACTTCAATAACTATTGTTAAAACCATATTTAATCCAGGACTTAATGATTTAGATGTTAATGCTTCCCAATGAATCATACAGTGCGCCCAGGTAATTTCTGAACATTTCTTTTTTACCAGCGTTCATGAACAATTGTCTTTACTAGACATGGCTAGGGCACCATCAGTGCATATAGCAACACAATTTTTTCAATGGAAATTCGCCTTAATAATAGTACCATTTGTGTTGTTAAACAATTCCATGGCTGCAGTTCTTCCTTCTATTAGTTTGCAAAACAATAAATCTTCACATGTTTCAGGACCTTGGCTGAATCCGATATAGTAAATCAAATGGAAATCATTACTGGAGTCAGCTGCTTCGTCAAATTCTGTAGCAAACAATTTTCCGATAAGCTCAAATTCAAGCTGTTGCTGAGTATCAACTGGTATACGGTTAATTCGTCGACAATAATATTGTGAAATTGTGTAGAAATGCTTTCACCAGACACTGTTTCTAGAATGTCTCTGCAAGCGGGTAAAAGAAGTTGCCACGCAATAGTATATGGCTTTTTACATCTAACCACTTTGAACCATGCCATGAGAGCCTTCTCATTTACTGCTACACTTAATGGAAATTTATTTTCGGTTTTTTAAATAATCTTAGATTTCCTTTAAAAAGAATCACACAGTTTGTTAACACATTCTTTGTGTAGCATTTTTAGACGTTTCTTCAACTTATCAGGTTTCATGATATCTGCAGCCAATACTTTTAAACAAATAATACATTGAGGTTCTTCTTCGCCACCTACCGCAAGGCTAGTAATTCCAAAGGTTAGGTACGCTTGGTCATATTTTCGTATATTAGATCTGGGACGATCTCCATTTGGATCCTTAAGTTCCTCAGGATCCTTCATCCTCAAGTCTTCATTTAAAAAAATTATTCACACCTACCACCTACTTATAGCCCACAACAATGTTTAGCGTTGGAACATCAGACTTGAAAGTTTGTTGCGTAACAGAACTACGCTCGTTGAAACAACTAATAATAACCACAAATGCACTTCTTTATTTATAATCACGTCGCCTCAATCTAGAAATTTCGGGACACTTCACTACCTGGCGCGGACTTTCTGACAGTGTCTCGAGCGCTGTAGCCAGGACAGTGTTACCTGGTGTAAATAGAATTCCAACGAATTAAGGGGCACGAAATTGCTCGAGTTAAAATAGTAGGGCCATAAGAATAAAAGTTTGAGAGCTGCTGGAGTAATCCAATATGTATACAGGGTGTTTCGGAATAGTATGTCTTAAATTTAAGGGGTGATTCTATGAGTGATTTTGAGAAAAAAAGTTTATATGAACACATTTTCGCTTCCTGTCTGAAATACGGAGTGTTAAAATTTACCATATTTTTTTTTTATAAGTCCGGAGCTGCATTAAGTATTTTTATCACACTTGGTGGGCGTAAGTTAGGTGTGGAAACATATCTCTTAAGAGAAAAACGGATTTTTAAATGCAAGCAGTGACGCCCCCAAGAGTGTGATCCCGATTATTTTTTGTGAAAAATATGTTACGCCGCTGCTTTTTCAAAAAATTAAAATTGTTTTCGTAACGGAGAACATTTTCAACAACTTATTTAATTTTTGTTTGTCCGAATGGTCGTTATTATAACATACAATGTTAACTAATCCGTTTGTTGTTTGAAAACGCTTGATGTTACGAAAAAAATTTAGGAGACCATTTTTTTAACAAAAACAACTAAAATTGACAAAAACGATTCTTAAAAGGTGGGTTTCTGCACCTAACTCATGCCTCCCAAGCTTGATAAAAATATTTAATGCAGATCCGGACTTATTAAAACAAACAAATATATATAGCAAATTTTAACACCCTGTATTTCAGCGAAAAAGGACCTAGGTTCATACATTTTTTTTTCCTCAAAATCACTCGTAGAATCACCCCTTAAATTTATGACACACACATTTTGAAACACCCTGTATTATAATACACTATGTATAGTAATTTTTTTAGCCAGAGCAGTTCATTGCGATGTATCTCTCTTTCATTTGTTTTTCCTAATAAACGCGTGTTTTAGCATTTATTTTGGCGACTACTACCTGTGTTTCTTACGTTTACCACACTAGTGGGTCGTGGGAAATACTATTTACCTAACAAGTGATTTCCTCAGTCAGTGATATTTCACTGCATGCTGATTATACTTGACCGAATGAGACGAAGAGGAGCGTATATGTATTTTCGGTAAATTCAATACAACCAAAACGAGAACGCGTAAAGCCATCTTGTCTCCCCGTTTCCAAGATAATGTCATGGTCTTATTAGGGACAAATTATAAAGTGCTCGCAATCTTACCAAGCAAACAAGTTTCTTGCAAATGACATGGAACAGGGATTGTGCACAGGTAATCGTTCGAGTTTCCATGTAAATTATCCTCCTAGTAAAGTTATTCTATGCATTCATATACTCTTACAGAGTATCCACCTAGTGTATTTTCATTCCTGTTTGTTTTCGTAAGTTTAAGGTGATTTCGATAATAAAACAAAAATCAGGGGACCCCAATTAAATAGTTAAAAGAAAAACTTAATACGCGAAATACTAGTTAAATTGAAGCTGGCATGTTGGCAATAACTAAATTTCTTAACAGCTGCCTCAGTTTCAGCGGACTTCTTGGAGAATTGAATCAAATCTCCGTAGACACGTAATTAAATCGGAGAATTGACAATTATATCTCGTAGCGCAGCAGTAGCACGAATTTCCGTACTTGTTCATTAAAACTCTAATTGACATCAATGCTTTATTAAGCCAGTTTGCCCGGTTGTAATTTTCAATCCCTGTATTTTCAGTTATTAAATAAAGTTTTGGCTTTACATGTTTACGTTATGTTCCAATTCTGTTTACATTTTGAAAACAATTGGTTAATTGAAGAGCTTTGGATGGGATGATTTATCGGCCCAAGGCTTTTCGACGTTTCGGCAGCGGTTGATGGGTAATTAGAAAATACACGACAGTAGCCTTTGTAACACAAGATCATTCGAAAGTACGCAGGAAATGTTCAATCGTTTAAATCTAGTGCATGCCTACTGTCCTGTCCCTATTAGCCAAATGGGACAGGCGTTACTTTCGGTGCTGCATCCCGGGGATCAATTAATATCCAGACATTCATTAAGCAAAAAGTATGATTAAAATTGTTTAAAATTTTGTCATGTTATTGCTATTTAATAGGCACAAAATTCCCGCGTTCCGACGAAAGTTTGTCAAATTATTTTATGCAAATTCGACCAAAACAATCCTCAATTTGTTTAGAATATATTAGCTTTTCTCTTCTAGATATTCGTTTCATTTCAACGGAGCTTAACCAAATTTGGGTTGAAATTTGCCAAAAATTAATTATTTCCTTTCAATGGCCTTTCGTAAACCTCTGTAATAAGCTAAGTTTGTTATGAATTAGAAACACATCCCTTCTCTCGTTGCGTAAATCTTTAATCCAGCCTACGCACCCGCAGCAATAAATATTAACCAAGACTCTCGAGTTTATTCTCCATGGAGAAAAATCACAACTTAAAAATTACCCTTTTCACGCAAACCCAGGTTAACTTTGTCCCTTTGTCCCCAATTTCATTTAATATTTATCACCCAATTTCGCTTCACATGACACAAGGGAGAATCAAACACCGTGGTAACGAACGACCTCCAAACTCCAAATGAAAAATGATGTGGCGGCTGGAGAAAGTGCGTTTTCGGAGAATTTGTCAATGGGGATTTCGACAACAAAAATAACAAAGGTGTAATGATCGTAAGTGTCCACACATGAATGCATCCAGAAATATTGGAAAATCATGTAAGTATAAATTTATTGTTACGCGTTCTTACGATGATAAAGAACAGATATAACTGAAATAGTGCCCCCAACACTAAAAAAGTTGACGTTGTTAATAGGTGTTGCAGATTGGTCATCTATTCACCTACAAAGTTAGCAAACCAGACCGAAATTCTCTTTACAAGAACGGATCTTGATGGGGAAACGGTGCAATGCCTAACTCACGTGAGGTTCTTACGGTAACTCGTGAACAATCTTAATCGCTTTTTTGAATTTCATCACGAAAGCTTGCTTCGCCATCTACATTCTTTATACAGTCTTTTCCTAGGCATTTTCTAGGTTATTGTAGAGTTTTTTTAATAAATGGAAAATGTTAATAAATGTTACAGAAAATCGTGGATAAAAGCATATAATTATTATAATTCCTGAGGTGAAGTTGGGCCAAAGTACATCAACTGACTAATTTGCAGAGTTGCTTCGCTTTCATATTAGAAAGCTTCAAAGTCGATTTAAAAAGTGTTATTTACCTACCGGACATTTAGAAATTACGGAAATTCGTCTAAATGTAGTAATAACTTTTTGGTGAGTAATAATTTAGTTTTTTTTTTTTTTTCATAAGCATTTTTCATACACTGGTGGCCAAAAGTAAATTGACAATCCATTGATTAGTGATTTAAAAACTAATTATATTCAATTGTTGTGATTTTAATAGTGAATTGAGTTTGTGTGTACCTAATTTAGTAAAATGCCGTCAGGAGTTGCTTTATCAAGTGAGATAAAATCCGGAATTATTGCTGATTATAAAAAAGGTATTCGCCAAGCCGATATTGCTAGAAAATATTCATTATTGAAAGCTACTGTTTAACAAATTGTTAAAAAATTTCTCATCCACGGGAATGTTCTCCCTTGTCGAAAAACTGAAAGACGTAAAAAAACTACTGTTGCTATCGATAAATTTATTTTAAGACAAGCAAAGCAAAATCCATTTATTACTTCCAGAGAAATAAAAGATATTTTAGACGAAAACCAAGTTTGTTCAGTAAGTTCGCGTACTGTGAGAAGACGACTACAGAATAGTGAGCTAAAAACTGCAAGACCTGCTAAGAAACCTTTGCTTAGTAAAAGAAATTTGAAGGCCCGTCTTAATTTTGCAAAAGAATACGGAGATTGGACTGTTAATGACTGGGAAAAAAGTCATTTTTAGTGAAGAGTCTAAATTAAATTTGATCCATTCGGATGGGAAACGATATGTAAGACGGCCTGAAGGCAAAAGATGCGATCCAAAATACACTATTCCAACGGTCAACCATGGGGGAGAATCCGTAATGGTCTGGGGATGTTTTTCTGGGTACGGTATCGGACCACTTCATCGAATAGAAGGCAATATGGATAGGTTCATGTATCAAGACATATTAGAGAATGTGATGGTACCTTATTCAGATGAGGTAATGCCTCTTAGACATTACTTTCAGCATGATAATGATCCTAAGCATGCTTCAAAATTCGTTAAGAATTGGCTAACAAAAGAAAAAATCAATGTTATTAAATGGCCATCCCAGTCTCCGGATCTTAATCCGATAGAAAATTTTTGGGACTATCTGGACAGAAAAATTAGAACCAAAACATATAAAAACAAGGAAGAACTTTTTGAAAATTTAAGGCAAACATGGGCGGAACTTTAATTAACAAGCTAATTGCGTCGATGCTAAAGAGAATATTAGAAGTAAGAAGGAACAGAGGATACAGTATTGATTATTAAAGAAAAGAGTGTATTTATTTTTAGGTTTGTTTTTTTTTTGTTATTTAAAAGAATTGTCAATTTATTTTTGTCCACATAATAATTTTAATTTTACATATATTTTTTTGTAAAACATTTGTTTAATTTACGAACATTATTTATCTAGGGTGGATAATTACAGTGCTGTTCACTTGAATAGACTCATTGGTTTTTTTGTAAAGCCGCATAGATAAGATAAGGTTACTAAGCAGTTTATTTAATTTTTTATTTTACTTAATATGTTCAAAAATAATAAATACAAAATTCTTATTCAAAATCAAATTATAACTAAAGTATAAGAAAATTCATTCTAAAGGATATTCACATGAATAGCTTCATTTGAAAAAATAAACAAAATCAGATTTATTTCGTAATATATAATTGTTCAATATTTAGTAGATTTTTCTTTGCTTTTTATAATTTCGAAAATTCGATTTGGCACAGAATTATACAAAGATTGCAAATAGGATTTGTTAAGTGAAGACCAAACTTTCTTGATACCCCTAATAAGGTCCTTTTTATTTTCATATTGTTTTCTATCTGCATAAACTTCTCTAGAAAGATATCCCCAAACATTCTCGATAATATTTAAGTCAGGCGATAATGCTGGCCAATCAAGAACAACAATATTATTTATTCGTAACCAATCCTTTACTACACGTGCTGTGTGTATTGGTGCATTATCATGTTGAAAAATCCACTTTTCCTGTCCCATGATATCTTTTATTTTTTCCAACATGCTAGTCAAAGTCCTTAAATACTTATTGGAATTTTTTTTGCCTTCAATGATGACCAAGTCGATAACTCCGTTATAAAAAATTGCGCCTCATATCATAACTGAGCTCATACACGGATGACGCTTAGAAAGAATTTGATCCTCCTTGCGCAAATCATGGTAGTAATAAGAAATTCCGTGAGGCTCGTCTAAATTGAACTTTTTCTCATCTGAGAAAATCACATTGTACCATTTATAAGACCAGTTCATATGTACCTTTGCAAATTCTAATCGGGCTACAATATACCTTTTCTTTAGAGCAGGTTTTCTTTTTAATTTACAAAGTTTGATGTATGGAGCATTTTGTATAACTCGTCTAATAGTGGAAATTGATGCTTGTGTACCAACTTCTTCTTTTAATTTTTTTAGGGAAATTTGTCTGTTTGAAACCTTGCGAAAAATTAATCTTCTCTCCTTCTCTGTTGTAGCTTTTGTAACTCTTCCTTTGTAATTTCTTCCGTAATTTTCGGAATTTTTAAAGAAATTATTGAGTACCTTTCCACTTCTTTTAATTCTTCTTCCAATTTCTCAATTGGAATATCCTTCTTCCCTCGGAATTTTTATTTTACCAATCTCTTCAGAATTTAATGAAGATCCGCGTCCCATATTACACAGTAATACTAATTATTTTCTTTAACTATTAAAGATATGCTCATAAAAATATTTCTCACTGTACTATTCTTTCCTAACTAGCCATAAACATTTTAGAAATAAGACTAAACCGTTGAGGCTATTCAAGTGATAAACCCCATATTGACGAAAACAATTTTTTTAGGAAATTAAAGGAATTTAGTGAACAAATATTATACGTTTATCTTTTTGCGAACTTAACTGTTCGATAAACAATAATATTCCAAAGGTATTTTGTTTCTGATTTTAATTTACATTTATTTTGATCCGAGTCTATTCAAGTGAACAGCACTGTATATCATTAAAAAAAAATGTATTTGTCAATTTACTTTTGGCCACCAGTGTATCTTCAAATTTTCCGGAACGTTTTGTAGCAATTGAATTTTTTTAAATAAATTTGAGTGGCATTCTCATTTTTGTCATCTGTAATTTTTGCATCATCGATCGATGCTGTTCGTGGAGACGGACTGTACACAGAGCATTCTGTTCGGGATTTTCCGCCCTAAAATTCGCGAAATATGTAGATCTGTTAATAAATCGCCGAAACATGTTAAAAATTACGCATGTTCATTAAAAAAAAAAAATGGCAGCGGGCGTTGAGTCGTAAACGTCGGGTGTTAATTGCGCCATACACTACACCTTACTGAAAATTTCGCACTAATGAGCAACACACGAATTTACCCGAGACCTACCTCTGAAATTGAGCTACTTGAGATTCTCCGACATTTTATTACTAAAAGGGAAACTATTTACTATATCACTATTATGCGCCCTCCCTCACCCTCTGCCCCCTGATTCAACTCTTTGTAAAATTTGGTAAAGCGGTAAAATCGAAATCTCAGTTTGAACGCGGTTTTCCAAATTATACCTTTCGTTGTTTAAATATTCCTAAAATTCACTCATTAAAATGTTCGTTTCCCCGAAACTCATCATGCCTAATGCGATATTAAATGGTATTCGTTTCACCTCGTAACTAGCTTCATACAAGTGCGAAAACTCAAATAAAACGGGCATAAATATAGGGGAAACAACGAACATAAAAATACCATTTTTCATCCGAACCCAGTAATGTTGGTGTCGTTAAAATTGTATGTTTTATGGTTACATAATTTGTACTGATAAACATTACTGCATGCGGGTTTGATTGTTTAAATAATTTTGGTATCTCCTGCATAATTTTCGTAACATTTGTCATCGAAGCTGCACGCAAAAAATTCAATAGCATCAATATGCAAATAAGATTTGGGTAGGTATACATCATGTTCAAACAAAGTGTAACACTTTTATTTTTCTAAGGAACTTGGCGAATCGCCTTTCCCCAGAGATTTCGTATCGGACAGGTCGTCCATTTCGCTAGTTCTTTCCTCTTTGTTTGCGTAATGGCTTCACCTGCTTTACGACTGATGCAGGATTGACTTCGTTTCCACCTCAATAAATTCAATTCAATATATTCTGCTTCCAATTTTTTGAATTGTATTTAGTACAAACTACAATTCAATGGTAAAGGATATGGGCCTAAAGATACGTAGAATGCACTAATCGCCTTCATTCATACGAAACAAGATCCATGTATAATAATTTCGTAATACGTACTATCTACTGTGACAGATATAGGGTTTACATAAATGACGCATGTCGCAGGCAGACTTGACATTAATTGGAACACAGTAAATTAGACGGCAACAAGATGCAAACGATAATCAATTTCCACAGGTTCGGCCCTTACAACGGCTTAATTCTAGAAGCTCTATCCGAATTCCGCCATGCCGGCATAACTAATACGAACTTATCCAATTATAATTCTGGATTACAGTAAGGGCGTTTTTGAAGTTACGCGCTCATTTTCGGGGTCTCCCCAAACAACGAAAGAACCTAAAAATTCGAAAAACATTTTACTTGCCAAGATATACAGTGGCGACCAAAAGTTCGGAAACTTTTTAAATTTTGAATTATTTCAAAATTTTTAAGGGCGATTTTATTTTTTTTGAATATTGAAAGCGTAAATTCACGTTCTTAAATAGCAGTAAGAAAAAAATTGCTTATGGTTCTAAAGAATGTTGTTGTTGAATATTTGCCGTTTGTCGACGGACAAAAGCTTGAAAGCTGTATTCAAAAACAGAGTATTATTCGACTATATTGGGTTAATATCGCAAATTACACTGACTTACAAAAAAACCGCAACACCAAGAAGAACGCATTGTATGTATTTGAAATTTTGGTATGATTTTAGACTTGTAAAGAGAAAAAAATGATAAAAATTTCAAGTTCGTATTTTAATGCGATATGAAGTTTTTCTTTACTTTTTTATCTGTGACGATCGTTCTTTTTGCAATTTTTTTTACAGGCGGACAGCGATAAAGGTATTATTGATAGTACCATATTGAATGTGTGGTAGTGCAAAGTGCCTCGTGTACGCCAAAATGCAGTTTATCGGCAGTTAACTCCCTTTGAAAGGGGAAGAATTGTTGGTATGCATGACGCAGGTTTACCTTGCCGCGAAATTGCACGTAGATTGGATCAAAACGCATCAACAGTGATAAGAGCTTGGAGAGATTGGTCTAACGAAGGGTCAGTAAATCGTCATCGTGGTAGTGACCGTCCAAGAATGACGAACCGACGCGAAGACCGGCGACTTCGTCGTTCAGCGACAGGCGCCCCCGTTTGAAACAATTCCGTCTCTTGGTGCTAACTGGGTAGACACTCTAAATCGAAGGGCCTCCCTTAGTACCATGTATCGCAGAATTTGAAGTTTTGGACTAAATTCATATCGTCCTATGGGTCGGCTTCCATCATCACGAAACCACAGGGTGGCCCGACTGGAGTGGTGTCGTCTGAGAGTGCAATGGGTGGATGAGTGGAGAAGAATCGTGTTCAGCCGATTTTGTTTATGTTGATTCGATGGACGGCTACGTGTTAGAAAGCGCAGAGGAGAGCGATTAAATTTTGACTTTTTGGAAAGGCGTCATTCTGGTTTAACACAAGGTGTCATGGTTTGTGGTGCCATCCAGTATGGTAGTCGGTCTCCTCTTGTTTTCATTTATGATAGATTAAATGCTCAGAGGTACATTAATAGTGTCTTAGAACCGGTTCTTGTACCATACATGCACGACCATCCAGGAAGCACATTTCAACAGGATAATGCGCGACCACATATAGCCAACGATACTTTGAGGTATTTGAAAGCTGAAAATGTAGATACTTTACTTTGGCCACCTCGGTCTCCAGATTTGTCCCCAATAGAGCATGTATGGGATATAATGGGTCGGAAACTTCAACGTTTAGCTCGCCCTCCAGAGACCATAGATGAACTCCGCGAGCAGGTGCAGATTACCTGAGATACAATACCACAGGAAGATATTGACAATTTAATTTTAAGCACGCCACGTCGCTTACAGGAATGCATTAATTTAAGAGGAGATACCACCCATTATTAAATTATTATTAAATTTTTTCACTTATTCACAATAATTTTCTTTTGATATTTTGATCGCTTTTATCTATTACCCGACCCATCGTAATGCCAGAATTTCAAACGTGTGCGATGTGTTCTTCTTGGTGTTGCGGTTTTTTTGAAAGTCAGTGAATTTTCGATCAGTTTAGCAATATGCCTAAAACTAAATGTTTTTCGAGTGATTTGAAAAATAAAATAGTGGAGTTATATTTAAATGGTCAGCGATTAATCGAAATTTCAAGAAATTTACAAGTACCAAAAAGCAGTGTTTCCAAGATTTTGAAGAGGTATCGCAATGATAATACCACTGCTAATAGGAGCAGAAATCGAAGACCTAAAAAGCTAACAGCAAAAGCAGAAGCAATCGTCAAAAAGTTAGCAAATGGAAATCTTAGATTGACCGCTGTTGGTATTAATAAAGAATTATCCACAAAATATAACATCGCAGTGTCAATAACAACTGTAAAAAGAACACTAAATAATCTAGGATTATTTGGACGAAGACCTGCAAAGAAACCACTTATATCCAACGAAAATCGTAAAGCCCGTTTACAGTTTGCAAAAGACCATTTAGGTTGGACAGTCGCAAAATGGGGTACTGTCTTGTTCAGTGATGAAGGTAAATTCCAACTCTTCGTAAGTGATGGAATACAGTATGTTCGACGACCAGCAAGGAAGAGATTTGAAAAAAAATATCAAATACCTACTGTCAAACATGGTAGCGGTAATGTCCTAGTTTGAGGTTGCTTTTCTTCATCTGGTGTGAGCCCTCTAGCGGCTATTGATACCATTATGAACCAGTTTAAATATAAAGAAATATTGGAAAATCATACGCTTCAATTTCCAGAATGGGAAATGCCCTTACAATGGATCTTTCGACACGACAATGATCCAAAACATGCTTCGCGTTTGGTGAAAAATTGGTTAGAAGAAAAATTTGTGCCTGTTTTAAAATGGCCTTCTCAATCACCTGACCTAAACCCAATTGAACGCCTTTGGCATGAATTGGGGAAGAGAATTCGTGATTCTGACATATTCAATAGTGCAGAATTATTTGCAATTCTTCGAAGGGAATGGAAGGCAATTCCTGTAAGTGTTTGTCAAAAGCTCGTGGGATCAATGCATAAACGATGCTTAGCTGTGATTAAAGCCGAGGGATATGCCACAAAATATTGATATTTTTTATTTTTAAAATGATTATCACTTGGTATTTTAGTTTTTTGAAAATGGTTTCCAAACTTTTGGTCGCTACTGTATCTGCACGAATTTTTATCTATAAACTATGCCACGTCTCGCATTTGAAATACATTAACAGGAAACAAAAGCCGCAAAGAGTGGAAATATTTTGAAATATAGTCACGTGCCAGCCGGTCTGACAAATAGGTGGAACGCACTGTCGGCAATACGAAACAGCCCTTTAATATCACGTTTGTTCCTGTTTTTAGGATAGACTCAGACGTAAATTACGAGTGAGATATCTATCTATCTATCAATAGCACGTGTTGTCTGATGTGTCTTGGTATTTCACAAGATTACACGGGCCATTGGGGGAATACAGATTATAAATTGTTGGGAAAACTGCACGACGCTGAAGATTTTAACTCTATATTCCTCCTCGTATTACATGCTCAGTTGAACATTATCAGTACTTGAGTTATATCGATATTATGTCGTCAATACACAACGAGTGTAAAATACCGTGTTGGGACCGTCATTCATTGTTCCTACGTAAGAGCCACATGACCACGTCTTAACCTTACACCAGATATAGGACAGCTCCATTGTGGAGTCGGACTCGTGTCAGGTTCGCGGGTTTTGTTGTAAAGTCGTCATTAAGGTATCTCAAGTGAAACGTAAAGACCTGGAGTGGCTTTTCTACAAAAATGTCAACGAACACTGTGAGAACATTTTTTTTTCGAAAAGCTTTATGCACGCCTCTACCCGAGAAAAGCAGAGTACTGCGTCCAACGACGGCGCATCAAGTTAAAGAATTTCTTACATGAGAATAGGAGAACTTGAATTTCCAATTTCAAAGCGGTCAAGAAAACTTGGTAAATCTAACATTATGAGAAAATCAAAAATAAATTTTTGCTCATAAACTACACTACTAAATTAATATTACAGACTGAAAGGCCAGGCTAATCTCGGACACAATTTGTTTTAGTATTCAATAAACAACATAACTTTCTGGAAGTAATGAAAAAGTTAAATGATATAATTTTCTATTTGTCTAATTACGATCTCTCGAATGCTTTCAAATACAAGGTGTCCAACGAATATGGGCCGCTATCCGTATCTTGGAAACTACATATGACTGGGAAAAAGTTGAATCTTGGGCATCATACTAAAGTGGGGGTGATCTATTGATTAAAAATATTGTCATGAAAATACCACTTCCGGTTACACCAGAAATAAATGTCGACTTGCGTATTTTAAATCGAACACGCTATATATTATAACAAATTTCGATTCTGTGGAACATTATGAATATTTTTTGTGTATAGTGTTCTATACCTTATTTCTAGGGTTTTCGAGATGTTTAGAATTTTCCAAAAAAAATTGGAGTTTCAGTCATGAATGTATTTTTGAATAATTCGAAAATAGCTAAGTATTTTGCAATGAAATTCTGCGCTATTGCACAAAATGCCTTTCAGTTCTTTGATCAGTGAGTTAAATCAAGTTTTTTCATACAGGGTATTCAAAAATAGAGACCAAAATTATCATTCAAGAATTGTAAAAAACTCAAATTTTTTAAATAGGAATGCCCTATTTTTTCAACTAATACATATTTAACACCAAAAATAAGTACTACTTTCGATTCATTTGTCTATATCTAAATCTAACAGTTTTCATTTTATTAAAAAAAGAAACACTCTACAATGTTCAGTACTTAACAATTTATTTTAAATAACGTGTAGAGTTACTAGGTGGCGCTGTTCGCCAGAATTCAAGTATGGCGGCACTCGTAAATTATTCAAAAGAAGATTATCTCAATATGTTTGTTAATTATGGTGAACGTAACAATTAACCAGAACATGTCATACATTTGGTAATCGATATCCAGAAAAACCGAAACCATCACGAAAACTCCTCGAACGCATAATAGATTATTTTAAAACGAGCGAATCTATTAAAGCAACGTACAGAAGAAAGGAGCCTATTGTTGCGCCACCTACTAACTCCAGACGTTATTTAAAATAAATTGTTAAGCACTGATCACTGAAAAGTGTTTTTTTTAAATAAAAAGAAATCAGTTAGATGTAGATACAGATAATTGAATTGAAAGTAGTACTTATTTTTAGTGTTAAATACGTATTCGATAAAAAATTAGGGGATTCCTATTTAAAAAATGTGAGTTTTTACAATTCTTGAATGATAATTTTATACTCTCTTTTTGAATACCCTGTATGAAAAATCTTAATTTAACTCACTGAAGGACTGTAAAGCATTTTGTACAATATCACAGATTTTAGTTGCAAAATACTTAGCCATTTTTGCATTAGTAGAAAATACATTAATGGCTGGAACTCAAATTTTTTTTTTCTAAATTCTAAAAATCTCACAAACCGTAAACACTATACACGAAAAATATTCTACAAAATCAAAATTTGTTATACTATGTAGGGTGTTCCATTTAAAATGAACCATTTGGCATTCATTTCCGGTATGACCGGAAATGGTATTTTCATGAAAATATTTTAATCCATAGACCATCTCTACTTTAGTACAATGCCCAAGTTTCAACTTTTTCCTAGTCACAGTTTCCAAGATGGGGATAGTGGCCCATATTCGTTGAACGCTCTGTATATTGGAGCAGTATTCAGTGAAAAATAAAAATTATTCAAGAACTTAAATTTCCATCAAAATTCTAGAACAAATTACATAAATTGTTTTCGTTTAGGCTTAGGTCTACGTCCAAAAATATTCAACTGATATTTTTATTTACTAGTCCTCACAGTTTTTTTTCGATCAATTTCTTCTGCATGTTCTAGAGGCGTTCTGGAAAAATCCGTTGAAGCTCGCCACCGCTAGGTCGCCTCTACTAGGTCAGTTCAGGTTCGTACCTTACTTCAACTCGTTTATTTATCTTATTCCGAGGTGAGATTCCATTTCGTTGTAAAACTGCATTTTGTAGAAAGGAACCGAAAAGATGCACTCCAGCGACGTGTTCTCTATATACCAGGTATATTGGTATGAAGTGAGCGTCAGGATATAAATATCTCGATATAGAGCATTTGTTGTAAACAAACCTTTTTTTTTGTTTGTTTGGTTGGTATGCAAACTGACAAAACACATTTAATACAAATAACAATATATTATTTCATTGTGCCAGAAATGTCCAATTTTGTACCACAAAATAATGATTTGCGGAAAGCATTCATTTTTTACTTTCATTTGAAGAAAAGTGCTGCAGAGTCTCATCGAATGCTTGTCGAGGCATATGGTGATTATGCTTCATCAGAAACAAAATGCAAAAGATGGTTTCAACGATTCAGAAATAACAATTTTGATGTGCAAAATGAAGATCGTGGCAGACCACTAAAAAAGTTTGAAGACGCCGAACTGCAATCAATATTGGATGAAGATGACACTTTAAGTCAAAAGCAAATGGCAGAAATGTTAAATGTTGCACAACGAAGAATTTCTGATCGTTCAAAAGCTATGGGAAAGATCCAAAAGTGTGGAAAATGGGCGCCGCATGAATTGAATGAAAGACCGATGGAGAACCGAAAAACCACCTGTGAAATTTTGCTTCAAAGGCACGAAAGAAAATCAGTTTTATATCGAATTGTTACTGGAGATGAAAAATTGATTTATTTTCAAAATCTTGAACGGAAAAAATCATGGGTTGATTCGGGACAACCATCAACATCGACTGCACAACCTGATTGATTCGGCAAGAAGGCAATGCTGTGTGTTTGGTGGGATCGGAAAGGTGTGGTGCACCACGAACTTTAAAACCTGGTGAAACCGTTAATACTGTTCGCTACCGACAACAATTGGTTAATTTAAACAATGCATTGATCGAAAAACGATCAGAATGGGCCAGGAGACACGGGAAGGTAATTTTGCTCCATAACAATGCACCTGCACACAAAGCAACATCGGTTCAGGATACCATCAAAACACTTGGCTGGGAGTTGCTACCCCGTCCGCCGTATTCTCCAGACTTGACTCCTTTGGACTACCATTTGTTTTCATCGATGGGACATGCATTGGCTGAGCACCACTTCGATTCCTACTAAGAAGTAGAAAATTGGGTGTATAATTATTGGTTTGATGCTAAAGAGGCACATTTCTATTGGCGTGGTATCCATAAATTGCCAGAAAGGTGGTCAAACTGTGTAGAAAGCTATGGTCAATATTTTGAATATATATATTTTTTTCTTTCATGGTTAAAATTAGTGTTTTATTTTCACAAAATAGCGCTCATTTCATACCGATAGACCTGGTATTTGTATGTGATCCAATAAACTTTTCTACAACATAATTGCACGAAAAATTTCTGTTATGACCCGGAGCTAAGCCCCTGGTGGACTCTCTGAAAGTTTTCAATTATTCGTTTTAATGAATTGTATTATCCTCAATTTTTTTCAAACGCATTTTTGAGCGTATTATGTGATGTGGTTGCACGGGGTGATCGTCAAATAACGAAAAATTGAGTTCTTTCAGTACTCAAAGTTAGTGAACTACAGTTCGAACACTATTTAATAAACAACCTAACTTGTGTTAGAACAAAACATAGTTTGCAAATACAAAAAATCAGTAAACACCGTAAAGTAGAATTGGGTAATATTATTTGTAGTACTGAGGTGCAAGGTATGTAGTAAGCTATTCCCAGCCAAAGCGAAGCTATAAGTCTGGACTTCCAATCTTTGAAAATGAATCGAAACAGGGTGGTGTAAGATTTTTCTAAATAACATAATACATTATTAATCATACAATTTATTAGCAACTTCGGATTTGGAAAAGAATGAATTCGTTCATAATTTATTTTATTATTCGCCATTCTTTCGTTCTCACCATAATAATTAAAATTTAATTACTATTAATTATCATTTGTAAACATATTGGATTTTACTCGGCGAAAATTATTTTGTTTACTTCCAGAACACAAACTATTCTTTTATTTATCCGCAGTGCGGCAACGTAACATTTAACAATCGCAAAATACCTATGTAGATATTTCTAATTTATAATATTTTTTATATTTTGAATTAAATATAATTGAATATATTTCAACGTAATAAAAAAATGAATATTACATGCACTTTGTTCTTCATTTTGCAATTCTTTTACTTAGCCAAAACGAAAACTGATATACTTAGGTTTTGCAAGTGCCAACTAGGGATTTTGATGTAAATTTTACGTAGTTACTAAAGAGCGCTAGCTACCACCCACCGCTTCGGTATATTTGGTCATATCTTTTTATGAGTGCCACTAAGGTGAAATTCTATTCAATATAATGAAAGAGCGCCCATTTTTAGTCAAAAAACGCATTTTCATTTATTATAATTCCCATATCTCCTTTCGTTTACAAGATTTTCAACCATAAACTAATTCAAGTCGTACCACTTCAAATCCTCAGAAATGGCGGTGGCCGTGATTCGCTGGCATTAAAAAAAAATGTTTTTTATTTAATTACTTGTAGGGATACAATCTGTCACAATAAAGGTAAAAGTAAATTGGACATTCAATATCTATGCTGGCAATTACAAATTATAGTACTAAGTGGTGTACTAAAAGGACCAACATTTCAGTCCCTTACTTGGTTGAATCTATGTGGCAAATCTAGAGGGTTGAATCTCTTCAACCTGGTTGTATATGTCGCTGTGTCCAGTAAATTTATGGCTAAGTGATTTGGGTGGTGATCTAATCTTCGCATGTAGTTATTTGTGTAGCTCTATTTCTTCTCGGACTGTTTTGATTGAGAGGTCGGAATTCACTGGCATAGCAAAACATTACTCAGCTCTTGCTGCTTTAACTTGTCAAAGTAATTAGACTATTTTCGTGTCAGTTGCTCTTTTTAAGTAAAAAATTGTAATTTAAAAGTAACAATGACAAGGCGTAACGAGTTATCCTTTAGTGAGACGCGCCCTATGATTTGTGTTTTTGCTCAAATGGATTGCATAATAAGACTTATTTTTCATTTATTAAAGATGTTTCATTTCCTTAACAATTGAAATATTCAATTGTTTCGTTAATTATTTGTTTTAATTAATTAAGCTTTTGAAATTACGCCACATGAAGTAGTTTTTGGATAAAAATCTCGTAGACGGAGAGAGATATCGGGATTAAACGAGAATATAATTTTCTAAATAAAAATAGACACTTTTTTATTATAGTGAATAGAATTTGCGCTACCAAAAATCAATTGTTACTATAAAACCAAGATATTAAAGCCTAATTCCCTACAATAGCATCAGATGGTCACCAAACTGTACCAAGACAAGACGTAAAACATCTGAGGGACATAATAGACAGTAAGTTGAAATTCACCAAACACGTACAAAAATTAAGATCAGAAATCGTTTAAAGGATGAAGTACTTTAGAGCATTTACATATAAAGACAAGGGAACTAACACGATAACAATCATTAAAATCTACAACTTCATCTGCAGACCGCTTCTGGACTGTGGACATATACTGAGAGCAAATGCGACGGACGAAATAAGAAAACACATACAAACCACGAAACAGATAGCGTTAAGATCAATGACAAAGATAAAATACCCCGGAAACCCTCTTCACAACCCATCAAACAAATTTTTAGACGAACGGACACAAGTGACCAAAATAACGGAAAGACCATCACAACTGCAAACAAAGTGGAAAATCAACCCTCACAACTGGACTGTACTCGTCCCCCTTTGCATAGTAAGACAGACGACACCATCCCGACACACCTCCCCTCCCACGACCCTGTTGGAGCATTATTCGGATTGAAAATATAGTCACCTCCTTTTTTGTTTTTGTTTTTATGTATTATGTATGTATTTTTTTACATAATTAACTGAGACATAGCCAGAAATATCAATTGGTCGATAGTCCGTTTCTTATGAAATAAAAATGTATCTATGTACAGTGGCGGACAAAAGTTTAGAGCACTTCTAATTTTTCAATTAGTTGAAACAAGTGGCAAGTTATTGTGATACCTCTGAAATACAATGGTAACCTTTCATAAGGTTGATTGTTTGATATACTTAATTATGAAATTTAATATATAAAAAAAATAAAAGAATATTTTATTTTTGGAACGGACAAAACTTCTATTTACAAAAGAATTCTGTTGCGATAAAAAGTAAAAATTACTATTTGGTTCCATATTATTTTGCATTAATTACTGCTTGACATCTTCTGGGTATCGAATCTACAAGTTTGGCACAAATTTCTTCAGGGACATTTTCCCACTCGTCCATTATGGTATCAAGAAGCTCAGCTCTATTTCGAATATTTTTCAATCGAATACGACGATTTAGTATTTCCCACAAGTGCTCAATGGGATTTAAATCTGGTGATTGTGATGGCCACTCAATTAAATCCACCTTCTTTGTAGACAATCAATTTTTGACGAGCTTAGAAGTATGCTTGGGGTGATTATTTTGTTGGAATCTCCAGTGAAGGGGCATTTCGTATTCCGTAAAAGGCAAAATTTGATTCTTTAAGATGTTCCGATATTGAAATGTGTTCATTTTTCCTTTAACCCCAACAATTGATCCAGTTCCAGACCATCTAAAGCACCCCCAGACCATAACACTGCCAGCTCCATGTTTCACCGTCGGTACTTGGTACTTTACGTCGTGTCTTTTGCCTTTTGGTCGTCTTACGTAGTGTCTCCCATCTGATCCAAATATTCGAAATTGGCTTTTGTCACTCTAAAGGACAGTGTGTCATTTTGCACCAGGCCACACCACGTGGTCTCGAGCAAAATGAAGACGAGCCTTGATATTTTTCTTTGATAGAAGGGGTTGCTTTACAGCAACCCTTCCGAGTAAACCAACAGCACATAGTTGACGTTTTACCTGGATCTTTTTCTGAGATTTTTTTAATGACTTTATCAACTGAAGCGGAAGTTTTTCGTGGTCGTTCTGTACTTTTCGCTGTTACAAGACTTTCATTACAGATATGATCTTTGAGATTATACTTTTGCAAATTTTGAGACTTTTTGAAATATGAACTTGTTTTTCACCACTTTCATATAATTGGACAATTTTTGGTTTCAAATCCCACGATATACATTTAGCCTCACCCATATTTATAGTATAACAATAATTCGCTCGCAACTTGTACAAAACTTTGCAATAACTGGAGATAAACAAAAAGTTTCTAAACTTTTGCCCGAGCAAAAAATTGTTTTTGCCTATTAAACAAATTAAGGAATGTATGAACAATAAATAGAAGATTTCTGTTTGGCATAAACAAAAATTTTATGCATACGAGGGATCGCTGAAAAGAGACACTCGAATGAACTACAAAAAATAAAAAAGTTTCTAAACTTTTGTCCGCTACTGTACGTATGAATAGAATATAGATAATAGCACTCAGAAAAAATATGAACAAATACACCTAAGCGGTGGGTTCCAACTAGCAACCCCTGGGAGCTATGTGGAAATTAGATCGAAATTCTTACTTGGCATCTTCGACAACTTAAGTACACCAATTTTGGTGTTGATGCTATAAAAACCCAAAGAGTTAATCAGGAATTTAAAAATAAAATTTCAACGTTTAACACCCTGTAATTTTGAAACACGCAACACTGTTAGGTCCAATAGGCATACTTTAGTGCCCCCTATCTCGGGGTTTGGCATGTCTCATTCTCAATAAAGCACCCTAATTATTATAGTATATCACTTTTTAATTCTTCAAGCTTTGAACAATAACAACTAATATGTTGAAAGTTCAGAATAAAAAATGAGTTAATTTCAAGTACGCAACTTAATGTTAGTTCCTACATTACGTCCACGCGAGGTTTTCGAAAGGGTGGTTTCATACGAGAGTGCTATAAAGTGGCTTTACCGCATGCATTTGCGAGCTAAAAATAACTCTTCACCAGGCGTATGCTTTGTAGATATTTAATATTGGCTTGTGTGCGATAAAATTTTTTAACCGCACGTTATATTTGGTTTACCTTACACTAGGTAATAAAATTAATACATACATGAGGAGTTCGTAAGAAAAATATTTTACCCAATACGTGGAAGAGATCCACTGCACTCTATGCGTAACCATACGAAATTGGGTTCGGTTAACTGCAATCAGCGAGTGGTGAAATAATCGGTAAAAATCTCATTCTACGTTTGTTAGGTAAATAACTGCTTCACGTACGGGGGAATATAATATGAGGTAGAATAACATATTGCGTAATAAGAACAGTCTTGTAACAGAGAACTTATGGCTTTTTCTCTTCGGAGACCTATTTCTCAGGTGATATTTTTCCGACAAGAATTAACGTCAACGCTGTATAATTTTTTTTTATAACTTCAATATTAGTCATCGCCATTTTTAAAAGCTTGGTAGACCAAAATGAGAAAAATGCTTATCACTGCGTTAGGGAAGTTTTAGGAAAATTGTTATTTTATTATTTTTTCATTGGTTGACGTAAACATTCTTCAAATAACTCAGGAATGCACTATTTTTACTTTTCTGCCAAAACCTTTAAATTTCACTTATCGGCCATTTCGAATGAAAATTTAAAGCTCAAGGAAGGATGAAAGATCTTACTTTGCCGTTATTCCTTTTTCAAATACGCAATGACCCTTCGAGAGAATCCCATCTTTATATCATACGGTGTGTCTCGAATTGATCGATTCTACTTAAATGCGGGGATCTTCGTTACGATAAGAGATACACAGTCGCTTAAATAGAGAATATTTTAGAGAATTATATTAAAATTTTATGCCTGTTTCAAAGATTAGGTGTCATCGTTCTTCAGAAATATGAAAAGAAGTGAAATGCTGCATTTTCAACTTCAACCGTAGTTTATTAACCTTATTCAGGTACGTTTTCGTAGAATACCATGACGTATCAAAAATAATTCCATAGTCATCTGTTGCTGGGTACTGTGTGGTAAATTTGCAAATTCATTTACATGCTATCTTAAATTTTTTTATGGGTTCGTTTTATCAGCCGAGCTTCAAGCAATGAGATTGAGGGGAAATTAGCTGATGGAAAGAAATCCAATATAGATAATCGTTTTCGAAAAGTGCTATTGGGATCTAGAAAAGTTTTAAATTGTAAATAAGTAAAAGTTCCGTTCATCATTTCACAGTTTTAAAATGAGAATTTTACCGGTTTGCAAGACACCAAAACCATGTAGATAGATGGGGTAACGGACAAAAATGGAGCAACCAACATATTCTTGAAAATATTCAACGTTTGTTATGATTTATTCATAAATTAGTAATATCAAAATTATGTTAGATCTAGAAATAACGCTGCAAAAATTTGTAAGTTTATTCCCGAATTCAAGTCATTTAACATCAAAAACGAATAAATGTGGCGGTCAAAAGTAGAGCAACTTATGAAATTTTTAATGATTATGAAAATTTTAACTAACACTTAGCAGCGTTACCATTGTTATTAATAAATCATTCATCTATTCCTCATGAAATTTATTAATTTATCGATGGTTTCTTCTGAAATGGAATTCCATGCAAGTGAAATGGCGGTGAATAATTCGGCGAAATTTTGAAATTTTTGTGGGTTTTCTGTCCTTTTCTTACGGTCTACCATCTTCCATAACTTCTCCATTGGATTAAGGTCGGGACTTTGGGCAGGCCACTGCATTACATTCACCCGTTGCTCTTTCAAATATTTTTTAATCATTTTCGCAGTATGCTTCGTGTCATTGTCACGTTGAAAAATCCATGACAGTGGCACGTTTTCCTCTGCAAACGGAAGTACATGATCCATAAATATCTCCAGATATTTCAACCGGTCCATAATACCCTCTATTTTTACCAACAGTCCCGTTTCAAACCCGGAAAATGGTTCCAGCACTATTACGTCACCCCCATCAAATTTAATTGTGCCTTTAGTGTACTTTGGCTGGTACCTTTCATTTGGAGGACGTCTGACGTATTGAATTCCATCCGAGGAATAAAAATTAAATTTACTCTCGTTTTCCATTTTACGAAACTCTAGTTGAGATGGTCATTTGCAAAACGAAACCGGGCCATCCTGTTCTTCTTAGAAATAAAGGGGTTTTAGCGGATCTTTGGGCATTCAAGCTCTTTTCTTGTAAGCGTCTTCGAATTGATCTTACAGGAACACCAAAGTCACTACATTCCTGTGCAACATCAACTGCTGTTTTGATATGGATCCCCCTTCGAAATGTTCACAATTTTATTGCCTTGAACTCTTGTCGTCTTTCGAGGATGACCTGTTTTTGGGGGGCTCACCGCAGTTTTGCGAACCTTGTAGGAACTCAATACTCTACAGATTATAGAGCGATTAAGATTTAATTCTCTAACAATATCACTCTGGAACATTCTAGATTCAAACTTGGAAACAATTAATTGTTTCAGATGTACTGAGGGAGATTTACCACGAGGCATGTTTGCTGGTTTTCACCAATAATACTAAACACAACAACTCAAAGGTGTTTGATTAAAAATGACGTCAGAGAGAATTTTCATGTATTGTTGCTCTACGTTTTTGTTGTTAAATGCCTTTAATTAAGCAATAAACTTATTGAATATTTTCAAGAATATGTTTGTTGCCCCACTTTTGACCTCTACTGTATATTTATTTGACGAATTTTCGAAATACTCACGCATGACGTCTTCCTGTGTATGTATGGCGGACTCTAGAAAATTGGTCCTTATTACGTATAAGTCTATGTCTTGCATATACTACATGAAACAATAAGTACTTACTATTTACTCAACACATTATGACTAGATACTGCGTTTTTACGCATCTTTGGACTTTCCTTGTCAAAATTTTAATCTCGCGATACTCACTGATTTACATGAATTAACTTACTTGCTGGCGATTGAGCTGAGTATAATTTTAACTAAGTTCTTTTTTACTCTTCCATCAGGGTATTTTTGCTTTGATGTTTTAGCTTTTGCCATTTTAGCCTAAAGAACCCAAGCTCCAGCATCGCTTTTCAAGTTCCACTTACGTTTAGGCAGTTGCAATAAATTCTATTTGACACAAAAATCGTCATGCGAAAAATGCTTCGACTACATTTTAGTATGTCTTATTTAACATTGAAATTGTGGTCATGATAGCGCTTTTGACTCTGTAAATTACACATGTGTTTAGCCTAGCAAAAAAATTAAGTATGTTCAACCCAAGTAATAAATTATTTCTTTACTTCAGCCCTTTTTGTTATAGTTAGCGACAAAGCTCATAATTGTACAGTACGGCGGCTCTCGAGGTCCAAGCGGGAGCGTCCAAGCAAGAGGGGAGGGGGGAACAAAATTAAAGGGACACACGGGGAATTTTTTTTACATTTTTTTTAATTTTATTTAACAGACGCAGATACTTATTCTAGGGTTCTAAGGACTAATGGTTAACATGCGCTTATTTTAAAGCACACGACCCCTCTAAATTTTATTCTATATTAGAGATTGTAACCCTGAGTCGATTTTCTACTTGAAGTTTATTTCGGTATTCAGATTTTGAAGCAGCCACTACATAAAAACCAGTGTCGAAAAAATGAGACATTGGAAAAAGCACCAGACACTTAAGCGCATGAGCTTTTATAAAGGAGTAGTCGCTCGGAAGTTTAGTCCATAAACTTCTTTAAAATTTGTTAATAAAATTTGATTCGTGTAACGTTGTTGTTGAGACATCTATCAGTCGTTCTTCTTGTATTGCCAAATGGATTTCGAACCCAATTCCAATACGACAATTTGACATCATCTTTGGCAAAGAAGTATCGTTTAAAATTCGCACTCAAATTTTCTGAACGACCTCTCCCAGTTTTCAGCATCTCAGCTTTGTGATTCTTTACAATGGGAAATCCTGCATAAATTGACAAAACACGAGAAAATTTCAAAACGGCTTTCTTTTAATTTATAATTCCATAACTGGATTTCTTTACAAAAAGAATCAATCTTTTAATTCAAATCAAATATATTTGCATTTTTTCCCTTGGACTTCTGGATTAAGTGCATTAAGTTTTTCAAAAATATTTACTAAATGGGAAAGTTTTAATAAAAATAATCTGTAGTAGAATCCTGCTGAATGATTCTGACCCTTCACGCTTGAAAATATCGCTATTTTCTTTCTTAGTTCAAAAACTCGTTTAATCACTTCACAGCGTGACAAGCATTTACATGAGGAATAAAATAGTAAAGATTTATGCTCAGCTCCCATATCTTCACATAGAGCAGAGAACGTCCTTGATTTCACTGGTCAGATTTTCATAAAGTCAACTACTTCAATAACTATTGTTAAAATCATATGTAGTCCAGGACTTAACGATTTTGATGCTAATGCTTCCCGACGAATCATGCAGTGAACCCAGATGATTTCTGAAAATTCCCTTTTCACCAGCTTTATCAACAATTGCATTTACTAGACATGGCACGAGTTCCGCTGGTGCGCATCACAACACAATTTTTCCAATGCAAATTTGCCTTAATAACAGCATCATTGGTAATCTTGGACAATTCGGACACAGAATTTGATATAGCCAAGCAAATGGGAATCGTTACTGCAGTCAGTTGCTTCGTCAAATTGTGTACCAAACAATTTTCCAGTAAGCTCAAATTCAAACTGTTGCTGAATATTAACTGATATGCGTATCGTCAATTCATTAACAAATTTTATTATTTAACAGAGGAATATTGTCGAGTTGTCAGGCGGGGTAAAAAATATTGTTAAGTTGTCAGGTGCGGTAAAATAGGTTGCTCTGCGATAGTGTGGGGTTTTTTACATTTAGCTGATTTATAAGCCACTTTGCACGATGCCAAGAGAGCCTTCTCAATTACTGCTAGCATTTTATGAAAATTTGACTTCTGTTTTATGAACAGTATTAGTTTTCCTCCAAAAAAATCGAACGATTTATTGACATATTCTTTGTGCAGCGTTTGTAGATGTCTCTTCGATTTATTAGGTTCCATGCTATCTGCAGCGAATACTTTTAAAGAAATAATATGTTGAAATTTTTCTTCGCCACTTACATTAAGGCTAGTAACGTCCATTTTTCGACACGCTTGGTAATATTTTCTTGTTTAAGATCTGAGAAGATCTCCACTTGGATCTGTCCATTTCCAAGCCTCTTCGATCCTTAGGTTTTCGTTACAAAAAGTTATTCATACCCATCACCTACCCATAACCCACGGTAATTCTTAGCGTCGGAACATACGACTTGAAAATTTCTTGTGTAACAGAATTACACACGTTGAAATAACTAATAACAACCACAAATACGCTTCTTTATTTACAGTTGCGTCGCTTCTATCTAGAAATTTCGAGAAGATTCGATGCCTGGCACCAACTTTGTGTTGCCTAATGTAATTTCAATTCCTAGAGATTGGGGACGCGAAATTGCTCGAATTAAAATAGGGGGCGCTAACAACAAAAGTTTGAGAACCGCTGGTACAGTAAATAATCTAAGAAACCGTAACAGACGAAACGATGAAACACAAAATGCTGTAAAGGTACCTACACAGGTACAGTCGACAGGCCGTCCAAGATCGGATTGATAGGTACGGCCGGCCACCATCGTCGGTTGATACACATGAACAGTTTTACTAAGGATCATGGCCTTCAGGTTCTATACCGTTTACCATACAGAACTGCCACCATTATAGAATTTGCTATAAACGACTGATTTACTTTTTAATTCTAAAAAATTTCGCTACAAGGATGTGCAGCTGCAATAATTATGCTATTGGAAGAAAGGCAAAAAAGAAAAAGAAAGCTTGGGTTAAGGACTGACTACAAAAACGTAGTACCTTGTCACATATGCAATTTATACGGGAGCTTCGCTACTCAAGTGTCGCTGACCTAACAAATTATAGTTCTTCTCTAAAGGCGCTTCCTATATTATTTACTTCGTTTTTTACGCAATCAATAGCAGCTTCTTGATCTACGGTTTTGTAAAGCTCCAATAACTCATCATACGCTTTTGTCTTGAGCACTTTATTAAAATACACCGCATCTTCAACTTTCCATTAGCATTGATGTTTCCAATAAATATTTATAAACTCTTTAATAAAGTCTGGCTGATTCGCCATGGTATGCTAAAATGTACCTATGAATTTATTTATGGTAAAAATTTTGGTACGGACTAAAACTGTCGGCAGTTCACGAACTGTTATACGGGACTACACAAGTTCAGTTTCCTTCATGTATCGGCGGACGACACGTCCTGCCCTTCCGTCTGACTGATCGGCTCTGGCCTCTCCCGCAACAATCGTCCGGCGAACTGTACGCGTAGACGTACCTTAAAGGATGACATAAAATGGGAAAATTGTCCCGCTTTAAATCTTAAATGACAAGTGGGAAGGCGTTCAAAACTTGTTACGTAATGACATCATCCAAAGGAGACAAACGAAGGATGATTTGCGCGTGAACTTATCTGCTTAGTCCAAAGCCGTTTTTTTCACACTGAAGCGGTTTAAACTTGTTTAAAAACGTTATTAATGTATTAGCGTAACGTGTTTACACCTTAACTGATGAGGACACACACGACAGTTTTTGAGCCGTTTATAGGAAATGCGGGGTATCTGAACCGGGTATGAACAAAACAGATGCGAAATGTCAATTCAATATGTCGTTTTCAAAAACTCCACATTTTCGTACAAATTCGACTCAACAAAATACAGAGAAACCTGATTATAGAAATGTCGATTGATAACTTCGTAAAATGTCCCGTGATGAGGTCGTAAGCTTTATCGTAAACAATAAAAACCAGACTATCTTGACTGGTATTGGTTCCGTTGGAAAAGCTTTGACGATGCTTCCGTAGTTTTTTAGCGTTTAAGTAATAATCGAATGACAATCCGACGATATGTCTTTCTATTTATTGATTCCATCAGATCTGTGAGTGCACCAAACGAGAGCTTATGAATCACGAGCCTCAAAACTGTAGATGACCGTTGTTCCACGCCAGGCGTCCTTAGCGATATTACCGTTGAGCGTTGCCATGGAAATGGCGTCAACCTATTCATTCATCTACCTAATTACTACCTCGCTTGCAATTTTGGGTTGTGTCACAGCCGTTTATTTGTATAATATTCCATTGCTCGTTGCATTGGCTCATAATCTAAATTCCAAATTCTAATTTATTATCGTAAATATCGGGACTCCTACGGCATCTCAGACACCACAAACACTCGCTAATACATCACGTGTAAATCGAGTTCGTTTTTTTGATTTTGACCGACGTACATTTTGTAGAATCGAGTTTTGCTCTTATCATATCCATAGCTGTATATTCTAGTAGTTTTTTATCCTCAAACTTCTAATAAATCAAATCTCACCGAGAATTTCGCGAATAACACGAGGAAAATACGAAACAATCTATCAGATATTTTCTAACAGGAAAAACCCCAAGGGGTTAGCCTTCATCTGTCCATTTAAATTACAGCGTTTGTGAAATAACGAGGCACTATTAATTAACTATACATTATTAATTAATGCATCTTCCAATGCACACATAATTATCAAAACATGCTCAAATTAAACAGTCTTTGTCCCATATTCCAGACCTCCGGCTAGACAGATTGAATTAATACTGCCAATTCGATGGTCCATTTGCAAATTTCCAATGTCAAATGGCCTGACTTGTCTAAATTGGCGAAGCGGACTTCATCTGGTTAAAAAATTTGCGAGCCATATGCTTCAGGCGCTTTTTCCACAGCATCTCGGTCAAAGCAAATTAACCGTCTAACCATCTGATGACGTTTAGTAGTTTTATTAACGCTCATTTATCTGATTTATATTTGTTGAAAAATGCATTAAGTCAATATCCGTTACAAACAGACGTTCGCTGATAAAGCGAACCACGCCCGGACTGACTGCTTTCACCAAAAAAGCGACAAATTCCATGTTGAATTCACCCATTGAATCCTCAATGATCTTCCAAGAATTGCGCCAATAAAAGACGTACTTACCCTAATATCGTAATCGAGAAGCGAAAACTTCGGAATTGGTTAAACGGAACCTCGTCGATTTGTTTTGGAAATTTGCATTTTACGTACCTTTTTACTGGAAAGGAAATAACCTTTAAGGTAGCAGTAATAGCTCGCTTTCTCTTATTCCTTTTCGCCCTAAAATTGTGTAGTGCAACCGTCTACAGCGAACCGAACCGTAAGTGTATTGGAAAATTAAACGAAGGTGAGTTATTTTGAATTAATAATTAATGCCCAAATTATGGATGGTGGTTGCGGAAGCAACACTAATCAAGTTGGTTAATTGAAAGGCTGATTGCTTTAATCAAACCGTTGCCATAAGCGTCCAATAACCGACAACATATTGCTAGGGGACAGCGTATAATCTCGGTAAGATGAACCTTGTTACACCCAGAGTTGCTAGAAATCCACTCGGTTTAAGCTCTGCCGTATCAGCAGTGACAGACTGGGTATGGCAAGCATGAAATTTGGGAGGTTAAGGGTTATTTGTTACCAGCGTGCCGCAATGGTTATTTACGTGCGAATTACGTAAAACCGAACGCTCTTTCACGCTCGCTGCTGAAACTTGTTGAAATCAGAACAATCACGTGAGGTGCCGAATAGTTTTATACCAAAGGTGGAAACAAGTAACCAGTCCACCTACACTACCGTCCATAAGTATTTGCCCACCTTGAAATTTTCATTTAATCACATTATATCTTAAAATTTATTACAGATATTATTTAGAACTTATTTTAAATACAAATTGCCTTCATTTCCAAACTTCGTCTTAAACATTAGCCTCGTCAATATGACCACCTTTATTTTTTATAACTGTTGCACATACCCGTGGCATTCTTTCAAGTAACTTTGTTAGCGTTTTACCTGATATTAAACGCCATGCTTCTTGCAACATCCTCCACGAGGATTCCTCAGATGATGGGCACTTGCTTCTTATCCTTCTGTCGAGCTCATCCCACAATAATTCGATGGGACTGAGGTCAGGCGAATGTGGGGGCCACTCCATCACCTCAAGTTTATTTTCGGTTTTTAATTGATTCAAATAAGATTTGCAGATTTTGGATTTGTGTTTCGGATCGTTATCTTGTTGAAAAATAAATGTCTGCCCGAAAATACGACGTCCAGAGGGTAACATTTATTTCTTTAAAATTTCCAAATATTGTTCTTTCTTCATTATTCCGTTAAATACTGGGGTGGGCAAATACTTATGGACGGTAGTGTAAATCAACATAATGGGCATATCGTTCGCTGACGAAACACCGAGTACGGTGCAGTGAAGAAATCAATAGATCTTGAATATTCAAAATTTAACTGGCACGATTAAAACATTCACATTGGAACAGTTTGATGCTTCAATTTTAATTATGATTGACTAGCCTAGAATTAATAAAAACGGCAATGAAAATGCGAGCTGCTATTGATCGGTCTAATTCTCCTCCGAATGAGCTCCGCTGCATCTCGCAGCTTACATACAGAGTTATTCCCGATGTCTATATATAATTTTTTTTTTAACTATTTTTTTAACCTTCGCCATTGATTGGGCAGTTTGACGTGTCAAAATCGTCAACTTGACACACAAATCTTTCGCTGACTTCATCCAGGAGAGAGAATTCCTTGCCACATCAAGGGACTCAGAAACGGAAACGGTTCAGAGCTCGCTAACGAAAGTTTCTCCGGACGTATCCGAAACTGTCAAAGTAGATGAGTCATAGTGATCAGGAGATCAAAAGGAAAACACCGGAACTAGAATAGAACACAGAGCTAAGACACGGGAGGAGATGAAGGCTGGCGCGGAAAAAATCGAGAGTGAGCAACAGTTCGATTCCTTTCAGCAACTGAGCCAGTCACCGAGGATAATTGAGTGATACACTCAATGCGGTTACTGGAGATTCCCTAGTCGATGGAGGTCTGTTTCATGCTAATAATGCTTTCACGCCGCGAAAGACGGAGGTCTAGAAGGTGATTCAGCTGCTCGGCCTCCGAAGCATAAACCTCGACGTTGAGGAGATAAATCAATATTTTTACGTAAGGTGAAAAGAGACATTGTCAGCTAATCTTCACGGTTCCTAAAGATGTTACCGATCGTTAGATGGTGGCAGAGTGACTCATGTTACCTGAATTCATCACCATCCATGCATATAAAGTGGCAAGTTGAACCCGTCGATGGTAATAGTATTTACCAAGTAAAATCAATCTTCCTAGGTTAAGATAGACACTACTAGATTATTGAAATATCGTTGTTGTTATGGTAAAGCAGTAAATGTAGTACACTTTAATTATCTAACAAGGTTGTTAAGAATTGTGACTAAATGCTACTAAATGTTTAACTACATTATTCGATCATAAATACTACATACAGCCATTAAACACCTCTAAAATTGTAAAATAGATTAATATTGTTCATGGTAATTCATATTATTTCGAACAGTTGCATATCGGCGTAAAATACGCTGCTTAAAAAATACAATTGTTTGCTGGCACCAAATATTGAATAAAAACTCGTCTTATCGTTTAAAATACAGGGTGATTCGCAACGCAGCCGACACAGAACAGGTGCGTGCAAGGAACCTTAAAATGTGACAATTTTTTATACGACATTTTTTCCTGATGCTTACGGTTGCTGAGATATTGGTTTCCGAATACGAACAAAAAAAAATGAAAAAATTCTCTATTTCAGGAATGGCTTAGCCTAGAATCACCATATTTGGGAGACATTTTTGCTTTACTGACGTCTTTATTTGCTGAAAATTTTAAGTGGCTGAAAACTTAGTAAGGGGTGGTTTAGGAGTGGGTCACCCTTAAAATTATACAAATTTTTTCAACCTTAACCAAATTAAAAACGAAGGTTTATGAATATGATAGTAAATTTAATTTAATATCTTTTTGTACTTTTATACAATTTTTGAGATGTCATTCGTTACTGAGAAATTTTTTTTTTTACAAAATTACGTTCCTTAAAGACTATAAGGCCGTGCTCCAAACTACTCTTCAACAACACGCGTGAGTCACCAAAGTGTGGCACATCTACAGGGTATATCCGACTATTATTAATTTCTCAGAACATGCATTGAAAACTTGGCGCACCGGAATTCTCCTAACTAACCGACCTCTTTCTTCTAACCCACGCATAACGAACAAATTATTGACACTTTTGAAAACTATCTGACAATTTCTAAAAATAATAAAAGACCGTTTGTTAACACAAAATCGAAAACGAACTTCATTATTATTATTATTATTATTATAAATTATATTAATTATTTTCTTATTTTCTATTAACAAAAAAGTTTTTTTAATTTTTTATGTGTTCGGGAACTGAATTTGTATTGAATTTGTTATTGTTGAATTTTGTATAATTTTTTTTTAACTAATCGATGAGTTTTAAATCGCTTCAAATCTCTTTTGCCTTACCAGTGACGTCCAAAGATAGTAATTTTTGTCTCATTTATTGCTGATTTTAAATTTTAAGAAAATAAAAATTTACTCAAAGTTGAGGCATGGGGGAAGTGGGGAGAGGACAATGTAAAGCCTCAGTACATACTTTTGGCACTGTATGTACACTTTTAAATCTTACATATACGGATTTTACTTTTCAATGTACATACAGTTATATAAACCATATGGCGATAGGATATCTCAATGTGCAGGGTATAACAAAACAACCTTTCCACGAAACCAATTGGCTGCGACTTTTCCGTAGCTGTTAGCAGTTATTTCACAAAAATAAAGAATATTATTATAACGAAAAAAGGGCCTACAAGTTGCTTTTCCCGTGTGTTATTTTCCATTAGTTTGCTAGAGACAGTGCAAACACTGACAACAGAAAAAAAGTAAACTAGATGTTACCAGCCCTATTTTTTAACTTAGTTTATGAGTCTAAAGTGGCTCGTTTTCGTTTGGTAATTTGAGAGTTGATTTTTGGTGGTAATTGTGTCATTGGGTTCTCCGTTAATGGATGAAGTCATTTTACCGGTTTCTCAGTCGTTCGGACGTGACACTAGTTTTAGTGTCCTCGGTGTGCTATTTGTCTACATTTTTCTTGTCCTTTAAGCCATGGTTACATCAAATACGTTATTAATGTCCGTAAATAAACTTGCTAATTTTCCACTATTTAAATGTAAATGTGCTGTTGGTAGCTGTTCGTCAAAAGAAAGAGTCGGTGAACAGTGGAGTGTTTGGGCTTAAAGTTAAATTGATATATCGGTGTATGTTTTTCGAGCAGTTGCTGAACTCTCTTTTTTAATATGCGTTTAAAAACTCTACTTAGCTCAGGAAATGCCGTAATAACTCTTTAGTTTTTTCTTTATGAATTGTCCAATCTATTTTGGGGGATAGTTATTACTATTCCTTTTTTCCATGTCTCTGAAATTGTGTTGATTATGATACAGTTATGTAGCCGGTTAAGTACGTGCTCGTGAGTTTCTGGAGTCAACTACTTCAGAATTGTACTTTTTATTTTGTTTTTTTCTGATGCTGCATTTTTATTAGATACTTGAATAAATCCTCGCTGTTTTGTCTCAGATGCCATTATCAAAACTAGGTGTTTTTAATTTTAGATGATAACGTATCTGCAAGGAAGTACTGCCAGGAAGGTTGAACCTCAGCGTCTGTTAGTTCGCCATAGGGTAAACAACGCTTTTTTCTTAATTCTAAAAATTGCGAGTTTCGTACCAACAAACGTGTATTTGCGGGGAATTTAATTGCACTACTTTTTGCAAAAAAAATCTGCTGTTGAAGCTCATAGAGTTCCTACGGAGACATGCGGCGACCCTGCTCTGTCAGAAACAACATGCAGAGATTGGTTTAGACGCCTCAAAAACAATGACTTTAATGTTGAAGGCAAAGCACGCTCTGGCGCACCGAAACGGTTTGAAGACCAAGAATTGGAGGTTTCACTTGATGAAGATCAATGTCAAACACAAGCTGTACTTGCGGAATCATTAGGAGTTAATAACACAATTTCCAAACGTTTAAAGGCATTAGGAATGATCCAAAAAGAAGGAAATTGGGTACCGTATGAAGTGAAGCTGCGAGACGTCGATTTGCATGTGAACAACTGCTCGAAAGGCAGATAAGAAAAGGTTTCTTGCATCGTATCGTGACCGGCGATGAAAAGTGGATACACCACGATAATCCCAAACGTAAAAAACCGTGGGGTAAGCCCGGCCCTGCTTCGACATCAACGGTAAAACCGAATGTCCATAGTTCCAAACTCTTGCTCAGTATTTGGTGGGATCAGCTGGGCGTGGTGTATTATGAGCTGCTCAAACTCAACGAGACTATCACGGGAGATCGTTACAGGCTACAATTGATGCGTTTAAGCCAAGCATTAAAGAAAAAATGGCCGCAACACGAGGAGAGACGCGATAAAGTGATTTTACAGCATGATAACGCTCGGCCACACCTTGCAAAGTCTGTGAAAACATACTTGGAAACGCTCAAATGGGACATCCTACCCCACCCGCCGTATTCAACAGACATTGCTCCGTCCGACTACCACTTATTCCTGATCCATGGCACATGGCTAGCACTTTAATTCTTATGAAGATGCCAAAAAATGGCTTGATTTTTGGATAGCTTCAAAAGACGTTTCGTTTTTTCCGACGTGGAATTAGTATGCTGCCAGAAAGAATGGAAAAAGTGGTGGCTCGTGATGGACATTACTTTGAACGATGAGTTTCTTTCCAAATTTTCTTAATAGTCATTTTCACGAAAAAACAGCGAGAACTTATTTAAGTACCTAATAGTATGAGTTGGTGCTTTGTGGCACGAGTACTCTACATCTGCAGTTGGATTCTACAAGATCTTTAAAAAAAATGTGCGAAGTTATAACTCAATTATTTATCAAAGATTTTTGATTAACTAAAAACTGAATAAAATTATATTTTTCAGATTATTAAATAACGTCAAAGTTGATTTTTCCGAATTTAATTTCTTTTCCTTTAGGTGCCAACTTCAGAATTTCAAACTGAACTGCATATTATTTTACATTTTTTGAAAAAAAAAATCTAAATTTAGTGAGCTATGACAAGTTAATGTTAAAATAATTTTTTACTGAAAAAAATTTCAACAATATGAATATTCACCTGTATCGTTATAGGGCGATCTGCGTTATTCTGTGGTCATCTGCATGTCATTCTATCTCATCCCATTGTATTGTCTCATATAAAAACGCCTAAGGCCATGGACAAGTGGCGTCTATATGATATATAGCGGGAAGGAACAAGATACAGCTGTTCTTAGCTATTAAAACCAGATTATTTTTCTTCATAATTTTTCTGTGAAAAGTTATGTCACAAGTATGATTATTATAAATTAGTTCCGTAAAAAATATTTTTCTAAATCTGATAATATATAACAAGTTAATGTTAAAAAAATTTAAACATTTTATTTCTATGGGTATTCATACATTGTTTTGACTATTACAATTAAGATTTTTCTCCTGCATTTAACAACGTATTTATCGAAATTGATACTTGATAATTGTCGCTAATAACAAAACTAATAATTATTTTTATTGCACTAAAAAACTAATTTGCAAACTTTCGGTATAACTGCTCACAGAAAATTAGAAAGAATAATGATGTGGTTTTAATAGCTAAGGACACCTTTATCTTGTCCCTTCTCATTGGGTATCATATGAGCACCGCTTGTCCGTGGAGTTGAGCATGTGTGTACAAGATAATACAATAGGATCAGCCGGAATACAGCTGATCACAGAATGTCGCAGATGGCCCCATCACGATACAGATAATTACACTATTTAGTATGTTCCAATTTACAATATATGATACATGGCTGTGTAACTCATATGGTTTAAATTTTTATTTTTTTTTTGTTAAAAATTGTTTTAACTTTTCATACATTATGAAATTTAGAACAATATTTTAAATTAAAAACGTAAAGAATATGGAGGTCTATTTGGAAGTTGGAAGTTACCACCTAAAGCAAAGGAAATTGAGTTAAAAAAATCAACTTGGGCGTTACTTAGTAGTTTGAAAAATGTTGTTTTATTTGATTTTTAATTCATCAAAATCTGTTCATAGAAAACTAAGTTGTAGTTTCGCCCGTGTTTTGACACACCCTGTATACTACATGTGGTCTAATAAATTGGTAAAATAGTTGTCCTACCAATCGTTCACTAAATTTCACTTATGTTTGACGATTTTAGACATTGTCCAAATGCTACAGGCGCTCTGACGCGTCCGGTAAATGCGTCAAGTTGATCTTTGTTTAATGTTCATTCTATCTTTGTCGATTATATCATTGGTATATAATTTTTTGTGTCGTAATAATAATTTTTAGTGCACATTTAACAACGTAATGGTAACAAAATTCTTATGTTTTAATACACATTGTGCTGCATAGCAATATCGGTTGTAAGACATACTTTTTCGTAATTGGCAAGGCTTCACAAGGTATAAAATCATAAAAAATTGTCTTTCTTTTCATTAATGGTAAAAATTTTTGTTATATGAGTAATCGTAATCACATCAAGGAAAAAAGAAAAATCCATAATATTTGATATTGTAAAAATATATAAAAAAATTTTAAAAATGCAATGTGTCTTAATTACTTGAAAAGAAACAACTTAATAAAATATTTTAGTAAACCACTGGATTCAGTGGGAAAAACCTTTTGGATGAACCGTTTTCAGATCTTTTGTTAAAGGAAAAAACAAACATAGCTAATTTTAAAGTTCCCCGTGTATAGAAAACAAATCAATATAGCGTAACCCTTTTTGGATCAACAACCCAAGCATATATACAGGGTGTCCAACAAATCTGGGCCACTATCCGTATCTTGGAAACTATGATTAGGAAAAGGTTGAAATTTGGGCATCATACTAAATAATTTTTACGTTTTTCGAAATATTTAGAATTTTCCAAAAAAAATTAGAGTTCCAGCTATGAATGTATTTTCTAATAATTCAAAAATCGCTAAGTATTTTGCAATGAAATTTTGTGCTATTGTACAAAATGCTTTACAGTCCTTGAATCAGTTGGTTAAATCAATTTTTTTCATACAGGGTATTCAAAAAAAGAGTCCAAAATTATCATTCAAGAATTGTAAAAAACTCAAATTTTTTACATGGGAATCCCCTATTTTTTCAAAACGAATACATATTTAACACCAACAATAAGTACTACTTTCAATTCAATTGACTATATCTAAATCTAACAGTTTTCATTTTATTTGAAAAAAACACTTTTCAATTTTGAGTACTTGTTAGTTTCAGTACGAGTTGGACATTCATTTCCGTTATAACCGGAAGTGGTATGTTCATGAAAATATTTTTAATCAATAGAGCACCTCCACGTTAGTATGATGCCTAAGTTTCAACTTTTTCCTAGTCGTAGTTTTCAATTTACGGATAGTGGCCCATACTCGTTGGATACCCTGTACATGTTTTACTTTTTTTCTATCACTTTTATTTAATGGGGCCGCTTGGAACGTCATGGATAGACGGACCAGAGATAGATCTCTTCGTATGCTACGAGAAAATAGCACACGAATAGGTCTATCTTTTCAGGCACATACATATTCATAGTCAAAATAGATTTTAATTGGCAGGTCCAAAATTTATTTATAATACGAATTAAAGCGGGACAGCAGCTTTCAAAATATCTGTCAATAAAGCTCGAAAACGAACCGAAAATAAACATAAGAATTTGTCTTTGAAACATCGGAGGTCTGGCCAGTTAAGAGTGCTTTTGATTATACGTGTTAACATTCCCCTATGCCATGTTTTCAATCACATTCTATCAATATTTAAGCAACAATACACATTTCACGAACATTTCATTGCCATCAGAGAAATCAGTTTCGTACGAATAGGCCGACTAATAATCCAAAACATGACGCTTGGATCGCATCAAGGAACAAACCAATTCCCAGGTAAGGGCATATTTCCTCGTGTCTGGATTCTGGACCCTGCAATCACTGGCCCGAACTCATTGATCAAGTTTATGGTTTATTAACCTTTGACGAGACTGTAACCCGGTTAGTTTTGGCTATACGAAGTATTCCTGAATATATCGGTTCTATCTTTGGTACATGGTGAACCAAATCCGACGGGAGCTTGGGTTTTCCTATATTGCGAAGGAGATATTTGACTACTAATATACGTTTCCTGGGCTCAACTGTACGATAAAGATGATTAGTGTAAACCGCATTGCCCGATCTTTTTTGGTGCTCCCCTCGCTACGGGGGGCTTTTAAAAACTTGTAATTGGTAAGAGACCCTTATATATTGAACCGAAAAATAATTATTAGTTTTATATGCCGCATTTTTGAGTAAAATTCATTTTAAAATAGAGTAAAATCATAAGCTTCTTTGCTTTCGAGGTTTAACAGCAACCTGCGTGCTTTTACATGGGACACTATACAAATTTAAAAAGCATTCGATGAAATATCTAAATGCGAATTCATGGAAAATAAGTTCACTTTAAAGAACTCAAAACATGAAAAAAAAAAAAAATGTTTTTTCCAAGTAGACCACTGAAAGATAAATACGCCTCGTTTGGTGTTATTTCATATTATTCATTTAATTGACTTGAATTGAAATCGACATTTTCCTACTATAAGTTGAAAATGTGTTTAAAAACGTTTAATAAATAAAAATTCTATAAAATAAAAAGTTTTATAATTATGGCTAACATGATATCGCTAAATGGAAACTGGAGAAAATTCATATTTAGCTTCTCAACTCTATTATACAGGGTGTCCGTTTTACGAGCTCAGCCATGGGAACATCCCGGTTATTTGAAGAGATACGAGGTCGGTTAAAATCGGAAAAAAAGCGGAATCCAAAAATGTGAAAATCCAAGATGGCGCCCATAAGAAGAAATCAAGTTGCTGATGGTTCCGGCAAAATCGAAACGTCGGATTCCAAACTTGACACTGTCATGATGTCGAGGAGAAAAAGTGACTACGAAAATGCGCCAGCCATTTTCAATTATCTCTTCAAATGAGTCCAGAAAAAAATAAAAACCTTTTTTCGAAATTTCGTATTTTCCCGGATATTTCCGAAAGTAACCGAAATTTTATAATTCTTCAAGCGGCATCTTACAAAGCTCGAAAATGCGCAACTTCGCCCTAATTTAACCGACCTCGCATCTGTTCAAATAACCGAGATACCCATGATTGAGCTAGTAAAACGAACACCGTGTATATGCAAGATAAGCCGATCTTAACAAACAATTTACTTTTTCTGAATAATTTTTTTATATAATCAAACCTAAGAAACTCGTATTTGCTCTCGTATCATCTACAGAAGATTCTAACAAATCTTTAAAATGCCATCGAGTTTTAAAGTGGAGTGCGAATTTTTCCCAGGCTCAATAAAATATTTTTTATTCGTATCATATTTCTCAGTCAAATAAATAATATTAAATTCTTGCCAGATATAGCTTTTATCTATATACGTGCCATAGAAACTATGTACATTTTTTTTTCTAATTTTACATAGAAAATACCTATTGTCATTTGGTTGTTTTACAACTTTTCAACAATCAAAAATGGGTTCATTAGGCTAGTTTTTAGATTCCACTTCAAAAATGTCATGGAACCCTCTAAAGTTATAGTGTCCCATTTAAAAAAATTCAAATTACGATAATAACTCTAAGACGAAGGAACTTATTTTACTTTTTTTGCAAACGGTATTCAAAAAAGGATTTTAAAAATGTATTAATCATTCCTCACTTTAATATTGGAATGTTGAGCTCATGGGTCCTCTATTATTGTTTTGAGAAACTTCCGTAGGTAGAAAACTAAAAACGATAAAGAAATGTGGTTTGCACCAATAAAGAAAAAGCAGCAAAAGTTTGGTAATTTTTTAGTATCTCAGTAGATTATGAGAAAACCCGCGATACCATCGATTGGTCATTGCATACAAATACAGGTTCCCGATAGGTTACAGGCTTATTTCAAAACATACTAAATATCAGTAAATGCAAAAATCTGCAGTTTTATCTATTTTAAAATGAAAATATGAAATTGAAGAAAATTTGATCGATACTGGGACATTTTTAAGATATATTGTTTAACTGATAAGTGCCTGTCGTAGTATGTACAAACAAGATGATTTTTTATACAGAAAGATGTTGCAGGCGAGAAAGTTTATTGAAGATTGTTTTTTGTTTTTTTACAAAACGTAATATACAGGGTGTTTCCTAAGTACGATACATAACTTCGGGAACATATTCTACAGCTAAAATAAATGTAATTTTGTTATATAAACTGTATCCCAAAAATGCTTCGTTGCGGAAATACAGGGTGTGAAATTTTCTTTAAAAAATTAAATTTTTTAAAATATTTCCGAAACTACTTGAGAAATTTTAATGAAATTTTGCAGGATTTGAGAGTTAGCAAAGGTGGGTATTTTACGCTAAAAACTGTGGCTGTTGTGTAACCAGTGGCGTGCAGGCAGGATAATTGCTGGATATTTTAAAAGAAAAATGTGGTCCGCCACTTTTCTTTTCCAATTTTTTTTCCTTTTTTAATTGTGTGTTCGATTTGAAAGAAAAAAGGTCTCTTGACTTTTTTCGTAGGAAGCACCGTTTTCGAGTAAATAAATAAACAACATAGCAGCTAAATTTTTTCATTCTTTTTTAAAATTCTTAAGAGAAGAAATACTTATATGAAGATATGAATTTTTTTGTCATGTACTTGCCTGTTTGGTAGCGAAATTGTCGACATTTTACTAGTCACCAACACCGTTTATTTACCTGTGCGTGAGACATTAAATTTCAGACAATAAAATTTTCACACCCTGTATTTCCGCAACGAAGCATTTTTGGGATATAACTTATATAACAAAATTACCTTTATTTTAGCTGTAGATTATGCTTCCGAAGTCATGTACCGTACTTAGGAAACACCTTGTACTCATATATAAATTCTCGACACACACTAACTATTCTAAAAATATTAAATTACAATAACAAATAGTGGTTTGCCAAAGCTGTGATAAAAACCACCTAAGCAACAAAATACCTATAAACAAACTACCTGTCGACATTATTATAGGGGAACCATTACCAACCACAGTACAGAAGTATTATGTAAACGAACTCAACAAGTTATGCCACAATACTCCCCTCCTAGTAACGGAGGTAAAAAGGTAGTGTAATTGAAAAACTACCTAAAGGGTGTGTAAAAATAGTTCATTATTTCCAAAGAGAAACGTACAGTTTTAATTGGGGGTTGTGATAAAAATTTAGACTGATTGTCTAAGTTTTTAGCCGAAAGAATTAAGAATTCTGGTTTGAGTCAATCTTTGGGAATATTCACCTCCCTATTTCTAATAAGGATTGTAAAAAATTTGTCTTCACGATTCATAACAAAAAAGGGACCTTCAAAAGGACGGTGAAGAGGTTTTTTTATAGAATCATTTCGAACAAAAACGTGTGTACAGGTGTTTAGTTCGGGAGCTATAAAAACTTTCTTGTTAGAATGATGTTTAGAAGGGACTAGTTGAAGGGATTGTAATTTTTGTCGGAGAATTTGTACAAAAGAAGCAGGAACTATAACGTCATTGTTTTTTGGAAAAAATTCACTTGAGTCTTAAAGTTGTATCGTAGAAAATTTCTGCAGGAGAAGTTCCTACCTCTTCTCGTAGAGTACAATGTGATAATTTAATGTTTTTTAACATTAAATTAGCAATAAAAATATAAGACCCAGAAAAACTTTTATCATATAAATATGACTCTCCATATTTTCTATAATGTGAATTGATAATTCGACATTGTACTTGCATTCAATTGACAGAAGTCATAGGCCATATCTCAAAAACGGTGGGTGGTAGGAGTTGGAAACACATTTTTTTTTAAAGAAATGAATATATGGAAAATAATTAAAATATTTTTTCGCTAATGCAACAATGCCAGTTCTACTCGGAATTCAATGATATCGTAGGATATTAGGATTCTTGAAGAACAATCGCTGTATCTGAGGCATCTGTATCTTTGTCATATTAAATTTGCGGTTTAAATTAGGAGTTTTGAGGAATTGGCCATCAAAAATCAAAAGTTTAATTTTTGGAGGGGTGCAAAATGGAAACTATTCAAGTTAGGACAAAAATTACAATTTCGCTCGTAGTCGTATTTTCAAAAAAAAACATGTCAATTTTCAATAATTTTTTTTTAGTAACACCATAAAAAAGGCTTACAAAACTACGATACGAAAGTGCCGATAAATTTGTTTCAAGTCTAAGCTTATTTAAAGAAATTCAAACTTGATTAAACTAGGTTGAAAATCGAATGTATGACGTTTTGCGCAGTCCCATTCTCAGCAAACCTTAAAGAACTACAATTTTAGCCTATGATGATACTAAAAAACTAGGATGCCCTAAGTTCAAATAACTTGAATGTTTGTTAGGAAATTAGTATCGTTTCTGATGCAATGAAATCTCCGTGAAGCTAGAGGCTCCTAGAAAAGCGGTGCTGTAATATAGTGTGTACGATACTGTTCAATGGAAATGACGATTTTACTTATCGCTACTCAAAAAACCAAACGAATGTAACATATATGAGAAACTTGTTACAGCAGCAGCTACATACCTATATTACGATACCACTTTCCTATAAAAACCCCAACTTTAAAGACCGCTCCTTGGTAGAAACCATCTGCCCAAAACGATTCAAGAAGCACACGTACTGGAACGGCTGTAAACCGTACGTGAAATTTGTTTCGGCGTATGTCTTCAAATAGAATCACTAAATGAAAAAAATAAAGATCTTTTAAAATGCATTTATGCCACAATACTTGCGTGTACTTCGTAAAGGACCACACACCCTAAAGCTTTCAAAATGCTCCTTTGAAAATTCATTATGCCAACACGGTCAGTGAATCAGCTCGAAACCGTATCTATAGATTATGTACTGTATACGTACTGAAACGACGATAGGATCGACAACGGCGAGAATAATTGAAAGGGCAGGGCTCCTTACATACGAGGATGGGCCCAGAAGTACCAGACCTAACACATGAAGGAAAACGAAATTGAACATGTCATATTACTTCTCAACAGAGTCTTCTTTCAGATGGACACACTGTCTATAGTAGATATTAGTGACCCTGTAATATCGGCAATATCTGTAAAAGTGCGTTCATGTTTAGACACCTATGAAACCGAATTTAATAACTGTTGGGTTGTTCGATAATTAATGTCGCATTTTTTATGTTTTTCCAAAGTGAATATACTTATATTAATAATAAACATTAATCGATGATGTAGTGGCCATCTTGGTGGATGACCTTTCGCCATCCTTCGGCAAGTTGGAAAATTCTGCCTTCGAAAAAGCCTGGGTTTTTAGAAGTAAAAAATTGATTTAACTCATTTTTAACGGCTTGATCAGAATCGAAATTTTTACCATTCAGATGATTTCAAGAAGAGAGCGAAACAAATAATAATCTGATGGCGCCAAGTCAGGGCTGTATGGTGGATGAGGTATAAGTTTCCAATTTAGTTCCAACAATTTTTGACGCGTTATTAAAGACGTATGGGGTCTGGCGCTATCATGATGGAACAGTACCCCTTTGCCATTGGCGAGTTCAGGACGTTTTCTTTTGATTTCTTCGTTCAATTTCGATAGCTGACGACAGTAATCATTCGAATCAATAGTTTCTCGGAAGCAGTTCAAAATAAAGAATACCCTGGTAGTCCCACCACACAGATAGCAAAATCTTCTTTTGATGAATATCGGCTTTGGACGTCGATTGCGCAGGTTTATCTTGTTTGGTCCATGATCGTTTTCGGTTTACGTTATTGTCGACAATCCATTTTTCATCACCCGTTATGACTCTTTTTAGAAGTGGGTCGTTTTGGTTGCGATTCAGCAAAGAATCGCATATGTTAATGCGTTGGATGAGGTGAATTTCCTTCAATTCGTGAGGTACCCAAACGTCCAATATGCTAACGTACCCAAGCTTATTTAAATGCAGAGAAACGGTTGAATTCGGTATGTTCAACTTTTCTGCTACCTCTCGAGTTGTCATACGCCGATTAGCTTCGATTAAGGCCTTTATTTTATCGTTATCAATGGCGATTGGGCGTCCAGTGTGTGGTGCATCTTGGACATTAAAATTTCCGGAACGCAAGCGAAAAAACCAACGCTGGCGCTGGCGTTCGGTAAGGCAGTTCTCACCATAAACTTCACACAATTTCTTCTGAGCTTGTACTGAATTTTTGCCCTTTCGAAAGTAAAATAATAAAATGCGTCGATAATGCTCACTTAGATTGTCCATCTTCAACTTAAATTTGAAACAACTTCTTGTTTACTAATCACGTTCAATTTTCGATCGAAAAAGGCCTAAAACATAACCTTTAATATGGCATATAATAATATAAGCGACGAGATCACTATTACTCGATATGTATATGTGAGCTTTTATGAAGAAAGTGATACGATGGTGTTTATTAATTCGTCTAATGTGAGTGTGAAAAAACATGTTGCTTCATAAAGATAGTGCTATAACCTGGCTTTAGGTATAAGGACAATGTTACGAACACCTGTTAGTGTCTTATCACATCTTGGAAATGGACTAAGCTCATACTAGTTGAAATAGATTATCGGTGATAAAAGATGAAAAGGGCCTGTTCATAATCCCGCCAAAAACATATGGAAGTGCGAAGGGAGTGATACAGGGATGCGGGCGTGGGAAGAATGTGGAGGTCTGGGTGCCCGTTCTGGTGAAAAAGAACAGGCGCACCCAGGGTGACTCGGATACATTGTGTGGGGGAAGCATTCGATCCCCGATCTTAGGGAAGTAAAGAAGTACTGCTAAGACTTGTGCTTCATTCCACCCTCCTCCATTACCATTCCAACAATTTTCTGACATATAAATTAAGCGATCTGTGAAAATGAAACGACATTAATTATCGAACAACCCAATATTTGCGATATTTTTAACAATATTAATTATTTAAACTTCTTAGATGTCTTAATTCGTTTTCAGATAACCTTTCCATTGTAATTCGTAAAGTAGTTAGAAAAGGAAGATTAAGCTCTCTTAATAGTTTGCATTAATTCATTTACTGCCAAAACATGAGACGGACACATTGGCGGAGTAACGGAGGCGTCAAGCAAAATGGTGGAACCTTTTTAGTGCGTGCGTTGGAGAAATTCCAACATAAAGATCGCTCTCACGCAATGCCCTGACATCTGGGTAATAAATAACAATAGAAAGAAACCATGACCCAAACCTCGACATACCATTAGATGTCAAACCATGGGTACCGCGCTAATTACCATTCATCTGGTTTACTTAATTCCTGATTTATGAAGTGCGAATCGTAAAACAGATAAAGGGTCGCAGTAAATTAGGATGGAATGTCTCGTGACAACCTGCGCAAGAGGCCCAAGAACCAGAGGGTATCAGCGATAAGGGAATGGTGTGAAAGCATCAAGGTGGTGATTTTCCCACGAAATCGTAGGAAATAACCAGACTTTGAGACCTGCATTTTTCTGGAAAGAGCACCACCCCTCTTGGGGCAGATTCAGAACCGTTTCTAATCTCGTCGCGTTAACAACAAACTTCTCAACTCTCCCAATTTCACAGTTAGAATATAACTTTACCAAGTTTAACGTGTCTCGTCGCAATCGAACTCTGTACAGAGGCATCATAGTTAATAGTTTAATCGCTAATCAAACCTCGTATTTCAACTAGTCTGTGATCAAATTTAGTGTGATTCGTGTAACAGAGTTTCTGTACCCTCTCGAACTTTTGGACCCCCATTGTTTCATGAGGGTAGCCTGTCTGGTCCTTCGACTCAACCGAAAGACCCCGCCAGTGTATTTGGGTTTCTCCGTGGGCGCCTAGTGAGGCAGTCACTACTGTTAGGCAGGAACTCGGGAAGCCCTTAGGCTAAACAACGTAGCTTACTTAAACTCTAATAAAACAGTAGATATACCAACTTTTGATATACAAGGTTTTAATTAAGTATGTGGGGAAACTAGAAGGTGTGTATTCTTACTTAATCTTATGTAATGTACCGATCAACCCTATTTGTATTTCCCATAGATCTATTCGTACCCTATACTAACTTTTTAACCGTTACTTCTAGCGACACCAATAATGTATAACTTTTTTAACTAGAAAAGGTAGGGAAACAAATTTTATGAGGACAAAATGACATACGCCGTGGCACAAAAAAGTTTAAATGGCTTAAATGATTCCTAATTGTCGATTGTGGTACCCCCTAGAAGATACACCGAAATCGTCGATAAATTTGAATAGATCATCTCCAAAAACCCCTGTATAAGAAATTTCGTGAAATTAGCCCGAACTGTTCCAGAGATATTAAAGAAAATTTGATTTAATTTTTCAACTTTGGCACCCTGTATCTCAGTTATTTTCAACTTTTGGTATAACATAAATTTAGCTATATTGCATTATTTTTATGTCATAAATCCATCGTTGCTCTGTGTCCCATTACTTAAGACTCACCCTGTATAAATACAGACTTAGGTTAGTAAAAGGGGGCAGTCATTAAAAGGGAGCAGTTATTACAAGGGAGTAGTCATTATAAGAAAATAGTCATTATAATAGAAGAATAGTTGAATACATCAGAACTAGTAGAACCAATGTGTTTCTCATAAAATAACTATGATCTGTTATCCTGCATCGGGTTACGTTACACTTGAGACAAAATATCTAGATGAACATGCCCTAAACAGCTTAATTTTTATTGTATTATAATTAGAAGACATAAATATAACAGTGAAATTTCGCGAAAATTTTGAATGTAAACGCCTATACAGGGCGTTCTAGGCCAAAATGTCCACAATAGACATGTTTTGTGTCGTTTGTAACAAAGAAAAGGTAAAATATCTCAACTTTGACAGGCGGAGGGGGTAAAGATCATTTCATGATTGGTGAAAAAAATTAGGGCTTATCAATATTAAATAGAATGTTGAAAGTGCAATTGTTATTTGATACATTTACGACGTTGAAGTATTTTGAGTCTAACTGTATACTTTCGGCATTCATGACAATAACATTTATGTCTATACTCAAGTTATTTGGTGTGTTTAATTTGTACAAGACCGATGAACAAAAATAAAAAGCAAAAGCTTCGTCATGTAGACAATAAAATTACCTTCCAAACGAGATATAACACAAACCCGCTTATAATTTCAAATTTCCAAAGAGGTGCTTTCCAGAGATAGAGGGGTGATATTTCAAAAACAACTTTTTCACCAAACGATGTCCCCTCTCTGTCAAAGTCGACATGTTTTACCGTTCTTTGTAAAAGAAATAACAGAAAAGATCTTCTGCGTGGACACTTTTTCTCGAGACACCCTGTATTTAATTTCACATAGGTCTGAAATTAAAGTAACGGGACAAAATTCAATTGCAGTAACGAATAATCTGAGTGAAAAAAGCCACGATAAAATTTTGATGTTGTTTTAACGGTTAAATTGTAACATCTTAACAAAGAGAACCAAAAAGTATTAAATTATATATATAATCAATTTTTTTAATTATGAACCTTTTGCTTTGTGCACCCTACTTGGCCAAGAAATACTATTAACATTACATATAAAACGGTACATTAAAGCATATAGGTATGTACAATAAAATATTACCAAATCTCCATGTGATACTGATTTGCTTCTAGTTATTTAGGAAATACACCCTGTATAGGGAAAAAACAGCCGTTTAGGACATTGCAATTGAATTTTTAAAACTTTTTATCGATCAGGCTATATAGATATATCTTTACATTCTTAGTCTCTTTAACGAAAACTAAGATATGTGTGTGTATGTCATTACTCCTACTGGTATGAGCCTTTATTTATTCGGTTCTTCGCTTTTTTGAGTAATTTAGCTGAATATTACTCATATTTTTACTTGAAGCTCCACTTTAAAAATTGCTCCATAACTCAGAGCAAAACAACTTTAATTGCGACTTGAACTTGGAAAAACAATAACTGAATACGCATAGCTGCTTTCCGCATACAAGGTGTTCCGAAATCAGCTCACTGCGATTTAAGACATCTTGCACTACGGTGCGAGTCACAAAATGGCATTTCGTAATGAGTTTCATGTAGGAAGTTTTCTAATTTTGACCTACCTCGGAAACTTACAATGGCAGAAAACTAAGCATTTGCCACAATTTAAATTGCCCACTGTGTACGTTGTGTTCATCGGGGCTTTTAAATAATTAAAACAGCTGATTGTGAGACGCAAATTTTAATCAAACTTTAAAATTCAAATGTTAAAGGTATTTTCGTCGAAACAAATATAATATGTAGCCTTATTTGAAACTTTTTTAATATCGAGGCGATTGGAAATGTCGACTGTTTATGGAAAAACTTAGAATCACAGCTTCGGAACGGTAAAACGAACCTTCCCCACTTAATTCAAAAATTGGAAAAAAAAAGATTTATTTTGGTCTCAAAGGTGTGACCGGTCCTAATCCGAAAAAAGTTTGAACAAATTGGAAACTAGAGAGCTTACTTTTAAAGCACAGCTTTATAATGGCGTCTCATTCCATTAGACATTGAGATTGGGGGACCTGTTTGTTCATTTTTCAGCCGGGGTTTTCGGGTGCAAGTTCCAACTATTTGTCTATTGAAACTTCATATCGATAAAGAACCTTTTAATGTAATGAGTTTTGTGGAAAAACCGGAGCTTTGCCTCTGGATTGGAAGGGCTTACCAACGTAATACAAATGTTCAATGTGAAACGACCCTCACTAATTACTGGCAGATTTTAACTTCCCTTGGCTGATATTTTCAATCATGGATCCCGACACCTAAACAGATATTCGAACAGGGTAATCTACTCTGCGTTGTTATTACGTTTTCTCCCACCAGAACAGATTCCCTCCCGCCCCAACGATTCAGTCCGAATTTAATTAATTCGATCTGTCTATAGAAAAGTTGATTCATTATTGCGATATTTTTATACATTCTGTGATAACTTATTTTTTATAGTATCACAAATTGAATTTTTTGTAGAAGGGTTTTTAGATGATTTTTCCCAACTACGTCAACGTTGGGTCATACACGGTCTGGATTTAAATTTGTAATAAAATAATTCGAGCATTCTAAAATGATTTTTTGAATTAGAAAATCAGATGTCTGTTCCAAGCAAAGTGGCTGACATTAAAACCACTCAATACAGCCCCACAAATTGGTTAAGTCAGTCGATAATGAAATTAACGTTATTAACCGCTATTTTGTGCCACAAATCCGGGCGAAATTGGAAAGCAGGAAGCAACCTAACCTCTGTTTAGACTGACAATACCGTCATAGAATGGAGTAAAATTGCAAAAATGTTTGTGAAATCGTTTTCCATGTTCGATTCGACAATACACACGAGACCCTTATTTTCTGAACAACCTACTCGTTACCGATGAATCTTGCTTTCCATGAAATGGGATTAATAATTTTCGAAACATCCATATTTGGGACGATGAAAATCCTCACACAACTGTTTCTACACATTACCAACATACCTTTCCATTAAATGTCTGATGGGGCCTTTTTAGTGACAGTCCATTCTTTTTACCATTTAGTTTCTCAAAGATATCTTGAATTTTTTTGCAAAATTACGAACGTTCAGAAGATATTTCAATCGTCGATAGATGAAGGATGTGGTTTATGCAAGACGGTGCTCCAGCTCACTATGCTCATGTTGCCGCCGGTTATTTAACAACATGTGGTAGGCGATGGGTTGGTCGAAATGGGCCAGTTAAATGTCCATCACGATCTTCCGATTCAAAGCCGTTGGATTGTTTTGTGTTGGGCTGGACGATGTCTATTGTTGGTCTTCGTCTGTTAGAATGCAAGAGCTAAGAAATCGGATCGCGGCGGCCCCAACAACTATCTAACAAGAATCGTCCTGACGCTATACGAGGTGCCAAAGAAGCATGGATTCGTCGTGTTGCATGCTGCATTTGACAAAACGAAAGTCACTTTAAACAGTTTCTTTAAATACTGTACTCTCTAATAAACATCCATATTACCCAGTCTCTCTATAATCAATTGACTTAAGACACATGCTGTTACGAACTTTCTTCTTTGTCGTGAATTAGAGAATACATACCTTAAGTAGTGCCGTGCAATTTTGAAACATCCCGGGATCCGTAGATTAGATTAAATTCACAAATTTATGAGGAAACTAAACGATTTTTGTTTTAATTTATTTTATTTTTATTATATATATTATTTTTATTATACCGGGTGATTCAAGAAGATGGCTCGCCTTTGTAACTTTTTTGTTTTTAAACTTAGAAAGTTGAAAATTGGAGGGAAGCTATATGAGAATAAAGCCGATTGATTGACATGAATTGTGTTTATCTAACGCTTCCGGTTTAACCGGCAATTACTTCATGTTTGGGCTGTTAAATGTAATTCCCGATAAAATTTTACTTTTTTGAAATCTAGAAGTTATTTTTAGTGTAAAAATATATAATTAAAAAAAAATTATATGTTCGTTGCGGTTTTTTATGTCGAGTTACATAACGAAACATACGTATTAGGCATAATTTTGGGTCAGAATTACGGGGAAAAATACTAATTTGTCATTTTAGTAGACACTTTGCTTTTTACAAGCAATTTGAGTATCGAAAAACAGTTTTTCCCGTTTATCTTCCGCTTTTCAAATGGCAACATAATGGCTCAGTGCGATTTTCTAAAAGATTATTTTTTATTGAATTTTTTGACATCAAACACCACGTGAATTTAGAAACAAAACGTTAAAATTTAGAAACAAATACGTTTGGCCGTAGAGTACGTCATGGCTGCTTTCCAAATGACACAACAAAAGAATACAATATTTCTACTTGTGGAAATTGTGTACAGTCGTGGAAATGCATTCGAATTAAATTATAAAAAGACGCAAAATTATACTAAAAATGAAAAGATTGATATGCTGTTAGTATCTGGAGAGTGTCGTCGATGGCCTTCCGATACTGCGCGACTCTGCGTGGAAAGGATTCCACTTAGAAACTGACCAAGCTACCACTATTTCAAAAAATTGGTGAATGAAATGAAAACGAAAAATGCAAATGAAGAAGAAAACTCTATTATCAGTGAAAACAAAGAAATCGAATTAGAAATCAGTGGCATAGTTCGACACGAAAAAAACACTAATCAGTTTTTTAATGACATATTTTTAGACGAAAATGACGTCTAAATTCCAAAAAAGTAAAAATTTATAGGGCATTAAATTTAAAAATCGAAATTTAACTTCATTTTGAGTTAAACCGCAAGTTCTAGCTAAATTTCATTAACGCCAATCAATAGTCGCTATTCTTATATAGCTTCCCTCCAAATTTCAACTTTCTAAGTCTCAACACAAAAAACTTATAAGAACAAGCCACCTTCTTTAATCACATGGTATAAAGAAATTTACTTATAGATTAAAGATCTTAAGGAAAATATTGACATATACCGATAGTGTACGAGCAAATTTTTCTAAAAGATTTTATGTACCAAGATTTCAGAATAGACTTTGTATGCACTACTCTGTACAGTAGTTGCAGGTATTTTACCCTCGTATTAAGCAGTATGTATTATCAAATAAGTATATAAAATTTGAAAGCTTCATATGCAGTAGCGTAAGCACGATACAATAACCCCCCCCTCCTTTTTTTTTTAACTTTTAACACCTTGTAACTCCGCAATCGATCGAAATCGAACACATGTTTATATAGACTTTTAAGAAAATATTTTGCCAGAAAATATATAACTCAAATAGTACCGTGCAATTCTGAAACACCCTGTACAAATTTCAATTTTTTTTTAATTTTTCAATTTTGTCTATAATAGCTTTGGTAGTTTTTGAGATTTCCAATTTTGACATAAGCATATTAAAATAGGTTTACTCAACTAGACAAATCAAGTGATTACGAAAGTCTACAGAACGATACTATTATATCATGGGTCACATACCGTTTTAGCCTCACTCACTATTTTGTACCACGTCACCAACCATTTCTTTTCGATAAATTGAATTCTTTGTTCAATTTAGAAACTTTTTCGTTCTCGTCATTTTGCTATACAACTGACACCGTTTTGAAGTTATTTGAAAACATATCCGGTAATGCATGCATTTCTATGCATTTCTATTGATATTATGTTTCATCATTCTATATTTGTATTGATATAATATAATCATATTTTTGCTACCAACTTAATAAAACGGGGACAATTGTACAATAAAATTGAAAAGCCAAAAAAGTTACTAAATTGAATAGCGAATAAATTTTTTCGGAAAAAAGTGGTTAATGAAGGCCAATAAGAGTTGGAGAAGGCAAAGAGGTATCTAACGGCATTTGGAGTATTGTTCTGCAAATTCTAGTATGTAATCACTTGATTCGTCTAATAACGGAAAGCTAAATGGATATTCTTACGTCAAATTTTAAATTAATTATCTTAAAAATTATCAGAACTATAGGGAAAACTGGAGAAGATGATTGAAAATATATATATTGCATACCGAATTTTCACTTTCCTATTTTCGTATAAGGTTAGCCAAGTCCTATGATTTTTGCAGAAAGGACATTTGGATGAAGCTGGACCTAATAGGTAGAGACCACCACTAGTACTAGGACTAGTCTACCCCAACTGGTCTACTCGTGACTATATCCTAACTACATGTAAAACTTGTTCATAACCGCATTGCCTTGACAAAACGAAGACTGCATAAGCTTACACTTTACAAAGATGTACTTTGGTCTCCTTACAAAGAGAGTACGACACAAAACGTTTAATATTCGGCGTTGTTCTTTGTGTAATTTTCGAACTGTTTGACTTATAGCAAAATGGCTTTCACTTTGCAGGCTTAATTTTTAAAGCTGTTGAAAGCCTTATCGTCGATATCCTGGACTCATCTCCGCTTAAAGGGGAAACTTTGGGTATTTCCGCAAAAAGACCGAGGAAACGTTTGCTTGTGGCTTCTAAAAGCGTCTCAAATTATTTCAACTCAAGAGATTTCATTAAATAACGAATATGCCATTTCTTATGGTCATCTCCCAATCCAAATAGAGGAGAATTCCTCATCTATAAACTCTCTTACAGCAACTTCAGAGCGTGGTGGGCAGCCTTCATTCAGGAAAATGATATTATTTATTTTTTTAAATTATTTCTTCTTTGCACCGTAGTTTTAAATAACTTTTTAATATAAGTTAAAATAAATGTTTTTGAATCCTCCGGTATTTGAAAAACTCACGTATTTTCAAAAGATTTGCGTTCTTCTTAGTAGATATCTTCATTTTTTAAACCATTTTTAATCGATAATGTTTTGGCGCATGCATTCTTGGGGTGCTAAAAAGTTAATTTTTCTAATTTTTAAAACGTTTATTAAGAGTCTTTTCAGACGTACTGAAAGATCATTACTTAAGGAAGTTTCCATATAATTAAGATAAACATACTCCTAAGCGTTTAAATCAAATCCATGTTTAAGTTTGACTCTTCTCTTTATTTCCGACTCAGAAGATCATATTTATAAAGTTCTAAGTGGGGAAAAAAGTAATTTTAGAACTTTACTGATTCAATAATTTAAACAATATAACAATGCATAATAAAAGGGTTAAGTACGTTTTCATGATTAAAAGGGTTGTTGCTGTACCCTTCAACAATTGTGGAAAAGCATGATTAAATTAAAAAATATTGAAAACACAACTACCATAAACACTGTAACACTTGGTATATAGGTATGTTGGTTTAAATTGACTCAAAATCACGTAATCCGTCGCCTCCTAAAATTATTGTAATGATTTGCCAGATACCTTGTATATTAATATATAGAGTGTTTCAGAAGAGTATGTCATAAATTTAAGGGGTGATTCTACGAGTGATTTTGAGAAAAAAGTTTATATGAACCTCGATCCGTTTTCGTTTTCTATCTGAAATACAGGGTGTTAATATTTGCTACATTTTTTTGTTTTCTTTTTTTTAAATAAATCCAGATTTGCATTAAATATTTTTATCACATTTGGTTGGCATAAGTTAGGTGTAGAAACACATCTTTTAAGAGAAAAACGAATTTTGAAATGCAAGAAGTGGCGCCCCCAAGGCCATGACCCTGATTGTTTTTTGTGAAAAATATGTTACGTCGCTGCTTTTTCAAACAATCAAAATCGTTTTCTTAATTCTAGTTGTTTTTGTTAAAAAAACCAGTTTCTTAAATTTTTTTCTTAACATCAAGCGTTTTACGGATTAATTAACTTTGTATGTTATAAAAACGACCAATTAGACAAACAAAAATTAAATAAGTTACTGAAAATGTCCTCCGTTAAGAAAACGGTTTTTATTTTTTGAAAAAGCAGTGGAATAACATATTTTTTACAAAAAATAATCAAGGTCATAGCTTTGAGGGCGCCACTGCTTGCATTTAAAAATTCGTTTTTTTCTTAAAAGATATGTTTCTACACCTAACTTATGTCCACCAAGTGTGATAAAAATATTTAAAGCAGGTTCGGAATTAATTAAAAAAAAACAAAAAAAAAGCAAATTTTGACACCCTGTATTTCGGACAGAAATCGAAAACGGACCTGTGCTCATGTAAACTTTTTTTCTCAAAATCACTCGTAGAATCACCCCTTAAATTTATGACACATTATTCTAAAACACCCTGTATATAATTATATAATATTATATAATTTTATGTATCTAATAATAATATAACATTGTCACATCAAAAATTTGTTAAGCTCTACAGACTAATATCAGACCTTAAAATATCAATGAATACTATGTAAAAATACGAGAAGAGGTGGAATATTTCTCAATTTTTTTCAAGTATAAAGACCGAAAAGTTATATTTTGTCCCCGAATGAGAAAACGTAAATGAGCGATGTGAAACGAAACACAAATATTTCTGGAAATCGACAATAATTCATGCTCGAATTACGGATATAAGTTTTTCTACAATCATTTAAATAAATATTGAGTTAGAAGAGCTTTTCGTTAATTTGTGTAAAATTCCTGATAAATTCACTTTGAACGATGATGTTCCCTTTTGAAAGCATAAAAGTGTATTTTCCGCTTGATTGTAGAAAAAATTAACTATAGTACAGTAAAAGTTTTCCTAGCCGAGGTTGTTTACTTTTGCATTCAGTCGATCAAATAAACTTAATTGCTTACCGCAATGTATTTATACTGTATATAAATATAGATAAATTCTAATTTATATTTATATACTGCGTGACACAGAAAAGAGAACACCCAGTAAAAGTGTTTTATTTTTTTTTTATTTACGCTAAAACAAATACTTTATTAAAAAATTTTAAAAAATTAACAAATTGTCGTTCTTCAGTAATGTCTTATACATTTCTGTACACGTCTAGGTATGGATCTAATAAGGTGATTGATGTGCTCTTAGGGGATGTCGTTCCAAGCTAACTGCAGAGCATGACATAGCGCCACTAGGGTTTGTGGGGATGGGGTAAATTACGCCACTTTCTACCTATAATATTCCATACATGTTCAATCGATGAGAGGTCCGGAGCGTAAGGTGGCCAAGGTAGTAAATTGATTGCATTTTGTTGAAAGAAGTACATAAGTCACTCCAGTCACATATGGCCGTGCATTGTCTTGCTGGAAAACTGGATTAATAAGAGGTTCCAGGACTTCTTGGATGTAGCATTGGGCTGTCATACTGCCTTTAACGAAAAGTAACGGTGACCTGCTACCATATGTAATAGGACCCCGATCCATTACTCCAACAGTCTAATAGACATGCCACTATATTGTAAACTGATAATTTCGTCTTTCACTCCGTCCTCTTCTTACTCTTGCATGACCATTATCCATACCTAAACAGAATCTGGATTCGCCACTAAACACGATATTATCCCATTCCAGATTCCAATGAATCCCTCTTTTATACCACTGCAGTTCATTTTGATGACAATTTAAGGGGAGAGGTAACACAGGATGGGTGCAGTAAGAAATCAGTCCAAAATTTTTGATTCAGCGATAAACGGTTTCAATTCCAATAGGTCTTCCATACTCAGCAAACTACTGATCCGCCAGCGTCACTGACGAGACGGGACTATCCTTTAGGGCCATAAATTAGGTAGTCTTAGCGTTCTGTAGTTATTTGGGATCGTCCAATACCTCTCCTTCTGCCTATTTTCTCTTCTTAGAACCATTCCTGACAACATCTCACCATAGTCTTTCGACTACGTGACTCGTTCAATCTAGTGACGATTTCAGTAAAGGACCGACGAGCCTCTCGTAGCCCCGCTATTCGACCTCTCTCAAATTCTCTCAATTGGTAAAAAAATTTCTGTATTCTACGTTTAGGCATATTTGATCAATCTAAAGGCACTTTCTAAGCAGACTATACACTAAAAAATTATATTTTGCAAATATATTGTTGATATTTTATTGCAATATTTATATTAAAAAAAAAAAAAAAACAAACAAAATTCCTGATAACTCGTACATTGATAAAAACGGCTAAAAATGTTATTGTTTTTTGTGTTCCCATATACAAGCATGCATATCAAAAATCATTTAAATAAGACTATTTTTATGAGGTGTTCTCTTTTCTGTCACGCAGTATATATGAACGTTCCATGTGTCATGTCTTGTGGAAAAAATGCGGAAAATTAATCACTTGCATTCATAAAACTGAAAATATTTATAACATTAGAAATATTAAATAAATAATTATAATAAAAATAAAATACAAGCCATTGGATTTATCATGCGAGTTAGTACCGTCAAAAATAATTATATTTAGTCAATTGCTCTCTATTTCCTTTAAAGGTACTATTTGTCGAAATTTACGTTGTTTATTGTGTTTAGATGAAAAAAATATTTTTACAGGAAAAAGAATGGTCGATGGTACATACTTTCTATTGCTGCTTTTCGAGCTTTTAAATTTGCTGTCTCGTTTCTTATACAGCATGGCTGTTTTAGGAGCCCTATTAAGAAGGCAAAGAAATATGAGCTAGGTTAAATTAACGCAAAGCTGCAAAATTTTCCGCTTAAGTACACCTTTTTAAATTAGTAGTGTTCCCAATAATTCTCTATCAGGGCAAATTTAAATCTTGATATTTCGTTTTTTATTTATAAATCGGAAATGGCTTGAAGATAAAGAAAAGGATAAAATCGAAACATGTTCAAAAGTTTTTTTTTATAAATTTTAATTTTTTTTGCAAGTGTTTTGGAGCGACAAAGCCAAAAAAGGGTTCCCCAGCAGTTTTTGATAGTTTATTTAAAAATTTCACGTTTCTAAAATCCAAAATAAATTAAAAAAAAAAAATGATCCGTAATAAAATATTTGTTTATCTGTTACAGAATTTCTCTCGAACGAGTAACAAATACCCAGAATATCGCATTTAATCGTACGAATAAAAAATTTTCGATTAATTGATAATCATGTTTTTTGTTTAATAAATTTTTTTTTAATACACCGTGCTTATGCGTACTTTTGGAAACTAAATATGAGCATGTGATTGAAAAATATAAATTAGTTTGAAGATCTGCCTTTTCTTTGGTTCCATACACTTAACTTTCTCAGTTTATTGGAAAACCGGGGACTGTACTTATCTACATCCTGTTTAAGTGTCAAAAATTGCAGCTCGGTTAAAGATGTTACACCTATACATTTGTACGTTAAAATAAATCAAAACGCTTTTTTTTTACCGCACCGATGCTATTAACAAATTCTGATTCGATACGCGCATTCGCGTCCCATTTTGTATCGCACAGCCGAAAAACACTAAAGTACAATACCTTAACAACTGAATTAAATAGTTGTAGAGTGTAAGTTGCAGTTAAATCCTTAAATTGGTTTATCCATTCTGAATTTACGAGGCGCTAGAAATGACTCAAAAAATACGTTGACTCGAGTGGGATGAAGAGCGATTTGAAATTCAGGCAAAAATGTAAAAGATTTTACAAAAATTCTTTTTTGTATGATATTTTGTTTAATTCTCTAATCAACGATAACTTGTTATTTTCCGAGTTGCATTTTATTGAGCTTTGAACCACCAAGCTCTACCTTAATTTAACTGGCCTCACAATTCCTCTAATAACCACAATTCAGATTCTTGAACCGACAACACATCACGACAGGTTTTTTCTTGAAAATTCTATGCTTATTTCTCATACAAAATTGATGTATTTTCATTAAGGAGGGTTCTTAATCAGCGATAATTATTAACAACTATCACCTGCATTTTCTTAAATACTGAGGATTACTCTTTTTACTTAAACTTGGCGCAAAAAAAAAAAAAATTAATTCCGTATTCACGTGTTCAGTAACCTCTCAAAACTTCAACTCTATTGCTACTCGATAGAACGAGAAAGCAAGGTAAAAGCATCTCTCTACCTTGATTGCGTTTTAAATATTTACGTCAATTTTCCCGCAACTCCGGAAAATGTAAACAGATATTATGGGAAAAAGAACGGGGGGAACCAGTTTGAAAGAGTGCGAGACGCGAAAAAAGAGAATGGCAGGCCCAAATGTAACCATAATTTTTCTTTCCCTTCCTTTTAAAAGCGAGAAAATATGTAAAAAGTGCAAACACAGAATACATCGTTTGTGAAATCTAAAAATAGACCCTAGTTTGCAAGTATTAAACGAACTCTAGAGAATATATTTCAAAGAGAAAGTTGTGGAATTGTTAGATCATATTTTTCAAATTTTCTAAAACTTCTTACTCCCTCAAAACCGCGATTTCTTCATGTAACTACATTGAAGACTGAAGGTTTATTGGTTCCAGCCGGCTTACCTGCAATAAAATATAAGAGAAATTAGTCATTAAATCACATCAAAAATTTTGTAAAATTAAAATAAATAGCTTAAACACAGTATTTCTACATATTTAAAAACAGAAAGTCCACTGCTTTGTTCTAAGTATATTTCTCACAAATCAAGGACTTTTTGATGAAATTACACATTCTCTTGAACCAGGGTAAAATATTTGTTTGAACGACCGTAACGAAGTCCTGCAGTACGCTTTACATTCCTTATTTAGTCTTTTTGTAAAAATGCATTTGTCAGATGTAGAACTAACGAATAAGAGTCTTGAAAATTAGGCTTATCAGTTTCTACGTTTTCTGCTTTTATACAGCGTGTCCCAAGCACAACAGTATAAAGAAAATTAGGTGCAATGGGTTAAAAAAATAGAGTGATGCAGCAGAACTTACGTTATGCCGTACACCCTTAAATTGTCCCCCACTCCTCCTTTTAAATTTTTCATAAATCATCTTTTTAATTCAAAAGAGGCCTTGAATAGGAAAAAAGTTTTTGAAGTGCTCTGACGGAGAAATCAGGACATTCGGTTTCGTAGAGACAGGATTTTTAAATATCCCGTACGTCGAGATACTCTACCTTTATGTCGTTTATTCATGTTAAAGAAAAATCCTTCGTAACGCCTTAATAAGATGTTTATTAAACTGATATACGGTATCAAAGCTTAGAGATGACTGACTTTATTGAACAAAAATGAAAGAGAACGAAAACAAAAATCACTAGCCTAGTGCTGATTAAGCAAACACACAAATCTATCACCTGAATGGTGCGTTCAGTAGAAAAACGATATTGGTCTCAAAGCTAGCATTAAAGGTCCCGAAAGGGATTCAAATTTCATATATTATAATCCTAAAAATCCAAACAAACATATTGATAACGAAAAAAACCGTATATGTAAGGTTAAAAAGCATATAGGGTGCAGTGTTAAAAGTATAGAGCGAGGCTCTAACTATTTCCCCCTCCCTCTAACTTTTTTAAAAATTATAATATTATTTTCTTCAAATTCAAAATCAGCATTAAACAATAAACAGGACAAAAAATATTATCTTTGGTGTTTGTTAATTTCTCTAAATGTTTTTACGTCACCGATGAGGCAGAATAGCGAACTTTTTTCAATTGAGGCATGGGTCAAGTGACACCTCAAATTAAAGATGTTTCAAAACTACTTTTAATGGTGTAAACTTTTCAAGAAAACGAGCTATAAATAGAAAAAAGCAAATGTTAGAGATGCATATTATTATATTAAATATATATAAATATTATGATATAATATACCATAAATATATTACATTATATTATAATATGTATATTCAGTTTCATAGTATTTTACATAAAGACTGAAAAATTTGTTTTTTTAATAGAAAATGAAAAAAAAAGTGTAAATAGAAACGAAAAGTTGAAGATATGTTTATTTTTCCCGAAGCTGGTGGAAACTACCATGCTGTCGAAAGGTTGTTTAATAAGAATTTTTTTTTAATTATTATAAATTATATTAATTATTTTATTAGTTTTTATTTTCTATTATCAAGCTGCTTTTCTTAGCGTTTATAAATTATAATACTCAATTTATATTGCAGCTTTCATATTTATTTTTTTCTATTTGCAGCTCTTTATTTCAAAAGCAAATCGATCGATTTTACATTGCACTACACCATTACGTGTAGTTTTGGAAAACCTTTGCTTTGAGGTATTACTTGAACCACGCTCCAAGTTAACAGAATCCGCCATTTTGTCCTACCTGTGACGTAAACAATATTTAAAGGAACAAACAAACGGCAAAAGATAATATATTTTGTCCTCTTTAATGCTGCTTTTGATGGAAAAAAAAACGTTAAAAAGCTAAGAGCGGGGCGGGGACAACAATTTAAAGTTGCTATTTTCATTTTTCAAAATGTTAGTCGTTTTTTTAATGTATTGATTGGGAACGATCCCACTGTTTGTGATCACTTACCAAAGTAAGAAGATGGACAAATTTTTTTTTGTCCACATAATTTGAATATTTGTACCAATATATCTGATACCATTAAGTTAAGTGATTCTGTGCATTTTCTATCTTCTCTCAACATTATTCTCTTGATTTGATGAGCTCTGCTCACCAGATAAAATGTAAAAATAATGAGATTTTCGTTTATTTGAGCAAAAAATGATTACTGATATTATTATTTGAGACAATAAATATTTATAGTAGTGATAGAAATTAATAATATCCCCAGTTAAACTAACTAACCTACGTATTGTAAATAATAAAAATGCATAACTAAGTTTGAAACCAAAATTGTGTTACATCTTGAACAGGGTTTCCTGTTTAGAATTGATGATTTCATGACCCTTGTCGCTTCTGAAATACGTTCAGTTCAAATTGTAGATCGTACAGTGTTTAGATGAATATTTACTCTTCTCGACTCATAGTAAGAGTTTCTAGTCTTTAATTATCCGGTTCTGAATGAAATGGTCTATTCTCACTCAGGTTGTCGTAAAGTCGTTTGAAAATTCAATCACCTAGTTATCTATCATTATCATTGGTTGTCTATCAATATTATTTCATTTATTGTGTCGCGGTATTTGCGAAAGGTTAACACTATTAACTATCGCACTAGTGAAAAATGTGAAACTTGGCGCGCGTGTAACATTTTTCATGAGAGATATGAATTTTAACGAGTATGACGAATTCTCGCGTTTATAAACTTTTTGTTGGTACAACGCAAAAACTTAACTGAAAATATCTCGAAAACGGTTATAAAGATGCGAGTTTGTTTTTTTGGCAGACTACGGCTTTGATGTCGAAGACTTCGAGGTATCAGAATTTGTAAAAATTTGGAATGTGTCGACTGGGATAAACAGTTAGTAGCAAACATTCCAGAATATTTGACATACATAAGAAGCAATAAATCGCTCGTCGAGCTCCCAAGGAAAACCCCTTTTTTGTCTCTGTTTTTGACCTGCAGCCACTGCTGCACGCCAGCCGTAACATTATTTTACATCTACAATAATAATAGCGGGGAACAAAAATATCGGCTGGGGGTAAATTGGGTTATTTGCAATTTGCAATCACTTCAATACATTCAACTAATACTGTGACTGAACAAAAAAATTTCGTTTCTGGTTTACATGGTAACGATTTAGACTACCGGAATTCCTTCATGACGCTCAGAATTTCAGACGTGCCAAGTATTCAGCTGAGATGGATGCAACTTTGAAATTAAAAACTATTAAAATCATTTAATATCAAATCATCAATTTTTGCCTATCAATGTTTGTTTTAAATGTGTTTTTTCAAATTGTATTTTTTTTTCATCTGTTTAGATTCAACTCTTTATTACCACTTAATAAATTGGCAATTTCTTAAGTGTCGCCAACCATATTTGATAATTTAACTATTCAACCTCGATTGTAGGTTTAATGAAGTTTACTAATTAAGCTTTTAATAGACCACTTGTCATTAAAAAGTTAACTGAGATTCGGAGGTAAATGCTTGCCAAAATGAAATGTAGGGCTATTGAAATTCTCTGCTACCACTGGAATCTAAAACCACACAAGAGACGAGATACGAAATTGGTTAAATTGTGGTAAACTTGAGCATTTTTTTGCCCAACAAAACTGCGTTCCGAAATTAAAAAAAAACCTTGCCTGATTTTCCCTAAAGCACATTTGAAAATATTTCTGACTCGTAAAATAAATTTCACTCCACTACGGGCACTTTTTCTTCTTTAGAGACCTGATGTTTCTATTACGTTTGTTGAAAGCCCTTGATCTTCTACAGAGACGTTGTACTAAAATAAAACTCCAATTTCTAAAGTTTAACATAATTATTAACTCCTAATCATTTTAAGTACTTTTTCCAAATACGTGTAACATACGAACTCTAGGAAATGTATGTGTATACAGTTACTCACACAATTGAGTATACACCTCTGATTTTATCAAATAAAGGTCGATTTTTTCAATTTAAACAGCTTTTGGAATAACATATTTCTCTCTATACAGGGTGAGTCGGGTGGATCGTGCCAAACTTCAGGAGCGTGTTGTACATGAAAAATAAATGTAAAAAAACTCAAATGTTGTTATCCGATTTTCGTTTGTTTACAAGTTATAGCGTAAATAAAATTAAAACATAAAATTTTAAAAAATTATAAATTTCATAAGAAATTCCATAAATTAACGTTTGGATATCATAGTAAATGTTCAAAAATATTGCCATTAACTTCTAAACATTTTCGGCTTCGTCTATGAAGAGCATTCGTTGCGCTCCTGATGGTTTCATGTCTTTTTTTAATGGCAGCTGCAGCATTTCTAATGCGTTGAATTAGTGCATCTTGAGTGTCCACTTTTACTCTGTACACTTTAGTTTTAAACCAACACCACAAACAATAGTCTAGTGGTGTGAGGTCTGGAGACCTTGGAGGCCAACTAATAGGGCCACCACGACCAATCCAACGTTTCTTATGAAACTTATAATTTTTTTAAATTTTATGTTTTAATTTTATTTACGCTATAACTTGTAAACAAACGAAAATCGGATAACAACATTTGAGTTTTTTTACATTTATTTTTCATGTACAACACGCTCCTGAGGTTTGGCACGATCCTCCCGACTCACCCTGTATTTGGGATGATTTTCTTAGTTCAATAAATTTGAAGAAACAATGCAATTATTTTAAACACGGAATTTTCGTTAAAAGGAGAACGAAGGTATTTTTGAACATATATTCTTTGATTAACTCTTTGTAAGTATTGTTATTTATTTATTAATTTTTTTTACTTCAACTTATTCTATAGGATGAATATAAACAGATTCATTTAGAACTGTTTCATTAGACTCAATTATAGATTTTTATATCAAGAAATGTGTCTCATCCACTGTTACGCAAACCTAATTACTGAAATTTGTCTACTTTCGACATTTGAAACTCACTATACTCGTTTATAAATGGTTCACTCTCCTCCTCCTCACACCTGTTAACTTTGCCCCAAATTCTTTAAAACAAAAAATTGAAAGCTGCGTAAATTAGGACAAATAGCACTTATCTTGTGACGTTTGTTTATTTTTCTAAACGTTTCTTGCGCCACCGGTAGGACAAAATGGCCGATTTTAAAAAATGAAACATGGATCAAGTGAAACCTCAAATTAAAGCTGTTAGAAAAACTAGATTCAACGGTTTAGTACGATTTCAAATCAATCTATTAGTTTTTGAGAAAAAGAGCTATATACAGGGTGGTCCAATAAGAGCGCCTCGAACGATTACGGTTTTATTAATGGTTTTGATGAAAAAATTGTTTTTGCACTTATATGAACGACCTTATAGGGCACATTTTAAAAATACTGTCATTTATACAGAGTGCGCAAAAAAAGATACAATGCAAACTTAGGTTTTTTTTAATCTAACACCCTATATTTTTTAAAATATTTGAAATGAAGAAAATAGCAGAAGTTTGTTTAACACTCACTAGGTCTAAAAAAGATACTCATTGAGAAATGTAACGAAATGTAGAAATGCAAGGGTCAAGAAAATGTTATTTTTCTATATGAAATGAATTACTTAAACACCGTTTTACAGAGTGACCAAAAATATTTATTTAATCTTACTCGCTTATGATTTAGAATATCTTGCTTATTTTAAATGGGATGTATACATTTTTATGTATTAATTAAAATCGCTATTTAATACCCTTTTAAGCAATACCAATATGTCCTATCTTTAACCGTTTCTCGTAAAATGAGATTCTATTTCATTTTAAATAATAATATGACATAAAATGAAGTACTCTCAGGGACGCTTTAGATTAGTTTCCATGGTTGTAGGAACAAAAATATCAGACTATAATAATTCTTCTAAAAATTTCACAAATTTTCAAAATATACATTCGAAATGACGAAAATTTGTCTAATAATCAGTATGTGTTTGATGTTAGTTTAAGAACTAAAAATGACAAATTATTCTCTACGAGAGAAAGTTGACTTGATACTTGTAATTGGAGAATGTGAAGAAAATAGTTTCTTTTTATATTTTTTTATGTCATGTTGCAATTTAAAATGAAATAAAACCTCATTTTACGAAAAACGGTTAAAGATAGGTATAGGACATATTGGTATCACTTGAAAGGGCATTAAATAGTGATCCTAATGAATACTTAAAAATTGATACACTCCATTTAAAATAAGCAAAATATTCTAAATCATAAGTGGGTAAGATATAATCAATATTTTTGCTCACCTTGTATAAATGACAATATTTTTAAAATGTGCCCAATAAGGTTGTACATTTAAGTGTAAAAGCAATTTTCCATCAAAACCGTCAACGAAGCCGTAATCGTCCGAGGCGCTCCTATTGGATCACCCTGTATAGAAAAAAATAATTATAGAAAGTGCTGTACAAGTTCATTTCCATAGTTCGTAAATAATAAAAAAAAACTTATTTGTTGATAGGAAATTAATTAAATGAAATGTTTGAAATGGACAATTTTGTCCCTAATTATAATGTAACCTAATAACAAATTCCTACCTTAAATTAACGAAGCTTTCTAGTTAATAGATATGCAAACCTCTGTAATTCGACGTTTTTATTTTGCAATAAAGGTCTAATTTACAATAATCCGACTTGAAACTACGCATAAAAAATTACGTGAAAGAATGATGTAGTTTCAATGATTAAGGGCTGTTTTATCTTGTGGTTCTAATGGGGTTCAGTTATTCACGGCGCCAGGCGACTTTGCACAGGATAATACAATGGGATAAGATGGGATGAAACGCAGATGACTACAGAATAACGAAGAGGGCCCCATAATATGGGTACATAACTTGTAATATTTCATAAAAATAATTAACGACTGATTTGGATCGTATTTTTATAACATTTTTTTTATAATTCTTTTCTCAAAACCCAATTGATTGATTTTAAATTCCATTACACCATTAAATGTAGTTTTAAAATAACTTTAATCTGAGGCGCTAACTTGACCCAAATTTTTAAAAATCAGCTATTTTGCTCTACCTGTGATGCAAGCAACATTTAGAAAAATAAACAAACATCAATTAAATACGGCCTTTCAAGATTTTTCGTCAAATGTAGATTTCTTGCTCACATATGATACATTTTGCATGGCTTATGGATCTGAGAGGTCACTTATTCTTAATCTATATACAGGGTGTCCCACAAGTGTTTCATTATATTTCAGTGGGTAATAGTACATTGAAAAATAATATGACTCCCTATATAAACCATATTCCAATAATGCTTCGTTAAGAAGATACAGGGTGTTAAACTTTACTTAAAAAATCTAACTTTTATTGATATATTCAAAACCGTTTGAGATATGTAAGTGAAATTTGGCATGTTTTGAGAGTTAATGTAGACGCATTTATTTATGCAAAAGGGCTATTTTTCGTTTCACCAGTGACGTGCGTACGGACATCTCTCAGCACATTTTTAAAGAAAAACATGGTGCGCCACTGCTTTTTTATCAAAATAAAAATTATTTTTAGAAGTTTAATTTCATTTAGAAGAAAAATGCTCACTTGACTCTTTTTCGTCCGACGTATCGTTTGCCAGTAAAAAATTGAATACCGTCTATATGCACGATATTCTCTAAATGGTTTTAATAATATTAAGTTTGTTTTAAATATTATTTATTTGCTATAACATTATAGAAATTGTTCAAATTGTTGGCCATTTTGTTCAATACATAATTGAGCTCGCCTGTTCATTGATACTCTGATACGTTGAAACATTCCAGGTGTGTTTTAAGTTTAACACCCTGTATCTTCTTAACGAAGCATTATTGGAATATGGTTTATATAGGGAGTCATATTATTTTTCAACGTACTATTACCCACTGAAATATAATGAAACACTTGTGGGACACACTGTATAAGTAAAAAGACTTGATTATATGAGGCATTGAGTGGAAAAATGGCTCAACTCACAATATTTATTTTATTGAGTTATGATTATAAAAGAGCACTAAATATTTAGTGTTATATACGCCATATTGATGGTGGTGGTAATGTCGATTATAAAAACAAAATAAATTCAAAGACCCTTTCCTCCATAAATAAAAATTTTAGCTTGGGCCACTTTTACGCTCAAAGCCTCATAAAATATTGTAATATGTATACTTTGCAAAAGACTAAATCGTCAAATGATTTAACAGGTAGAGAATGGTACCTTTATTACTTTCTCTTTGCTGCGTCCTTGGGCAGAAAAAAATTATTTTTTATGTATGATAATAAAAAACAGCGTCTTTCGACTTGAACTGTGTAAGTGCTCAACATCCAAACTCCATAAAATTCTCTTTGAATAAGATGACGATCACATGTTCCCATTAGCATCCTGGACGTCTATTTTCAGAATGAGAGGCAGAGAGGTGTCCTTTGCAGAATATTCATTAATTTGAATCAACCTTATAAAGTATTTCTAAGCAATCTATTTGCTATTCACACTCCATCATTTACTTCATTTTTTTTTCATTCAAGTACTAGCTTTCAATTTTCTTATTTTCAATTTCAGCTTTGAACAGATTTTGTAGAATTTACTACACAGGGTGTCCAACGAATATGGACTACTATCCGTATCTTGGAAACTATGACTGAGGAAAAGTTGAAACGTGGGCATCATATTAACGTGGAGGTGATCTATTGATTAAAAATATTTTCATGAACATACCACTTGCGGTTATATCGTAAATGAATGTCAACTCCCTTATTTTAAATGGAACACCCCATATATTATTATAACAAATTACGATTCTGTGGAACGTTATAAATATTTTTCGTGTATAGTGTTCTATACCCGGTTTTTTCGGTTTTCGAGATATTTAGAATTTTACAAAAAAAAATTTTGAGTTCCAGCCACGAATGTGTTTTCTAATGATTCGAAAATGACTAAGTATTTCGTAACGTTTAGAGATACTAGGTGGCGCTGCTCGCTAGAATTCAAGTATGGCGGCACTAGTAAATTATTCAAACGAAGATTATCTCAACATGTTTGTTATTTATGGTGAATGTAACAATTAACCAGAACATGTTATACATTTGGTATTCGATATCCAGAAAAACCGAAGCCATCATGAAAACTTCTCAAACGCACAATAGATCATTTTGAACACGAGTAGATCTATTAAAGCATCTTCCAGAAGAAAGGAGCCTATTGTTGCGTTACCTAGTAGCTCTAGACGTTATTTAAAATGAATTGTTAAGTACTGAACATTGAAGTGTTTCATTTTAATAAAACGAAATCGGTTAGATTTAGATATAGACAATTGAATTGAAAGTAGTACTTATTTTTGGTGCTAAATATGTGTTCGTTAAAAAAATAGGGGGTTCCTATTAAAAAAAATTGAGTTCTTTACAATTCTTGAATGATAATTTTGGATTCGTTTTGTGAATACCCTGTATGAAAAAACTTGATTTAACTCACTAATTCAAGGACTGTGAAGCATTTTAAACAATAGCACAAATTTTAGTTGCAAAATACTTAGCCATTTTTGCATTAGTAAAAAATACATTCATGGCTGGAACTTTTAATTTTTTTTGGAAAATTCTTAATATCTCAAAAACCGTAAAAATTAGGTATAGAACACTATACAGGAAAAATATTCATAACGTTCCACAGAATCGGAATTTGTTATAATATATAGGGTGTTCCATTTAAAATAAGCGAATTGACATTCATTTCCGCTATAACCGGAAGTGGTATTTTTACGATAATATTTTTAATCAATTGATCAACTCCACTTTAGTATGATGCCCAAATTTCAACTTTTCCCAATCATAGTTTCCAAGATACGGACAATGGCCCATATTCATTAGACACCCCGTATTATAGTACTGGTTATTAGAAAATTGTTCGGTCGTGTTTTTAATATTTAATTTATCAAATCTGAATCAGGATTTGGAAGTTTTGAAATCGGAAATCGATAGCCTGAATGACACAACCTTGCTGAAATCCGAGTTGGAATTTTGTAATCCAAATGAGAATAAAATTGTCTCTCTGTTCCCTATTTTTCCATTTTTTACTTACAATTTTGCATATTCATTCTTTTCAACGACGGTTTTTCACTCGGTTCCGTAGATGATATGGCCACTGCCCATCGAAATTTGAGAAAACTGATTGAATACACAAGCAGTTGAATATGTAAAAGGAAAAGAGATAAAACTGTTCAATATTTATTAGTTATAGTAGTAGCTATAGACCTTAAACTGTTACTGACTTGAGGTGTCATCAACGGAAGCCTAGCAGGTCGTTGAATTTTTGACTGTTCAGGGTTCAAATAACTACTTTACATTCTTATAATAACCCGATTGTCACGACTGAAAATGAAATTATTTCATTCCCTACAAATCACAGCATTTTCGTTCTCAGATCGAGTTAAAGCCGGCGCCTTTACTAAAAAATAAGAAATTTTCATGACAACAGAGCAGTGTTAAACTCATGTTGACCCCAATACAGGACTAAACCCGTCGAGTTGTTATAGGGTCGAATGGCTTAATATAAAGAGCCAATTTTGCACCTCAGGAGTTTTAATAACGTGTAATTCGATGGCTATCGCATGACCAGACGTAGATCATCGATTTTTTCGATAGGTTTGCATCCTTAGTTTGCGTTAGACTGATGAAACATTCAAATACTGACCATTAACTGAAAGTAATAGAGCGTGGATTTGTATTGTACGCAGCTCTATATTAGGTGAATCAACGAATCGCTCCTGAGGTGGTAAACAAATTGGTAATGAAAAAAGAGTTTATGATTTTAGACAAGCTAATTTTTAATGATACTCTGCATTATATCGGGAGGCTCAAAATGAAGATACATGGGTAAGTTATACAGAATGTTTGGTAATTCCGGGCATTCCTTTGGGAGAGTGATGGGGCAAGATGTAAGAAAGACATTTGACCCTTACATGCATGTCCTAAAACTCAACAGTTTCCGAGTTATTTTTATTTAATTTTTTTTTTAATATTGATTTTTAACAAGTGCGGAGTGATTTTTCAAAAAATCTTTTTTGGATTTTTTTACCCTCACCACGCGATTACTTGGCTAATACTATGATCTACCTTACGGAATGAAAAATGTTAGGAAACATCTGGATTTTGTGAAGATTTTAAATATACACTTTTATAAAAAATTTTTTTGAAGATTAGCCATTTAAATTCTTGCAAGTTTTTTTCGAAAAATGTTCAAAATAACATGCAAATTGCTTTAAAAACTTCCTCATTCCAATGGCTATACAATGAGGTATCAACAAATCAAAGCTGGTTTTAAAAAATGCACAAATTATCGCAGTGCCGCAAAAACAGCAACAAAAAATGCTACAAAAATAACACTAAAAATGACATTTATTTAGGTTTGTTTGTTGCCAGCACACGGGAATGACATAAAAAGAAGAACATTCCTTATGAAAAAATAAAAATTTCACCCACTCATCATTTTTTTGAGGTACTCTGCCCTGTCTATCTCAAGCTGCCAGCAAAAATGAGCTTGTTCACAATCATAAAAACTTCCGTGAAACTTTTTCTCAGTTTCTATTTGTTTACTGCCTAAATCAAGGCTTTTGTTAATCAACTGCAATGATCAACATCGTTCAATCTATGATATCGAAATGAGCTAGATTTACATGAACATCTGCTCAATAATATTGCATTTCAGTTAAAGTGGAAAACATGTCTACCTCTGGTCTATATACAAAATTCATTAATTAAACAGGGCTCGACCATGAATGCAAACGTTCAGTCATGTTAATGTGTGATTTTTCAGGTTCAGTTTTGTTCAAAAAAACAATCATACTCTTCGTATGCATCTTCAAAATTTTCAATTTTATATGATATTATATTATGAAATATTACAAGTAAGGAATATGAAAATGTAATAATTCAGGAAAAGAGTCACGAAAGCTTCGTTTTGGCACGGAAATACTTAGAAATAGTAGAACGGAGGCTCTAACTGTTTACTTTATTTTATTTTCTTCTAGATTGAGTTCATACGTAAAGGTGGATAAATTCAATGATAAGGTGCTAGCTACTGCCCATAAATACACCAACATTTGACAACGATTTAATAATGGAGCTATGGGTTGAGATTACCTTTTCGGATCTTATTTAACCGTATTCGGTAAGACTGGCACATAAGGCGTCTTATGGGTGATAAAAGATTAACACTTTTATTTTTTATTAACCCCGGAAGTCGCATACAAACAAAACCATTAATAAACAAGTAGATACCAGACTGTATATTAGGAGGTCCAGTTAACCTGATAAATCGTAATATCTCTACAATTACGAATCGAATAAAAAAAGTACCAAATGAAATTTGTTTGTCTCGAAAGCTCCCCCCCCATTCAAAAACACGACTTTCGAACCCTACCACTTGGGGATGGGGAGGGGATAAATTTTAAATCTTAAAGGGCAACCCCCATTTTTTATTGCTGATTCAGATTTTATTACGAAAATTGTCTGGGGTTTATCTGCAATTCCTTTCGATTCCGGACAGATGGCGCTGTAATCAGAAAAATTGTTTTATCCTGATTCCGGAAGAGCGTATCGAATCTTTTGTTTTTTAATTTTTGCCATGAGTGCATTATCTAATGATGCAAGAATTAATATGATTTTTTCACGTGGGTGTATTTAGATTGTTTGGCTGCTGTCGAAACTCGTAGGAATCCCAATGGAGAAACGCCTGTCCTTTCCATATTTCACCCCGTTGTAGAGATTTTTAAAGAAATTAGTTGTGTTAAATTACCAAAAAAACAGCATTCAAAAGCAGTCACTCATGAAAACAACAAATTGCGATTCCAGAAGTCGTGAATTTAAATCCGCATGTCAGAACGAAGAGATAATCGTTAGATTCAGGAAAATCGCGGACAAGCTTATTGAGAATTATCTACCATTTTAAATGTCATCCTTACCACATTTCATTATACCAGAAACCAAAATTATTATAGCCCTCCTATGTAATTTTATGAAAGGACATGACAAAATATGAACGAAAATCTAAATTTTCAAAAATTTGTTCTCTTTACGGATTAAGCCAGCTTCATAAATTATGGACAAGTAAATTTGAGAAATATGGACTATTGGTCTACGGACAGTCCTCACTGGACACCACAAGTTGCTAATCAACGACCGCGGTGTGTAAACGTTTTATGCGAAATAAAAATAATTGGCTCATATTTGATTGATGGCTAATTGAATGAAATGAATAATCAAAATTTTTGAATAAATATTTATCTTTGTTATTGGAAGACATTAACTTAAAAAGTCGTCGTTCGATGTAGTTTCAGCATGATGCTTCCCAGCTCATTGGGCCTTAGCTTCTCGCGAAACTTCACATCGTGAATATCCATATTGATGGATTGGACGTGGTGGACCTATTGTTACCCCCTTCGATCTTACATCACTCGACTTTTTCTTAAGGGACCATTTCAAAGAAAAAGGTTATTCGACAGTACCCACAATGCCCGAAAGCATGATAGAAAGAATTAGAAATGCTTATGTTTCTATATCTTCCGAAGTTTTAGCGTCCGCTCTGCGAGCATCACAGATGCGCTAGAGAATATGTATTGATGAGGGCTAGTGGACATTTCGAATATTTGCCTCATCATCAATTTAATGTTTGATTTGTTATGTTTATTGGAATAAAAATTTAATTAAAAAATTTATTTGTAAACTCAATAATAAATTACCTTAAATTTGTTTTTCACAAACGATTTTCCTTATTTAAACTCTATCGAATGTACCAAACAAAGAAGAGTTTTCCATTAAAAAAAAAAAAAAATACGGCAGTTTCTTTCGGAATGAGGAGAAAATATGTTTTTTTCTGATTGCATCGCCATCTGTCGCGAATCGAAAAAGTTTCAGACGAACCCCGCACATAATTTTTTTCATGGAATCCGCATCTACGGTAAAAAACGGGGGCTGCCGTTTAAGAGTTAAAACTTACCCTCGCCCCACTTCCAGCTTTAAGGGCGAGGGGGATCTTTGACGTCACCGAATGGACCCCTTCGAGAAAAATATATCTCATTTTGAGATTTTTTCAACGTGATGGGAACTTTTTGAGTCATTCTCAATTGTCAGGTTCAAAGTACCGAGATCATATCCGGAAATTTTGAAATAATTAATTTTCCAAAGCAAACAACGTAGCTCCCTATACCAGTCAGCACCATACCGATTCAATTTTAATTATTCCACCGCGACAACAGCACCCTAATCTCCGCTCTAAATGTTTTTAATCCTTCTAAAGGATTGCCGCATACTTTTTGCGCCAAGCCTAATTAAAACCCTAAGTACTCATAATTACGATTCCAGCTCACAACCGGATTTGGAGTATAAAGCGATGTTGCCAAATTAAAGGCAAACTCCCAGTGAAAATATTTTCAAATTTGGAGGTGATTAAAGTCGAATTTGGAAAAATGTAAATCAATTAATTGATTCAGATGATATGTCCCTTTTCGTCCGGAACACGGTCCTAAATTTATTTGATTTATCTTTGTTTTTGCTTTCGCGTAGGAAAATTGATTATCTTATACATTTTCCCTGAGCAGTGTTGAAATGTGATACAATAGATGTTCGATCAATGCTTGGCAAAATGATGTATGGGTTCCCATTAACGACACGAGAAAGTGGGTTTTTATTTAATTACTCGCTTCTAATGTTCTAGCGAAAAAGACCAAATAATTTCGAATTAAAACGGGGATCCTCGGTTTTAAAGGAAACTGGCAGACCTTAGCCCAAAGCGTGGCAACCCTTTCCTAAATGATATTTAAAGCTTTCTGGCAAATTTATAAGCTCAGTGCGCCTACACTAAAGAAGATTTACAGACTCCAAGTTGCAACTTTATCATGGGATTTACTGCGGGTTTACGTCCTATTATAATACTATTACATTACGTCACGTGAGAGCCACAGCTCGTAAATGAATATGTCTAGTCGAAGCTCGATAACAGTACACACAATCTTATTAAAATAGTCTGATTGAATGATTTGTATTATTTAGTCCTGTAAACTTTTACGGATTCGAGCCTATAACCACTTATCTTATTAAGTGCAAAAAAAACTAGAGCTAATTAAGAACTGAAATGAGTTCAATAAATAATGATTGGTTTTAAGATAATTGCGAAAGCAATCAATATTACAATGAAATCTTAAGTACCCTTGTAGCTCTCTGCATTACTTGAAAATATTACGGGTGGGTTTATATTAGAAACAGAGGATAGATATTCAATTTTCAGGCTGCAGAGATAAATTGCGCTGTTGCCTAATTTGTTGTCAAAAGGCGGTTGATAAATTACGCCATTACAGAACTAAAGAAAATGGATTGAATTAGCGCAATTCAAGCAAGCAACAGCAAATTGTTATTACCAGGAAGTAATATTTATACGCAAGAAACCAGTTATAAAAACATATAAAGACCTCAGAGTGAAATGCCTAAACACTATTCTTAGCAGGAATATTGCCAAATTATATGCATAAAATGCACGACATTTCCAACATTAAATAGGAAACAAATACTTAATTATGATATACAGGGTGGAGTGTTTGTGGAGCTTAATTATTGGGATGTCTCTGGCTATAAAAGATAAGTCGATGAAATTAACCCATTTGTGCCCAAAATATTTTTTTTTAGGTAATTGTCATTTAATTAGTATTTATAATGCATAATACAAACAGGGAATTTACCAAATATCTGCAGAGCCATCTTTTATCACGTGTCTGAAATTACAGACAATATCTCCTATTAAAACTTATCATGTGTCGTATTGGCACATTTAAGACACTGGATGTTGCCACTGATTACTTTTGTAAGTCGTACTCAAATGAGTACAATGGGATCACATGGGTTAAGGAAAAAACTGCGCAATTTAGAATTTAAGAAAGCTCTCTTAAAATTTGAAAGATTTTCTCAACTTTTGAAGGTATTCAAAAGATTAAAATTTTGTAGAAAGATTTTAATTTTTTCTTCAGCTTATGCCGCGAGATAATTAAAAAAGACTCACTTCTCATCACTACCCCTTTCCCCTTTTACAACATGGGGACGTCATATTTGAAGTCCCAAATTACCATTTTGGTCAATATTACCAACTTTGCTTTTTCGCACTAACTTGGAGTGTCACATTTTCGAATTCAGCTTTTTTTTTTCATTATAACGATGATGTTTTGCATATTAATGTCCAGAATCAAAGCTTGATGGAAATATCAAAAATCGTGTTTTTGCAAAAAGTACCTTGGAAATAATAAAATAACAAACATGTAAATAAATAAGAGATGCTTGAAAGGTTCACTTTCCTCTTCCAAATCTTGGGTCTATGCATCTTCAATTTTGCATTAATCGTAAAACCTTCTTTCTTATTTTGGTAACTTGTGACGATTATTTTTAACAGCTCGGTATATCGGTGGGTACATTTTCAAAAGTGAGAAATTCATAGTCGCCATAAATAATATCTAATAGAGTACTGGTTGAGACTTCGCACTGAAAGGTAGTGTGCATTCAACGAGTTGCAACGATAACTCTTTCATCAATTTTTATCTTACACTTATTTCGATAACCAGATTCGTATAAAAATTGACCAAACAGATAGCACACTTAACAAGATTGGGCAACATATCGCTTAAAAAAACAAGAAGAATGGACCAAAGTGAGTTCCAGGAGGCGGAATCAGACTACCACCAGGGATTCAAGATGTCGAAGACCAAGAAAACAGGTAGGCCGCGAAGTTTCTCCGTCACCACACCAACAAGTGCATTAAAGCTCACAAAAAAGCCAGCGTTAAATCCGCTAATGATGAGCCCTTTTCAGCAAGTAAAACAACATCTGGCAGCAGTATGTTAGGAAATACCAGACCAAGAGTAATCTACCAAAACTCGTTTGCAGTGAATACACCCAGCAATATGACCAGAAACAGGCTGGTCATAAAGTAGCAACAACAAAATCTTATCACCAAAGACATCGTCTTCCAGAAAGATGACACCTATTACAGTGAGACAAACAACCCAGCGATAGCAGAATCAGAGTTATAACGGTTCAAACAAGAAAACTTCATAATGTCCTTTAAAAAACTACCACTGTCGCAGAATATACGAACAAAGGAGGAAAATGTCCAGTATCAAGGATTACCAGTATATTCCTGCGTAGTAACGGCAATGGAACATGAGATTACAGATGAGATGTTTACGAGCAACTGAAAAGTGTAAAGCTAGAAGTTCGGTTCTGCAAAAGAAACACCTCAAGAGAGATCTGTGCCGGCAATGTTGTATAGGTTGATTACTGGGGCATTGACTGCCTATGAACGATTGATGAGGGACAAATCGGTTTACTGTTTCGGCAGACATTATCGAGTGGGGGAGAGCAACCCCCTGCATCGTTACCGGCACTTTACGGGAAGTGCAGTCTTTTCGACCATAAGAGAAAAGAATGCAGAAAGAAAGCAAAATGCAGCACATGTTTGTGACCACACAATACAAGCTCGTGTAAATCACCACTATCAATAAAGTGCGTTGTATGTAAAGCGGAAGGTCACGCTGCTTGGAGTGTCAAGTGGCCAAAGAGACCTACCGTGCCCACAGAAGGGACACCTAACATCAAAATTAAGTGTACCAACAAAAAGTCCAAAAAAATACTTTTAACTATTACACAAAATACGGGCACCAATTACGACACATGTCTTCATAGTAAATACATATAAAAACGACATAAATAAAAACAGAAACATCAGTAGGGAAGAACATTTTTGAAAACTGAGAAAGGGGTTCATCAAGGACTTCGGAGTTGACTATTTTTTGTTAACTTCATGTACATATTAATTTTTGACATCGACGACCTAAAAAGAAACTCGCCAACAGAACCCAAAGACAAAATTCAATAGACGAACTGGGACATACAAAACTACCCTTAAAACTAATTTACTCCAACATAAAAGGGATCAGGGGGAAGAAGGATATAGTGTTTAATTACCTAGAAAGAAATAACGTCGACGCAGGCACATTTGTGGAGACAAAGACAAGGACTGACCAAATACCAAGACATAAGGATTTGGGATGTATATGTAAGCATGGTGAGACAATACACAACGCCAGAGGTGGTCTCCTTGCACTTCTTATACTCAGAAGTAAGTCAGACAAAGCAACCTCCACATCCCTAAATAATCCTCTAAACGAATGTCTACATCTTACTATTCCCTATCTTAACGACAAAATTCATGTACTTTTAACATACATACACCCCACGTCAAATATAGAATGAAATATTTTTACAAAACTATGTTCCTATAAACACGCTCTTATAATAGGGGCTAGTTATATGACCACCCCATAGAGACCTATTGTTCTAGGGGTAAACACATAACACGCGATACGCGCGTATTGCAGACACAGCAATATTTTTATATAAATATATATCCTAGTTAACGTAGCATTTAGTCATCAAGAGTCATTAAGTCTGTTCGTTTCTACTCTGTATTATCCACCTGTAAATCGTAGTACTTTGAAAAATGAATATGTATTTTTTTGAAGTTATCTAAAAGTTTAAACATCACTGGCCTGTAAATTAAAAAAGCAGAAAAATTAAAAACTAGATGATTTTTCGAAAAGTTCTGACGTTGTGAGACGACAGACGCCATTAAAGTTCCTAATGCCTAAATTTGAGGATTCAACTCCAATTATACTCCTACACGCAAGCAATCTTACTAACAACCCAAGCAACGTGGACTTGAGGAATGAATTAGGCTCATATCACCTTTTTTCTCCCGAAGAGAGGGGATCTTCTTAAGACACCCGGCTTGGTCCTCAGCCGGGTAGTGTGGGATTCGACCGACCATTACGTCGGCCGCCTACTCACTAAACCCACCTCCTTCTTCTACCCCGGGACTACCTCGCGGTATTACTTCAGGGCTCCTTTGCATCTGGACTAGGTATGGACACGATCCCGCACCCCATTCTTCTTGCTCTCAATTTCTCTTGCAATCTTGACCCTCCAGATCTTCTCTATTAGGCCCTCGAATGTCATCCATTTCCCCTTGTTATCCACTAGCTCATTCCCCATCGCGCTTAGGTTCAAGTCGAGACCCCCCCCCCTTCTTGCCTCTGCACGATTATCCACCCATTCTGGACACACTCGCAGCGTTTGCGCCGGTGTGTCCTCTCTTTCGCCACAAAACCAGCACACCGCACTCCTTTCCACTCGTATCCGCTTCAGGTATTTCCCAAACACGCCGTGTCCGGTGAATACCTGAGTCAATATATACCCACTTTTCGTCCATTCGCTCTCGTACCACTTACGGATCCAGGGTATAAAAGTCTTTGTCCAACCCTCATACTTCTCCCATCGCCGCTCCCACTCATTCATTACCCGTTCCTTCATCCCACTTCTCCCTTCCCACATCATACTTCTCTCCGTCACTCTAATTTTCACTGGAGGTATTTTGGCCAATGCCAACACCACATCGGTCGGTGCCATCCTGTGAGCACTACCCACCCGGAGTGTGAGCATACGGTTTGCCCTCACCAGTATGGCCGCGTACCTCCCATATTCTAGTTCCGTTCGTCAGACTGGAGCAGCGTACAGTAGGACCGACAATGCCGCCATCACCATCAACCTCCTTCTTTCAAATCCCAAGCCACTCGCCCTAGGCAGAATGCCTTCGAGCTTCCCGATCACCTTAACAACGTTTTCGGAGGTTCGTCGTACGTGTTCACCGAAGCGAGCATTACTGCCAATCCACACTCTAAGGTACTTCACACATTCCTTCGTCTCGTACGAAACGTCGGCCACCCTCAGACTCATACTTCTTATCTTCCTTCGACCGGCCAACAGCACCGCTTCGGTTTTATTCGTAGCCATGCTTAACCTCATGCGTTCGAACGTATCGGCGACCAGTTCCATGGTCCACCTAGTCCTCGTCTCTAGGGTTACTCTGTCCCTCGCCGAGATCACCAACACCAAGTCGTCCGCGTAAGCCACCGGGGTGACCTCTCGCGGGTACTCAACCGTCAGTATCTCGTCGTAGTAGAGGTTCCATAAGACGGGGTCCAGGACAGACTCCTAAGGAACGCCACACGACAACTCTCGTACCCCCTCTTCAGGTAACACCAAAACCCGATCTTGCAGATACGACTGAACTACGTTCAAGAGGTACCCGCTCAGGCTCATATCACCTGGCTGTGTTGTTCAATATGGATTTGGGGTTGATATAAGATACATACACGGAACAGTTGAATAAGGCAAGCATAGATAAGAACGAAAATAATATAGTAAAAGTCCAAGAATACATTGACAATTATACAACGAATGCAGTGCATACGAGTTCTATAGAGAAACTACAGAGGGAAATTACGAAAGATGTAGAAACGTACTCACCAAAATGCAAAAACACACTTTATCTACTTAGAATACCAAACTATATCTTAAAACTGATCAAATATATCAGTTGTACAAACAGACAGAGGACCACACGGTCAAACCAAAAATAAACACCCTTAAAAGATATATTAAGACGATATGGCAGTGTAAGGAGGGTAAATGGGTGGAGGCTTGCTGGGAGGTGGAAAGCGAATGCGGATGAATATACTGGGCAAAAGTAAAAAACTGACTGAGAAAATGAGCCCTACAGACACAGTTGTAAAGGATGGAAAATAATTAAGTACAGCCGACGAGAAGGGCACTACATTTGCAGAACATTACCAAAGGACCTTTACAATCTCACAAGATATTAAGTTTGACTAACAAAATTGGATATCGGTGAACCAATGATGCGGCAGATACTTTGATGACATCACTAATAAAAACTGGAAGTACGAAAAAGTTAGCAGCTTGGAATTTGACGAGGCACTAAGTGAACTTAAAAATATGGTGCAGAAAAAGATAATATTAAGACAAATATCCTTAAAAATCTACCAACAGACATCCAGAAGTTCATTTTAGATCACATGGATGATTGCATTAAGGAAAACTTCATCCCCCAGTCGTGGAAGACCGGTGTAGTAATACTGATTCCAAAAAATGGGGGAGACAACACTAAAACGGGAAACTACATACCGATCACAATGCAGTCAACTATTAGTAAACTGTTTTAAAAAAATAATTAACAACAGACTTCAAAAACTAACAAAAAGCTAAATACCGAGACACCAATTTGGTTTTAGAGGAAAAAACTTGACGATACACCCACTATACATTCTGGTTAAAAACATACGTGCTACTCACAAAACTGTCGATCACCTCTACTGTTACTGGACATCGAATAAAACCTATGATTCTGTACAGCACGCGGGACTACTATCTAAACTATATTGAATGGGTATTTCCAAATACATGTTGCACATAATAAGAAACCTGCTGTGTGATCGGAAACTAGAAATAAGAATCAACCAAACCTTTCCCTTCTCGAACTCCCCACAACAGGGCTTACCGCAGGGCTCTTTGTTGTCTCTATTGCTTTACAATATTTACTGCCATGGCATTAACAACCGCAGCGTTTAACGACCAGATTTCTTCGACGGAGGGGCGGCACGCATCTTACAGTATGCCGACGATAGAGCACGTGTATCTCATGCTAAAACTACAATGGGGGGGAGGGGGGGTGAGGAGGAGGAGGAGGAGGATGAGGAGGAGGAGAGGGGGTGCTACAATTACTGGCAGACAAGACAATGAATTGGCTGTATAAATGAAGCCTTAAGGCAAATGAAAACCAGTTACTAGTACCCTATTACAGAATTAAACATAATTCATCTTCAATTCTAACTGTCGGACGAACAACGAAACACAGTTGGAATTATAAAGTACTTGGAAGTGAATTTGGACAACAAATTAAAATTTACCAGACATAAACAGTTCGTGAGATCAGAAATGGTTACACGAGTTGAACACTTCCGAGTGCTAATGTACAAAGACCAGAGAACAAGTAAGAAAACGGCAATGAACATGTACAGGTCTGTGTGTAGACCATTACTACAACATGGCTGTATTTGACTAGCAAATGCGACAGGCTAAACGAAACGATACATACAAATTACCGAACAAATTGTTTTAAGAACAATCACTAGAGTTAGACACCCTAACAATCCGCTACATAACTCCAGTACAAACCTACTATGCGAACAAACTGCCATACCGAAAGTGATAGACTTAAGTCAATACAACAAGTTGGATGGACAATGAGGAAAATTGGAAAATAATAAAATCATTATTTTTGAGAAGAATGACGAAAAAATCACGTTACAGACACCCCAAGAGGACTTTACAAGAACTTCATGTTGGAAGGCGGAACAATGCAGATTAACTCAATAGAAATGTAATAGTATTATACAACAGGTAATGTTATTAAAGCATAGGGCTGAAAGACCATGTAGGTCGATGGCATGTTCTATTTTGTATTGTATTATAGATACTTGTAGAATAAAGATTATATGCAGGGTGTCTCAGAATGAGGAGGTCAAGGCTTAACCACATATTCCTTGGTCAAAAATATATCTATTCATGGTGATATATTTACAGTCGCTCAAAAAAGTATTCGTACAGCGGGAAAAAAATTCTGTGACCCATAATTTTCGACTGATTTTGTTCAAAATTTGTATAATGAAAAATCAATCCTAAACTCAGTTTAGGTGTTCGAGCAAGTTTTGAAAATTAAATTTTTGGAGTGCTTTTCATGGTTTAAAAAAAAACTCCATTTCGAAAAGTTCTTGTGCGGTGGAAATTTTTCAGTAAGATTTTAATAATCCTGTAGAGGGAATTTTTCTACGTATATCCTGAAAATTTGATCAAAGTCAGACCACAAAAAAGGGAGTTGCAGCTTTTTAAATTCGCCAAAAAGTGACGATTCTCACGCAAAATAATAAAATTTAAACATTTTTGGCGAATTTAAAAAGCTGCAACTCCCTTTTTTGTGGTCTGACTTTGATCAAATTTTCAGGATATACGTAGAAAAATTCCCTCTACAGGATTATTAAAATCTTACTGAAAAATTTCCACCGCACAAGAACTTTTCGAAATGGAGTTTTTTTTTAAACCATGAAAAGCACTCCAAAAATTTAATTTTCAAAACTTGCTCGAACACCTAAACTGAGTTTAGGATTGATTTTTCATTATACAAATTTTGAACAAAATCAGTCGAAAATTATGGGTCACAGAATTTTTTTCCCGCTGTACGAATACTTTTTTGAGCGACTGTATATACGAAATTGTCTCCTTCTGGAGATACAGCTCATCAAAGTTTCACTTTATTTTTTTATTTTGCAAATAAGTCGAAAACGGCCGTATGGATCATAATGAAATTTGGTGCATAATCTTTCTGTTTCTCGGGGCACATTAGACGGGGGTTATTATTCCAAAACCATCGAGGGTAGTAGTCAACTCCTAGAAGATCGAATGTTAAATACATCAGAACTTTTTTATTCGCCCATGAAGACGATTGTTTTTTTTTATGTGAAATTTCCGATCTATTCAGCAACTTGTTAATCTCTTACTGAATTTTGATTTGGAGCCTCAATTAGATGGAAAAAATGTAATTCTTTATTTCGATTTCTGGAACTGCTTGGTAATTGACAAGATCGCGGTCACCAGATCAGCTCGTTCTCGACCACTCCGTTTTTGACTACAGAAATTCACACGTCGAAGAAAATTAAAACTCATTTTTCGCCTCATCATTGGATCACTACGCATTCCATCAGCCGCTTGCAAGATTCGATTTTTTAGGTGGTCTTCATTTTGAATTTTCCAAATTTTCCAATTTGGAGATCGTCGGTTTGGGAATCTTTCCGCATAAACTCTGGTACTCTTATGATAATTTCCCCTGGCACAATCTCAATGTGAGCAACATATCGTTTAATGTGCCTCGAGAAGCAGAAAGACTATGCACAAAATTCCGTTACAATCCATACAGCCGTTTTCGACTTATTTTCAAAATAAAAAAAAAAGTGAAACTTTGATGAGCAGTATCTCCATAAGGAGATAATTTCGTATGTAAGTATATCACCATGAATCGACATATTTTGAAAGAATATGTAGTTAAGCCTTGGTAGTTAAGCCCTTCTGGGACACCCTGTATATATAATATCTAATAGAGAAAGATCTGATGAACAAAAGTGCCGTGTTACCCCTGCAAAACACTACTCTTCTTTCAGTAAGTCCTGGTTGCAAGACTTTAATAATATGAATTTTAAACGACCGATATTATTTATGTTTTTTTCAAGAGCTTTTTGAATACTTGATGAGATACATTTGTTTATTCTGTTATAACCATTCCTCAAGTAGTCGGATTTAATTAAATCTATTTACACGTCTATTAGGCTTAGAAAATGCAGCAAACTCAACTAAATTTCAAGTAAGAAATGGAAAATGATATTGTTCTATTACAGATGTTTTTTTCTGCTTACTTCTGTAGATATACAGGGAGTCTATTTAACAGCACCTCAGACTCCAATGGGTTTATTTGTGGCTTGATAAAAAATCAATTACTGGGATGTACATAAGACTAATGGAGGCACATGTTGAAATTAGAGACAACCTACAGAGTGTCCCAACAAGCGAGGCGACATAAAGTGTGTTTTTTTTTTAATGGGACTACTCGCATGTTTTTCACGTGATAGTATGCTTTCTTAGGCCTGTATTAGTTTTTAGATTTTTTTATCCTTGGAAGCCGTAACTCGGAGCAATAACGCTTTAAAAGAAATTTTAGATATTTGGAGAGCTTCATAAAAAATTATTATTGCAGTTAGCTTAAGTTAGATTTCGATAATAGTACAATAGATTCTCATATACATATATAGGGTTATTCACGGTAAGTGTCCTATTAAAAGTTTACGGGGTTCTAATATAGCTAGAGCTCTGAAATTTTGGATACTGATGTAATGGATTTTGATCTGTTGAATTAAAATATTGGTATCGTTGCGACGTTGACAGATCTATGTGTACCTGACAACAACTTTGTTATTTTAAATGGCACACCCTGTATTTTAATACATTTTCGAATTTCCCGGAAGATTTAAACCCCAGTTTATCTATCATATGCGATAGCTATGATGAACCGTTTTCGAAATAAATTATTTTTTTTTACTGATTTGGCTCCAAACAGCTCTAAATTGAAAAGCGCATATCTTTTCAGCTAACACAGCTAGAGAGTTGAAGTTTGAGCTACAGACTCTTATTAGTTATCTGTATCTTTTAATATTATACATTTTTTGGATTTACACACAGGGCGTGGAAAAATTAGTGTGATATCAGAAGGATATAAATATGAGCATTAAATGAGAATTTTAAATAGAACACCTTATATTTTTGGATGGCATCTGAAAGATTAATAAATTCTCTATCGAAAAGTATTATTCATTAACATAATTGTTTTCAGTTGTTTTTGAGATATCGGCAAATATTTTTTTATACAAATTTTCAGCAAAATCTCTAATTTTGTTTATATTACATACAGTGTGACCCACTTAAGAGCGGGACACCCCTGTAAAATTTTTATTTGTGGTTCGATTTTGATCATTTTTTTATATGTTGTAGGGCATCAAAAACTCTATTTTGTGACAAGTTCTTGTTACGCTCGCTTAAAATCTAAGGTCTACTTTGCCCCTTTCTCATGACGAAATTTTAAGAAAAGACATTAGGGAATTTTTTATTTTAAATTTAGCTTCAGTAATAACTTTAGAATTATTCAAAATGGCTGTATTTCAAATTTCGTTAAAAAATGTTTATCCATAAAAAAGTTATAGAACAATCAAATTTTATTTAATTTAAATTAATTAATGATTCAATGTGAAAAAAAAATTGTAACGAAAAGAGATTTAATTCATTTTAAAAAACACTTGCTTCGATTAAGCTACCGTTCAACTGGATACATTTCTCGTATCTTCTTCTAGTATTACTCATTACTTTTCTGAGAGATAAGGGAGTAATTTCTTCACAGGCGCGTCTCAACCTTATGCATAGTTCTTCTCTATTTCTGGGGCGGTTTTTATATACTTTTTGCCCAAGAGTACCCCACAAAAAGAAATCTAAAGGGGTCAGGTCCGGTGATCTGGGTGGCCATTGTATTAATGGACTATTCCGTCCGATCCATTGATTGGGAAAGTTTGTATTTAGCCACTGCCGAACAATTTTCGCGTTATGTATAGGACTTCCATCAAGTTAAAAGTACATGTTACTTGTGTATAATAGTGGAAGATTGTCAATCGCATTGGATAATTCATTTCTCAATAGTTCTAAAAAACTTGCAGAATTCATATTGCCCTCAAGAAAAAATGGACCGATAAGTTTGTCATAGATTATTCCACACCAAACATTTACTTTTTGGGAATATTGACTTTTGCAGTTGATAATCCAGCGTGGATTTTCATGAGACCAAAATCTACAATTCTGTGAAGAAACTATCCCGTTAGTAGTAAATGTAGCTTCATCACTAAATAGAATACATTTTAGAAAATTGTTGTTATCTTGATACTCCCCTTGCACCCACAAACAAAATTCCAATCTTCTGTTCTTGTCTCCTTCCTCCAAAGTATGCAGAAATTTTGGTTTAAATGGCTTAATTTTATTCTTTTTCAGGCATCGACGAATGTTTTCCCTCGGTACATTTAAATCTAAACTTGCTATTCTTAATGTAGCATGTGGGTTATTAGTAAAATAATTTAAAATTGCGATTTCTGTATCACCTTCATTTCTATTTCCAGGACGGTTGTTTTTTAACAAATATCTATCAACGGCTCCAGTTTCATTAAATGTACGATTTATTCGATTCACTGTACTTTTAGTAATCGGACGTCGATTAGGATATCTTGTGTTAAATATTCTAGTCACTTCCCTTACACTTCTGTCATTGTCACCAGAAAGACGCACTATTTCAATTTTTTCCCTTAAAGTTAATTGATTATTCATATCTGAACTTTTTCTTCAATCAAAAACAGTTAAATTTTCTTCTAAACCACCAAGAACTGGTTTATTTATTTACAAAAAGACAATTGCATTGTATTTAATGACAAGGATAAAACAAGTGACTTAACTATGTTTATTGGATCCGTACTCAGCCAACTTGACCAAAAATTATTACATCCAGATGGTTCAATAAATTTAAAATTGGATTGCTCTACAACTTTTTTATGGATAAACATTTTTTAACGAAATTTGAAATACAGCCATTTTGAATAATTCTAAAGTTATTACTGAAGCTAAATTTAAAATAAAAAATTCCCTAATGTCTTTTCTTAAAATTTCGTCATGAGAAAGGGGCAAAGTAGACCTTAGATTTTAAGCGAGCGTAACAAGAACTTGTCACAAAATAGAGTTTTTGATGCCCTACAACATATAAAAAAATGATCAAAATCGAACCACAAATAAAAATTTTACAGGGGTGTCCCGCTCTTAAGTGGGTCACACTGTAGATCTAGTTTATTATAAAGGGTGATACAATTTCGTTTATTTTACGTTGTTACCCCTTGCCTCCTCCTAACCGAATCAACTAATAAGTGGTGTCTTTTACTGTCAAAGATTCTAATATTTGCCAATATCTCAAAAACAACTGAAAATAATTATATTAACAACATTTAAAAAAGCGACGTTTTATGACGCCTCACTTTTTTAGGACACTTTGTAGACTTGTTACTAAATTTAATATTTCCCTTCATTAACCCCATATGCCTTCCCAAAATTGACTTTTTAAAATAAAAACACAAATAAAATCATAGGAGTGCCAGGGGCTGTTAAATGGACCCCCTTCTAAAGTAACTTGACAAGTTTCTAGTATATCTAATTTTTTATTAATTGAAAGGGTCGTATTGTTGATAAAATCGTAATAATTTTGTAATTGTAGGTTGGGTTAAGAAAAATTCAGTGAAACTGTCAAATTTTTTTTTTAATTAAAAAGGTACAGATGTTATTTGCTTTGTAAAACCAGAAATTTTTTTATTTTTCACAAAATTGCGAGAAGGAACATAATATAAACTGCAAAACTGTGATGATAAAGAAAATAAATTTAAAAATGCGAAAATTGATAATGGCGCCTATACGAGAAGAATAAAATAGATGATAGTTGCCGAAGACCCAAATGTGGGGTTTTAAATATGACATTGTCACATTGTACAAGAGGAAAAAATTGTAATTGCGTCAATCATTCTGAATTATCTCGTGAAATACATTGAGGAAAAAATAAAAATATCTTTCCAAATCTATAGTTCTTTTCGAATATCCCGGAATAAAAATTTTCAAGTTCTGAAATGGCATGTTCTCTAACACAAATTTCGCGACTTTTTCCCAATGTAACAAACCTCATGGTTGATCTTTAGAAATGAACACCCTGTTTATCACTTTAGATTTTTTCTCTTAATTTACAGTGAATGACGCCTAACAGGCAAGTAAAGGATATAGGAGTGGTGGACTTGTTATTTATTCTCTATTGGAACTATTGTACTTAAAGATAACGTGCACGCCGTACTAAAGGTTCGGATTAAAACTCTTATTACCGTTTCGGAGACAAATCGATCGCTATATTCAGATACTAGAAAAACATTTGTATAAAAGGGAAAAATAACAGTATGAATAAAACAACAGCGAAATGTAAGAATCGCTAATATGTACCTAAAATTTGTAAGATACGTTGAAATTGGGCATCTCAATCGATGATGAATGACAAATTTTGACATAATGAAGTAACCATTCCAAAATGTTGATTTGACCGAAGTGGGTGATGTACCGGCATTGGAACTAACTGAATCTGTCTGTTTTAAAACTTTATTATTGGTGCTGTTGATTATTCTAAGTTTATTGTTAATTGTTAGTGTTTAATTTTTTTTATGTGTTTGAAATTGATTTCTTGTTCACGCATAGATATTCAAACGTAAATGTTATCCATGCTTATTGAAACACAGGCCACAGATTGCTTTTCATTAAGTAAAATACAAAAATATTTATAATGCATAAATTACATTTACGAGGATAGTCCAAGAAGTACTCGACCTGACACTTAAAGAAAAAAAAAGGTTTGGAAAATATTAGATCATTTCTCAACATAATCACTTTTGAGATTGACACAGTTTTCCCAGCAATGTTCTATGACTTCTATACCCTGTTTATCGTAAGAAGCTTCGAATGTTTTAAAATAGGCATTAACCTCGGACTCCACCTCTTCATTATTGGCAAATCTCTTTCCATCGAATAAGTTTTTCAAGTTTGGAAATAGAAAATAATTTGAGGGAGCTAATTCTGGCGAATAGGATGGGTGAGAAAGAGTTCGAAACCAAGTTGATTGATTTTGGTCATCGCGATGACGGAAGTGTGGATTGGGGCGTTGCCATAATGAAACAAGACTTTCTTTTTCGTCAAGTTCACTTACTTTTTCCTAATTTCTTTGCTCAAATGCTGCAATAATTTTATATAATATTTTCTGTTTATTGTTTTTCTTTTAGGTGGATAGTCAATAAATATTATTCCACGTGCGTCTCAAAAGTGACACCATCACCTTTCCTGTAGATAGAACGGTTTTCGCCTATTGTGGAATCAATTCTCGCTTTTAAGTCCATTGTTTGAGTGCTCTTTCGGCTCAGGTCTGAAATGATGCACCTATCTTTCATCCATGGTTATGAATTGACGCAAAAAACTGGGCTTTATTGCCGCGAAGCTTTGCCAAGCACTCCCTTGAAACATCTTCATGGCGGTGTTTTTTTTCAATTGTAAGTAATCGTGGCACCAATCTTGCGTACAGCTTTCTCATATGAACTTTTTTGGACAATATGCAACGTAGAATATTTTTTTGCAGTATTTATGTTCCTTTTGTGGATTTTTACCAAAATATCTGGAGTGGTCAGATCTGGAGTGTCATCGGGTAGATCACTGCAGTTCGTTGTGGGAGCTTGAACGATCGCGTTTAAACTCAACCACCCTATATTTTATAGTTATTAACGAATGACCAGATTAATCTAAAGTAGAATCTAATTTCGCTTTGATGTTGGATGCAGTATTGGAAGATTCTCCAAATGAAAGAATTGGATAACCCCTCGATGATGAAATTTTTTCTTTGTCACAAAAATTACAGGAGCACCCTCGAACGTTAAACTTAAGCTTTTTAAGGTATTTGTGATATCGGCGAATTTTTAATAAAAATAACATCATCTATATATTAGGTTGGGTACTTCTGGGACTAAACTCGTATATATTATATAGTATATATATATATATATATATATATATATATATATATATATATATATATATGAAATATAAATACAGAATGTCCTAGAACGGTGTTCTCTGGTTGGTTGCTGAATGTTGTTTTAAATAAATTTTGATAGGAAGCCATTAGCGAAGAACCAAACGAATCTGGGGGGAGGAGGGGGAGGGGGGAGAATACAAAACGTACCTTAGCCCCTTAGTTTTGTTAACTGTGAATTAATGATAGATTTCTTTTTTTATAATATGGAACTTCTTGAGTTAAATATGTTTACCAAATATGGAACTAATTCTTTGAGAAACACTTGACTTATTAAATAAAAACATTTTTAAAGTTACAACTTTGACATCCTGTTTAACGAGCACAGGACTCCAAAATGAAAAATGGGATAATAAAAGTCTCATTCTTTTTCCTCAGAGAATCTGTGATTGACCGATTGGCTTACCTCTTTGTATAATATATATATAATATAATAATGTAGTTAAATGCAGCCAGAATGACGACTTAAGAGTGGCTGTTCTTCGAAATATAAGAATTTTAATAAATATCGTCGAAACACGAATTTTTTTAATATAAATGTCACATTTTCCACTTCTTAACACTCAAAAAACGACTTTTTGAAACTCCACATTAAATTTCATATAAGGTAAGATAGTTTTTGTTAGTAAATATGTCTTTTCGAACCCAAAATGGACGCTCATGTTCATAATAAAATTTTCTTTAAGAACCATGATTAATGTCTGTAATCACCCAAACAATATTGTAGTTAACAGATCTATTAATGGACGAATAATAATCGTGATCGCTTAACGCATGGGTGAACTACACACCTACATACATATAATACATATGATTCTCTTCAGATGTCGCATTGCTAGGTTCGAGTTTGACGTATATGATCAAAAGCTGTACATATATACAGTGTGTTAATTTGAAAACGAATCACCTTTGATATTTCGGTGACTATAGAAAATACGCAAAAACACCTCGAAATCATTTTTATGGGGGACATTCTTTAAGTCGGTTTTCTGTTGAATTGCATGCACATTTTAGTAGGGCTGGAAACAACCACCAAAATCTTAAATGGGAAGGGGGTTAAGTTATACCTCGTTTGAAAGGTCTTTCAATTGCCTTTTAAAATGAATCTCTTTTTTGTTGACAAGTTTTCGAAAAATCATGTCCAAAGCGCAAACAAACTTCAGTATTAATTAAATAGTAAAAAAATTGTTTATTCATATTTTAAGTGTTTAAAATATTGTAAATTATTTTCTAAACAGTAATTAAGTCTGTTTTCAAACTCCACTTTAGCGTTCAAGAGAGCATTTACTTGAATTTCCCTACACGCAGCTGTATTTCTTCTCTGCAAATTCTTCCAAATCTTGAAGCTAGGTTTTAGAAACAATAGATTTAAGATACCCCAGAGAAAAAAAAATCCAGAGGTGTTAAATTGGGCTGTCGCAGTAACCACTCAATTAGTCCTTTTCGACAAATCTATTTATGAGGAAACCTATATTGTAACCACTGCCTAACAGAAAGATTATAGTGTAGTGCAGCTCAATCTTGTTGAAAATGAAGAAAATCTTGTCGTGAAACGCTATTACCAACTGCGTAAACTTGATTTTCTAAATTCGTTATAATAAATTAATCTATTGGCTGTTCAAGCGGATTTAAAAAAGCTCACCAGATAAGTTTTGCTCTATGAGTAAAGTAGCAGTACCAGCATTCCCAAAAATACCAGCTCAAAAATTTACATTTTTGTAGACACTGTATATTACCTTTTCTAAATAATGGGTGATTTTCATCACTTCGGTATCGATAATTTTGATGTTGTTAACATGTCCGTTAAGAAAAAGCTTGCACTTATCAGTAAAGCGAATATTTTGTAAAATATACTGGCGAGCATAAAATTCGGGTCACTTTAGTATATTCCATATTTTTGCCTACCTAACTTCCAAAAAAATAAAAAAGGATAGCCTTTATCGATTCTGAGGTTCTTTAACCTTGTTAAGGGTAAATAGTAAAAAAAACACGATCCTGTACCCATATAACTGATGTATTGTACCGGTGTCCATTACCCAAGCACTATAAGATTTTGATATTGAAGGTATTTTATCAATCTTTTTTTTTTCATGGTAGAACCATGCAGAACTGTAAACATTTTCTCAATGATCCGAAATTTCATGAAGCAATGCCGGTATGCCAGCGAAAAATATCACTTCTCTTTCAATACATTTATATTTGAAAATTTCGAAGTGACCCGAATTTTATGCTCGCCAGTGTATTTCTATTGTAATTTACAAAATCTGTCGTTTCACAAAATTGAATTTTCTCAAAATCGTCGTCGAAAAGTTGTTGATAAATTTTCAGTTTCCATGGATGGAATTTATTTAACTTCAGCGTTTTTCTTACTGTTTTGTGAGGCTTCCTTACTTATGTGCCAGAATACGAATGATGTTGACCGGTTCGGCAACGAAAAAGCCGAAAACTTGAATTTGACCTGCTCCGTTCAAAACACACATATGAACTCTTTTTTTGTTGACCATGGAACCAGTTTCAGTAAACTTAGCAACTAATTCCAGTACGTATTTAAATTTCAAATTAGTATTAGGACCCCTCTCATTAAAAATTCTTGCAGTTCATTTTACGCATGTTTCACATTCTCCATAGATTGAAATTATTTATCCTTTGTTAAAGCGCATATATTATTTTTGTAAATAACCTTATAAATACAACTTTTAACTCATAAAACAAAATTTTCAATAATAAATATCTAGTAATTTAATAAAGAACTCAGGAATTCCATAGTCCATTTTCAATCGAGTAGTTTTTTTTTCTGTAAATAGAATATTTAAATAAATACAGTTACGAATGCAAATAAGCAAATTAGAACTAAACTAATTATCTGCTGTTTATAAAACCCAGCCTTAAGGTGTGGAAGAATTACGGAGAAGAACTATAGCTACGTGTAGGGACATTCAAGTAGAAATTTTTGTGAATATATGAATAGAGTTTGAAAACACATTTTATTACTATATAGAAAATAATGTACAGGATCTTGAACACTTAAAACATGAATAAACAATTTTTGCATCGTACAATTAATAGCTAAACTTGATTACGGTTTAGACAAGATTTTTCGAAAACTTGTTAATGGAAAAAAAGTACATATAAAAAGGTAATGAAAAGACCTTTCAAACGAGTTATAACTCACCCCCCCCCCCCCCTTACCCCGGGCGTCTTCAAAATTTTAGAGGTTGTATACATCCCCGCTAGGAGGTGTATGTAATTTAATAGAAAACCGACTTACAGAGCGTCTCGTTTAATAATAAAATAAATGTGGTGTTTTTGCATACTTACATACTTTCTTTTTTTTAATTTTGTTATTAAAAGATACTCTTTACAAGATCCTTTAAACCTATATGATCTGATCTTTTAAATAGATCAATGAACAATTTTGTTCTAACTTAAATTATTACGTGATGATTAAAACGAAGGTCTTACTCACTAATTTGCCTTAAGATCTAACAAGTTTACCACACTAAACTTAGCATATAGCACAAATACCGCACAATAATCTGCTTTTCTCTATCACTATTTCACTAACTCGAAAGGTTTGGCTCTCTTGAGTCTTTTTACTATGTGTGGTCTAAGAGCCGGATGGCCTCGACATTCACATGGTTAAGTAACCTTTGTTCGTGGCTACTGGCAACTTTGGTGATGGTTTGATCAACAGTCTCCATTTGAAGGTTCCGATAGATGTCTCTGTTTCGGCAGTACCAAGGTGCATCAGCGATGTTCTTTAGTGCTTTATTCTGAAATCGTTGGATCACTTGTATGTTGCTCTTGCTGGCACAACCCCCGAGTTGAATACCGCAGGTCCAAACAGGTTTCAGTATTTGTTTGTATAACAACAGTTTGTTGTATGTGGATAACTTGGAATTTCTTCCAAGCAGCCAGTGCATTTTTTTTAGTTTGATGCCCAGTTCTTCACGTTTCTTTTTGACATGAACTTTCCAGCTGAGTCTCGTGTCTGATGTCATTCCCAGATACTTTGCTGAGTCAGCATGGGGGATCTGGGTTTTGTTTATCCGGATGGGTAGATGTTACTTTTGTTTATTGGTAAAGTCTACATGTACAAACTTATTTTCATTTAACTTGATCCGCCAGGTTTTAACCCAGATGTCAAATTTTATTGATAGAGGTTTGGAGTTTTCCAGCAGCCTCTTCACGATCTCTTCCCACAGCAATGACTGCAGTGTCATCAGTAAGTGCTGCTATTGTTTCTTGTTCAAGACTTGGAATATCACTAGGATATAATAGAGTACAGGATCCAGACATACCTTCTATAACTACCAAAATATCGACCGTAGCTGGTTTTGACGTTGTTAAATGGATACAATATAGATTTTAAGAGGTTGCTTACATCATCCTTTGATATTTTAACTTTTTCGCTTAGCCTATCTAGATTGATGAATCGTTAGGAGGTGTGATAAAAGTCGATTAAAAAACTGTAAGTTTGTACACCCCTATAGTAGTTGGTAATCTATTCCTTTGTTCACGTAAATATAAATTACATACAGTGTGCCCAAAATTTGCTTCACAGGCGTTGGGATTTTGGAAATTATGTATTACAAATATACAAATTTAGCTAAACAGGGAAAGGTGTAGTCAATTAGATCAGTAGCGTAATTATGCAGATGAAATGCCCTTAACCGCTATGATTTTTGAAATTTTTTTTTAACACTCCAAAGTATGCATTTTTGAAAAAACACTTATTTGTAAATGGATTTTTCGATGGTATAGATTTAAAATGATCAAAAATGTATCGAAAAGTACACTAAGTAATTCTTGTACATTGTGACCTTCCACACATGATTATAACATCGGCAAATGCATACATCACTGGCATTGAGTACTATAAGTTCTTTTGTAACCTAATGAGCGAAGTAGAAGTGAAACAATAGGGGTTTTATATGAAGTCAGAAGAATATGTAAGTCGCGGCTTATCAACACGCTGTAGAACCAGAGAAGGAACTAATCGTTGCAGCTACCTAATTAACCAGAAAGCAATATACTTTATGAGAAGAGGTACTCGAACGATTTGTTTCATTAAGGCAATTTCTTTAACACTTTCTATTGAAATCAGATCACTCATAAGCTTTCAATTTGTATCTAGAATACCGAAATACATTCAATAAATGGGAACCTGATTTAGCCGTTTTCGTTTTCAACAATAACAATCTGAGCTAACCCGAATTAACTTGGGCGTTAGTCGGAGGCTAAGTACCGTTGACTCTCGTACGGATTTCTCTCAACCAATAAGGACTATTTTTGAAATGGGCGTTGTCCATATCCGATCGCAACCATTAATGTCACATCTTACATTATAGACTAGTAGAAGGAAAGACCATCAAAGCAGTAAGCAGACTTTAAAAAATCATCACACCTTCTCGATACCATTGTTGCAGCGAAGAATAAAATTATTACCATCCGACTAACCTGAACCAATCTGAACTGAACGGACGTTCTCCATCTGAAGTAATTTTCTTTGGTTTATGAGTTATTATTATGGTACCAATCAGTAATATATAGAGTACCAATCAGGAAGGAAATTTTCTTAATAGTACTGAAATTAATTGAGTGGAAACTGTATCCCTCGACACCATTGCTCTTCTTTTTTCGATTTTTCATTTTTATTCCTATAATGGTCATTTTACTATAACATCAAAATTTATATAATAATTGTTTTGACTTATATATTATTGTATTTATTTTCTTCCACAATAGCTTTTTATGCAAAACTGTTGGGAAATGCGTAATTTTCCAAAGAAGAATCAGCATTTCTGAGTCAGTTTCGTTGAAGATTTATTTAAATTTTTCTCGTACGTTGATAAAATGAAAGAAAAAAGAAAATGACACAAATTTTGCTACATTTTCAGAACTACAATACTGAGTTATGAAAGGTGTCTGCTCTTCATTCGGAATTTGCTTCAAAATTAAATTTGCTAAGTCGTCGGTTTCGATTACAAAATCGTTTCTTCGTACTTATTAAATTTTGATTTGTCGATAAGCTCAACTTCTGGACTTCAAACTTTAAATAAAATTTCAAATGGCTTATTAACTCTATGAATATATTTTGCAAAGGAAACAAAACTAAACGAAATCATTTTAAAGTTATAATAAAGTCCCAACGTAAATATTAACTTTAGCAGGATTCCTTTAACAGATTCGCACGACTGGCACCGAGGAATATTCCAACGATTTCATAAACTTTTTAAGAAAATGAAAACTTCGGCAAACTTATTCACTTAGAGACTTTTGCATTTCGCGGGAACACTGTTTTAATGCGTTTTACACAATCGTGTTTCATGGGCAATGGCCAAAAGTAAAACAGCTAAAAATTCCACTTTTTGCTTCCTCCATTAAAAAAGTCGGAGCGATTTTCCTTTTAAATATTATGGTAATTGGAACTCAAAAATTGTTAAAAAAAAACATACGAACATCCCCTTTTCCCACATATTAAACAATAATGACAATTATTATTCCTATTTTCGGCGATTTTTCGCTTTTGATCTTGTGGCGAGCGTTAGATCAATTTATTGACTGCGGCGAAATTGAGTAAAGCTACCCAAACAATTCACTAAATTTTCTTAAACTGAGCATTTCCAGATAAATTAAGAATAATTAACCCTTAAACTCTGTCCGAAAAAGGTTTCAGGCAGATAATTTAATAAAGAAATTTGGCAGGAAAAACGGCCTCTCGCTGGGAGCATAAATTTCCATTTTCTGTTCGACTGGGTTAATGCCATGTCCAAAAACCAGACCATTATTTTAAACCAGACCTACCAACTTCCATTAACAAAAAGTTTTAATAAGCCCCGGAATATTTTAATTAACGATGAGGGATTTTCGCTGATGAAGGCTGGGAAATATGAAATCTATTTTTAAAGCTTTTTTGCGGTTCAGACCATAAGTGATCCCCTTAGAGAAGCATTTCAGGAAAAAACGACTTTTAAAATCAACTAAATGTGCTTTGGTAACGGTGAAACAAGAAAATACAAATATACGTAACAAATAATTCAGGGATCCGTTTTCATCAATAACGCGTTGGAGTTTGACCCGGTTTATTTTTCTACCGCTTTATTGTTACGTTTTCCACTTCTCTCCATCGTTCGTATTGGTTCTCTTGTTGTAGGGAAGAAATTATTTTACTGCCTAATTTTAAAAATCATTTTCCTACGTATATTTGTTCAAAAACCGAGTGTCTCCTTCAGAAGGGTTTTCGTAAACGATACGCAGACTTGAATATTTGGACCGCTTTGGCTAGTGAATTTCTAGCAAATGTACAAACTTTGCTGATCCTAATATTAAAAAAATATATATACAGGGTGAGTCGGGAGGATCGTGCCAAACTTCAGGAGCGTGTTGTACATGAAAAATAAATGTAAAAAAACTCAAATGTTGTTATCCGATTTTCGTTTGTTTTCAAGTTATAGCGTAAATAAAATTTTTTAACTAAGATTCTATTTACCATAAACGTACCTTTCCTGGACGTTGGATTGGTCGTGGTGGCCCTATTAGTTGGCCTCCAAGGTCTCCAGACCTCACACCACTAGACTATTGTTTGTGGGGTTGGTTTAAAACTGAAGTGTACAGAGTAAAAGTGGACACTCAAGATGTACTAATTCAACGTATTAGAAATGCTGCAGCTGCCATTAAAGAAAGACATGAAACCATCAGGAGCGCAACGAATGCTCTTCATAGTCGAAGCCGAAAATGTTTAGAAGTTAATGGCAATATTTTTGAACATTTACTATGATATCCAAACGTCAATTTATGGAATTTCTTATGAAATTTATAATTTTTTTAAATTTTATGTTTTAATTTTATTTGCGCTATAACTTGTAAACAAACGAAAATCGGATAACAACATTTGAGTTTTTTACATTTATTTTTCATGTACAACACGCTCCTGAAGTTTGGCACGATCCTCCCGACTCACCCTGTATACAGGGTGTTTCCTAACTACGTGTAAAAAATTTAAAGGCGTAATTCTCGAATGATTTTGAGTCAAAAATGTCTAATAAACATATATCCGCAAATGCCTTGTTTCCAAGATACAGGGTGTTGACTGAAAGACGTTGAAAAAGGTTTTAAAGGTTTCTAAAGGTTTGGTGGTATTTACTAACTTGTTTATTGTTAGTTTTTTTTGCTACTTCCACTACTATAAACAAGATAGTCAGTGTTATTTTGGTGTTTCACTCTCTAAAGTGAAAGAATTTAGTTCTGTGTCCCAAAAATCAGATTATACCTCAGTTTTGAAAATTTTCCAAATGCCTAATTACACTAATCAAGAAATGGCCAATATGGTTTTTGTTTACGGCGTTGCTGATGGTAAGTGTTTGGCAGCGAGGCGCATTTACATGGAAAGGTTTCCAAACCACCAAGCTCCCAACCACCAAACCTTTAAAAACCTCTTTCAACGTCTTTGTGATACAGGATCTCTTATGAAAACTCCAGGAGGAGGAAAGCCAATAACACGTCGAACACCAGAAGTGGAGGAAGAAATCTTAAGACGTATTGGAGAAAACACCGGAACCCCCGGAATTGTCTTTTCTAAAATGCAAACACCCAAATTGAGTCATTTTGGAAATAAAATCTCTTTTTCTTGTCACATTTCAACACCCTGTATCTTGGTAACAAGGCATTTGCGGACACATGTTTATTAGACATTTTTGACTAAAAATCAGTCGAGGATTACGCCTTTAAATTTTTTACACGTAGTTAGGAAACACCTTGTATATTTTTGTTGGCGTGGTATAAAGGTGATTACCGCACGCATTCACCACCTCAAAATGGCCCTTTACCACACGTGGGCGGCAAACATTAACACATATAACACGATATGACATGGCATAACGTACGTACGATAACGCTATAGGTGCAGCAATAAACCCAAGTTTGTGAATTTACGAAACTAAGAACGTAGCAATGTGCAACTTCCTTACTGGGCGCTTCCGTTACTTTTGTAATAATGTAAACTGCTCATGTGCCATAAGTGCCCCATGTCGGAACCGGTTTAACGTTTTTACTTGACGCGAACTTATGTCACACGTGTTACACATAACTATGTCGTACCTTACTATGTTACGGGTGTTATATTTCACGTAAAGAGTACGCGACTCATCTATTTATGAACTCTATCGGAAGCTCGCACAGCCATACATTGGGCGCGCTTCTAAAACTCCACATTTGATACTTATTAAGTATGTAAATTACTATATACTACATGCCACTACTATATATAACATCAATACTGTCGTGCTCCGATATAAACTGCTCCAAAATCTGCATTTCGAGCAAAGCTGCATTAAAACAAATAGTCGTGGCGGGACCTTGTGAGACTTTTGCACTTTTCGAAAGTTCAGCAGTTAACTCCCGTTAGGAAAAGGTGCTCCTGATTCGCAGGAGTTGTACAACATGGCGGCCGCATGTGACGTTTTACTGGCAAAGTTGGGAAATTAGTTTAGTTTTAGGGCCTTATTTTGCAATTAGTTGCCGCGCAGTTAGCTAGTGTTGCTGGCATTTTGTAAAAACTGAAACTCAACGTTGTGTTTTAACCCTTCGCGTTGGTTGCCAAACCAAACGGACATATAAAGGGCCAAATTTAAATTTGCTCTCCCGGAAGGGCGTACGCAATTTATGTTTATTTAATAAAACCTCAAAATGTTCGTATGTTCAAGCTATTAAAACGTTTATTTAACTTTATTCAAACCGACAAAGTGACCCATAATAACATAATCCCCGCCCGATTTGTTCAAATGAGTGTAGCTGGCACGCGTTTGAATAAAAGACCACAATAATAGTTGTTATTACGAGCACTGGTAATTGTTAAAACACAATGATTAGAATTAGTTTCTGATGTGTAGATAGAAACAATGAATCGATTCTATTTGGCTCTCGATACTTTATTCAAAAACATGTAAAACTGCACTCGGAATAAATTCAAATGTAAGACAAACTCGGTGGCAAGTTCACAAAAGAAATCGGGCATTCGCATAAACATGGAAAGAAGTTGTTCGGCAACTCGGTAACACATGTTTTGCCTTGTTAGCTCCATGAAGCATGTATGCGTACGAAGTGCGCACACCCGAGACGCATTTACCAAAGTTGGGAAAAATTTGAGTATTTCCAGAAAAGTGATGTCTGCCTGCCGTCCTCTCCAGATCTTACCCTCGTATGTGAATGGTTTTCTGATACATGCTTAACAAAGCCAATAAATAGAAACACTTGTCCTCAGATTGTCCAACATCGTATTTCCATTTCTACATGCACGCTCGATTACGTTTGCAGACTTGGCAATAAATGTTTTCCTTACATTTCATTCAAAGTTGATTTGGCACATTCAGAGCCCTATAGTTCAACGAAAGGGGTTCAGATTGACCAAAAAGCTCATCTAAATAAGAGGGATAATTTGACCCTAAAGTTGTAGATAAGGACGCGAAGCCAAGGCGCAAGGGGATAAAATTTGTTTTAATAGAGTTTCGCTTATGGAAAGGCACCCTTTTCATATTTTAAAGGGTCGTTCAAATATTGCGATCAAATATATTGTGCTCAGTCAAATATGTAAAACTGAGAGATCGGTTGACGAAGGGGTGTTAATATCTTCAGTGTTCGCCTACAAATACATCCTTTGAAAATATATTTCAATAAAGTCCTGTCAACGATGGTCAACTTTATCTCGAAATCCTTAAATGGAATAAAACACAAAGGAAAGTCCGAATGGGAAGTATAAAGGAAAGGAAAGAAAATTTTCTGGAATCGATGTAATATTTTGTTCAATGCATTACTGAGGCTTCATCAGGGCTCCATAGAGAGTTCCGTTTTAGAGGATTTATCACCCCCAATATCGGAAAAAGGTATGACCCTTTGTTCTAATATCCAGTGAATGATTCGGGTGTTTTTCCTGCCGGAAATGATCGATTACATCATATTTTTCAAGAATATGTATGTTATCTATTGCAGAATATCGATAATTATTTATTGGAGAATACACTCATGACTCATTTATTTCTCTACATTCATTGTTGCAAATAACGTTTCAAATAAACATTTGTTTAACTAAATAGGCAGTGTGCTTCGAATAACAGTCTGGGTATAACATATGGTATATTCATTCCTCGTCAATTGGGTAAAATGTCGAGAATTTCGCTTCAAAGCTAATAAAATTACTGAAAGTTAACCCCAAAATCAATCTCAGGTAAGTGAAAATTCTTGAAACTCTCGTGAAAGATCAGGTCAACTCATACAAAGTTTTCAAATAATGCAAGTTCGGGCTAGCAAGAAAAAGTATCAGAATTTCTACTCGTTTCACTCATAATTTTTTTTTTAATGAACAGTAAAATGAAAATTATTCGTAGTTTTGTTGCAAGTTGCAATACCGAATGCAAATTAATTTCATGAGTTTAAGTTGAATGAGGATAGTTATCAACAATTATAGATTTATTTTCGTTTCGTGAAATGTCCTGAAAGAGAATTTAATGAATAAGATCCTCGAAAAATAAGGACGCAAGAAGTTTTATTTAAGTACATCATTACTAACGTCATCAAGGAAGTTACTGCAGTAATTGCACTAGTCCACTTACATATGTAATTAGCCAGTGATTAATCCAGCATAACCAATATTGCACTGATAGAATGCCAAATTTAAAAGTTGAATGAAGCTCTAAGTGGAAAAAAATATCAATGCAAGATCTAAAAAAAGGATAAAAACAAATAAATATACAGGGTGTTAAAAAATACTAAAGTGTTTAGAGGTAAAAGTATGGACCAAAATAATGAGTTTTTTTACATTTATTTTCAATTACTTATTTGTTATGTAGACACAAGCAAAAGTTATTATTTTTTGAACTTTTTTAAAATTTTGCAAAACTTACTTTTTCTTATCAGGGTATAAACACAAAGTATTTGACTGCTGTGAGTTCATAAGTTTTCCTTTTCTATGGCTATTTACTCTAACGTGGAAGTAACCGACATACATTTCATGTATGGTGGTGCTAATGGCAGTTCCACCGAAGCGTGATATCTTTATGCTAAAGCTCATCCAAATCGCCAGATTCTTTCACATCGTATGTTTGGAAAAATTCACCAAAGATTGAGAGATATCGGTTAATTGAGCAAACAATGCTTTTTATCCAGAAGATCGAAGTCGATATCTACTCCTAGAGTGGTAAAACAAACTTTAGCACGAATAGAGAATAACCCGGGGATAAGTCCGTGGAGGATATTAGCCGAGGTAAGAATTGGTATTCCTCTTGTTTAAAAATCCTCCACGAGCAGCTGCTTTATCCGTACCACATACAACGAGTACAGACCTTAAATTATACTGAAAACTCCCGTTTTCCTGTCAATATTTTTTTTGTCGATGAGGCCGGGTTCACATGAAATGAAGTTGTAAATTTCCACAATACGGATGTTGGGGCCATCGAAAATCCCCACGCTGTAAATGAATCTGAACATCAGACGTGTTTTTCATTAAACATTCGTATGGATATTGTAGGCGACAGGCTTCTAATAGATACTGTTGCTTTACCAAACCGATTAACGGGCACCATTTAGTTAAACTTTCTGCAAAACCGAATGGGTAATTTTTTGTACAACATTCATTTAGACCAAAGGGCACAAATGTACTTCCAGCATGAGTCATCACTTTTCGATTGTTGTTAGAATTTACCCCAAATTCTTCCAAATAGATCGGTAGGAAGAGGAGGTGCTATGTATATGATGGCCTGCAAAATCGTCAGATTTAAACCCTCTAGATTTATTTTTTTGGGGGATATTTGAAAACATTTATCTAAGGTACTCCTGTAAATGGCCTCGAGGGGTTGCAGCTACGGATTAATACAAAAATACTAACAAATCCAAGCCGATGACGGAATTTTAGAAAGAGTTCGTATCCTACAGACAAAGATGTCGTGCCTGCTTGGGAATGAAAGGCGAACACTTTGAACATCTAATGTAACTTTATTTTTTGTTTTTACTACAAACTTCTTTTGTTTATTTGTACAATGTGGTTTGAATTGCTCTGTTTTAACAGAGAAAACCCGTTTCTCGATTAGATAGAGCAAAATCAACTAAGATGTTTTGGACTCTATTTCTAAGAAATGTTTAATGGTAAAAACCACCTGACGATATTTTCACTGCCAACCGAAATACAGGGAGTTTTTCTGTGTTCGGTCATTTTGATAATTGCCCATAATATTGCTATTGCAAGGAATATTTCAATTTTGAAAGCACATTCTTAAGGCACTCTTTTAAGTGTAATCCAGTGGCTTACTCAGATTTTTTTCTATAGTTGTCCATTTTATTAAAAATACATATTTGTTTATGGAAATCACAATTGGTTATCAACTTAGGAAAATGCCTGTACTTAGTTCTTTTTAATGATATGAAATTGTGGGTACATATTTCCAAAAATGGCTGAAATATTAGATGTGTGCGTATTGACTTAATTAATAAATAAGTAATAAAAAAATTGCAAATAAATGTTTTAAAAGAGAATAACCTTCCATATCTTCGAAGCTGTTGCTTTGTGGCCTCATGTTTATTAATATTTTTTTGTTTATTTTGGTCCGTACTATTACATCTTCAAATATTTTACTATCTTTCTCTAACACCCTGTATGTATTTCTATTACACATATTACGTGCCATACAGGTTTTTCTTTATCTGCTACGTTATATTAAACCAATACCTCAACGGTAAATACCTACAATCCTCTCAATTGCATGGAACGGGTATTTAACTATAATATTTGTTCACTATATAAATTAATAAATAAAAAATTATCAAGAGACAAACAATTATCTAAACGAAAGGTAGAATCGAATAATACAATCGCTTGATTAAAATATTTAACGGTTAAATAAATAAGGGCCCATATATTCATAGTCCGATCCTTATTTTAGAATACTATGATAAAAAAAGTGTCGATATACAAAATTTCACAATAATTCGTTGGAGAGTTTTTCCACAATAAATTATATTACTCAACTTGGACCCCATATTAATAAAGCCCTAGGGCCTGACCGCAAAACTCTTGGATTAAAAGAAAAAATACGTATTTGTTAAGTTTATTAATAGAATCTGTGGATAAAATATTTTTACTTTGATCTGGAACACCCTGTATAATAAATAAATATATACAGGGTGTTTAAGAATTACCCGGCACTGTTTGAGTTATGTACTCTCTGATATAAATAAGGGAAAACGTTCATATAAGCATGCGTCCGATCTCGATCGGTAACGGAGTTACAGAGTGTTAAAAGTTAAGAAAAAAATTGGGTTTTTTTTTATTATGCTTCAGCTACTACAAATGGAACCTTCAAATTTTATATCATATTCGGAGGTCTTGGTACATTAAAATACTTTGGAAAAATTTGCTCGTACGCCACTGATGTATGTTAATATTTTATTATTTTAATTTTTTAATAAGATATTCAATCCATTACCTAAGTTTTATCTGTCTTCGTTTCTGGTCGATTTCCATTTACTTTCCACATAAATTAAATAATTTATAAATTCAATCAAATCTACCGATCCCATGACGTTTCTGAATTGCACGTCACTATTTGAAATATGTATTCTCTGGTACAAAATAAGGAAGAAAGTTCATGAAAGCATGTGTCTTAAGTCAATTCTTTATCGAGATAGTGGAGCATAAAGATATTCATTACACAACACAGCATGTCTATCATGAGAGAGAGATCGAGGAACCGTGGAGACATTGCAATCGTTAGAAGCCCGGAACAGTTGTATTTCACTTATTTATCAAATCTGTCAAACTTCGTCAATATCCAAAACACTAGGAGATACCACAAATGTGGTCACTATTGCTGAACAAACAAACATGGTTCTCATATATGGTGAGGTCTTAAAAGTAGTATTGCCGCTGCTCGAAGAGCAACACCACTCTTTTATGGACCTCACCATAAATTAGGACCATGTCTGTTTGTTGAGCAAAAGTGAAGACATTTGAGGTCTCTCCTCCCATAATAATCAAAAACCGAACTAATTCCACAGGGTTCATTCCCAGGAAAACCAAAGAACTAGAAAAACTGTTAAGAGGTGAGAAACTTGCACACGCACGGTATTGTGGATATTGATAAATTATGGCAGATCTGATACTTAAGCGATACTGAATTGTTACGGACCTCTAATGCTTCCAATGACCTCATGGTTATTTGATCTTTCATGTCAAAAATGCTGCATTTTTATAAATAACTTTACCTCCCAGTACCTCGATAATGAATTCCCTTAAGACATATACTACCGCTCAAAAGTAGTTGAGCATGCTCATTTTATCGTATTATTTAAATAAAAAGGTAGTATAAGTATACTCATTGAATACATTTCATTACTTTTCTCTAGAATAGTATTTTTACATAAAACTATAACAATTAATATTAGTTTGAAGACGTTATTAGCTACTAAGCCATAAATTTAAATAAAACCTTTATGGAACATTCAAGAAAAGCAACTGTAGCAATAACTAAAAATGATTCGTAGGGAAAATTTACGTTTGTTTTTGTTATTGTTATTATACCTAGTGGTAGTAATTTTGCGTTGTTGACGATTTGGCATAAAACATCGAAATCAAAATTAGTATGCTTAAGATTTTACAGTGAAAAAGCCGTGTAGGAAATAAAGTGCTAAAAAAATTAAAAATAATGCCTAAAACAAGAGAATTGAACATCGAAATACGTGGGCTTATAGTGGCTTACCACAAAAGTGGCAAAAGCAATCGACAAATTGCCAAAGAATTGCATTTAGTTCACTCCACCGTTGACTACATTGTAAAAAAATACAAAAAAACTGATAGTTTTGTAAACGAAAAACGGACTGGAAGACCAAGAGCGACTACTATCTTCAGATGATCATGCAATATCACTGATTAGTAAAAGAAACAGGCGCAAACTGCTCCAGAGATTTCTGCAGAAATAAATATTGCGCGGTCAAGGGCAATTAGTGTTTCTACTGTAAAACGTCGCCTACAGGAATATGGTCTTCATGGATGATTAGCTATGAAAAAACCTTTCTTCGTAAACAAAATAAACAAAAACGACTTCAATGGGCCCGGGAACACCAACATTGGACAATAGAAGACTGGAACAAAGTGTTATGGACAGATGAGTCAAAATTTGAATTGTTTGGTTCACGAAGACGTGTGTTTGTTCGTAGATCGGTGGGTGAACGTGCAAGAGACGAGTGTCTCCTGCCTACTGTTAAACATGGAGGTGGTTCGGTCATGGTTTGGGGTTGTTTTGCTGGCACAACCGTGGGTGGCATCGTGAGAATCGAAGGGATTTTCAAAAAAAAAGAAGGATACAGCGATATTTTGGAAACTCATGCAATACCTTCCGGACTAATGCTTTTTGGTCAGAATTTTTTGTTACAACAAGACAATGACCCGAAACACACATCTAAATTATGCAAGGAAAATTAACACAATTTAGAAATGGAAGGTATTGTTAAATTAATGACTTGGCCTCCTCAGAGCCCAGATTTGAATCCAATAGAATTATTGTGGGATGAATTAGACAGAAAAGTTCGGCAATTGGCCTCCACATCAACCAATGACTTGTTCAAGAATTTAGAAGCAGCTTGGGACGAAATAGCACCTGAATTTTTGAAAAAAATCACAGCAAGGACGCCCCGATTATGCGCTGCAATTATTCAATCGCGTGGAGGACATATAGATGAAGCATCCATTTAAAAATATGCAGTATTTTTCTGCTTTTATAATATGTTTTAAGTTCATTAATGTTCATATAAGAGTAAGGAATAAAAAATTAGGTCTATTTCATGAATGTCGGTGTTCACATTTATAAAACAATAGGTGCCCAAATACTTTTGAGCGGTAGTGTATGTTTCTATGAGCTGTCTTCTTTATTTTATGCTCAAGAGATGAAAGTTGAGTAATAGATTGAAGACCCTAGGAAAAATATTAACATACTTCTGTGGCGGACGAGTAAATTTTTCTCCTTTGTACCTTATGTACCGAAATCTCCGAGCATACGCTGTATACACTGCTCTGTATAGTAGTTGGAAGCAGTCTACTCTCGCATTAAGCAGTATCTATTGCCTAACACGCACACAAAGTTTGGGAGTTTTATTTTCAGTAGATGAAACACAGTAAAATAAAAACCCAATTTTTTCTCAACTTTTAACATTTCGTAACTTTGCTCCCGATCGAGAACGGACGCATGTCTATATGATTTTTTTCCGCACTTTTACCAGAGAATACATAGCTCAAGTAATACCGTGCAATTGTGAAACGCCCTGTATAACGTGGAAGTTCCGAAGCGGAAGCGGGATTATCTTGTCTCTTTTGTTAAAAGAAAAGTATTTCGCACAGCGGTCCGCGTTCGAAAAAGTTCATATCAATCAAGTTGTGGGTCGTCCAGTTGAATAATTTTCAGTGCGTTTATGCCTTATTTAAGAGAATGGTTCATTCGAACTTGTACTAATTTGACTATAAATTAATATTTTACAAAACTCTCTAGAGGCCTACCTTTTAAATTAGCATGATTTGATTCACGTAGTGATCATGCAGATAAATTTAGAAGCAGGATCGATGACTAGCTTTGTAGTGCCTGTCGAATGTATTTATGATTATTTATGTATGCGCATGTATTGGGTTTCCAGATCATTGTGCCAAGTTTATTTTAGTTTGTTTACGGCTGCATACACAGTCTATTGTCTAGGTATGGGAAGCTTGCTACCACATTAATTATTATACAACATGGCCTACATAGCCCAAATAGGTGTTCAAAACTAAAGTAAATTGCAGTCATTTCTCTGCAAGTGTAGGTCATACTTTTAGTGGTACGTGTTCGTTGACAGGTTCATTAATTTTCTGCGCCAAGTAGGGGAATATATCGTTTGAAAAACTCATCCATCACAAGGATTATTTATTTGCACATATGTGGCCAAATGTGTATCTCCCGCTATATACTGGATTTAGCTTAAGCAGTGCCCTAAAAGTATTGTCCCTATCTACTTCGAGTAGATGACGAATACGCTAACTGTAGGACAGATAAATTTAAAATAACAGAATGCCCATGATACAATTTTCAAAGAGCAGAGTGGGTGTTACGCATTTCAAGCGGCTATAAAGCAATTTATAAGATTTCCAGGTACACAAGTATGAAATGCGGATTTGAAAAACCGATAGAGGATCAGTACAAGAAATAGGATAATGAATGTTCTTTAATTTTTTTAATTTTTAGCCATCGACAAGTGATAGCCACGACTATATGATAAATTGTAAAAGTGTTTGCATAGTAGTGTTGTACTGCGTTCGATATGTCGAACTTTGTGCCAAATAAAGAGCATTCGCGGACAGCATTAATTTCTTGTCTTCATTTAAAGGAAACTGCTGCTGAAGCATGCCGATTACTTCAAGAAGCTTATGGCGAACATGCTTTATCGCGAGATACAGTCAGTGACGAAATTATTCGTACACCACCTAAGTTGTTAATATTACAATTACACTCCTGGTCAAATTTAAGTGTACAGCTGATTTATTTACAAAAAGAAATAGAAAAATGAGACGGTTACTGTTGTCTAATTTCTATATTAAGGACGGAAACAAAAATTTGATTCGTTAATTATTTTATTTCTTTATTAACAAAACAGTCATACATTTTAATTACATAGAAAGTGATAGTTGGCCAAATTAAAGTGTACAGCAACAAAATATGCATTTTTTTTTTCAAATTAAAAAATATCCAATTTCATGAATTTTTAAAACAAATCAGTAATTAATTGAGTCTCCTTTAGATTCAATAACTTTCAACAATCTACGATTCATAGAACAACACAAAGTTTTCAAAAGGTTGGGTTTGTTTATTTTAACTTTCTGCGCTGCTTTTAAAACTTCTTCCCATAGTTCCGAGTCAGAGTTGTATGCTCCTTTTTTGTACACTTCCCCAGAGAGTGCTTGCCAATAATTTTCTATTGGGTTCAAGTCTGGAGAGCGCGCCGGCCAATCAAAAACCTTCAATCCCATTTGTGATAACCCTTCTTTTGTGACTCTGGAAGAGTGAACGGGTGCGTTGTCCTGTAAAAAGTAGAAATCTCCATCTGGAAACTATGATGCCATCCACGGATAAACTTTCTCTCGTAAAAGAGTTAAATAACCTTAACTATTGATTCTTCCAGAGATTCTTTCCAGCAGAAAATGCCCTGAAGCAGTTATTGCTCCCCAAATCATCACCCCTCCACCTCTCATTTGGCGTTTTGGGCGATAAAACGATGTTGTTGATCTATCTTCCATGTAACTATATTCATTATCAGGACCGTCCTTTGAGAATTTTTTTACATCGGTGAATACCGTCCTTGTCCAGATAAAGTCCCCTAAAGATAACCACTCTCGAGCTTTTGCCACTCGAAACTCACGGTGGGCTTTAGTGAGAGGAATTTATTTGTGAACTTTTTTCCATTTAACACCCATTTGAGGAAGAGTTCTCCTTATGGTTCTTGCAGATGCGACCAATCGCAAGTTTTCTTTTAATTTCCGAGAAGTCACCAACTCACCTTCTCCTGCTATCCGGCAAATTTCTCTTTTAATACGCGCTTGGCTTCGCATATTTAACTTTGATTTGGGTCCTTTCTTCTTTTTCACTCGATTGTAATCCGTTTTATACATTTTTGCAACTGTAGAATGAGACAGATGAAATTTTTCAGCAACAGCACGATAACTCATACCACGCTCAACATCCTTTTTAGCTCTAGTGATTAAATCGAAAGAATACATTTTTAATTTGTTCTTTTCACATAAAAGGAAAAAACTAGACTGATCTAAAAAATAATCTCATGTTTACATATAAAATATGCGATGTACACTTTGATTTGGCCAGGAATCTGTTATTGTTTATTTATTAATCCAATTCTCATTTGAATTGTCAAAGATTAATACACAAATAAGTGATGGGCATTATATATTTTTCTTAAAAGTGTGTAAGCGAAGTGTTAAACCGAAAAAACTTGAATAACATATTAAAATTACTAAATTTTGCAAATATTTTAATTGTACACTAAAATTTGGCCAGGGGTGTACTTAGGATTACAAATAGAAGTTGGCATATGGAACAGGTGAAAACAGCCTATTTATTTCGTTTATTGCAACTTAAACATTAAATTTTAACTTAGATTCTAAGAATATAAATAAAATGTCATTTCCGGCAGGTCACATAAGTGTTCGTACACTAATAAAAACTAATTAACTTTTCCCACTTTTAGTACATTCAATATTTCGTTGGGCCTCCTTTGGCTAAAATAACGTCTTTAAGCCTTCTGGGCATTGACCAAACTAAATTTGCCGTTGTTTCTGCAGGTATTTTTTGCCATTGTTCTTCTAAAACGACCTTAAGAGATTCTCTATTTTTAATTCGTTTTTGAACCTCAGGAACGCGGATTTGTCTGTCTAATTGATCCCAGAGATGTTCAATTGGGTTGAGGTCTGGTGACTGGGGTGGATGGTCTAAAAGTCGAGGTACATTGTAGGCAATCCACATCTTAACGTTACGCGCATTATGTTTTGGGTCGGTGTCTTACTGCAAAATCCAGTTTTCCAATCCCAATTTTTCAACACTCACAAGTAGATTAGCCCGCAAAATTTCCATATATTTATACTGGTCCATGTTACCCTCAATAAAAGCCAAAGTACCCACTCCAGATGCTGCCATGGCTGCCCAAACCATAACATGGCCATCACCATATTTAATTGTTGGACACAGATTTTCAGGATTCAAAGCTGTATTTTTTTTACGCCACACTTTTCCTTTACCATCTGACCCAAACAAGTTAAACTTGCTTTCATCAGTAAATAACACCTTTGCCCAAAAGCTCTCGTCTTTTTCCAGATACTTCTGTGCAAAAGCTAAACGTTTCTACTGGTTGACTTTTGATATAAAGGGTTTCTTTCGAGGAACCCTGCCATGGTACTCTGCCGATCGTAAAACCCTTCTTACAGTTTGACGAAGTACATTCTTCCCAGTGGCTTCTGACATTTGCGCTGCTAACACAGGGGCACTCTGTCTCGGGTTTTCTCTAATTTTCCGAACAAGAGCGCGTTCTTCTCTTAGAGTTAAGTTTTTCTTTCGCCCCTTTCGTGGTTTTTTCAAAACACTTCCGGTATTTTTGTAGTTCTTGATAATGTACTGAATAGTGGATCGACTTCTATTAACAATTTTACTGATTTGACTGTAAGACTTTTACTCATTGAATAATTTTATAATTAAATTTCGAATGTCTTCGGAACACTCTTTGCCCTTACGACCCATGTTTAACACTAATGCACAATTTGGTAAAAACATGTTGTTTATTATTTTAGAAATACCGGTGAACAAAAATATAAATATTTTTCTATACTCTATTCTTTATAAAAGAATAATAAAAACAACAATAGGTTGTACGAATATTTTTGTGACTTGCCTAAAATGATATTTTTAACTTTTACATGAAATCTGGATTGAAAATTATTGTTTTAATGATATAAAAGATATGATTGGATCTTGTTTTGTATGTTCCTTATGTCATTATTAAGTTTAAGTACTAAATAGCCATTATTCTCACTTTTTGGATGGTGTACGAATACTTTTGTCACTGACTGTACGTGTGAACCATGGTTTCGGCGTTTCAGAAGTGGTGATTTTAATGTTAGGGACAAGGAAGGGGGAAACCGCCAAACAAGTATGAAGATGCAGAATTGCAGGCATTGTTGGACGAAGACTATGCACAAACACAAAAACAACTTGCAGAGCAATTAAGCGTTAGTCAACAAGCTGTTTCCATTCGCCCACGAGAGATGGGAAAGATTCAAAAGGTCGGTAGATGGGTACCACATGAGTTGAACATGACAGGCAAATGGAGAGACGCAAAACACATGTGAAATTTTGCTCGAAAGATACAAAAGAAAGTCTTTTTTCCATCGTATCGTCACTGGTGACGAAAAGTGGATTTACTTTGAAAATCCAAAGCGCAAGAAGTCATGGGTAGATCCAGGTGCACCATCCACTTCAACTGCAAGACCGAATCTCTTTGGCAGGAAAACGATGCTTTATGTGTGGTGGGACCAGAAGGGAGTGGTCTATTATGAACTGTTACAGTCTAGTGAAACGGTTAATACCAAAAGCTATCAAACAACAATTGCTTGATTTGATACGTTTCCCTGTTCCAGAAACGACCAGAATATCAGAAAAGGCAACACAAGATCATTTTTCTTTATGACAATGCTCCTTCACATACGGCAAAACCGGTTCGTGACACGTTGGAAGCGCTCAACTGGGAGGTGCTACCCCATGCAGCTTACTCCCCCGACTTGGCCCCTTCCGATTACCACTTGTTCGCATCTATGGGTCACGCACTTGCGGAGCAGCGCTTTGGTTCGTACGACGATGTGAAAAAATGGTTAGATAAATGGTTCGCGGCAAAAGAGGAAACTTTTTACTATTCATAAATTACCCGACAGATGGACAAAATGTATCGCTAGCGATGGAGCATACTTTGAATAATTTAACTTTAATCGTTGTTTCAAATTTGACATGTATTTTTCGAACACAAAATCCGCATTTCATACTTGTATGCCTGGTAAGTTCATTCACTACCCACTCAACATTAAAAACTAGGTTGGTACCTTATTATTAAGTACCAATGGTAATCGCAGCAGTATGTATAGACAGATATTTCTGCTCCCCCTTAACGTCTACCCTAGATGTTGATGAGTCAAAATTTCGACGAATGTGTTAAATATTCCTACATACAGTATTGGACAAAACTAAATTGACTGCCAGTAAATGTTAAAATTTTTATTTTAATCCAAAATCTATTCAAAATAATAATTTAATAAAAAACGTAATTTTCATTATAAAAAAAACTATAATTTCTCAAAATCAATTGAAATACATTAACAAAAAGTGAAATTCAAAAATCAACAACAATAAAATGCGACATAATTAAATTGACTGTCATGAAAATATAGAATTGCTATGAATTTGTCGCTAACTGATCAATATTTCCTCCCATAGCCTTTTAGCATGGATTCTATCAAATTTGATATTATTATTGTAGGATCAGTAAATCTCCAATTTTTTTCAACTTCTTTGAAAAGTTCTTTTTCATTGCTGAATTTTTTGGTTCGTATATTTTATTCCACAATTTCCCAGAGGTTCTCAACCGGATTGAGATTCGGCAACTGAGCTGGCCATTGCCGAACATAAATTTTTTTATCATTCAACCACAGTTTTACGACCCTTGAAGTGTGTTTGGGATCGTCATCATGCTGAAAAACGTACGATGATGGCATTTCCCAATCGGCATGCGATAACATCACTGTTTCCATATGTTACAGTACATGAAACGATCCATTTTCCCAAAAATACTATATATGAGACCCATATCGCAACCAGAGAAAGCGCCCATCATGTTTCTACCTCCATGCTTCACGGACTTCTAGAAAGGGGACGTATCTAGAATGAAGCCTTTTACCAATTGGACGATGAACATATTGAGATAGTTCAATACTGATCAAATTGAACTTGCTCTCATCACTAAACAGCACCGTTTTCTAGCTCTTTGCAGACCAATGAAGATGAAGCGTTGCAAACCTTGGTCTTGAGTCCTTGTTTTTCTTTTATAGAAGCGGTTTTTGCGCTGGTCGATAGACACGAAGTCCACGTTCTACCAAACTTCTCTGGACCGTTCGAGAAGACAATATCAGTCAATATCGTCTAATTCCCCACATACATATGTTAGCTGCAGACATCCAAGGGTTTTTCTTGCTTAACATTTTTATTTTTCCATCAAGTCTCACAGAACTTTTTCGACGTCTACCTCCTTCCATTAAATTCGTCACAGTTCCTCGAAGACGGAAATTATTTATTGTGAGGGATACTACTTGTTTTGATAAATTAAACTGCTCACATATCAACCTCCGTGACCTCTCCTTTTTATAAGCCTCAATTATTTTTTCTTTCGAATCACTGGACAAATGTCTTCCTGATGGCATTTTGCGCAACAAATATCACAAAATTGGAAAGATAATATTTCAATAACTCACCTCTGCATACTAAAATTACTGTGGTCAATTTAATTTTGTCCGATACTGTAAGTATTTATTTGGTTGATACAATCCTCCTACAAGCATAGTTGTCGTGTTATATTAGGTAATAATATGATTACTTTCCCACAGGAATCGATAATTTTGGAGAACAAATCTCCATATTTTGCATAAACCTGAAAAATTCCTCTCACTTTTGTTTCACCAGTATCGATATAAGGTATTTGGTTTGTATGATCCTCAATATCATTATTTCCAGTGTTCTAATCTACTAAGTATCACACTGCTTTAAAAAAAGGTCCCGTGGTGTCATATTCTGAGATCTTTCTTCGCTTTACGATCAGACGTGTTTCCTGGATATCGCTGATCTAACTATTTGGTCATTAATAAGGTATAGTAATAACCATAATTTTGAAAGTGCAAAGTTTCTTCACTTAGGTAATTTTCAACTTAATCCAATTAACATTCTAACTATTCTATAAAAGCGTGTATATTCTATTTCCCAAAAAAACAAACACAATTACCATATTGTACAATATCAATAAAATATGGTATTTTTTACCAGGATACTTGGCTAAATATTTTTTTTGTGGTCACTGCTATAATTTCCTTTACACCCATGTCATGTTCCATTATTCCCATATAGCCAAAAATAACTCAAATTTGGCTGAACCCTTATTGATTTTTGCCTTAGATTGCAGAAATATTGTTTTAAATTATTAGGATGATTCCAGATATTAAGTCTACCGGAAAGTTTTGTCCGTTTATGAAGATGAAGAAGAAAATTGTGCAGTTTTTGATCCATCTAACAATATTTACTGTAGGATAAAATTTCCGTTATTGTTTATGACTTCTTGCCAGCGCGATGTCAATTTGTAAACCCCATTTTTGAAGAACGCCCTGTCTTCGAAGACGAAAAACTCAAAAAGTGCGGTTTTGACACCTTCTTCATTTTTGAACTATTTTCCTCCCAAAAAATTTTTCAAAGAGAGGAACAAGTGAAAATCAGAGGGTGCAAGGTCTGGGGAGTATGGTGGATGAGAGAGAATTTCCCAGCGTAGCTCTGCGATTTTCTGGTGAGTCGCCAAAGCTGCTTGTGGTCTGGCATCGGCGTTGTGCAATATGATTTGCTGCCTGTTGAACATCACCATCATCCATCTTTTCTTGGAGTGCTTTCTTCAACTCATCCGTTTCCCAACAATGTTTCTCCGAATTGAGCTTTTCCTTGGGTTTCAAAAGCTCGTAATGGATTGGTCTTTGGATGTCCCACCATAAACACAGCATTCTCTCTTTAAGGCTCAATCCAGGTTTAGGAGTGGAGGGGGTAAGTTTTTCAGCACGCTCTTTTCCTTACAATGTTTTCATACGTAATCCACTTTTCATCATCAGTTATCATACGGGCTAAGAAAGGTTCGCTTTTGTTCCGAGCACGCAGAGATGTACATATGACGATGCGGTCATGCAAATTTTTTCCAACTTAACTCATGAGGCACCCATTTGGAATACATATAGACCAATTTAGCTTCCTAATGTGGTCCGAAATGATTTTTTGAGCTGAGTTAAGTTTCTCCACGATTTCCGATGTTGTTAGAAAAGGATCTTGGCATATCATGGTCTTTACATTATCGAAAGATGGTCGCCCAGAGTGTGCCTTATCACTAAGGTCGAAAACACCTGCTCAAAATTTTTCGAACCATCTCCAATATGTTTCTTTTTGAAACAGCATCTCCTCCGAAAACTTTCACTAAATTTCGACATGCTTCGATACCATTTCTACCCTGTTGGAATTCATACAACATACAGTGCCTTAAATGAGCTTTATTGGTGCCCATGTTTTCGCGATTGCGTCTAGCTTAATAATGACACGAGATATCTTAAACTGTAGTTAACATCGAAGCAAACATGTATGTACATGCAGTTATGAAGGAACGCGGCCATATATGGCTCAAAAGAGTATGGGCGTACATGTTCAAACTTGAAATTAAATTATCGGACCGAACTTTCCGGCGTAATGTAATAGAGACGGATACCAAGGGTGCTCATTAGTATTCTTAATCACATTCGTAGGTCGTAAAGTCCAAAAGTTAAACTCAATAAAATCACGCATTCGACTAACAATTTCTGAAGCGCCAACATATAAAACTATCATCAGAACGGCATAAGTTATAGGAAAAGGAGAACTTAAATGATGTGGAATAGAAGACGTAAGGTAGAAATGTAAAAAATGATAGTTACAAACATTTTAAATAACGTTGTGGTGTGTGACCGCGTAACAAGCAACGAAGTGTCATAAATCCTGCTAGTCCAGACAGTCTCCAGGCCCTTAAGGGCCATATATCATGTGGAAATCACCGTCAGTGCAAATAGCAGAGGAAATACCGATACTTGGAATTATTTACTCGGAATCTGAAACTGAAACGATATGTTCTGAATTATCAGAGTTAACACTTAAATTATCTGTGTAATATGAAAGCGCTAGACTGAAATTTTGGCGCCAGTGTTTATGTTGGAGGCACAACAATTGAAAATGTATGAGTGACGACATAAATCTTCAAGCTGTGGGAGTTGCCAGGTATTTACGTCTGGATGAGTAACTTAATATGAAATTGCTTCCTTAAAGATTTCAGCAAATCGAGTCATTTTAATCGCCAAAGAAGGAAATTGTAGGCGGGTAGGCCAATACCAGACTGGCAAGAGCATGCTTGGTGGGGACACCGATCTACAAGTCTGACTCGTGTTTTTGACGAAATAGAAATAGTTCGCGACTCTGTTGGCACGAAGGCTCTATGGGACATTTTCGAGTTAGACAGATGTATGGAAATGTCAGCTAACTACTCTCTCGCTCCTTTTTGCAAGGCTCTGTTTGAGACGGCAATCGTCTAAGGCTCAAGAAATCATCGTGAAACTTTGATGTTTAATGGAATTTGAGATGAATATCGTGCAAAATATGCCCAGAATCCGAATAATTTACACCTTAGATAACAGATCTCATAACTTAAAGCTGTTGTTGGTTTCGTGCTGCATCTCACTGTTTTATTTATAAGTCGGGAGTAACCGGGGAATATTTTTAGTTTCGGAGGCTAATGCACTAAATTTCACTCGAAAATCCTAAGCCATGCATCCCATTTGAAAGCCACGACGTCTTAAATTCTCACTTTTTCTTGTTTGCCTCCTTTTTATCCATCGTTGGCAACAGATTGGGATTCGCCATTGTAGCGACTATTTTTATATAGAGCTTATTTATGGTTTTAAATTCTTTTCGAAATACGTCACGTCGAAATACAAGTATAAAAATATTAGACTAGGACTGAACACTTTTAGATTTCACCGATTTTGTTGACACGCATACTATTAAGACCCGATACACTGCCACAGTTCGTTTCAGATTATCCAACTTGTACCAAATTTTCCATAATACGTCAAATTTTCTGTATTTCTTGCTTTGAAAATTTTCGAACTCGTTCGATATCTTAAAGCTGGTGCACCAAAAAAATCCCGTTCGAGAGTGACTTGAAACGAATTAATCGTGATTTGTATACTGCTACCATGTGGTAGCTAAGTTAGGTCTTCAATTCGACTTTGGCTCTGAAACGTGTCACACTCGGTGCGTGAACTGAGGTACGAGATACAAGTCGTGCATGCGGCGTTTTCGCAGAACACTCGGCTGGACATTTTCGATACCTTTTGATACCCCTACAATAAATTGGGCAATATAAGACGAGCTTAAATTAAAGAGTCAACTTTCCGTTCATTACATTTAAATTAAAAATGACTGGGAGACGATTCCAATCAATCAAATAAAACATCCGGCGTTACTTCGTAGAAAAGACAACAGGAAATTACGTTTCCCAAAGAAAACTCAAAAATAGTCCGAAACCAGGTTAAGTGAAAAAGCAGCAGCGCAATGGGAACCATCTGTCCTGAAACTTAAAATTAGAATTGTGGTTTCCGAATTTAATGGCCCAAAAATAGTTAAAGTAGACCTCAGCTTGTACAACCAAAAGGTCTTTGTATTGCTGTTGCCCATGCAACAAATAAGGCACATTCGCCATGCCGTGCACTATTAAAGATGCACAGTAAGAGAAATTAAATCGAGATCAAATATCTTACGAACATTGCACAACTGCCAACATCCTAATGAGTGCTTCTGGACGTGAGCGCATAAGCGAAGTCAGCTCATCCGTGATGAAAAATTGTTCTAATAATGGCAGGTACTTTGATAGGTGTTCATTAAACCATTTATTACACACCTATAATCAGTCAAAGGAAATGAGCCGTTTTACGTCTATGCGATATCTCAGAAACGAAACGTTTAATCGCCAATTTGAAGATGAATCTAAAATCGGTACGTAATTATTTAAATCTTTGAGGCGAATCTTGAAATGTTTTTTGTGATGAGAGGAATTCCGAAGCATTTTAAGAGGAAAAAAATTATACTAATGTGGGTTTACAGCAGATAAATTCTGGACATATGGGGTGTTCAAAGTGAACTATTAATTTTGTTTTTTGGTTATGTGTTTACGCGATAACGCAAAATTCTGACGGAAAATAAAATGTTTATTAAGTTTTTCGTTTCCAATAGAGGACGCTGCATACAACAATTTACAAGAATTCAAATAGCTAAAGCTTTTTCGTAGATCATTGACCACTGTGATTGATTCCAATCATCTTGACCGATAAGATATTCTCTCAGTAATTTGCGGCAACAGCAGTTATTTCGAAAAAAAGGGATTTAAAGTTTGAACTTTTACTATGGAAAAAAAAAATCGGTTTGTCGTGGATTTTAAAAACTTGGCAGTAATTGCCAACACCTGAATTTGTGTGCTTATTTTTTAATTTTCAAGTAATAAATTGTTTAAAATTGTCCAATTAACCAGCCCATAAATGGCAAACACGTATGAATTGCTTACGACGATAAAACGCCATTTCCCCACCGGGCAGTCCACGTGACCAAATTTTTATTAATACTTATAGAAGACTTTGCGAAACAGGCAGTGTTAAAAGAACAACGCATATATCTAAATCAAATCAAACTGAAGAAACTGCCCTAAATAAAATCAAAGAAGACCTTTTTTATTTAAAAATATTAACAACTTTACCTTTATTTGTGCAAAGTGTGTTGGGTTTATAACTTGTAGATTTTTCCTTCAAAGTAGGTTTTTGAACTTCACTCTGTACCAACTCAATTAGCAGCAGCTTAAAATTTTCTAATGTACTGTGAATGTAGCGCTATCATTATTTTTGTGATTAGGCTGCAGAGTTCACACAGCCACTCAGAAAAATATCTCACAATTATATAATTTCCTTATCAACATTCTTGTTCAAATTAGCAGTGACCATCGTATTAGACCTTAAATTTTCACAAAGACTTAATGGCGAGCAGTACCTAAAATTTTTGAAAATACTAATTTTCCCGAACATTTAGAAGATGTTGATTTAAGGACTACGCAAAGGATATGGGTCATACCGTGGTGCCCCATTACACTTTAGATTAGCGACGTACTGATTTTCGGACAACTGCTCTAACCGTTGGATAGGAAAAGCAATACAACACACGTGGCCTCCCAGATCACCCGACATGAATCCATTGATTTATGTTTTCTACGGTCACTTGAAATTGCTAGTTTCTAAAATACTATGAAATAAGATATTTCAGTCGTGTGCCATTATTAAACATATACCTGGTACATTTAAATGACTTCTGCAATCAATGTTAAGGCGAATGGCCAGTATTGCTGAGGATGGTCGTCATTTACAGTAATCATTTTAAATATTATTTCTTTATTAGTTCTAATACTATTTAAATTTGTTATTTTGATAGTATAAGTTTAAACTTTAAACCCGTTATTTCTAGAACGAGTTGTTCGGTATAAAAAATGAAGAATACATTTTATTCAATAAAAAATGTCAGATAATGAGCTACAAGAAGTTAGGGCCATTTAAAATTACATATGTGTAAATATTCAAGTGACCATTTTAATTAAAAAAATATGAAGCATTCATAAAATTATTTTTATTTCTTTTTATATTGTGGCGTAACATATTTTTGGTTTAAAATATTAAAGGTTATATTAATGGGGACGTCACTGGTGAAATAGAAAAATACGCTTAACAGACGTGTCCCTACATCGATTTTATGCTCCTCAATTTTCATATAAATATTTAATGGCCGCACTCACTTATGGGGAGAATACTAAAAAAAAATAAAATTTTTTATCATCCTGTATTTAAAAAAATGGAAAATGAACTCATGTTCGTATGAACATTATTTCTTATATCGGTTATACACACCTGGAAATAAGCAGTTGGTAGACTTATTCATAAACACATGCAGTGCGATAATTAACTGAAACGAAGTCGGTATCTGCATGGCATTTGATTTTTAGCAGAATTCCTTAAACACGGCAATTTTTATTTTACCCGAAACTCTTTTTAGTAATATTCTGACGTTGCAAATGCCAACCCCTTAGCTAGGGTGACAGCTACCCTTAAAAGTTTAAATGGATAGGCGGTTCAAGTAATACATCATTTTAAAGATGTTTTCAATTTGACTTTATCTAACATATCACTTTTCATGATAGAGCAAAATAATACTAAAAATAATCAAAATTTTAAACAATCAAATTAACATTTCCTTTAACTTAGCAACTGTTCGGAATGTTCACCGTTGACTTCTTGACACAACCCTAAACGGTGATAAGACTCATTTCTCTCATTTTCCAAAGTATTTGAAGTGATTTGCCTAATATATTACTTCTAGTTTCTTATCGAAATTTTAATAACGATTGGATACGGTGACAGAGTCCGAACTCAAAATGGGGTTATTCACTTATTTCGGAAAAAGTATCTTGCATTTGCCACCCATTAATCAAGAGACCATAAGTAAAATGGAAAAAAATTAGAGATGAGGATGATGTGATAAATATCCCAAGGAAGAGACCAAAATTGATGACGATATAAAAATTACCGTACTTTTGGCATTAGAAGAAAATCCGATTAAACTAGCCTGGCAGATAGCTAGTGAAAATTTAATCAGTAATACATCCATTTGGAAATTTCGAAATGTCAATATTCAGCCCTATAAAATGCAAATGCATCAAGAACTTCTTGAGGATGATAAAGATCGACGAATTGAATTTTGCGAAAGGATTATTAATGCTGTTCAGCAATTAGAAACATCTATGAAATGGATTTTGTTTAGTGATGAAGAAACATTTACATCAAATGGACATGTCAATAAACAAAATTGTCGATATTGGTCCGCAGTAAATCATTATTTGATGAGAGAAGGTCGCACGCATTGCCCAACAAATGTTTGAGGGCGTATCGTAGGGAATCGACTATTGGGATCAATATTTTTTGATGAAAATTTAAATCACCAACGATATTTAAAATTTTTTGAAAACGAACTAGTTCCTACTTTATCTAATTTCTTTCCTAGTGAAGTAAATCCAGACGTGCTAGACGAACGAATTTGGTTGCCACAAGATGGAGCACCACCATATTTTGCTCGAAATGTTCGCTAACACGTAGAGGAGACTCTTCCAAATTGATGGAAAGGGAGTCTAAGAGGCTCAATAGAATGGCCGCCGAAATCTCCCGATCTCACTCCTCTCGATTTCTTTTCATGGGGATACCTGAAATCGTAGACTTACAATATGAAACCACGTTATATACACGAACTCAACCAAACGTGTAAGACAGGAAATTAGACAATTCACTCCAAATACTTTAGAAAACGTCAGAAATGGGTTTTATCACCTTTGCCAAGGAGCCAACGATGAGCATTTCGAACAGTTGCTAAGTTAAAGGAAACAATTTGATTATTTAAAATTTTGTTTATTTTTAGTATTAACTTGCGTTATGGTGAAAAGTAATGCGTTAAATAAAGTCAAGTTTAAAAGCTCTTTAAAATGATGTATCATTTGTACCCCCTTTGCATATAAATTTTTAAGGGCAACTATCACCCTAGGTAAGGGATTGAGATTTGTAGCATCAGAAAACTACTAAAAAGTGTATCGGTTAAAATAAAATTGACGTGTTTAAACGAATTTGCTAAAAACCATATACAATGTAGGTACCGAATTTATTGCAATTGAAGTCACCACACTGTATACAGTTTACAGTGTGTACAAAAAGTATAGAATACATTCATTATCTAGGTCTAGAAAAAAATTACAAAAAATGCTTGGACACTTCGACTTTAGCTTACAATATCACATATTTTGTTTGGATAACATTAGCTGTGACGTAATCACTGTTCCAGATATGGCATCAAAGCACATGGTTTAAACTTTTTTACAATATTACATAACAATATACTATATGCATGATATACATAGAGGACCAAAGCTTCCGCAGAAATTGATTAAAAATTAAAAAAAGTATTTTTCATTAAAATACTGGAACACTTTAAATATTGTTTTTCATCCTGCATTTTTTGACCTAACAGGCACGTGTGCAGGGTTGCCCATGTAGTAGATAAGTGTACCTTTACATTTTTTGCTGATGCAACCACCATTTTTGAGATTTTTGAGAAAGTTTGAACATATTTCATGCGACATATGCATTTCTAAATTTAAGACTAAAAAATGCATATAAAAAATGGAAATTACAATAGAACTATTAATACTTAATATATAACAATACCAACTACAACGTAATGTATTAAATATTTGAACCGTGGCCCCGTTGACTTTGCGACAATGGCCAAGCCGCAATTCAATTTTCTCAAGAACTTTTCTTATCATTTAAGGAGGATTTTTTTAGTTTCTTGAGTAATATAATTTTTCAACTCCTCTACGTTGTTGGGCTTATTTTAATCAACCCTATATTTCAGAAAACCCCATAAGAAATTTCATATGTATGAAGTCATGTGATCTCACATGCCACTCCAATTGCTCCCTTCATCCAATCCACCAGTGGTATTATTAATATTATTATATGGGTAAGTTACATGAATTATTTTTAGAACTTTCAAAACAATTCAAAAAAGTTATAATATACATGGGGTTGCATAAAAGAATGAAAAACTACATTTATCTACCATATAGATGGGTGATCCTGTATATGTGTCTGTTACGTCAAAAAGTGCACAGCTGAAAATAATATTTGACGTGTTTCAGCATTTTTATGAAAAATACTTTTTTCCATTTTTAACTAATTTCTGCAGAAATTTTGGTCGTCCCAGTATACACGGGGTGAGTATTTTTTCCTGCAAAGTGAAAGGATTTTCGAAATAGATATGACTTGTTTGTAATTTAACAAAAAACGGTTAATTAGGGAAAGGCTTGCAGTTTTGTGAGCTTGGTTTAAAGCCATATTTGAAGTATCTAAAAAAAATGCATTATTTACTAGTTATTTATGAAAAACCAAAATAGATCAAAACACTAAAACGTTTGTAGCCCCTATATTATCGATGGTATCAAAAATCTGTAAATACAAAAATTGTAGGTAATTGTTCTGAAAATGTGATAAAATACGTAACTTCTTTTAAAAAAACTGTTTTTTAGGTATAGCACAAATTTTCTTAAATTTTTTAAAAATGGGAACCATATTAAAAAGTGGGCTTATAAATAGCACTTTATTATACAAAATAGCACTTTTTACGGTTTTATTTAAGATAAATATACAGGGTGTTTCCTAACTACGGTACATAATTTCGGGAGTGTATTCCACAGATAAAATAAAGGTAATTTTGTTATATAAACTATGTCGCAAAAATGCTTCGTTGCGGAAATACAGGGTGTGAAAATTTCTTTAAAACTATAATTTTTTTAATATTTCCGAAACTACTTGAGGAATTTCAATGAAATTTTGCAGGATTTGAGAGTTAGCAACGGTGCGTATTTTACGCTAAAAACTGTGGCTGTAGTGTAACCAGTGGCGTGCGGGCAGGATAATTGCTGGATATTTTAAAGGAAAAATGTAGTATGTCACTGTTTTTTTCCAATATTTTGTTCCTTTTTTAATTATGTATTCGATTTGGAAAAAAAAGGCCTCTTGCTTTTTTCCGTGGCATGCACCGCAGTAACTAAATAAAAGACATAGTAGCTAAATTTTTTCATTATTTTTTATTATTCTCAAGAGAAGAAATACTTGTATGAATATATGAATTTTTTTGTCGTGTACTTGACTGTTTGGTAGCGAAATTGTCGACATTTTACTAGTCACCAACACCGTTTATTTACCTGTGCGTGAGACATTAAATTTCAGACAATAAAATTTTCACACCCTGTATTTCCGTAACGAAGCATTTTTGCGATATAGTTTATATAACAAAATTACCTTTATTTTAGCTATAGAATACGCTCCAGAAGTTATGTACCGTACTTAGAAAACACCCTGTATACTTTATTGTAGTTACCAGTTAGAAACAACTGAAAATATCTTAAACGCCCAAATATTATTTAATATTCGTGTTAAAACTATTCACTCAATTATAAATCTAAAGACACAAAAAAATTATATACAACTAAAACTTCTACATTTACTTAATACACTAAAATTCATATAGTAAACAATGATCATCATAAATAATGTTCAAAGAGTTTGTCAGTGTTATTAATACACATTTGACACCTTTTTAAAATAGAGTTTGTGGTTCTCCTAACAGAATATCTATTAATATTACCAAATACCTCATTCACGGCTATTTTCAAGTCATCTATAGTTTCGTAGTTTCTTTTGTTGATTTTATTTTTAACGGTTTCTCATAAATAAAAGCTTAAAACTGACAAGTCAGGTGAACGCGCGGGCGATAGGATTGACCCATTCTCTCAATCTAAGAATTAGGAAAAGTTAGATTCAAAAAGTTTTTAATCGTTAAGAGATTATAAGGAAATGTCCCAGCATGTTGAAATCAATTTAACATTCTAAATACATTTAAATTTAGCCCTTCCAGTATATTATTTAACCTGTTTAACCTGTTGTTAAATGGTCATCAAGAATATAGGGATCAACTATTGTTGAGCCAATAACAACGCACCGAACACTAAAGCCAAATTTAATTTATGGTATTCTTGTTTCAACAATGTAAGGCATCTCTTTCGACCATATATGCTCATTATATTGATTGAACATAAATTTGATTTCATGTGTCCAAAGGATTTTAAATGGAAATTGTGGATCATCCTGCCAATTGGTCCTAAACCATAAGCGATTTTTTTTTCGATTCATTTCATCATCAGAATTAAGTGTTAAGGAAACAGCTAATTTACAATGGCAAAATTTATGTTTTTTCAACACGTTAATAACAGTTTTTTGTGATGTGCCTGCAAGTTCGGCATCTCTCTCGTCGAAATAGATCGGTTTCGGTTAACACGGGCCAAAACGTTTACTTGGAAAATCTCATCAATTTTATTACGTTCTCGTACTTTAAGTTTCACAAAAGAACTCTCCTAAGTTATCATACAATCTTTTAAATGTAGACAAATTGGACTGCGGACAATGAAAATATCCCTGAAAATATTATTTTGTAGCCTTAACTGCATTCCTATAATACTGAATATAACACTATACAATATCGCATTTTTCTAAATTGGAAAAAATCATCTTAAATTATAGAAATACAATAAATTAGATAAAAACTACAAGATGTTAAAATACTTGAGTAATTCCCAAACTATCACTACATTTGATCGTCAATTTTGTTGTTTTTGTTGGATTTCTGGTAAAAATCAATCATGTCCAAAATTCAACAGTCTTTATGTTCTCTCCTAATTTACTAACTGAAAGAGACAAGTTTATTAGATTTATGACTATTTCTGCATTATTCAGAAAGAAATGTAAAATAGGATATTTTAGTTACTTTTATCTACTTGAAAGTAGATATTTTCTTTTATGAAAACCACATGACCGAGGTGACAAATAAAAGGGCGCCTGTAGTATTGGTCCCTAATTGCAGTGTGGTGGAAACCTTACTAATCTTTGGTATAGTTGGTTCTTATGGAACTTTGTTAGCGACAACACGGTGACTGCAATTAATAAAAACAGAATTAAAACTATTTTGGAGTGATTATTTCTAAATCCAATATCCAACAGCTTTAAAGCCAACTGGAAAAAAATTTAAGAAAAAAGTTAGAAGTACTATAATTTTGGAATTTTTGATGAGTATGTGAAGTGTTATATTATTAAAAAAGAGAAAAATATTCTATGCTATAGGCTAATTTTTTAATATGGTTTCCATTTAAACAAAATATATAAATTTGTTCCTTATATGGGAAACGACCACGTTCTAAAAAAAGTTATGCATTTTACCACATTTACGGAAAAATAATTTAAAACTTTTGTAGTTACATAGTGTTGCTAGCATCGATAATAAAGGCAACACAGGCATTTCAATTTTTTTACCTATTTTGTTTTTGTAAATATCTAATAAATCACGTCTTTTTATTTAATTTCAAATATGGCTTTAAATTCAGTTTACAAAACCACAAATCTATATCCATTTATCCCCACCCCCTTTATCGCTTTTAACTTCAAACCTCTCTTTACCATACACGACAATTTTCTATATGTATCATAGATCTACATATAGCATTTTAATTAGAAATTCCAATGCATTTAACTGTCCATAGTATTTAAAAATGGCAGATAAATAATTGAATCTGTCAGGTTCAGCAATTTTTAAATACCAACTTTCAAAACAGATAGATTAAAAAAAATGAATTTTAAAATTGACCCCCCAAATTCCCGGACTTAACCCCTCCAGATTTCTCTATGTGAGGATACATGAAAGGAATTGTCGAAAATACGCCTCCAACATCTCCACACGATATGAAAGTACTCATAAAAGATGCATTTGGAGTCATTACCCCGAAAATGTTGTTCAGAGTTAATAGCAAAGAAAAATTATACTTTATGTCTGGAAATGAACGGTCGATATTTTGAACACCTTTTATAAATATTTTGCTTTCATTTTATGTTATAGTTGATATGTGATTTGAAAACTCTAATTAAAAAACAACTAGCAATAAACTCATTTCTACCTATGATCTGATTGAAGCGAATTTATAGGACTGAATTGCGTGTAAAAACCGATTATTTCAAAAAACAAATTGCATTGCTAAAATATAGTTTGTTGAGGATCATGAGGCAAAACATTTAATTAATTTAAACAAATTAATTTAACAAAAATCAATCGGATAGGATCAGATGGGGGGCAGCATGTGTTACATCCCCTAAACTAGGAATACAATCCTAAGTACTTCACAATCACAGCGAAACATGAAGGTGGATTGATTCAAGTTTGGGATTGTTTTCCTGGTCCTGGATACTCATAAAATTGAGCAGATTATGAATCGGGTCCCATGTAAGAATATTATCAAGACCGTATTGCTACCGTATGTTGTAGTTAATTTGTGCTTGGTTAGATTTAAATTCTGTGTCAAAAAATGGCCTTTCTTTAGCCCGGATCTTACTCCGATTGACAACTTTTCCAATGATACTAAGACGGTATTGAGAAAAAAAACAATATTGTCCATTTATTCAAAGCTGTGACACAAGTGTAGTACTCCATTCTTAAGAAACGTTGTCAGGTACTAATTATGTCTATGTCAGATCATTGCTTGGAAGTACAGAACAAATGCTCCCCGACTCGGTACTAGTGATTTGAAGTTTTGTTTGTTTATATTTTTAATATGGTTATTTGTTTATGCACAAAATTCTTAATTATATGTCCGAGAAATTTGTTGACTTTCTTGTGAAAGTTTTTTTTTAATTTTTAATTATTGCAATTTTCTTAAAATTTGCATTATTGACCTTTCGTATGACCTAATAAAAGTGGTTAAAAAAATTGTTTTGATGTTTTTTTGTTTATTTTCAAGGAATTATATTTTCCATTTTTTACATGTGATTTTTAATTCTTCAGCCGCCAAAGTATACAAATCGACGAAATATTTATGTTTTCCAATATCGACTTTCCTGGTATACAAAATTTCGATGGAATATCGCGTTATTTTCCAAAAATACCAATATAAAATCACATTTTTAATTCGAAAACCTTGCATCTTGAGAACTTAGCCATTACGGACCCGTTTTATCCTAAACTTGTGGTTTAAAAGTTCGTCCAATATTTGCTCCTTTAAGATTGTTTACACACTTTGTTAAAACCCTATACTAGATAAACATTACCAAACATTGTACTAAAAATGATTATAGGATTTAAAAGAAGTTGTTCATTTGCAATATACAGATTATTCCGGCTCTGCAATGTTGAAAAACCACATTGAAGAAGACACTGAAACTAACAAGCAATTAAATTCATAGTGAAACGCAACAACGGTCAACTCAAAGTAATTTGGTATACAAGCCTCTGTAGGATAAAATCCAGACTAAAGATCTTGAAATTTTCTTAAGCGTTGACAAACCACTTGTGTTTGATCGCAATATTAACTGAAAGTACCAATCATGGAAATAATCGTCGAAGTGGACACCTGGAAACCAACAAGGAGTCACATTATTGGACATGATCAGCGTGACAGGAATAACAGTCACAAGTCTTATGATATTCATTTGCTTGCCAATGGTGAGGCAAGTCCGAACATTCTATATATTGCAGTGTTAAAAAATGTTTTTTTTACCAAAGTTCGGAATGGTGAATGAGGGTACTTCAGAACATAAACCGAATAATCCCGTCACTTTCTGAGAATATTAAGATCGAACCAGGGGCTCCTATATAACATATTGACTGGGAGGGATTTGGAAAAGACTCTCTATTTACAGTTACAGTTTCTCTTGTTACAGTTCCAGATGTACCTGGTGTCGCCCATTTAGAAAGAGGGAGGAAAAGACTAAGCATTTAGTCTTAAGTCTGTTTCGATTTCCAAAACTAGGCACTAAGTGGAACTTGTAAGAGTAAATATGTCTGCGCATGGGTTAATGTAAAGAAATACTGTAATAGTAGTGATTTATGATTAAAATGATGGTGGCCAATGCTACCCATTCAAGGAGGATTAAAATACAAGCCAACAAGGTGAAAATAGAGCGGTGTCATAATTCTCAAAAAGAACAAAGACAGAATGTTGAAATTTCTTACAACATCAACGGCCAATTGCACTTCTATGTGGGGCAAGTTAAGATAAGATTGCGGAACAGTCATAGAAAAAAAGCAAGCTTTAAACTACATGAAGGAATGGTTGATAACTTAGAATTTGCGGTTAACTGTGCCAAGTGCAGAGCCACGTTGATAGTCAGATATCGCGATGGCCTCCCAGATCCACTAGAATCTGATGATTCATAGAATACACGTAGGCATTATTTGGAACTAGAACTGAATGAACCTCCATGTAAAAAACACTGTTTCTAAAGATAAGAGGGACGCTGCTTCACTATTACATTCGTTGTTCAACAAGAGAAGCCATCTGCGTAATTCAAAAGAAGCGGCTGCAGCTAACAAAGTTCATGGTGCGACCGTTTCTATTACTGGTATCCGCTGCATGGAGATGAAAAAATTCGTATTAACATAGTCAGAGCTAAAGCCGGAACACATTCCGATGACTGACTTCGAGCTTTTGGTCAGCTACGCTCCCGATCCTGAACCAAAGCAATCCTGGAAGCTGCAGGTCTCGCAGCTATCTCAGCAAGCAGCGGAATGACAGCAGTTTTCGCGTACAACAGTATGGGCAACATCCCCCGCAATATGTCAGGCCGGAGCCACTAGAATTGGCGGGCCTTGAAATGTTTTTAAGGGAAAGCGAGCCCCAAAGTTGACAGCCTTACAGAATCGACTGAAGATTTATATGCCTCGGGCTCGGAATAAAAAAAAAATGGTATTATATGGGGTAAAAATGCCACACGAGCTGGAAACATGGCAGTGTATCGTTGGGATGAGGGATAAAAATAATATAAACGAAGTAAAGTCCGTGATATTAAATCAAACTAACGTAATAAACCTTACTTCTCGCACCGTGAAGAAAGGGATACAATGCTCTTTAATTTGAAAACAAGGGAAAAAATTTTTGATGGAATAGTAGCAGTGTGCTTTAAGCAGCTTGCGGAGTGAAAGTTTTTACGAGTTTACTCTTTCAATCATAAACAATAGGGAAATTTTGCAATATTAAGTTTTTATGGGACATATTTCTTTATTAGTTTTGGTCGTTAACGTGTGCACAAAAGCACCATGGTTAAAGACAATACCTATAAAGTTACCAGTGCCTATTTTATGAGCTCATCGAAGTCAGCTCCAAGTTTGCAAATGCATTTAGTATTTTTTTTGAACGTTAACAATAATAAATTTCTACCGATTAAGCTTAACAAGGCTTTGCGTTCGCATAACAAATTTCATCACAAAACCTTATTACCTACATTGCGGGCACACTTATGTATGGCCAAAGAGCAGATAAACTGTCCTAAAATAGAATACCACGAATCGTAATGCACATTATTCTGTAATATTTACTTACAAATATTCTCGGCCATTAAGTCCTACTTAAACATACTCTAATCGACCAAAATGGACCGACGTCTGAACATAAAACTTCATTTAGCATGTTAAAACAAAAGAGTGGAATACTCTTGTCGGGGCGCACCCAACTTATTTATACCCGTAATTACGCACTTAAAAATCCATTACATAAAACGTTCGATGAAACATTTAGCCTTAATGCCATATGGTTTGGATAAGATATGAAGTTAAGAAGAGACTAGACTGAGTATTAGATGCTCAACTATCCCGTGTATCGTTGCAGAACTTCAAGGCTTCACTAAGCGAGCGTAAGCTCGGCATTTTTAGTAGTGTCGACACTGGCTGTAAAAAATTTCAATTTTTCTCTGAAATACTCTACCTGCTTATTCAGGTTAGTTCAGGTTAGGCATTGGAGCATTCCTCGTCTACGTTAGGACTATTAATCAATTATTTGAAAATATCACGGGGTTTTGGCTCTAAATTCCTCCTGAGATAAGTGTGAGAAAACGGTAAAGGGCCGTTATGAATCCCCTCGCATTTCTTGTTTATGTTAAGATCATTAATCGGCATTATCTGTAAGTGGTACAGACTTTTGGTCGCGAGTTCTCCCCAAGATTGGCGTAGGGTTATTTAGAAGTTCTTTTAGCGTAGGTGAGAAAAGTTTTGGTATCCACGCGAAACTTGGATGGTGTTCTGGGCGCTGATATCGGGTTGTATCAGGAATTCCGTTTTTGGGTCACGGGGGGTAAAGAAATGCTTCGAGAACTTAATTCGTTTTTTCCCCCCACCTTCCAACCACGGACCTTGCAGGTGTATTACTGATAACGCTATTAAGAGTAATTCTTCGATACAAGGTGTCCCTAATATAACTCGGATAAACCTGCAACATTCGTAGTTAAATTAAAGTACACACGATGTTGTTTTTTCCTGGGGTGAGGCCCTGTTTTTCAACTTTTAGCTTCCTTGTGATACATTCCCCATTGTTCCTATCCTAAAATTTGAACTATCTGAGGGATTTAGGCAGTTTTGCAATTTTTCTTGTCATGCGTCGTTTTCTAATCATCATATTTGCAAAATTATGGCACCATACTGGACAATTTGAATTGCTGACTTCAGTCTCTGTGAGTTCTTTCAACCAGCTGTCAACGTGAAAACGACCTTTAGATAGTACTCACATACGAAGTTGCAGCACGAATATTTTTCTTGAATTATTTAGTGCGCTAAAAGCTATTTTACGCCCTCAGAAAGGTTTCACAGAACAAATGGAGACTGAAGTTTCCTTATGTTCCCGCCAAACAGAAAAGGTTAGAAATTAAGTACTAGATACTGTCGCGAACAACTCGGAAGCAGCGACAAATGAGAAAAAGTCGCAGGAGGGAAAAATTTTTCTAAATTCATCAAAAGAATTCAAATTTTAGGATTGTCAGTGACGTATCCCAAATTACTTAACGGTGGGAGAAACAGGCTTGACCGCAGGAAGCCTAACATCTTACAGACGTTAAAAATATTTTGACAAGGCCAACATGCATACTGTAAACCCGGATACATTTTCTCAATTTGAATTAAATATTTCAAAAACTAACACCTATGGGAAGAAACAAAAAGAAAACTTTGAAATTTCAATACCCTGTGTCTCGTTAATGAAGTACATGCCCGTTCGTAGTTGTATTAACATTTCAATAGTTCGTCCTAACTTAGACTAATCTCTACTTTTATTAAGGGATATATTCCGCTAAGAAATTTCAATTGAATTCTCCATTAAAATATATTACCTTTACCAAAAATTACCGGTAATCATTAAAAAAAACATCACAGCAAGCAGTAAACCGTAAACGTGAAACATTGGTTAAGCCGGTTACTGTTACATACAAATATTTGACATTCATCATAGATTACAGATTAATTTATCCAAGAGTCTGTGATGTTCAACACCTACTCGACCTTTTTTTAATGTTCACTCTGTATGCAGCGAGAATTTAGCCACAAGCATGTCACCTATAGCATGCTACTTTTCTCAAACGATAAGCTTAAATAAAAGAACGAGTTTTTTCGATGGTTCGCGAAGGAACCTCAGAAACTAGTACAGATATACAATCGATTATCATTCTTACTTTGACATATCCGCCGACAGTCTCGTCGATAAGCCCTATAACTTTGATGACAAAACTAAAATTTTAACTATCTAGATTATCTCCCGATGTTGTTAACGGGCAATAATATAGAAAATAGATAAATCGTCGACAACTTTGCTTTTTTCTAAATCGAACATCCTGTTTGTCTGCAGAATTGAAGAACGTGATGATTTAAAAACATACAGTGTGTCCCTAAAAGATCTGTAGAAAATCCTACCGCAATGTCCAAGGTCGACTATGCAACCAAACCTTGCCTTGCATCAAAAGTTAATGGACTCAAAATAGACGACCTCAATATTGATTTTTTCAGTATTTTTTCATTTTCTTTTTGAAATAACACTTGTTGATCGACATCTCATATTTAAATATTTTTAGGGAGCAACAAATCGGAATCAATCTACATTTTAATTGTAAAGTTTAAAGGGCACTGTTGACGTTATGTCCGCCAGTTTAAGGAAGCACAACTTTAAAATACTTTAAAATCCAAGCACACCTATTTGGGAGATAAAAGCTAAAAGATTGATTTCGTTATAATCTTATTTTTGATATAATTAGATTCGAGATTTGGCCCACTGTTTATTAGTAAGTGCCTAGATCCACTTTTCATAAAAAATTTACATTTTTTAGCTTTTACTAGTTTACTATTACTACAACTGTGCATTTATGGTGGTTATTTTTGTGTTGCTATGAGATGTTACACTAGAAGTAATGCCTTGATAGACTAATGAGACGAAGATATCCGGTGTTTCTAATAAATCTCCATTTGCGGAAGTGTAAAAACACTGGATAATTCATACTAAAAACAGATCGTTTCTTTAATGTGAGCTGAAAAGACCGTAAAACATGTTATGAAGTACACGAAATTTAATTAAAGCAACGTTTTGTACAGAGTGACAAAAACGTTGCGTTCCTTTAAGGAGACCGAATGTAGCGCCGAGGGTGTCCTCCATAATGTATGTGCATGTGGTGTCCGTATTCAAACAGAATTCGATTCCTCACCCATAAAAGTCAGTGTGCAAGCTCTTAAATATGAGGTTTTGCTCACATACAATACCTCCAGATGAAAAAATACCACAAAAACTTCATCTTTGACATCCTATATTTCGAAAGCCATAAACTTTAATCAAATTCCCTCTTCGTAAATCAATGATGTATGCATGCATCTTTTAGGGACACCCTGTATAAGTTTTTGATATCTAGTTCAGTCACTTTTGAAATCAAAATCAAACCCTTTATTCCAAGTCAATCTCAGGATAAAATTAAACTTGAATTTCCAAATTCTAGATTAATTTTTTTTTGTCAGAGACTTCATTGATCAGGTCCAACAGAATTTTTCTGATACAGACTGTGCGCAAAGTATTTAACCAAAACGTCCTTAAGAGAAGTTATGGCCATTTTAAAATGAGAGCACTCCAAATTTACGAAAGCAGGAGCGAAAGTACGAATGTATATATTAATAGATGTGGATAATGCCTTTTATCATATATATATATTTTTTCAATAGGGTATAAATTTATATTATTAATAATAAATTTAACTCTCAATTAATATAAAGTAATATTAATAAAAAATATTCAACAACTAGCCATGTTTTAAGGTCGTTTACACGCACCTGTTGCATGTTGGTTCCGCTACGACTCTCCATGTATGTTTAAACAAAGAATCAGTGTCTGCTATCACAGCTTTGATGGTCCTTTAGGGCCATATGGAATTCCATATGGAAATGCCAATGTCTCCTTTTATATTTAATATAAAAATACTGTTACTTTTGAAAAAGCTAATATGCTTTGTTGAAGGATTAAAATAAAACGTCTTAAAGTCCTCCAATTCTCAGGGAACACCTCTACCAGTAATCTCTAAAATCGAAATACGATTTTTTGACATAAAATAACTTAGTTGAAAAATTGGTGCGTTATCAAAACACACAATGTCAACTATTTTATTTCTATTTTTTTAATAGGTACTTTCACATTATTCCTTTTTTGACAGCATTTCAGCATAATTTCGTATTTCGAGTATTTTTATGTAAAGGCGACGTGAAACTGTCAGAGCTATGTCGGATTTTTATAAACAAAAAAATCTCTTCCCTCTTGATGTAAGGCAAGCAAGAAGTATGTGACGAATGCAAATCAAATTTGTAATCGATACAAGTTTAATGCAAAAATAATATTTATCTCGAGCAAGCTTTCATTTTTTAGGCTCTTATTTAATGCTTTGCAGATAAACTCAGAAGGAATGTTCCTTTTTTCGAAAATTCACTATCCGTTTTTTGCTATTGCATTTCGCACGATTTTGGCACTTTGTCGGATATCCATTTACTAGATGCACAAGGTTTTTTAGTTTTGAGAGTCAATTAAGACAACGATTTTTGGTTTAAAGCCGTCACAATAATAAAAAAAAATATTATAACTAAGGGATCACGGTTACAAGTTTCTATTAAACAGTAATTATTTTGAACGAATAAATATATTAATGATGGCGATTAATAATCAAAACGAGAATGGATTATTCTCATTTTTTTAAAATATTTTTCTGCCTATTCGTCCATTGGGAAAAATTCAAAAAGAAAGTAAATTTGAAAGAATTGCAAACGTTCGAAATTGAAAAGTCGCCCTTCTTATTCTGTATTTGATTGCTTCCATTCTAGATTTAAATTGTGTATTTAATGCTAAAATGTCGACACGTCGATAAATGTCAGATACCGATCATGTAATAATAGATATATGTGAACTACAATTTCTTGGATACGAACGGCAACCGCCGCCTATTTGTCGATTTGTAAAATCGTGTATTAATGCACGATTCAGTACACAAGAAAGAGAAATGTCAACAAGGACATATTTTAGGAGTGATAGTATTCTAAAAAACAATTTAAAAAATGCTAATAGACGCATAATCAAAAAAGCACCTTTTTCGATATAGGGGTGGCAAAATTTTACATTTTTTCTCGTATTCTGCGATAATTTTGGAAACGTTTTAGGAAAAAACGAGTTAATGCAATTCGTCAGAAATCTAAACAAAATTATTGAAATAGCCGGAGCTCAGTCAAGGCATCCTAAATTACACATCGGAATATACAGACTAGACTTCGTTAATGTGCCTCGATAAATATTTTTGCAAATTCTACGAAAACGGCGAAAGACACAGAAATACCGCACGAGATCAAAAAGATAACCGGTACATACAGTGCTCCAAAAAAAGATACAAAGCATTGAACGATATGTGACCCAAAAAAGCATAACATCCACAATATGGCTACCGATCGTTTTGATATTTTTAAAATACGAAACTTTGCCATTATGTACAGTAATGGCCAAAAGTAGATAGACAAACAGAATGCTTCAATTATATCGTGCATATGTTAATCGATCGGTTTCCTATGCATGTATGAATATTTGTCGCAAAAGACGTTATAAGAAATAATAAACAAATGTTGGTGAAGTTACTTTATTGTCAATTAAAAAAAAAATCTTTGGAATTCACCTGGTCAAAAGTAGATAGACGTGGTAAAAACAGTTGAATTTACTTTAAATTCTTAAGATATCAGAAAACTAGTAGTAAAATTTGCATTTGGTTTATAGTCTACAACGTGCCTCGTGGTGTAAAAGTGTCCACTGATTTGAAAGAACGAATTGTTAAAGCTTTTAATGAGGGTGAACGGCAAGTGCAAATCTCCCGCATGTTCGATGTTAAAAAAGGCACTATTTGGGCTATAACGAAAAGATATCAAAGAATTGGATCAATTAACCCGAAACTAAAAACTGGACGACCAAGGAAGCTAAGTAAAAGAGATGTGCGGAAAATAAAGACTATTTGTTCGAAAGATCCATTCGTGTCTTCTGAGAAAATTCGATCTGAGCTGGAAGTTTTCCGAGTTTCTGTGTCTTCAAGGATTGTAAGACGAAGACTAGTCGAAGAGAAATTATTTGTTCGCAAGCCAGCAAAAAAAACACTTTTCAGTAAGAAAAATCGGAAGGCCCGAATGGAATTTGCCAAACAACATATTCGTTGGCTGAAACAGGATTGAAAACGAGTTTGCTGGAGCGATGAATCTAAGTTCAATTTGTTTAATTTCGATGGCATTCAATACGTTAGACGTCCCACTGATCAGCGATTAAACCCTAAATACACCAGACCCACGGTTAAGCATGGAAGAGGATCGATAATGATATGGGAATGTTTCAGCGGTTTTGGTATTGGTCCACTACATAGAATAAATGGAATCATGGACAGATTTCTGTACCGGGAAGTACTTCAGAATGTTATGTTACCTTACGTTGAAGACAATTTACCCTTAAGATTCCATTTTCAACACGACAACGACCCCAAACATTCCTCAAAGTTAGTTAAACGGTTTCTTGAAGAAGAAAAAGTACCGATTTTGAAGTGGCCGTCCCAGTCGCCCGATCTGAATCCCACAGAAAACCTGTGGCAAATTGTTGACCAAGGATTGAGAGATGAAAATTATTCAAATTGCGATGAACTGTTTATTAAAATACAGGAAAAGTGGCAAAATATTGATCCAGCAATATTAAATAAATTGATTGAATCAATGCCGCGCCGATGTCAGACAGTCATTGACAATAATGGGTGTTTTGCCAAATATTAGTGCCTTGGGAAAGGTTCCAATTGATTTTTTAAATAATTTAAAGGAAATTGTGATATTTTTATTTTCATTTTTAAATTGTCTATCTACTTTTGACCAGGTGAATTTCAAAGATTTATTTTTTTATTGACAATAAAGTAACTTTACTAACATTTGTTTATTATTTTTCATAACGTGTTTTGCGACAAATAACATACAGTGGCGAACAAAAGTATGGAATCGTTTTCTTCATTTTAGTCTAATCTCAAAATTTGTTGATTAAAGTGACTATATTAAGTTTTCTGCTTCTAAGATTTTGTTGAAAATGCCGAAGTGTGAATATTACAGTGCTGAGTTCAAGCGAACAATAGTGACCACGTACCCAAACGGAACAAAACAAGTTAATATTGCAAATGCATTAAATATACCTCGGGGAACTGTTCACAAAATAATTAAGAGGTATTTGCAAAGAGGAACAGTAGATCCAGCAATGAAATGTGGAAGACCTCGAAAAACAACCCGTAGACTGGATAGTGCAATCGTTAGAGAAGCTAGAGTCGATCCAAAAAAATCTGCTGTGGCGATAAAAAAGGAGTTAAAAGAGGAATTTGAAGATATTGATGTATCGGATATGACAATTAGGCGTCGGCTTATAAGTGAAAATCTTCATGGTAGACGTGCAGTTAAAAAGCCACTTCTTGCAAAGCGACACAGACAAGCGAGATTAAAATCCGCCAGACAACATAAGAATTGGACCGAACACCAATGGTCATTAGTAGTTTTCAGCGATGAAAGTAAGTTTCATTTGTTCGGCAGTGATTCTACAGGATATGTTCGAAGACCTACAGGACAAAGATATGACCCAAAATATTTAATTCCCACCGTCAAACATGGCGGTGGAAATGTGATGGTTTGGGGTTGTTTTACACGATCTGGTACTGGACCACTAGTGAAAATAAATGGCAAAATGGACTTCAAGATGTATTGCGACATCTTACAAAATCACCTCCTGACATTTGAAGAAGATCTACCGTTGGCATGGATTTATCAACAGGATAATGATCCAAAGCACACCTCGCGATTAACTAAAAATTGGTTTTTAAAAAACAAAATACGGGTGTTGGAATGGCCGTCACAATCGCCTGATATAAATCCGATTGAAAATCTGTGGTACTATTTAGATAATTTCCCAGCCAATCTTTATTAATGGCGTGAAACTTCCATATTGCAATACCGCAAAATATCTTGGTATGACACTGGACACTAAGCTCAGATGGAAGGAACATATCAAGAAAAAACGGAATGAACTCAATATTAAATTCAGAAAAATGTATTGGCTACTTGGCCGTAACTCCAAGCTATCAACATATAACAAGCTTATGGTATACAAGCAAATTCTAAGACCAGCATGGACCTATGGAATACAACTGTGGGGCTGTGCTAGCGTTTCTAACATCCAAATAATCCAAAGATTCCAAAACAAAGTACTGAAGTGTATCGTGAATGCACCGTGGTATGTGCGTATATGTGATCTTCATCGCGATTTAGGGGTTGAGATGATTTCGGAAGTAATTGGTAGGTTTGCCGATTCGCATCAAAACAGACTTCAAAACCACGTCAATAAAGAAGCCTCAGGTCTTCTTAGTGCGAAATATCGTACTAGAAGACTCAAAAGAACGGAACCTTTTGAACTTGTTAAGTGAACGAACAATAAGTCATCCCGAGGGGAATAACTTAGTAGTAGCAGCGTAGCTGTAGTAAAATAGGATAGAACAAAATTGATCGTTAGTTATGTAAACTAGTTTTAATTGTAGTGGGTTCTGTTAGAAGTGGGCATGTAAATGCAAATACTGTAAACGAACCTCATAAAAAAAAAAAAACTATTTAGATAAGATCAGATCCAAAAACTTTAAAAATCGCGATGAATTTTGGGCAGTATTGGAGGAAGAGTGGAAGGCGATTCCCAGGGACCTCTGTACAAAGCTTGTTGACTCTATGAGACGAAGAAGTCAAGCGGTAATTGATGCCAAAGGGTATCCAACGAAATACTAAAACTTTTGAAAAACCTTTTAATAAAATAGTACATAATATAATTTATTTTCAACAATTTGTAATTAATGTTTCCATACTTATGTTCGGTCAATTTATAGATTTTTCACAATATTGTTTTTTTTTTAGACTGATAAATATATTTATTATTAGTTATGTACATATTCTAGATATAGCAGATATTCCAAAAAAGGACTTTATTCTTGACGGATATTTATTGTTACGTGTTGAAGAAAATTGCTTTAAAAAATAGAAAATGTTTCCATACTTTTGTTCGCTACTGTACATGCATAGGAGACCGATCAATTAACGTATGCACGATTTAATTGAAACATTCTGTTTGTCTATCTACTTTTGGCCGCTACTGTATATAAAAAATGGAACGTTATTGTCCGTGGGTCTATCAACATTTTTAAAACTTATTTGCAGAGTGCTACCGCCCCCTGAAATATGGTTTGTTACACCCTGCATTCACCTATAACCTGATGAAAAATAGACATGTTGGGTTTGTGATAGGAATTTGATATGACCTAGTTTCACCTATTGTAAGCCTGCATTTAAAGACTTTTACATGATTCTGCATTACTTCTTCGAGACAATATGTAAGGGAAATCTTTTTAGTATATTTATTTAACAGGCGACAGATAAAAACTGCCAATAAATTCAAGGGAACAAGAGAGTTCACGGAAACATAGAAACAGCGAATTTTTTGCCAGGGAAATAACATACACACAGTTTAACTTGTTCGGACACTTTTCTGGCAAGCCACTCCTCAAATATTTGCCAAATGGGTCAGTTACAATTTTCAAATGGATTTCGGGTGAATTTTTCGTGAAGTTATGTATAAGGTGTGACAACAGCGGTACCAATTTAAGGTCCCCTAGAAACTGTTTCATAGGATATTCTATAAAGATTATTGTTTTTCATACGTAAGGCAGAGTTACTGTTGCTGAAGCAAATCAGTTGATACTGCCCTTTCGAAAAACAATCGAATTTTATCGTCAATTTAACAGGCATGTACCTTTAACGCAGGATAACGAATGGGCCGACCGAAACATCGGGTTTGTGCAACCCTTAATTTAAACTTTAAAGTAGCTACTCATCCGGTAGTTCATTTATGTGCCTCACTTGCTGCACTATGGAGCCCGCACATATAATTCTTATGTGCGGCCAACCGTGTGATGCTTTGGTCGTGAGGTGATGGCTGGTCCTTTGAGCATTAATATTTGCAGCCGTATGTTCACAATTCAATTTTAACCAACATCAAAATCAGTGTTCACCGTCTAATAATCTTGTTCCCCTTTTTGTACCCTCTAAAATTGCTGGTTGAATAAGATTTCTCAGTAGCATAAGTTCAGCATACTGTAGTTCGTCGTCTTCTGTTGTTGCATTTTCCTGTCCCCTTCCAAAATTACTCTTCGAATTGTTGGGAGTACAAATTAATTCGGTCCGTTTTTCGGTGTTAAAAAATGCATTTATTTGTAAACAAAATGAATGAACAAATTAATTAAAATATCAGCCATTGCTGGTTATTACTTTTTCCCATATCTGCGGCAATTTTCGAATTCCATATCGAAAAAAAGATTCATCTTTGGAGGCAATCAAAGTTTGAAGCCAAATTTCGATTTCTACGAGAGAAGTGAACCGGTGACCTACCAAAACGTGCTGCATTCTTCGAAACAACCAATAATCCGAAGGAGCAACATCCGGAGAATATGTGCGGTAAAACATCCCATTTTAACTTTTCCAAATAATTTTTGACAACTTTAGCGACATGAGGTCGAGCGTTGTCATGAAGAAAAACAACTTTATCATGTCTTTCTTCATATTCCGGCCTTTTTGGCCGTCTGGATTTTGGAATTGGAGTCGACACCGATCGCCCGCAATGGAATCGCCAGGTTGCAGTAGCTCATAGTAAACAACTCCCCTTTGATCCCACCAAATACACAGCATGATCTTCGAACCGTGGATGTTTGGTTTTGGTGTTGATGTTGAGGTGGATGGCAACGATTGTCCGGGCTTAGCATAGTATTTTTTCTTTTTGGGGTTGTAGAATATCCACTTTTCGTCCCCCGTTACTATCCCATGCAAGAAACCTCTTCTTCGTTGCCTTTGAAGGAGTTGTTCACAAGTGGATGATCGCCTTTCAATGTCTCTTGGTTTGAGTTCATAAGGCACCAAATTCCCTTCTTTGTGAATCATACCCATGGCCTTTAATCGTACAGAAACAGCTTGTTGGGTTACTCAAAATGATTCTGCAAGCTCCTGTTGCGTTTGACTGTGATCTTCATCAAGTAATGTCTCTAAATCTGTGTCATCGAATTTCTTTGACTGTCCCGAACGGGGCCTGTCTTCAACACTAAAATCTCCATCCTTGAAACGTCGAAACCATTCCCTACATGATTTATCGGTTGGAGCAGTGTCACCGTAAACTTCCACAAGCATTCGATGGGCTTCAGCTGCGCTTTTCTTCCAATTATAGCAGAAAAGTAAAACTTTCCGCAAATGCTGCTTCGTTACCACAAAATTCGACATTTTTAACACAGTAAAAAAAACGGTTTTTGTGTACACTCCTAGACGATATAACCTGATATTATTAGCACATGTCTAACCTTTCTAAAACCACCAAAATCAGTTTTCACTGTGAACCATTCATAACAGCCGAAGCCATCTTTTAAAAACGGACCGAATTGATTTGTACTCCCAATAATCTTCTCAGTAGTATAAGTTGAATATACTGTAGTTCTTTGCTTTCTAATAGACTTGCTGCCTCTTTCTATTCTTTACAAAAATTATTCTTTCAATTAAGTATCTAAGCGGCGTAAGTTGAATACACTGCCGTCACTTACCTTCTGATCGACTTACTTTTTTTTGCTGTCTTTTATCAAAATTGGTCTTTCCATTAAGTTTCTAAATAATGCAAGATGGGTATGCTATTGTCCTGCTTTTTCAACAAAATAAAAAAATGAAAGCGAAAGTTCTGACCGTTAATTTCCAGATCCTGTAGTAAAGACGAAATAACTCTCATTTTAAAAATGATCTCTTCAAAACGTCAAATATTGCCCCTGTCAGTTGCATTTTCAATAGTAATTTTTGTTATCTTATCAGCTAATCGTAGACAAAATAGACTGTAAATCTCGCGTAGATTTTCCATATCCTCCTTGAATGATTGTCCTATCTACCCTTGTATAATATATTATTAACACACTATTTGTCGCCCTCGCCACGGCATGTGTGGGGCAGTTCAGAATGAATTTCTTAGCTTTGCCATCTATGCAATATACAGGGTGGATTTTTTGAAAGTATAAATGCTAATATGTTGAAAATTATGCAGGCAACGGCAGAATCCAAGAACGCATCTACCGTAATAATATGGTGGAGGAAGATGATTTAGAGTACGATAATAATCTCTCTATTCGCTCGTAAAACCACTCCAACCACTTTACGGTCCAAGGTACCGAAGTTTCTGGAACTGTACCCTCATATGTTTCCGATAAAGCCTAAAATGGAAAATCCACGAGTAAGGCACTTAGGCGGAAAATTAGATGATTTTCAATCAGGAATCAGTTAAAAGACCTCATAATTCGGTAAAAAAATTATTGCAATAAAGGTAAGATTTCCGCTTAATATTAATAATTTTTAATAATAAGTGTTTCTTATTTTCCATGCATGCATATAAAGGAAATTCGCGTTCTCGACGCACATTATTATCGAAAAATCAATAATAATGTTAAAGGTAAAAAATTAGATATTTTTCTTATCTCGGCAATTATAAATCTTTTTTTCTCCAGCAAATTGTCGAATCCTCTTTATTATCCGAGTTTCACTTCCTGCTTCTTCTCGAAAATTTTCAATCAAAACATGGTTTATTCAATTGCGGAACGGGTTGAAATCGTTTTTATTTCTGTTCTTGAGAGTTGTATTTTACGAACCACGAAAATATTTCGCCAGCGACATCCTGGAACAACCATTAATTCTTCCCACGTTAAGAAACTAATAAAGACATTTGAAGAAATCGGATATGTGGGAAATAAAAAAATAAGAAACCAACCTTCGAAATTCGGTGAGCTTTCTAAATTTGAAGTTGTCAGACAATCTGCCTAAAATCCATTATTATCTATCCGTCCAGCATCTACCTCAACAGGATTGACACCAGCATCAGTTCAAAAAGTTCTAAAATTACACAAATTTAATTCAAGCAAAATTCAACCTCATCAGGAACCGAATGAAGATTATTCAGGCCGATGAATTGAGTGTTGCGAAGTGATGCGAGCTTTGATCACCAACCAGCTCCGACTACTACAGAACGTTTGCTTCAGTGATGAGTGCATATTTTACTCGAATGTTATTCTCTATAGACACAATTGTAGAATCTGGAGTGTTTCAAGCCCTCGTGTTATGAGAGAAGGAAACACTTGATATCCACAAAAACTAAATGGTTGGGCAAAGATTCCCAGAGATGCTATCATAAAACTGTTGTTTATTAACGGTTATTTGAATGGTGAAATATGTCGTGATCTTTCAAAAAATGCTACTTAACTATTGATAATCTATGAGAGACAGAGAGAGAATCAGTAGGACAAAAATAGCGAATTATAATTAGATGAAATTTTACGAAGATTTTAACAAGATGGGGTATCGCCCTAATTTGTTTTACCCGTTACGCAGTGGTTGAAAAACAATTACCTCGCAAGATGGATGGGAAGGAGAGGAATGTTAGAATGGCCCTTGTTGGCTGGGATGCATTTGGTAGGCGATTGTGAGTTCATCATATCCTCCTTCATATTACGGTAGACGTGTCTTTGAATTTTTTTATTGCCGGCATAATTTTTAAGATATTGACATTTATACTTTTAAAAAATCCATCCTCTAATATGAATGATGAGAAATATGGCGTCAAGAGTGTCTTTTACTACCATTTTTAACTCAAATCCCAATTTGAAGCGTTATTGTAAATACGATTTTATGCTCATTCCGAATATGTAAAAACACCTAGAACCTTATATTATATACAGTGGTGGCCATAGAAATAGGACCACTTCAAAAATTTTTATTTTTTATTTTTATCAGTAAAGAGATAAAAATTAGAACAAAAAGAACTAGAATACATTAAATAGTAAAGAAAACAATATACAAAAATATAATTTAACGAAAAATAAATAAAAGTCTTCAATAAAACAATAAAAATAAAATAAATTTGTGGTCATAAAAATAGGACCGGTAAAATATTATCAAAAAAAAAAGAAAAAAAAACGAAAATTGCAATTGAATATGGCCTAACGTTTAATATTTGGTTGCTTCTCCCTTTTGGGCAATCACTGCCTTTAATCTTTTAGGTATTGGTTTTATTAAACGCTGGCAGAGCTCAACAGGAATAGCTTCCCATTCCCGTTGGACTATGGACCACAGTTCTTCTTTATTTTTGACCTGATGTCTCCTCACAGCAGCCTTGAGGCGTACCCAAAGATTTTCGATGGGATTCAGATCCGGCGATTGTGAAGGCCATGGCACAACAGAAATTGCTTCATTTTGAAAAAATTGTTTCACTCGCCTAGCCGTATGTTTCGGATCAGTATCTTGTTGATATTTCCAAATTAATGGCATTTCTTCCGAAGCATATAGAAGCATAACATTTTTCGTTATTTTAAGGTATTTCTCTTGGTTCAGGATTCCTTTTATCCAATAAATAGGACTAACACCGAACCAAGAGACGCAACCCCACAATTTTATATTATCACCTCCATGTTTAAGGGTTTTTAGAGTATATTTTGGAAGCAATTCCTGTTTTGGTGGTCGCCTCACGTACAGTCGATCATCCGAACCAAACAAATTAATTTTTGTTTCATCCGAAAAAAGAACGTTTTTCCACAATTTTATGTTGTCATCTTCGTTTTCAAAACGAAGATGATTTTTCGCACATTTTATTCTTTTTAATTTGTTTGTGTTTGATAACAACGGTACCTTTCGAGCCACTCGGCCATGTAAATGAACTTCCAGCAATCGTCTTCGGATAGTTCTAGAACTTATTTCCAATTTTATGTCCTTTTGAAGCTCTTTGGAACTTAAGAAAAGTTTTTTTTTTTGATTCTCGCTTTATTCGGCGGTCGGTCAAAATGGTTGTTTTCCTCTTACGACCGCGATTTTCTTGTTGTTCTTCGTGTTTGAGGGCATTTATTATTAACGTTTTCGATCTTCCTAGTTTTTGAGAAGTTTGACGAAGGGAATTGCCCTCATTTCTAAGTGTTTGTATTCAAATTCTTTCAGTTAAAGAACAGTGGTTTTTACGCCCCATCTGTTTGTATATTAATTATTAAAATGCATCAAAATGCTTCGAAATAATTAATTAGACTTACCTTTCAATTGCTATTGTAATGAATGAGGAATTATGAAAGTTATTAAAAAATAACGAGCTTTTAATACACTGGTCCTATTATTATGACCACCTTAGTTTTGACTGTCTGAACGAAACAGGGGAAGTACAATTCTAGTATAAGGTAATTCCCCTGGTTTCTATTGGCACACATAATTACCAACCTTGTAGAAATTTAGGACTCTATTTCGAACGAGATAGAATAACTTTCAATAAACATTTTTTCCATATTCAAAACTGAACCAGTAGTGGTCCTATTTCTATGGCCACCACTGTATGTATAATTGTTACACGTGAAAAAATGGAAAACAGTGAGCATATTACATGATAAAAATTCAAATTTTTATTTACAAAATTGCGCGAAAGTTTGGACGAACCACTTTATAGAGACACTCAAACTCCAATTCTACAAACCCAAAAGCATACTAACAAAGTACAGGTTGTAGAGCTTAGGAGAGTCAAAACGGTAAATTGTAACTAATTAGGTAAACCGTTCAAAACTTGATTCTTCACTAGTCACATATTTTTCCTGAAAACTCCCGATAATGTTTTCTTTGTGTGATACGTAATTTAATTGGAGATAAAAGATACTTCCAAAATAGTACTAAATAAAATCACGTATGTATTTAAAAACGAAAAAAAAAACAAGGTCATTATCTTACAAGCAAAATAGTAGGAAAAATGTATTAATATTTGTATATTAATCTCGATAAACTAATATTTCGCACTATTTTTTTTAACTTACAATTTTCCATTTTCTATTAGCGTTGATAACACAGTTTTGAATTGTAGTTTATTTTTTTAATTTAGCAAATTCTGTCTCATTTAACCCATCTTCTAACCGGAACGGTTTAGGCAATAGCAATAGTAAACCATGGTAATTGGACCAGTCTGTATAGCTAATATTATTTTTGATTAGGAATTCCCGTGTTTAAATTTCTCACCTTATTTTGGGACACTCCATGCCAGATTAGAGGCGAAAGGAGCCAAAGAAGGCCTGAAATGAATGTTTAGTGCCATCTGAAAAACTTCGACTTTATATTGCATATTCATTGTAAGCACAAGGAATTCGAACTGTGACCGAACACCTTATTTATTTAAATTGCTCTGTACTATTTGTGTTAAGAACTGAAAATAGCCCTTTTCTATGTGGTTGTATGTACAATTTGCTCGTATGAAATTCAGATTGTTGAATTAATTCAGGTAGTTAGACTAACCTAAATTTTACAAAAAAAAAAAAAATGTCCAACTTGTGATTATGATGCTTTGCTTATCTTAAGTCTTATCTTTTTAAAAGAAAAACACTTCGACTAAGCAAAAACGATCACAAATAAGGCCACAAAGCTTTCTGTTTTTAAAATCAGCCATACGAACCATACTTAATAAAATAATAACATTTAAAATGTTCCACTGCAAAAATGGAAATTTTATATCATTGCTGTATTGTTCTATATCAAAACATATTTGTGGAAATATTTTTAAATTTTCCAGTTTACAATGCACGTAACGGCATGTATACAATTTTTAAATAAATACAGGGTGGGGCACCGAGAGCGCCTCGGGGTATTACGTCCTTATTAATAATTTGATCGAAAATTGTTTTTAGAGGTGTATGTAGGACCTTACAAGGTACATTTTAAAAATATTTTCATTTATACAGGGTGTATATAAAAAAGATATATTTCAAACATATATATTTTTTAATGGAACACCCTATATTTTGTTACGTATTTGGGATTATAAGAAGAAAATAGTACAAGTTTGTATAACACACATTAGGTCTAAAACAATCGCTTCTCGAGAAAATTTAGAAAATATAAAAATGCAAGGATTAAGAAAAACATTTTTTGCTAGGTGAAATGAGTTACTTGGCAATTATTTTTTTACTATTACTTCTTAAGTACAAATTAATCTTCAAACTAGAATGAATTATTTACTAAACTGATATACAGGGTAAGCAAAAAGAGTGGTCAAATTTTACTTCCTTATAATTTAGCATAACTTTCTTATTTCAAATGGAATATATACATTTTTATGTATTATTTAGAATTACTAATTCATTCCCTTTCAACTGATACTATAGTGTTCTATACCTAACTTTTACCGTTTTCCTATAATATGAAATTTTATTTAAGTTTCAATAATAACATTAAATAATACAAATTATTGTCAGGTTATGGCTTGGATTGGTTGCTATGGTTATTAAAGAAAGCTAATTATAAAGGACGAATTTTAAAAGTATTTATTACAGTTTAACAGATTAGCAAAAAAATTTAAAATTTATAATACATACAGTAAATGTTCAAAATGATAGCCATCATTTTTAATACATAATTGAATACGTTTTTGAAAAGAATATTTCACTTTTGATAACATGTCTGGTGTTATTTCTTTGAATGCATTTTGAATTCGAATTTTCATGTCCTCCTTTGTTGTTCGTGGTAATTTCTACACTACATCTTTAATGTAGCCCCACATAAAAAAATCCATATTGGTACGATCGGGCGATCTTGCGGGCCACAACTGAGAACCACTTCGCCCAATCCGTCTTCGGGGAAACATGGTGTTCAGAACTTCTCTCACATCTCTATGAAAATGTGCGGGTGCTCCATCTAACTGAAACCACATTTTTCTTTTAACTGTTAATGGTGTTTCTTCCAATAATTCTACAAGTCTATTTTCAATAAAGTCTTTGAACACTTGTCCAGTTAAATTGCCTTCAAAAAAGTAAAGTCCTATAACGGAAGTATTTAAAATTCCACTGAAAATTAAATAAAATTTCATATTATGGGAAAACGGTAAAAGGTAGGTATAGAACACTATAGTATCAATTGAAAGGGAATGAATTAGTGATTCTAAGTGATACATAAAAATGTATACATTCAATTTGAAATAAGAAAGTTATGCTAAATTATAAGGAAGTAAAATTTGACCACTCTTTTTGCTTACCCTGTATATCAGTTTAGTAAATAATTCATTCTAGTTTGAAGATTAATTTGTACTTAAGAAGTAATAGTAAAAAAATAATTGCCAAGTAACTCATTTCACCTAGCAAAAAATGTTTTTCTTAATTCTTGCATTTTTATATTTTCTAAATTTTTCTCGAGAAGCGATTGTTTTAGACCCAATGTGTGTTATACAAACTTGTACTATTTTCTTCTTATAATTCCAAATACGTAACAAAATATAGGGTGTTCCATTAAAAAAAAAACATGTTTGAAATATATCTTTTTTATATACACCCTGTATAAATGAAAATATTTTTAAAATGTACCTTGTAAGGTCCTACATACACCTCTAAAAACAATTTTCGATCAAATTATTAATAAGAACGTAATACCCCGAGGCGCTCTCGGTGCCCCACCCTGTATAGGGTGGCGAAAATAAAAACCTGTTCGATTCTCGTCGAGACCCCCATCTTGCTTGCGTTAAAAACCCCAAACCTATGAAGATATGTATGTCGGAGGACGCGGTCGGTATTTGAATTTTATATTCATTATAGTAAGTAGTTCCCTTGGTGCGACTTTTAGGAACGCCATCTCGGTAAGTAGGACTGAAGGTAAGACACTTTATTCTGGAAAAACGTGCTTATTTCAAATACCCCGTCTGCTATAAACAAATTCCAGACTACTTGAGAAAATGGAAACTTTTTTGCTGTTTAATTTATTCCCAAGCCGTTGCATTAAAACCGAATCAAAAGCTCCCCAAGAGCACAGGAAGACGAATTTTGGAGGATAATTTGAAATCGATTCGCTCCGATGGCTCTGGCAATTTTCAATTTTCGCCCCGGGGTCGCTTTTGATCACAAAACATTTGAGTCGTTTAGGGTTTGGCGAAGAAACTGTGACGAAAACTCTTTTAAGGGGGTCGTAAACCGCCCGGAAATAGATTACTCCGTCACGTTTTTGTGCTTTAGAAAGAGGAAACAGATTTTAATTTCGTTTTTAACTTTAAAAGTCCGGTTATTCATGTGGCTGATACCTACCCTAACCAGCGGCGATATTTGTTTATATTCCGTTACATTTTATGTGCAATAAAGGGCAAAGCGACGTAGCATTCCGCAAGAGTTGTTGGATTGAAATCACATTTTACCTGTAGAAATCCGTTAAGTTTGCAGAAACACAGCGGCGGTAACAAGATTACAGCTTCATTAGGTTTTATGGGCCTGTCTAAATATACCGAAATTAAGGGAGAACATGTGCGGCCTAATTCTCCCCCTCGTGCTCTTATAAGGTCGGAAATCTTAGACATGCATGTTACCTCGGGGAACATGGAATAACATCTAATAATTTCTCTCTAATAATATTTGAAGTGAACAAGAAACACTAAAGAGGAAATGGTGCAGATAGTAAATTCAAAGTCAAGGTGAAGATCTCAACAAAACCTGAAATAAATATGTTATAGTGTAAAAATCACTGAAGACTTGCGGGCTTTCTAAATTTTCTCATACAATTCCAGAAATAATCCAAAAACTAAATAATACACAGGGTGTTTAATTTAAAATATATAGGTCGATGTCAGGTTTGGAAAAAACAGTAATGGCGTAATTTATTTTTTAATAAAAAAAATTATCTAATTTAGCGATAAGTACTCCTTTCTTCATAATCTAGCCCATTAAGTTTTACAAATTATTCTGAAAATGGAGAAGGCAGATCATTTTGGGGTCGGGTCTCTTCAGTGAGACAGACTTTTTTATGGTCAACTACCGATAATTGCATCCTAAAACCTATATCTCTTGTTTCATGAAAACGCTTTTTGCCTATAAAAATAATATAGAAAACACCCCCACTTTGTGCTATTATCACCATTCCCAAACCTGATTGAAAATATTAGGAACTTTTTATATCAAAACCGAAGTAGATTTCAATCCTGTAAAATTTCTTAGGTTACGCCTATGTATTCATTCATATTATATTACTTTTCATTACCTGCTTATAGAAACGTAATTGTAATGTTACGACATGATTAGAACATTTGTTTATTTAGAAACAACCATCTCTTCGCACATTATGTCAAATTCATTGAATTATAGTTAACTACGACCAACGTCTGAGATCTGTTTAAAAGGCAAATTACCCTTAATAGTGTGTTTTAGACAAATTTATGTTATCAGTAGTACGCCTATGACTTCTTTGTAGTATAGTCTTAAGACCTTACTAAACTCACTTAGAACTGGTTTACATTCAAAGACATTTTTCTTATACGCAAAATCTGTATCATATTTTAACTCTAATTTGTACTCTTGTACTTTCGAGACTTTGATAAAAGTTTTGTATTTTTGCTCGTGTATAATTACTCTACACTACAATTCCAATCAAAGCAGTTCTCGACTAGTACCAATTATTTTCCCAAATATCCTAAAAACCATAATATATATGGAAAAAGTGAAACGGATTTTAAGGTAGTTATGCAATAGAGGTAGATGCAGTGGATTCTAGAGAGATTTAGGTATGTGGGTTTGAGTTTTGTGAAGGTATACTGCCAACATTTTTACAATAATTTGTAAAATCTGAAGGATTGGTAGTATATTATGTATTGAGATCAGTACTCTTAAGTGCATACGTCAGGCGGTAAGGAAAAGTGAAACATTTTTGCTGATTTGCTACTGGTTAACAACTCGCTGTTAAAAACGTAGGCGAAAATCAAAAATGCCGCACTGCCGCAAGAAGACGTTCTGCTAAAATCAAGGGCAATCAGCTTTTTCCGGTTCGTTGAAATTTTAGGCACATCTGGACTTACCTAAGGAATTTTTATTGGCCCGAGGCAAAGTGTGGAATGTCCAGTTTCTCTGGAATTAGTATTTAAAATTCCTACTACTTTACCCTACTGTTCATGATGCTTATAATATTTTTTGATCAAGTCATAGAAACCGTGGAAACGAAATTTTTTGCATCCGTTCAACTTTTGACACATGATTTCGTTAGGATATTGAAGTGTTTTTGTTGTTTCAACTATCCGTAACCTGTAAATTCGACTTACCATTCTAGAACTGTAAGTAAAACCCCATCAGAGTACGTGATTTACTTAACGTTCTAGGAAGGATATTCTGTTAACTTTAACAGAAAAGAAGTACCTTCCTAAACGCCAACACTCAAAAACAAACAACTCATTTAAAAATATTTAAACATATTTCAGTGTTAATTATGTTGTTTGTTGGTTTGAAAAACCCTGGATACTATTAATTGGAAAAACGTAAATCAAGATTCCGAGTTAATATAGATAATTATACTTTATCAATATACACTAATCTAGACATAGGAAAAAAATTAATATCGGTTTAGGCAAATAATTAAAAATTGTTTAAATAAAATATAATAAAAACATCATTGGCTTCCAGTGTAAAACTGCTAAAATCATTTTTAGTCACATACGATGTTAGTATATCATTCGAAAGGGAAAAAGATAACAAATCGACCGAGTAAAACAGTTAGGTCCGAAATGACATTTAAATTAATAAAAACACGCAATGAGTAAAACTGCTAAATCCGTAATGTAAATATTCTGGAAGCTAAATCCACTCCAGGTAACGTCCTCCCATTACCATTTTGTATTGTTTTGTGCATCAGTGCTAGTCTATAAAGAGTGAGTATTTTTTCATGCATAATGAAGGGATTTTCGAAACTAAAAAGATAGAGAGTCATTTAAATGGAGAAAGATTTTCAGTGTTGGAGATTGAGTTTAAAACCGGATCTGAAGTTTCAAAAAAAAGCTATGGCTTACTAGATATTTTTAAAAACAAAAATAGATTAAAAAAAAATAAAACGCTAGTGGTCCCTTTATTATCGATGGTATCAAAAATCTGTAAATACAAAAATTGTAGATGATTGTTTTGAAAATGTGATAAAATACATAACTTTAAAAAAAAAATGGTCGTTTCCAAGATATGACATAAGCTTACATTTTTTTAAATGGAGGACACATTAAAAAGTGGGCATATAAAATAAAATATCTTTTCCCCTTTTCAATTCTGTAAAACTTGATTTACTTATTTTTAAAAGTGCCAAAATAATGGCAGTTTTAACTTTTTTGTTTAAAGTAAATGTATGCTTTATTGTAGTTACTAGTAATAAACAACTGAAAATATCTTCAACACGTAAATATTATTTGATAGTGAAGTTAAAAATATTAACTCAATTACAAAACTAAAGACAACAAGAAATTAGATACAACTAAAACTTTCATATTGATATAATATGCAAAATCATTTAGTAAACAAGTATGTAAGTAAATAACCAATTATAAAATAAAGTCTTAAAAAATCCCCATTTTTATTAACCTATCAAATTTATTAATTTCATAAATTTTATTACGTTCTCGTACTTTTAGTTTCACAAAAGAACCAAATTCTCATAAGTTATCATACAACCTTTTAAATTTAAACAAATAGAGCTTTTGCCGATGAAAATATCTCTGGAAATATTGTTCTGTAGCCCGAACAGCATGCTTATGACATTGAATGTAACACTACAATATCGTGATTTTCTAAATTAGAAAATTTCATTTCAAAATTCGGACAATATACAAATTAGTCACATAAGTTAAATAAAAACTGTAAGATTTTAAAATGTTTGTGCAAATTTCAAATTATCACTACATTTAATTGTCTATTGTATTATTTCCAAAACCTACTAAAAAAAAAAATTAAATAAAACTATGAAAAGTGCTATAATTTTGGCACTTTAGAAAATAAATGTATCAAGTGTTATATCATTAAAAAGGGGAAAAATATTCTAATTTATAGAACCACTTTTTAATATGATCTCTATTAAAGAAAATATAGATTTGTGTCGTATTTCGGGAATCACCAATTAAAAAAAAAATTATGTATTTTATCACATTTGCAAAACATTTATCTACAACCTTGATATTTAGACGTTTTTGACACCATTAATAATAAAGAGACTACAGACATTTTAGTTTTTTTAACGATTTTGATTTTTCGTTAATATGTAGTAAGCCATAACTTTTTTTAAAACTTCAAATATGGCGTTAACCTCAGCGCACAAAACTGCACACTTTTCCCCATTTAACCAAATCTATCTCAGAGAATTTCACAGATTTTTTCATTATGCATGGAAAAATACCCTGTATAGTTTACAAAAATATTCACATTTAGTGTGATTTTGATACTCGATCAATCAAATAGACGAAATATGACAAAAGAAAGTAACATTAAAAGTGAGATAATGATAATATTATGCGTTTTAAAGCATGGGAATTAGAAGGTTTTCTTAAATTAAAAACATATCACTTCTGGTATTTACCGGATTTTCTTTAAACATTTAACAACTGGCTCTTTTTCAAGTATGGATTCTTCATATTGGAATTTATTGTTAAAAATAAATTTTCTACAACAACAATAGCATTTTTATGCATCTAGTAAGTGAATAATTAATTATAATTGATGTTACTACACATGTCATCAAATAATCTTAACCGTGGTTAACCAATTCTTGGATTACTTGATAAATGTATCGAAGAATGACACCCATATTTTGAGAAATGAGGTCCAACAGAAGATCCATTTTCAGAGGATAGTAATGAAAGCAGCTCAGTTCTATATGATATACATTCAAATTCTACAACTAAAAATAAAGAATACTCCAAAAAAAGTAATAAAAGAACGATAAAAGTGCAGTTACAAAAATCAAATTGGTTGGAAAGACTGAATAAAAATTGAAGAGAAACCAGAAAGAAATATTATGGAAAGAACAAATCGAATAGTCACACTTGGAGTTATGAAGTTCCAGGAGAATTGAGATAATTAAAAAACATATGTCAAAGTAAAGAAAGTGCACATGGGACAATAAAATGTTCAAGATGTACAGAAGAAGCACGAACAGACATTTTAAAACATTTTGAGACTTTGAAATGGTAAAAAAATGTAAATTGGTGGTCTCCTAACTACCATACCCGTAAAGCTATCACAAAAAAAAGATATGAACAAATCTAGAAGATTTCAATCCTCAACTTAATACAAAAAAAAATTATGAATTATTCAAAATCTGCAAAACAATATTTTTGAATATCGGGAATAGGAATATGGAGTGTACTTAACTGGAAAAGGAAGCAGTTAACATGTGGTAACGATTTGAATAATCAGCAGCAATGCGAAAACGACATGTCCAAAAATATTAGTAAGCCTTTGGGTAAAGAACGTTAAGAATAAGAGCTTTTTTTCTGCTTTGCCTGTTATGGACACTTTTTCTGCTATGCATCATCAACTCATAAGAAATGTTTGTTGCCAGAGTGGACCAGAAAAACAGCTATTTACGAATTTTAGAAAAACAATTGGTGTTTATTACAAAATATGCAGCATTTATCAATTGTTGTTTTTTATAATTTTTTTAATTCTAAAACCTTAGCATTATCTTTTCCCAAAAAGAATCAACGCAAGAAATGCACTTTGTGCAGATTTGGAAGATTATCTCAAGCGGCCTATTTCGCCCATAAAATAAAAAAAGAAGAGGCTAAAGCAGAAAAAAAACAAAGACAAGATTGAAGAATATTTAGTTTTTATGTTGATTTACAAGTCGTATTAATGACCTTCATGTTCAAAACTAATCGCTTATTCTATAGAACGAAGCTCCACGTATACAATCTTAGATTCCATAATTTAAAAAACAAACATGGATTTGGTTACTTATAAAGCGACACTGAAAGAGGCTTAAATTCTGAAGGGTTCGCAAGTGTATGAGTCGACTTAATAAATTTTTTTTTTAAGTAGCCGATAGTAGATAAAAAATCATGATAACTGTACGTATGAGAACAGAAACTCTGTTATATCCAACGCTGTACATTTTACAGCCATGAACTACAACATAATCATCAAACAAAACTTTCTTGACGTTGGACGTACCCAAATGCAAACGGATTGCATTCAATTTCATTATAGAACAGGCTCTGAAAAAAATATTATATATAGACGTTTCAGCGGATTATGTAACTGTCTGTATATCCTGTGGAAAAAACCTCAAGCCTTATAACGTAAATTATTTAAACTATTAGCTTTTTAAGAAATTTTGCGAAGTTAAATTTTGAAAAACCATTCATCCTGGTTGTGGCAAGAGAGATGCAGGAGTGACTGATATTCGGGCATTGCGCTACGCTCAAAGTGGTGACACATTTTAAAAATCGAGATTTCCTAAGGAATGGAGAATATTTCCACAAAAAAATCAACGTCAATCACTCTATTACTAGTTAAGCGTCTTCGAAATTTCCATCAAAATTAAGAGAAATTACTGCAAGGAAGTCTGCAAAATTATAAATATTTAAAGAAGATTTTACCTAAAGATTACCGTATTATAATAACTTGCGACTGATCTCTGAGATTGAAGCTTCGATACCTGGACTAGTACGTGCCTAATTTTCTAAAAGAAATTTTTTAAATTTATTTTTGGAATTTCTGTTGCCATACTGTTATTCTATCACCAAAGGAGAAATAAACAGTTTTTCTTTACATACTTGGGCCAATGCATAATTGTTTTGAAATAATTTTCTATTAATAATTAAAATAAATTAATGATCCTCGTGAGGTTTTTCTAAAAAATCCTGCCAAGTCTGTTACGGTATAACTTTAGTCCTTACAAAAAACCTGCTGGATCACAAAAAAGTTCTTAAGGAATCAAGTGGCATCGAACTGGTTGGTTTCAAAAATCTTTTTTTTTCGGTTTGTTTATACGTAGTATTGAATAACAAAATAAAATTTGATTTAGTTTAATTACAAAGAAAATTAATTTTAACAAAGTTTTTGTCTCCCGTAAAATTTCCCAATATTGACATAGAAGGTTTACACTCTAAGCCGACGATATGTAAATTTTAAGAAATTTAAATCTCCGAACCCCGCAATCAATTTTCCAGATGTTTTGTTGCACAGATAAATTTACTGTTTAAGATCCCAATTATTTTCCTAAGGCCTTAAGCCTAACAAATTTAAAAGCTGCTCTGGTATTCATGCCATTAATAAATTCGTTCAATCTGCCCATCTATTTTCAAGCGCGGTTCCTAACTATAGTTCATTAGACGAATAATCAAATAATGAGTGACACGTTAAGGTGCCAAATTAACGTTCAAATTAAATAGTTAGCCAAAAAACCTACCGAAAACCTTAGACCAAGACGCCGGAGGTCTCCAATCAGGATAATGTTTGGGAAAGCTCTCCCTGCTCCAAAATGTATGCAAAACCACTTTATACACAGTCAACTTGTCCGGTTGACACGATTCCCCGGGATCGCCCTTGAACGCCGCCGAAGCGAGCCCCAAAAGGGCACACAATAACAATAACAACACTCGCGTCATTCCACGGATGCGTTCGCCAAAGAAGTTGAAAAGGACCCGCCTGCCGTTGGGAGGCAGCACGTCGGTGATGCTACCGATGACTGTATCGACTTCAGCAGCACGTGTGAACCGGGCAGCGACTCTCGACGGACGCGCGTGAGCGGGATCTGAAGTTGAAGCCCTGCTGAAGTCGGGAGCAGACCCGATCCGGTGGAGTGAAGGGGATCGGTCAATCGGACTTGACTTCCAATTTTCGGACACTTGTCAACGGTTGTTTATCACGTCGGACGTAAGGCTAAACTTATTCACGTTACAAGGCCGCTAACGATTTTTTCTAATTCGAAACATTTAGTGCTGCGTAACCGCACTTCTAGTAGTTCGGTTCTGAGTTCTATAGCGGTACTGCTAAGGTTATCACTTCATACTAGTATTGGGTACGATTTATAGGGAGTCCTAAAAGTAATGGGACAAAGAGCAACGGTAAATCCCTGCCATCAAACGATTAAGATCAAACTCAATTGCTGTATTTCGAAAGTTGATGTTAACAAAGAAGCAGAGCGTTAAAGTTTAAATTATATTTTTGATTTTGTTTCATGTCTTCACAGTTTTTTGACATATGGTATTGAAATTTGGCGTACGGGGATTTTCGGACGTGGGAAATACAGTCAGCGGCAAAAGTGAGTACACACTTAAAAGTTGTACAGTTTATCTCGTAGTAAAAAATATTTAAAAAACCTTATTTAAAGTTATGAATACGGTAGAATGTTTGTTCTATTGTCTTCATAATTACCACTTAAAAACATGTTTATGTACAATTGGCAACAAGGTAGACTTTGGGGAATCACAGGACTCCATAAAATACGATGCAAAAATGAGTACACAGTCTGTTTATTAGAGATCAGTTAAAACTAAGTGGCATGCAGTGAAGAAGTAATCCGTACGATTTGTTAATTGTTTGGCTGTTAATACAATATCCAATAAGTAACAACATGGCAAAACGTAATGAAAATCATAAAAGAACTGAAATATCAGAAGATTTACGCAAACTTATAGTAAAATTGCGGCAAGAGGGCAAGTCTTTTCGGAAAATTGGAAATATGGTGAAGAGACATTACAGAACTATGAAAAAAATTTGGGATAAGTATGAAGCTACGGGTAGTGTGCACAATAAACCTCGTTCTGGACGTCTACAGAAATTAACACCTCTTGATATACGCGATATAACAAGAACGGTTAAAAAAAAATCCTAAAACCAGTGCAGTTCAATTAGCCGTGGATATATTAGAATAGAAGGAGACTTCTATATAATGTTAGTACCATTCGGCGGTCAATATAATGTTAGTACTATTTGGCGAGCACTCAATTCGCAAGGTTTCCATGGTCGTACACCCCGTAAAAAGCCAGCTATTAGTGCTAAAAATCGAACCCTCAGAGTGGCCTTTGCAAAAAAATACTTATCAGAACCACTAGAATTTTGGAACACGATTCTTTTTACAGATGAAAGTAAATTTGAGATATTTGGTCAAAAAAAGAGGTCAAAAATATGGCGAACGAAAAATTCTGAGCTGGATCCCAAAAATATCTTGAGCACCATCAAACACGGGGGTGGTTCCGTAATGGTTTGGGGTGCAATGGTAGCCTCTGGTGTGGGGCAGTTGGTTTTTATTGACAAAATAATGAATAAAACAATATATATGAATATCCTAAAAGCTAATTTACAGCCCAGTATTGTCAAATTAGGTTTACAGGGGTTATGGGTATTTCAGCAAGATAATGACCCCAAGCACACTGCCCATGTGGTCAAGGAATGGTTGTTATACAACGTTCCAAAACAACTCCATACTCCACCCCAGTCTCCAGATCTCAATCTCATTGAGAATCTGTGGGAAATATTGAACAGGAAGGTGCGTTCTAAACAAATTACAAGCGCAACTTCTCTCAAAACTGCACTACTTGAAGCATGGGATACAATTTTGCTTACTGTTACACAAAATTTAATTAATTCTATGCCCAAACGATTAAGAGCTATCATCAAGACCAATGGTGGACCAACAAAGTATTAATTTTTATCGTTAATGTTAACAAAATGCATTGGAACACGCCGATTTGTAATATTGTGTACTGACTTTTGCCTCTATTTTAAAGCTCTGTTATAAGGCAATCATCTATAAATCCATTTGTAATCCATTTAGGTAATTACAATTATTACCATGTTGTTATGTAACCACATATCTACCTATATTTAATGTTTATAAAATCTTTTTCATTATTTAGTTTATCTTAAATACATTATTCTTTCAATTTCTTTGGTGTGCACTCACTTTTGCCGCTGACTGTAAGCTAGTGCTGTCGGTTTTATTGTGGCTAATACGGGGCACCAATTGAAACCGTCTTGGCTAGTTAAAAGGGCTCTAATTTTTTTTACGCGTCTCCAGCACTTCTATTAATAAAAAATATTATGCTGTTTAATATTTTAGATAAAGAAAAGTTTTCTTGTTGGCAGTTAAAACCGTTTTCGAGATATTTATGTAATATACGACACGTATAGTACAGAACAACTTCACTTTCAACCGATTTTAAAGAAACAATTGATAGCGACTTTGACAAGTTTCTATTCTGTCACTGTCAAATCGATATTCAGTTTAAAAATGGTGCTTACGTAAACAAAACAAACGCCTACTTACTTCGGTTGACTTCGCTAGTTCTCGGCTCTATTCGAAAATACGTATATACGAACATTAATGAGGCATTAAACTAGCAAATACAGTAGGTCAAAAAAGTATTCATACACCCAGGCGAATGACGTTTATTTACATTTTTTTCGTAACTTAAAAACAATTGAGATAAAAAAATAATTAATCCACACAAATAAGGCACTATTACATTTATTTCTAAAAAAAAATGATCAAAAAACTGTTTTTTTGTATAAGAAAATCAAAGGAAAATGTCTTCAGGTATGCCCAAAAAAGTATTCATACACTACCGAAAATGAACATTTCTAACTTCAAACACCAATACAATGAAATCATTAATATTTTGTGGGATAACCCTTAACATCAATCACAGCTTGCAAACGACGATTCATTGATTCCACCAAATTACAAGTAATACTTTCAGGTATTTTGGACCATTCGTTTAAAATAATATTTTTTAGTTGTTCTGTACTTGAAATTTCCATTTTCCTAATCTGCCTTTCCAAATGTTCCCATAAATGCTCAATAGGATTGAGATCGGGAGATTGGGGAGGTGTTTTTAATAAATGAGGACTGTTCAACTGTCTGTAGCAACCATTCCTGAACTAATTTCGATGAATGCTTCGGATCATTGTCTTGCTGGAAGTAGAATCCTTCAGCTAGTCCAAGCCTTTCAGCACTGTTTTTTAAATTGGCCTCCAAGATATCTTTATACATGAATCTATCCATGTTTCCTTCAATAAAAGCCAAATTACCCACACCATTTGCTGCAATACATCCCCAGATCATTATGTTTCCACCGCCATGTTTACTGTCGCTTTCAAATTGCACTTCATCAATCTTTCACCAGGTTTTCTCCATACCATCTTGGCACCATCTGATCCGAATATGTTGAATTTACTCTCATAAGAGAATATCACTTGTTTCCAAAACTCCATTGGCTTATTAATATGTTCTAAAGCGAACGCAACTCTTTTCTTTCTATTCACTTTATTTATCCACGGCTTTTTGGCTGCTCTTCTCCCATGGAATCCCATTCTGCTTATGTGATACCTAATAGTTTCAGGATGGATTTGTTGTCCAGTGGTCTCTTCTAGTTGTGAAGCGAGGTATGGTGCGCTTACACTGGGATTCTTTTTAATTTGATGGAGAATGTAGTTCTCAGTTCGTAGAGTTTTTTTTGGCCTTCCACAGCGTCTTAAATTTGCCACCGACCCAGTTGATTTATATTTTTGTATTATGTACTGAATAGTAGGATAGCTTATTCCAACAGATTTTCCTATTTTTCTATAAGATTTTCCTTCCTGATGATATTTGATTATTAACTTTTTGATATCTTCACTAATTTCTTTTCCTCTTCGGCCCATAGTTATTATTTGTAAATCCAGTTTGCACTAACTTGGTTTAAAATGAACTAGTAAATACTTATCGCAAATAAATGGAATTTATATACAAGAAACTTAATAAAAAAATGACCAGAATGTTTGTGTATGAATACTTTTTTGGGCATACCTGAAGACATTTTCCTTTGATTTTCTTGTACAAAGAAACAGTTTTTTGATAATTTTTTTTTAGAAATCAGTGTAATAGTGCCTTATTTGTGTGGATTAATTATTTTTTTATCTCAATTGTTTTTAAGTTACGAAAAAAATGTAAATAAACGTTATTCGCCTGGGTGTATGAGTACTTTTTTGACCTACTGTATCTCGAAAGCGGTCAAGTTGTGAGTCTACTAAAGGGGATTCCTTTTGTTATCTAAAATGTTAAACTGAATAAAATTGTTATTAATAGAGCTACTGGAGCTTCGCAGTAAAAATTTAAGCCTTTTCGACTATCCGAGACAATTTCAAGTGGCGCTCCCTATTAGCTAGAATAAAAGCGACAGCACCGGCTTGTTTTCCACGTCCGAAAATTACCGTACAGCAAATTTCCCCGCTATAGGTCAGAAAACTGAAAATATGAAACGAAATAAAAAATATAATTTAAACTTTAACACTCTGTATCTTTGTTAATATCAACTTTCGGAATACGACAATTGCGCTGGATCTTAATATTCTGATGGCAAAAATCTGCCGTTACTCTTTGTCCCATTACTTTTCGGGCATCCTGCATACAATTTAAATCATAAATTACACAAACTCCGCCCAAAAATGTGAACTGTTTACGGGCAATGCTTTCAACTAAACTTTTGTCTGATATGTATTTCATATTTCGTATGATTTTTAGGTGTTTCTTATAATTGCTTAACAGAAACCAACAAATATAGTCAAATAGACTTTTAGGAAAGTCGGATTTCACTAAATGAAATACACCTGAGAGATTTCTGGTGCGCTAGCGGTTTAGACACTACATCGGACGTCTTACTTCATACAGTGAATTTTATAAAAAAGACAAACCATGTAAGCTTGACGAACGAAATTCGATCGGATCATACGACTGTTCCCTTTGAAATTGACCTTTGTCAAACACCAATTATGCACAGGGAAAGGCAAAGTTGAAAAACTAAACTTAACAGCGACACGTACCAAGATGAAGCTCACTCATTTACAGGACATTTTCAAAAGGCCTTTAGCACTTCGACAAACCTTAATTTAATGAACATAATTGGAATTTAGCGAACGGCTCGGATGGCAGCTATTTTAATACCTATTATATCAGAAATATAAGCTAATTATAGACACAGAATACCACGAAGCATTAGCTTGCGTTGAAAACACTGCACCGCATGAAGACAAAACAAAAAGTATACTTTGGAAATGTTTAACTCCGGAAACTCTCAATACTCCAGAAACATATCAAATAAGCTGAATAACTCTATTGTCATGACAATACACAGAGAAATAACTATAGTCCTATTAAATATGTTACTACCAAACAGTTCAGGAACCGATCGAAGAACTAAAACTTCGACTTTTGATCTTTTCTGTGCTTCGACGAACATACAAACAGCATATCGAAACGGTAGATCAGCAAATCGATTTATTTACATTAATAAGGCTTTTGACGCCATTTAATTGAGTGATCTATTTTACATGCTATAAAAAATTTAAACGCCAACCAAAACGACCTACTTCTTCTCACCAAAAACCTATTGGAAACCAGGAAACTACAAGTACGAATTGACAACGCTCTTTCTGCCTCAGGGATCGCCGTTCACCTTTTTTTTATAATGTGACACATTAACAACTTGCAATAGCTATATCTCAGAAATGAAAAAATATTTGAAAAAGTTCTCGAAACCGTTTCTATAATAAATAGGGAGAATCAAAAATACGTACTTACTAATCCATCCTCGTCCACCCTCTGACCTTCGACCACCACACCTTTATGATTTCAAATGACAACCCCCACTTGTAATACCCCATTTCAAAACCCCTTCAAAATGCTTTGCGATGGTATTAAGTAATATCGCATTTGTTAAAGCAGTTAGTTATCGAATTCTTAAATAAAAAATGAATATTATTTAAATTTTTAAAATCACATTGAAGCGCAAACTAACATTTTAAATAATTCTTTTATCGTTTATTTAGAGATTTTAAAGAATTAAGAACTGTTTAGATTTTTCATGTTATAGTCATTGTGCCCCAAAAATTAGTTTACAATTTTTTTAATTTGGAATTTTGCTTGTAGATGTTCATTTGTTTGAATTCATTTTTGTACTGAGATTAACCAAGAAGGTTTTAATTAATACTCTTTAATTTCAAATATTATTTAATAATCTTTGATACTTTGAGCATCAGCGTCATTAAAGTGTTTAATTAATTTTATTCTTTTCACAATGGTGAACAGTGTTCTTGAACTTGTGGAAATGATATTCATTTATGGTTCGGAGCATCGTTGTTTCCTCAGAGCAGCTGTTGTGTTTAATGACAAATATGAAAGCAAAAATTTGAGCTACGAGTACATTCGACAACTAGTCATTAAACTTCAAGAAACAGGTTCTGCTATTAATAAGAATAGGAATGAGCCAAGAGTCCTTAACGAAGCAACTCAAGTAGTAGTTTTCGATCAGTTTAAAGTGCACCCTACTTTACCGTTAAGACAGGTAGCTACAGCAATGGAACTCTTACGCGAAACAATTAGAAGAGCATTAATGTTGAATAAATTTCATCGTTATAAAATGCAAATCGTCCAAAAACTTTGTGACGATGACCCGGATAGGAGAATTGAGTTTTGTGAATTAATGACTCAGTGAATTGTTGCTGAACCTTGACTTGTGAAAAACGTTTGTTATAATGTAGAATGTTCTTTTTACTTAAGCGGGAATTTTAATGAGCAAAACTATCGTTACTGGAGTGAGCAGAACTCACACACATGTAGAAAAGGTTGTACCCAGTACCACGAAAAGCTTAATGTTTGGGGTGGCGTAATGGAGGATGCTATTTTTGGTCCGTTGTTTATAGAGGGAACCATACATAGGTGGTGCAGTTTATGCCGATATGCTTGAAAATACCACTGAACATACAAAACCAGGCTGACGTACAAGGAAATATGTCTTTAAACGAGGGCTTGCTACATTTGCAACATGACAGAACACCTTCTCACTATGTGGTTCCAGTTAGGAAATGATTAGACGACCATTATTAAAAAAAAATGGATTGGCAGACGAGACGTTATAAAATAGCACCAAGATGTCCAGACTTAACGCCACTTGATTTTTTCCATGAAGACACCTAAAATTTGTCGTTTTCAAAACTTAGAGAAACTACGAAAAATAATTATTCAAGTATGCCGGGGTAATATCAGGGGAAACTTTGACTAACCTTCGTCAGAAATTTGAAAATAGTCTCAAAAATAACCGAAGCCTTCTTTGAACGCTTAATTAAATAAAAGATAAAAGCAAATATCTTATTCTTTCTTTATTTAATAATTTGATTACTGTTGGAATAAATGTGATGTTAGTTAATACGATCGTAAAGCATTATCAAAGAGCTTTAAAATGAGGTATTACAAGTGGGGGTTGCCATTTAAAATTACAAATTTGAAGTAGCTGAGGGTTAGAGGCTAGACGTCAATAGGGCTAGTAAGTACATAATCTTGGTTCCGCCTACTTATTATGAAACGGTTTTAAGGAATTTACCAAATTTTTTTTCATTTCTGAGATATATCCATTGAAAGCTTTTTAAATGTCACCCTGTATGTAGCTATAATTTATGTATACAACCGTACTTAACCATAACTAAATGGATAAAAAGCATACAGACAAAACACCATGCATACTGCAATATGCTGCTGATACTACACTTATTGTATATGACAAACAGATTAAAAAAACGGTTGATAGATTTCATACACTAATAGACAACACAATGATGCATTTAAATACAGAGTATTTCAGAATTATGGAACCAAACTTCTAAGGATGTTCAGGTTGTGTTCAATGCTACAATGGAAGACACCTGAGTACAGGAACTCGTGTCCGCAAATGTCTCCCTGAGGCACTAAGTCCTTAGGTTGCTTCAAGATAATTATGTGCAGCAACGGGTTTCATCGAATTTTAGTACTCTTTATTTTAATTTATTTCAACAAAATAAACTACAGAAATTGTTCAAAATATTGTTCTTGAATTTAAATGAGCCTATTAAGTAGTGCTTGCTAAATGTTTATTTTAGACAAGGCTGCAAATAGAAATTATTCATTGTTAGTTTCGCACATTCACTCGTTAATTTTGCAAAATTTAAAAGCTTCGCAAACTAACTGGTCTTTATGGAGACCTACACCAATTAGGAGCTGGCATATGAAGCAACAGATCGCAACGTAGAAGCTGCTGCACGACTTCATCAAGAACGTTATCTGGCAAGACAACATCCTGGGTATAAAAACTTTGTTGTAATTCATTATTCATTTACTGAAACTAGTATTTTGAAATCTAAAATTTATACTGGTGCAGAAGGAACAGTAAGGATGGTTCATTTTTAGGAAAAGGTTCTTTGTCAAGTGGCAAATCTAGCTTCGCCTAGCATTCATCAAATTACGTAGGTGCAACTCACGTTTCCGTTTCCATTTGGCGGGTATTAATACCCGCCAAATGGAAACGTATAAATAAGCAAAAACTTTATCCACAATATTTACAAAAACACCAAGTTATGATTTCAGCCGATTGTCAGTCAAGAGTTGAGTTTTATCAGTGACTGCTTCATTAGATTGTCGACAAATCTAATTTTTTATGTTTAGTTTTATGGAAGAATGAAGCCAATATCATACAAGATGGCATCTTTAACAGTGAGAGTAGTCAAGTTTGGGCCAACGAAAGTCTACACGCGATATTTACCGAAAGTCGTCAGCAACGCTGGTTTGTTAACGTGTGGGTCAGTACTGTTGATGACCAATTAGTTTGGCCATGCCTACTGCCCAATCGTTTAACTGGGCTTATCTACAGGAAATTTCTATTAGATGTCCTGTCGGAACTTTTTGGAAACGTCCCATTAAACGTTTGACAGCAAATGTGGCTGCAACATGATGGTGCACCTGCACACTTTTTTGTTTAAACCCGTCGATATTTGGATCGCCAGTTCAGACAACATTGGATTGGAAGGGGTGGTTCCGTTCCGTGACCTCCTAGATCACCTGATCTAATACCTTTCGATTTCTTTTTGTGGAGACATGTCAAGTGTCTGATTTCTGACACACCTGTGGAAACAAAGCAAGATATGATTGCATGAATGCAATTACGACACCGTTCAAAACTATTATTAAATTTTTTGGGCAAGCCCGCAGAAACCATGTACGTCATTTAAATAGGTGCGATGAAGCTCAAGGACGAGATTTTAAACAATTATTCTAGTGTTATTTTGTACAAATAAATTAAAATGAAACGTGCTAAAACTCGGATAAAAATACTTTCTTACATGACTGTCTTAGAGCATCATGAGGTCGTAACGACTTAGGAAGACATTTGCGAACACGGGTTTTTGTTCACAAAAAACTCCTATTGTTGCACTGAACAATCCTTAGAGGTTTGACTCCATAGTTCTGAAACACCCTGTATGTGGAGACCAGCAGCAAAAACAAAGTTCTACTTTCGAATCACCAAATTAATGTAGAATCACCAACATTAATAATAGACGGTTGGACAACTAAATCAAAAACGATGTAAAATAGTTGGTTGTATCAATCAATAAAACACTAAAATTCACTAATTACGTTTGATATATGAGAATAGAAATTACTAAAAGAATAAAACATTTTCCTTGTTGACGTATAAAAATAAGCAGATAAGTACAAAAACGGAAGTAAAAATATAGACATTTTTTACAAGAGACTATTGTGAGACTACTGGTACGTATTGAGGGCAGTTGCAATGGAAAAAAGGAAATAATACATACAAAGATCATAACAGATTGCACTAAAACAAATTACTAAAATAAGATGTCTCCCTAATTACTATATGAACTCACATACATGATAAAATAACTGAAATACTGCAACAAATTCAATTTACCATAAGATGGAAAACCAATCGTCACAACTGAATTTGTTCCCTTTGTGCCTTACAAGACAACCTTTCTTCCTTTTCCCTTCAATCACTCTATTGCGACATTCTCAAATGTAATTCTTTTTTTTTTTTAATTTTTATGAATCATTATTTCTGTCTAGATGTAAGTATTTTTGTCACAAGGGCACAAAGTGCAAATCGTTGGGAGCCCTTTACTCTTAAGATAAATAATAGCAGTATTGTTCAGCCTCAATAGAAAAAATAATATAAAATATATTTCATACACACATTTTATAAGGCCATTGGGACACTTATTCATTGCCAATTCGTCATTTCCTTCCACGTTTTGTGAATTTGGATTGGTATACCAATGTGTGCCATAGAAAACTGAAGTCTAATTTAGTAAAGTAAAGTAGGGGTATTGGTGTATAGTCAATTTGAAACCGAGGAGTAGTCAAATTCTGTCATCCATCGATTATTAGAAAAGTGATTACTTTGGTTTAAAAAATCTTACAATTTTGAATTGTTTGACGTGAAAATGGTACTTTGGTTCTCACCATTTTCACATATGAATTCCTGGTTTCTATTTCTGGTTTGACCAAAAATTGAGTTTTTCTAAGATCTGTTTAGAATTTATCATATCATATATAATAAATGTATTTCATTGTTTTTTTTTATCAAATAAAAATCAATTAAGTTTAATAAATTAAAATCATTAAAGACGTGACAGTTAAAAATTCATTTGTCATCTGGATAAAATTGAAATCAGTTGTTATCTAGAATAACTGAAAAAGGCGTAACTATCTACTTTTATTCGCAGTAAAATTTTTGAAAAACGATTGATTTTGCTGAAATATTTTAAGTGATGTATTATGCATCTATACAGGATGTCTCAGATTAAAGTGCAAATATTTTAACCGTGGTTTTTACTAATGAAATTAACGAACACGTATTTTTTCATTTTGTCCAAAAGTCTGTCGTTTAAGTTTTAGAGCTTTTTGAATATGGGGCTCCATTTGGGTAAAATAATTTATGTTGGACGAGCCCTTCAACGGATTGTTATGAAATTTGGTGTACAAACATTTGTCTATCGTAGCAATTCATAAATAAAGAAACGAAATATATAGCTTTGCCGTGACATAAATATAAGGGCCGGACTATGAATATAGGGACCCGTATTTATTTAACTGTTAAATATTTCGATCAAGTGATTACGTCACTTGATTATATCTTTTGTTTAGAAACTTTTTTGACTCTTGGAGATTTTTCGCAGAACCCGTCGTTTTCTCGTAGTAGCAATTCAAAATTTTACGCCTTTTTATTACTGGAATTTATTATTAAATAGGCCATGGCTCGAATAGCCACATCATTCTCCCTGTCAAAAAAATCATTTTGATTGTCATTTTCAGGCATATTATGTTCAACTAGCAGTAGGTATTAGTCGTTTTTAATACAATTATCGCCATATTTAATTATAAAATAACATAAAAATTAATTTTCATTTATGTTATGATGGCTCTTCCGTTTAGCAATTCCGAAATGCTGATATTCATCTGATTTATGGCGAGTACAGACAAAATGCTCCTAGAGCTAGAGTTCTCTACCAGCAGCGATTTTCTGATCGACGACTTTCAAATGCAAGAACGTTTACAAATTTTCATATCAGGTTGAGGGAATTTGGAAGTTTCGCTCCTCAACCAGGAGAAAATCATAATATTAAGCATTATGGGGTAGATAATGAACAAGAAATAATCAATTACCTCGACGATAATAAAATTAGTGGTTTAAGAAATGCTGAGCATGACTTGATAATCTACTACAAAAAGTAGTATTCAAAGAGTGTTACATCAAGAAAATTATCACCCTTATCATTTAAAGAAAGTCTAGAACTCGTGGTCGCTTTGAACAATTTTTATAATGTACAATTTTATTGTTGTTGTTATTTTGTTTTAAATAATTCATTAAATAACTTTAGGCAGGTACGGTCTAATCCGAGGAAGATAAGTAAGAATTGCTTTAAAATAACTACCATGAGAAAACGACACATTCCGCAAAAAATTTCCAAGAGACGAAAAAGCTTCTAAATGGAAAGTATAATCAAGTAATGTAATCACTTGATCGAAATATTTAACTGTTAAATAAATACGGGTCCCTATATTCATAGTCCGGCCCTTATATTTATGTCATGGCAAAGCTATATATTTCGTTTCTTTATTTGTGAATTGCTACGAGCGAAAAATGTTTGTACACCAAATTTCATAACAATCTGTTGAAGGGCTCTTCCAACATAAATTATTTTACCCAAATGGGGCCCAATATTCAAAGAGCCCTAGAACTTAAACGACAAACTTTTGGACAAAAAGAAAAAATACGTGTTTGTTAATTTCATTAGTAGAAACCGCGGTTAAAATATTTGCACCTTAATTTGGGACACCCTGTATATCGGGTTATTTATGTCAAATATAAATCGTTATATTTCAGTTATTATTGCTGATACAAATTTGGTATTTAAACCATCAACATGACATAACGGAATTAAATTTTTGGGAACGACAGTTTTTTTAGGAAATTTTAGGGAATTTTTAAAAAAGGACGACTATTCCTTTACTTATAGATCTCTATGTCAAAACAACTTCTGTTACATCGCAACAAATCTGTTTTCGGTACAATTCATCTTCAAATGATATTATTTGAGAAAACATGCGCACTTTTATATTTTTTTATCTAAACTTAATTTGCAAAAATGGAAATTTATTTTTCAAGAAAACATTTATGTTTCCTTGAAAAATGTTTTCTCGTTGGTAAAATTTTTATCAATTTTCTCGTTCAATTTATATAGCAACTCTGGAGATTTATCTCTTCATATATATGGTCACCATATATGTTATATATGGTTATCAAATAAATTAATGCAATAGGTCATTGCAAAGGTCATATCAAGCAGGTTTTGATTTTAAATTAAGAAAAATACCTTGCTAATTTAAAAAGAAAAGTTTCTTCTAAGAGATGTTAGTTCAGGTTAGTTCAGGTTATGTCATAATTAATAAACTTACCATCAACATTAGTCAAGACGAAATCCTACACAGTCAAGAATCAGTCAAGTATCTTGGTGTTCACTACGGTAGAGATTGTAATTTCGGTCCTCATACCATAGCTATCGCTAAAAAAACTAACATTATGATCAATGCTTTATCCAAACTTATGCCGAGAATCGGCGGTTGCTCCACCTCCAAAAGAAGAATCCTGGCCTCGGTAGGTACATCGTTGGTGCTCTACGCCTCTCCCATATGGAACCTAGTACTAGAAAAAACTTGTCACTTAAATAAATTAAATAGATTAAACTGTCGTCTTTCTATTCTCATAATCTGCGGTTATAGAACCATTTCAATAAATGCGGCACAAGTCCTTGCTGGCATGCCTCCTATAGATCTTCTCATCTGGGAAAGATCTAAAATTCATGAACTTGGACACTCATCTAAAAAAGAAATTCGACAAGAATTATTAAACATATGGCAATACAGATTGGACAATTCCGATGGTTATTTTAAAATTTTCATTAAAGATGTTAAAAAATGGTGCGAACGTGGTTTTGGCAACCTTAATTATTATGTCACTCAAGCCATGAGTGGTCATGGATGTTTCTGTACCTACCTCAAACGTGTGGGCAAATCCAGGGAAGATCTTTGCTGGTACTGTGGCGCTCAAGATTCTCCAGAACACACCATTTTTATCTGCAATAAATTTTCTGTATATAGAAATAAAGCTGAAATTGCATGTAAATCCACAATTTCCGCATCTAATATTGCAAAATTATTAATTAAAAACCTAGAAAATTGGAAGGCGATCACCTTTATGTTGGAAAGTATAATGAAGGAAAAATGTACTTTTGAAAGAAATCTAACTGATAATCCCAACACTACAATTTAAATTATCCAGGACTTTTTCCCTCCCCCATCTGAAGGAATGCTCTCACGGCGGTACCGGATGGGTTCTCGGATGAAGAAAGGGGAGTTTTTTTAGTGGGTAGGCGTATCTTAATAAGTTACGAATCCCACATAACCTGATTGATGGTCCAACAGATCAGGTACCTTTTGAAGATTTTTCTCCCCTACAACAAAAAAAAAAAAGGTTATATCATATTGTTTATCCAAATTTGAAGTCTCTCTCTGTAATTATAATTCCTGTCGGACTTGTGCATTCAATTTGAGTGTTCCAATATATAGTTTTTGAGACGAAGATACTAATAGGTGTTTCGGTTAACAATGGCGATTTTGCTAAGAGATTACATCACTGATACATTAGTTAATATAAACTAACGATATCGATAGTGTCTTCAAAGGCAAACATACGCATTCAAAGCCGGTTCGCCATTAATTGCCATTGTGCAATAAATATAGTTTTCATAGTTTTAAAAATGGCGATTTTCGTACCAGGAAAAGACGTTTTGCGGGGAAGTTTAATAACCTTCTTTAATTTGAAAAAAAAAACGGCTGCCAAGAGTCATCGATGGTTACTTGAAGCGTATGGGGAACATGCTCTATCCTAAAAAAGTTGTGAATGACGGTTCAACCGTTTTAAAAGTGGCGATTTTGATGTAAAAATGTAAGGAACGACCAAGAAAACCTAATAAATTGGAAGGTGCAAATTTGCAAGAATTATTGAACGAAGACTCCGCTCAAATGTTGAAACAATTGGGAGAAACCTTGAATGCGGCCTAATTCACCATTTCCGAACGTCTATATGCATTGGGGGAAATTCAAAAGGAAGGCAAATTGGTGCCATATAAATTAAAAGAACGAGACACTGAAAGGCGAAAAACCGTTTGTGAAGTTTTGCTTATCAGGCAGAAACGAAAGGGGTTTTTACATCGAGTTGTCACAGGTGAGAAGAAGTGGATTTATTTCGACAACCCACAACGCAAAAAATCATGGACGGATCCAGGGCAACCATCAACATCACAACCAGTGCGCAATATCTATGGAAAGAAGATCCTTCTGTGCACTTGATGGGATAATAGGGGAGTTGTGTTTTACGAATTGCTGAAACTTGGTGAAACAATTACTGGCGATCGATAACGAAAACAATTAGTAAAATTAACCTGAGCATTGAAGGAAAAAGGACGAGAATACGTTCAAAGATATGACAGAGTTATTTTCCAACAGAATAATGCTCAGCTTCATGTTGAAAAATTGGCAACAAAATATTTGGTAAACGTTAAATGGGTCGTTTTACTCCACCCTCCAAACTCGCCAGATTTAGCCCCTTCAGGCTACCACTTATTGGTTGACGTCAAAAAGCAAAAAATTCTTTTGGCACGGAATCCATTCTTTGACGGCAAGATGGGAAAAAGCTATTGCTAACGATGGCCAATATTTTGATTATTGACATAATTGAATTTGTTATAGAAATAAACGTTTAAATTTTGCAAAACAGTCGACATCGAAACACCTATTATTTTTACATTAAAGATTTCACAATCTTGCTTTTTTCTTACCACTAGATAAGTAAATTTATCTGAAAACAGTCAAGACTTATTTACTTTGGGTCTCGACTTTATATTTAAAATTAAGCTTGTATCTCAAGCTTTCATAATCTCGGGCTAATAGCAATTTAAAATTTCCGCCTTGGTTTCGATCTCAGGCATGAACGCGAGACCGAGATTGGGCTCATAGCCTATTGAAGCACCGGCTATCAAAAGCACCCCAGCCACCCCAAGCAATTTTTTTTAAATAGCACGGACATGGTTGCAATATATCGTCGGAAAGCATTTTCAATAAATTTTTCAATGGTACCAAAGTTTTTAGAATTTTGCCCTTGAATGTGTCCGATAGTTCCTAAAACGACCCATGAGGAAGACACCTAGGCGCGGAATCAAATAATTTTTAATCAGGAATAATTAATAGAACTGATAACTAATTCAAAGTTTTATTGTATGTTAATAGAGTAGCGGTCCCCATTCTAATTAAAACTTAGTAAATATTCAATCAGTTGTAATTCCCCATTTCCGTATTGCTGATTCTTTAGCTCATGATCATCAATGGTTCGATAACAGTTTCTGAAAGTCACGGCAAATTTCACCATTCATCGAACGTCATCGACGTCATCGACGAATTTCGAAAATAAAGCAAAGAAGTTTCCTTTTCAATTGAGGAAAGAACTCAGCGGGTCCCATGAATGAGGGACCGAAACCAACCGGAGGTTCCAAAAAACTTTCCTGTGGGAAGAGGGAAGAGGCAAACTGGAAAAACAACCGAGGGGGATGAAAGCATCGATGAGTCAGGTGAGAAGTAGAGATTGCGGGAAGGGGGAGTTAAACCCGATTGTCGATGGAAAAAGAAACTCTGGCCCTGAAGAATGGAAGAATTTGGAAAATATAAGCAGGGGAGAGTTAAATGAAACTGCTTTTCTTTCGTTTTCGTTCTCACTCCGTCGAACACAAGCATTAATCAGAACGTACAGTGTCGGGAAAAAAAAGGAAACACTGAAACCTCCGCCGTCATAGACGTTATATCCCTCGGGATGGTTCCGGGTCGACGCAGGATACGTGGAACTCCGGGTTTTTTAGTGGGCAGGCGCAGTGGGCGAATCCCACACTATCCAGCCATCGGGTCAACAGGCTGGATGTTTTTCGAAGATTTTTTCCTCGAAAAAAAAAAGATCTCACTATTCAATTTACTGTCAATAAACATACATTCTATGATAGCATCTGCGAAGATTTCGGCTAAAACATTAAGATTTTTTTGGATATTAAGTGGTTCCTTTTCTCATAATATTAGAGTTTGAACCACTCCAGATTCTACAATTGCGCCTATTGAGAGCACCATTCAAGTGAAACGTGCATCCATTATTGAAGAGAAAGTTTTACATAAGTAGGGACTGGTTGTTGGTGATCAGATCTTGCATCACTTCGCAACATTCAATTCGTCGGTCTGGATAATCTTCATTCGGTTCCCGATGAAGTCGAATTTTGTCTGGATGAAATTTGTGTAGTTTTAGAACTTTTTGGACCGATACTCTTGATAATCTAGTTAAAGTAAATGATTCAATTATAGATAACGATGGATTTAGGTTAAATTGTCCTCGAACTTCGATTTGATTAGGCTCATCTAATATCCTAGGTCATTTCCTTTTTTTTTATTGATCACAAAACCGCTTTTTTCAAATTTTTGTTTTAATTTCTTAACGGAGAATTAATTATTATTCCTGGATGTCGCCGACGAAATTTTTTTGTGGTTCGTAAGATACAACGTTCCTCAAGACTAAAAATAAAAACAATTTCAACTCATTCCGCAATTGAATAAATCATCTTTCGATTGAAAATTTGCGAGAAAAAGCACGAAGTGAGACTGAGTTAATAAATAGAATTCGACGAATCACTGGAAGCATACACAAACACGTTCATAAATACTGATATAAGAAAAATACTCAATTTTTTGCATTGAATATTATCATTAATATTTTGAAAAAAATGTGTGTCGAAAACGTGAATATCCCTTGTACTAATTCACGGAAAATAACGAACTTATTATAAAAAAATGATTAATATCGAGCAGCAAATCTCACGTTGTGATTTAATTGCAATAAAACCTGAAAATAATTATCAGTTCCATTACTCATTCTGTATTGAAAACCATTTAATTCTATGGTAAAGTGTCTTACTCATGGATTTTGCATTTTAGGGATTATCGGATGAATCCGAGGGCCGAATTCCAGACACTTAAGTATCATTGAACAACTTATTAAAAATTCTTATGCGGCAACGATGACCATGTTATTTAGAAAAATGACTTGGGATAGCTGGAGCGCATTTGCTGGAAAGTAGTGAGTTCATCATACCTTCAGTCATCGCTCATTATCATATTATGGTAGACTTGTTTTTGGATTTTTTCATGGCCGGCATAATTTTGAAATTACTGGCATTTGTACTTTAAAAAAATCTACCCTGTACGTGCATACATGTGTATACAGGGTGTTTGGTTTACCGATACACATCCGAAAGAGGGTGGTAGGTAAGATGATTGTGAACGTATTTGACCATACATACTATTATACAAAGTGTTACGCATTTCCAGATATCGCCATTTTTCTGAATTTTACCAAATTCGTTGTGTAGTTCCGTGTAAGTTACAATAAAAATTTAATAGAATATTTGTTGTGACTCTATCGGTTTCCGCATAAACTTGAATATGTATTTTATCGATATCAAACATGTAGTAGTATCTGCATATGAAAAAAAATGTGATGCTTTAAAATTCCAAAAATGAATTTCTCTAATATCAAATTTTGACTTTGTAAGTAAATAAAGAGAAAGATGCAAATGGAAAAGTCGTTCAAATATCTTTAAAAACTTCTTTGACCACTGGTCTTTCAAATGATGTATTGAAAAGCGCAGACTTAATGCTCCATAAGGTATTTAAATAAAAAAGAAAAATATATAGAAAAAACGCATAGGTCAATTTAACAAATTGAATAAAAACTTAATTAGTAATTATGATTTATGTAAATTATACTAATTACTTAAAACTAATTATTATTCTCAAAATGAGAATCATCGTTTCTGATACAACATCAACATCTTCGTTTCATCTCGGTGGTGGTTACTCCTGGCCTCATTTCAGCCTTCATTAATTTTGCTGCCCCGTTAACTCCTTGAATGAGATGGTCTCGATCATGAATTCCCTCATTGTATACCAGTTCTTTCATTAAATTAGTACGCATTTAATTTGGTTTATGTATTGTGTGGTCTCTCTTTTTCCACAATTTAGATTAATGGCTGCATATTCAAATGTTGAATATGCTGATATAATTTTTATGTATGGTAGAGCTGACGGTAACGCAGCTGCCGCTCAGCGTTTATATCTTGAAAGACTTCCTCAAAGAAGTGTATCTAACGTGAAAGTATTCGCTAATACTTATCGTAGAATAAGTGAAACTGGCAATTTACATCATCAAGATCCTAAAGCGAACAACCAATAACATTACGCTAAAGTGGATGTATAAATTATAAATACATTTGAAGCAGAGTCCACTGCAAGCATTAGAAAAGTATCTGAACGACTCAACGTCTCTACGTGGAAGGTGTGGTCAGTTCTACACTCTGAGAAAATGAACCCTTTCCACTATACCCCCGTGTAAGCACTTTAGGAAGGAGACCCAATCCGAAGAACAAATTTTTGTCGGTTTATTTTACATGCCGATATTGAAGGTGGAAGATTTCTTCGCAGGATTTTATGAACGGATGAATCCAAATTTTCCCGTGAAGGAGTTACCAACTTTCATAGCCTGCATTATTGGGATGAAGAAAATCCGCATATGAAAAGAGAAATTTTGTTTCAACATAAATTTAGCGCAAACGTGTGGGCTGGTATAATAAGCAGGCAGTTGATTGGTCCATATTTTCTGCCAGACCATTTAAATGGCGAAAATTATTTAGAATAAAAAAAAAAATCTACCAGATATGTTGGACGAAGTGCCTTTAGATGTAAGAGCGAAAATCATATTTCAAAACGATGGATGTCCGGCCCATTATTAGAGAAAAATAAAAGAGTTTTTAAATAATCAGTTTCCTGAAAGAGGGATAGGACGAAATTGACCGATATTGTGGCCTGCCAGATCTCCAGATCTCACCCCAGTTGACTAACGTTTCTAGGGACGAATGAAAGAACTGGTATACAATGAGGGAATTCATGATCGAGACCATCTCATTCAAGGAATTAACGGGGCAGCAAAATTAATGAAGGCTGAAATGAGGCCAGGAGTAATCACCACAGAGATGAGACGAAGATGTCGATGTTGTATCCGACACGGTGGTTCCCATTTTGAGAATAATAATTAGTTTTAAGTAATTAGTATAATTTACATAAATAATAATTAATTATTAAGTTTTTATTCAATTTGTTAAATTGACCTATGCGTTTTTTCTATATTTTTTCTTTTTTATTTAAATACCTTATGGAGCATTAAGTCTGCGCCTTTCAATACATCATTTGAAAGACCAGTGGTCAAAGAAGTTTTTAAAGATATTTGAACGACTCTTCCATTTGCATCTTTCTCTTTATTTACTTACAAAGTCAAAATTTGATATTAGAGAAATTTATTTTTGGAATTTTAAAGCATCATTTTTTTTTCCATATGTAGATACTACTACATGGTAAAATACATATTCAAGTTTATGAGAAAACGATAGAGTCACAACAAATGTTCTATTAAATTTTTATTGTAATTACACGTAAATACACAACGAATTTGGTAAAATTCGGAAAAATGGCGATATCTGGAAATGCGTGAAACTTTGTATAATAGTATACAGGGTGAGTCGGGAGGATCGTGCAAAACTTCAGGAGCGTGTTGTACATGAAAAATAAATGTAAAAAAACTCAAATGTTGTTATCCGATTTTCGTTTGTTTACAAGTTATAGCGTAAATAAAATTAAAACATAAAATTTCAAAAAATTATAAATTTCATAAGAAATTCCATAAATTAACGTTTGGATATCATAGTAAATGTTCAAAAATATTGTCATTAACTTCTAAACATTTTCGGCTTCGTTTATGAAGAGCATTCGTTGCGCTCCTGATGGTTTCATGTCTTTCTTTAATAGCAGCTGCAGCATTTCTAATGCGTTGAATTAGTGCATCTTGAGTGTCCACTTTAACTCTGTACACTTCAGTTTTAAACCAACCCCACAAACAATAGTCTAGTGGTGTGAGGTCTGGAGACCTTGGAGGCCAACTAATAGGGCCACCACGACTAATCCAACGTCCAGGAAAGGTAAGTTTATGGTAAATAGAATCCTAGTTAAAAAATTTTATTTACGCTATAACTTGTAAACGAACGAATATCGGATAACAACATTTGAGTTTTTTACATTTATTTTTCATGTACAACACGCTCCTGAAGTTTGGCACGATCCTCCCGACTCGCCCTGTATATGGTCAAATACGTACACAATCATCTTACCTACCACCCTCTTCCGGATGTGTATCGGTAAACTAAACACCCTGTATATGTAAGCTTCACTTTACACTTTTCCTTCGTTTGATGCGGAAAGTATGAAAGATTTCTTCTTGTTTCCGTTTAATTTAGTTCCAATTTAATAAAAATAGGGGAGTTGAATGTTGTTATTCAATTTTGGAGGAATCACAATTTGTCAGAAGTTCTATTTAATATTGTTTAAAATAAGAAAATATGTAAATATATTATGCAAGGATGCCTAGCCACCTGAACAAAGACTGGAAGAACTTTCTATGCTCCTTCATTTTTGATATTATTATTATGGACACTGCAGCTTCTTTCATATCAGTTATGTGAAAGAAACTGTCATATTTCAACGGCAAAAGGAAATTTGGAGCCATTACATAATTTAAATATTCACGTATTGTACACTTCAGGTTATTGTCTATTTTTGTTTTTTCTATTTTCTTCAGTGGCAGATTTCACTGCCTTCAAACCCGAATAAAAGAAATGTTAAAAAGGGCGGCGGTCCGAGCCTTCAGTAAAGGGTGAATGGCGTTCCTAGTTAATTTTAACTGACAATAATGTATAATTCCCCCGCAACTATAACAACTCCAGCTGATGTGTTATGTGATATTCACACAAATTAGAAACAGAGAATACGTAGATCCAAGCATGCTTTCACAAGTACGCGATTATTATTTGGGTCCTCAATTTTAATGGAAAAACAATAATACAGTTAAACAGGTTTTTTGAAAATTCGAAAGTCATTATGCAACATACGATTCCTACATTTCAATACCGAGCGTCTAACTTTTCATAAGGAACCTTACAAATATGATAAAAAATGTAAACTTAAACAAACTTTGATCCGTTTATATGGCTGTGACCTTTAATACCACTCTCTTATAAATGGAAGTTATAAGGGAAAAAGGCAATATTGAAAAACTAACTTAAACGAAATCGAGACGGACAGGGTCAAAAGAAACATACACTGACTTTCACATGAAATGCACCACCCAGTAATAGTAATAATGAAGTCTTGTAATTTTGGTAAAATAATACTTCATAATGGAGTATCAAATGATCAGACTTTCAGTAAAAAATCAAGAATGCTGGTGGTTTTATTATCAATGACCTTTTAGATTTTTCATTCAATTGTAAATAAATAAAATAATATTTACATGGAAATATCAGTTTATTTTTTTGTTAAACTGTGAACAAGACATCTCAAAATGGCCCCAGTGAGACAGCGTTGAAATTTTTCTCACGTTTCGGATTTCCATAGAGGGCGAATTATCGGCATGAAGGAGGGTGGATTTTCTTTCCGTGAGATTGCCCGAAGAATGAATCGAAACCACACCACGATTGCGAGAACATGGTCTTCATGGTCTGAAGAAAGGGTTCAACAACATCGTCCAGCTGGACGTCCTCCCCGTAGCAGCAATGCACGTGAAGATGGACTTCTTAGACGGATGGCCATTGGTGATCGATTTCAAACAACAATGTCTGTTGCAGTAGATTGGTTGGGAGCTCTAAATTGTCGGGTGTCGATGGCAACAGTTTACAGAAGAATTTCGTCTTTTGGCCTGCATTCATGCCGCCCAAATCTACGACTGCCACTAACTGCCCAATACCAAGCTTCCAAATTGGCCTGGTGTCAAGAACGAGTTGATTGGAGTCATGAGTGGAAAAATATCGTCTTCAGTGACGAGTAGTGATTTTATTTATGGATCAATGATGGTCGTAGAAGAGTCACCATACCGAGGTGAAAGAAGAACTTTGCAATTTTGTGAAAGGCGCCACACAGCTTTAACGCCTGGTGTTATGGTCTGGGGTGCGATATGTGTTGGTCGAAGATCCTCTCTGGGGTTCATTCCAAGCACCCTAAACGCACGTCGCTACATTAACAATGTTCTGAGGCCAGTATTAGTACCCTTCATAGAACCTTTACCAAATGGCATTTTCCAACAGGATAATGTAAGACCACATAGTGCGAACATTACTCGACAATACCTGGAAGAAGCACAATTGGAAATACTGTCTTGGCCTGCACGGTCACCGGACCTATTGCCCATCGAACATCTTTGGGACATGATGAGTCGCCGTCTTCGAAATTTACCGAGGCCTCCAAACAATGTGGATGACCTACGACATCATCTAGAGGTAGCATGGAATGAAATACTCCAGGAGGGTATTGATCATTTGTTGCAATGCATGCCGCGAAGAGTACGTGCTTGCATTGCCGTACGAGGCGATGTCACTCATTATTAATTTTTTAATTAACAAGTGTTGTCTCCTTTTACTGAAAGTCTAATCATTTGATACTCCATTATGAAGCATTATTTTGCTAAATGTTACAAGACTTAATTATAAGTATTACTGGGTGGTGCATTACATGAGAAAATGAGTGTAGATCGAGTCCATCACATTAAAAAATCTTTTTTATAGGCTGAAAAATGTGAATTATCACACACATACCAGGCCTGTAAATATGAAACCAGAATTCGCCTCTAAATATCCCTAGTGGTCAATATACAGTGGACCCCAAAAATATTCGAACGCGCCCTTTTTACAGATTTCATGAGTCCTAATTAAACATATTAGTTATTATTTTATTTTTTTGCATCAGAAATATCTTTATCAATCATTTATTTAGGGGTCTGTACAAAAAAAGAACACAAAATCATAATAATTTATATTTCAATTTCAAGAAAAATTCTAGAGAATTATTAAACGCGTCGCAAAAATATTCATGGCAAAAAAGATGAATTCTTACGCATTTGGCATACATTTGCTGCTTGTTGAATGCAGATATCCCATAGTAAAGTTAGAAATGATATCCATCATGGGACGAGCACCAAAGAAAAGTAATGTTAGCTTCGATAAAAGGCAATTAGTAATATTACATTACGAAAAAGATAATTCCTATAAAGAGATTGGGGAAATGCTCCAATTAAGTAAGAGCACAGTTGGAGACGTGGTAAAACATTATAAAAATGACGATAGAATACTTTCAAAAAAACAAACAGATCGACCAAAGTTGTTAAATAAGAGGGACAACCGGGTCATAATGAGAACCATTAAGGAAAGCCCTAAAGTTAATGCACTAAAATTGAAGACCCTATTGGAAAATCATTCCAATTAAGTAGTTAGCACTGAAACTATTCGTCGGAGTATCAGAAGCCATGGATATCACGACAGGGTATGCAGGAAAAAACCATGGCTTAGCACTAAAAATGTTAAAGTGCGATTCAATTTTGCTAAAGAATTCATTTCCAAACATGATAATTATTGGAATGATGTAATTTTTTGTGATGAGTCAAAATGGAACATTTTTGGCTCAGACGGACGTCAAATGGTATGGAGGAAAGCAAATGAAGAACTACAGAAACAACATCTTTGTCCAACAGTAAAACATGGAGGAGAATCAATTTTGGTTTGGGGGTGTATATCATCATTAGGAGTCGGTGAATTAGTTTCCATTGATGGTATTATGGACAAAAATGCATATTTAAATATTCTAAAACGAAATTTATGGAAAAGTGCGAAAAATGTGAGCGTATTAAATTCGTTCAAACTAGACCAAGACAATGATCCAAAACATAGTGCCAATATTGTTGGTGAATGGTTGTGGTACAGTTGTCCTAAAGCCCTTAAAATCCCTTCCCAATCTCCAGACTTAAACCCCATAGAAAATATATGGCATTTTATCAAAAGACAACTATAAAAAACACAAAACAGCATCAAAAACAGTATTAAAAACCAGGTTGCAGCAAGAATGGACTAAAACTGATTTAAATTATTTAAGAAAAATTGTATCTTCTATGTCTAAATGTTTGAAAAGAGTAGTTGAAACGAAAAGTGGCCATAGAAAATACTAATTTAATAAATTGGGTTAATTATTTATCTTTAAATCAATTATATAGATATAAGAGTTATATAGGGTGTTTCCTACGTACGGTACATAACATCGGGAGCGTATTCTATAGCTAAAATAAAAGTAATTTTGTTATATAAACGATATCGCAAAAATGCTTCGTTCTGGACATACAGGGTGTGAAAATTTTATTGTCTGAAATTTAATATCTCACGCACAGATAAATAAACGGTGTTGGCGACTAGTAAAATGTCCACAATTTCGCTATTAAACAGGTAAGTACACGACAAAAAAATTTATATCTTCATACAAGTATTTTTTCTCTTAAGAATAATAAAAAAGAATGAAAAAATTTACCTACAATGTTTTTTATTTATTTATTTGAAAACGGTGCGTCCCACGAAAATGAAGCAAGAGACCTTTTTTCTTCCAAATCGAACACATAATTAAAAAAGGAACAAAATATTGGAAAAAAATAATGGCATACCACATTTTTCCTTTAAAATATCCAACAATTATCCTGCTCGCACGACACTGGTTACACTACAGCCACACTGTTTAGCGTAAAATACGCACCATTGTGAACTCTCAAATCCTGCAAAATTTCATTGAAATGCCTCAAGTAGTTTCGGAAATATTTAAAAACTTGTAATTTTTTAAAGACATTTTCACACCTTGTATTTCCGCAACGAAGCATTTTTGCGATATAGTTTATACAACAAAATTACCTTTATTTTAACTGTAGAATACGCTCCCGAAGTTATGTACCGTACTTAGGAAACACCCTGTATGTTAGTTATTACCGTTCGAATATTTTTGCGACGCGTTTAATGGTTCTCTAGACTTTTTCTTGAAATTGAAATATAAATTATTATGATTTCGTATTCTTTTTTTATACAAACCCCTAAATAAATTATTGATAAAGACGTTTCTGATGTAAAAAAATAAAATAATAACTAATATGTTTAATTAGGACTCGTAAAATCTGTAAAAAGGGCGCGTCCAAATATTTTTGGGATCCACTGTAGGTACTAGCTTATCGTATTGTTGGTATCATATCCCTTGTTTACATCTGAGAATGATTTTCAAATCATAATAATACAGTTTCCATTCTACAGTACAATTTGTAATAGCTTTGAACAAATCAAATTTTGCACCTACAAATTAAGATTTGCGGACAGCATTAATTTTCTGTTACCACTTGAAAAAAACAGCTGCAGAATCACATTGCATGCTTGTTGAAGCTTACGGTGAACATGTCCTTGGAAAATGATAGTGCTTCGAGTGACTTAAAAAATTCAACAGTTGCAATTTTGACGAATTTCAGTAACGAAGAGCGTGGAAAACCACCGAAAAAGTTTGAAGACGGCGAGTTGCAGGCATTGTTAGATGAGGACGATATTCAAACGCAACAACAATCAGCGAATCAATTAAATATGACACGAGAAGCCATTTCCATTCATTCGAAAGCTATGGAAAAAATTCAAAAGACAGGAAAATGGGTTCAATGAAAGACAGCAGGAACGTCGAAAAACCACTGGCGAAATGCTGCTTGCGAGATATAACAGAAAGTCATTTCTTCATCGAATTGTGACTGGTGACGAAAAATAGATCTGTTTTGAGAATCCCAAACGTAAAAAATCACGAGTAAGTCCAGGCGAACCATCAACATCGTCTGCAAGACCGAATTGATATGGACGGAAAGCAATGATCTGCGTTTGGTGGGATCAGAAGGGCATAATTTATTATGAGCTGCTAAAACCTGGCGAAACAGTTAATCCTGAGCGTTACCGACAACAAATGATGGACTTGAATCAAGCTTTGCGTGAAAGACGATCAGAATATCAAGAACGGCAACACAAGGTGATATTGCTTCATGATAATGCACCGTCATACACTGCAAAACTGGTGAAGGAAACGATCGGGACGTTGAATTAGGAAGTATTATCGCATGCGGCTTATTCACCCGATTTAGCCCCATCCGATTATTACTTATTTGCATCGATGGGACGAGCTCTTGCAGACCAGCATTTCACTTCTTGCAAAACAGTACGAATACGGCTCGATGAATCGTTTGCCTCAAAAGAATGACAGTTCTTTTGGCATGGCATCCACAAATTGCCAGAGAGGTGGGAAAAATGTATAAGTAACGATGGGAAATATTACGAATGAAATATACACTGACTTTCAAAAAAACCGCAACACCAAGAAGAACACATCATACACGTTTGACATTCTGGCATTACGTTAGGTCGGGTAATAAATAAAAACGATCAAAATATCAAAAGAAAATTATTGTGAATAAGTGAAAAAATTTGATAATAATTTAATAATGGGTGGTATCTCCTCTTAGATTAATACATTCCTGTAAGCGACGTGGCATGCTTAAAATTAAATTGTTAATATCTTCCTGTGGTATTGTATCCCAGGCAATCTGCAGCTGCTCGCGGAGTTCATCTATGGTCTCTGGAGGGCGAGCTAAACGTTGAAGTTTCCGACCCATTATATCCCATACATGCTCTATTGGGGACAAATCTGGAGACCGAGGTGGCCAAAGTAAAGTATCTACATTTTCAGCTTTCAAATACCTCAAAGTATCGTTGGCTATATGTGGTCGCGCATTATCCTGTTGAAATGTGCTTCCTGGATGGTCGTGCATGTATGGTACAAGAACCGGTTCTAAGACACTATTAATGTACCTCTGAGCATTTAATCTATCATAAATGAAAACAAAAGGAGACCGACTACCATACTGGATGGCACCCCAAACCATGACACCTGGTGTTAAACCAGAATGACGTCTTTCCAAAAAGTCCAAATTTAATTGCTCTCTTCTGCGCCTTCTAACACGAAACCGTCCATCAGATCACCATAAACAAAATCGGCTCTCATCACTAAACACGATTCTTCTCCACTCATCCACCCATTGCACTCTCAGACGACACCACTTCAGTTGGGCCACCCTGTGATTTCGTGATAATGGAAGCCAACGCATAGGACGATATGAATTTAGTCCAAAACTTGGAATTCTGCGATACATAGTACTAAGGGAGACCCTTCGATTTAGGGTGGCTACCCAGTTAGCACCAAGAGACGGAATTGTTTCAAACGGGGCGCCTGTCGCTGAACGACGAAGTCGCCGGACTTCACGGTGGTTCGTCATTCTTGGACGGCCACTACCACGATAACGATTTACTGACCCTTCGTTAGACCAATCTCTCCAAGCTCTTAGCACTGTTGATGCGTTTCGATTCAATCTACGTGCAATTTTGCGAAAAGGTAAACCTGCCTCATGCATACCAACAATTCTTCCCCTTTCAAAGGGAATTAATTGCCGATAAACTGCATTTTGGCGTACACGAGGCATTTTGCACTACCACACATTCAATATAGCACTAACAATAATACCTTTATCGCTATCCACCTGTAAAAAAAATTGCAAAAAGAACCATCGTCACAGATAAAAAAGTAAAGAAAAACTTCATATCGCATTAAAATACGAACTTGAAATTTTTATCATTTTTTTCTCTTTACAAGTCCAAAATCATATCAAAATTTCAAATACATACAGTGCGTTCTTCTTGGTGCTGCGGTTTTTTTGAAAGTCAGTGTATTTTATAATTATTGTGTAACTAAGCTATACTTTTTATCAAAAAATTCCTGTATCGTATTTACATTCCTGGTATGTACCTTGCCCAAAGCATTCTCTCAAAATAAGAATTAAAAACTAAGTGAGTTGAGAAGAGCATAATACAAAAACCTAAACAGAAATATAAAGACTTTGATAGACCAATATCGATAGGATAAACATTTAGAATCCTGCGAAAAAACTAAACTAGGCAGAGAGGAATCGTACTAGTAAAAATAAATAAAACAATATTACGACACAAAAAAAAATTCTTTAATACAATTAACGAAGATGGAACAGAATGTTACATAGACCAAGCTAACGCCCTCGAATTTACCGAACATTTTCAGAAGGCCCGTAGCACTTCAACAATCCTAAATTTGATAAACATAATTGGAATTCGGTGAACGACTGGTATGGCTGCTATTCTAATAACCCATTGGACCATAGGTGTCAGTTAATTACAGACACAGAATATCATGAAGCACTAACTACTATTAAAAACACCCAAAAAAATAATAATAATAAAATAAAAACTAAAATTCTGAAGACCTTAACTTGAAAAACTTATACTAAATTAGCTCAAGACCTATAGTGAAACTCTCATAGGTAGAACGTCCATAACTCGAATATTTCGATAACTCGAACTTCCATAAGCCTAAAATCTCTATAATACAAAATAAATTAGACGCACAGCAACCCGTAAACTTCCATAATTCGAATTTTAACGAAAAACGTCGAAAAGGGTAAAGAAAGCGTTCAATTTTCCGGGGAATCCCTCTTCAGAGATATTAAGGGCGTATGAATATAACCTATGTTCGGTGAGCGAATAACAGCCATTTTTCAGTATTTTCATTTTACTTTTACGATTTACAATGGCTTTCCCACATAAACTAAAGTGCCTTATAATTGAACAAAAGATCGAAGTTCTTAAAACCGTAGATAGTGGAATGAAAAAGAAGTTAATTGCAGAAAAATATGAAATTCCAGCAAGTACTTCATTAACCATTGTTGAAATGGATCCTCTACAGTGGAATTTGGTGAAAGTATGAATCTTGGTGAAGTCAAACAAATGTGCCGTGAAAAACTGTGAATGAAACTGTTTCCACGTGGCCTGCCAGACAGCAAAACTTAATAGTTTTTGGGTCAATACTTAAAGAAAAACTCTTGAATATATAAGAAGCTTAGGTGATAAAGATTTCAAAGCAAGCAGTAGATGGTTTGACAAATTAAAAAATAAGGTATATAGTATACATAATAAGTTATTTATATTACATACATACAGATGCAAGCGATAAAAGAAATACAGTCATTAATTCACCACGAATCTTGTAGTAATTCAGTTTCTATGAAAATTTTCAGGAATTAACTAAGTTAGGTAGGTGCAATGCACATTCTCCCCAAATCACAGAAAGGTGATACATCCATATAAACAGTAGAAACTGTCAAAAATTCAATTGCCTTTATCCGTGCGCTTTTTAACAGATATTCTTATAAACGTCTTAATTAAGTGAAATTCATTAATTTTTATGATAACAATTTCTGGTAAGTAAGATCAGCTTGCGAAACTTTATTTCCTTCGAATATTCTGTTTTTTTCTATAAAAAAAATTAAAGAAAATCAGTCGCAACAAGCACTATTCTCCCGATGAAAGGCGTTTGATAAGGAACCTAAAAAATGGAGGGCTATCATTCTGGTCCATCGCGAGAGTTATTGGATGTTCTGTCGGAATCGTTCAGAATGCCTTTAAACACCATCCGAATTAAGAAAATAAAGGTAAAACTCAGAAGACGACGCCTAGTGTTGGAGAAATTCCAACATAAAGATCGCTCTCGCGCAATGCCCTGACATCTGAGCAATAAATATAAATAGAAAGAAACCATAACACAAACCTCGACATACCATTAGGTGCCAAACTATGGGTACTACGCTAATTATCATTAATCTGATTTACTTCCTTCCTGATTTATGAAGGGTGAATCGTAAAACAGATAAAGGGCCGCAGTAAATTAGAATGGAATGTCTCGTGACAACCCGCGCAAGTGGCCCAAGAACCAGAGAGTGTTAACGATAAGCCAATGGTGTGAAAGCATCAAGGTGGTGACTTTCCCAGGAAATCGTGGAAAAAACCAGACACTGGGAACTGAATTTTTCGAGAAAGAGCACCATCTCTCTTGGAGCAGGATCAGAACTGTTTCTCATCTCGTGCGTTAACACCAACTTCTCTCCTCTTTCGATTTCATAACAAAATAATTAACTTTACCAACTCCTAACATATCTTGTCGCAATAGAAATCTGTACACGGCCATTATAGTCAACAATTTAATCAGCAATCAAACCCTGTATTCCAACTAGTCTGTGATTAAATTTAGTGTGATTCGTATAACAGAGTTTTTGTACCCCTTCGAACCTTTGGACCCCCATTGTTTCCTGAGGGTAGCCCGTCTAGTCCTTCGACTCAAGTAAAAAACCCCGCCAGCGCATTTGGATTTCTCTGTGGGTGTCTAGTGAGGCAGTCACTATTGTTGGGCAGGAGCTCAGGAAGCCCTCTGGGCTAAACACCTAGTATGGATCGAAAAATTGTGCGAATAGCAAAGAAAGACCCTTTGAAGAGGATCCAAGAAATATTAACTGAGTCAAACGCTAATTTCCGTGTTTGGACAATTCGGAGAAGGCTCCTAGAACAGAACTTGAAAGCGAGAAGTACCCCACAGGTGCCCCTTTTGAAAAAAATTCGTCGAGTAACTCGCAAAACATTCGCTCGAGAACACTTAGAATGGACGGGAGAGGAAAATCAGAAAAAATGGCGAAACATTCCATAGAGTGACGGATCCAAGATTATGCTGTCTAGTTCAGACCGTTCGGGGTTGGTGCGAAGGCCCTCAGGATTAGCGTTTGACCCTAGATACGCGGCGAAGACTGTAAAGCATGGAGGCGGTAATATAAAAAACTAGGGACGTTTTTCTAGGATTGGTGTGGGTTCTCTCGTAAAAATAAATAGAATTCTAACTAAAAAATCATATTTGGACATCTTAATGAACCACATGTTGCCGTATGCCGACGAAGACATGCCTTTAAAATGGGTGTTTCAGCAAGATAACGACCCCAAGCATACGGCAAAGGTTGTAAAGAATTGGTGCAGCACAAGTTCCATTGATGTTATGGGTTGGCCCACACAATCGCTAGACTTGAATCCTATAGAAAACCTTTGACACTGCTTGAAAAACCAAGTAAAAGAAAGGAGGCCGATTTCCCTATAGCATTCATGGACTATAACTCTAGAGAAATGGGAGGAAATATCTATCGAGAGCACTGCCAAAGGCTTATCGCCTCCATGCTTACTAGGTGCCAACAAGTTTTGGAAGCAAACGAGCATACAGTTAAATACTAATGAAATTTCATAATGATATGTAAATAATTTGTTTTTTTTATGTTTAATGAGTTTTTGTCTATTTAATGAAAATACCCCATTTTTCAAATTTTTGTGTTTTTACTTTAATTTTCAAAATTTTGCACACACTACTAATACTTTACTGTAGTGTAATATTAAATACTGCTTTAGACAAATTCGCAACACTGAATTATTGTTTCTCGCAAAAACTTCGACGATACAGAGCGTTAAGCAACAAATGGGCAGATGTATTTATTTCATTGCTCGCATCTGTATGTAAGCATTTTCTAATATATATATTTTTTTAAATTCAGATATGAGATACTTCAGAAGAAAGTCTGTGGTGAGAGTGCAGCCGTAGACGAAGATAATGTTGAAACTTGTAAGTCAATCATTTTGACGCAACTTTTATTGCGTTACGCTACCAAAAATATTTTCAACACTGATGAAACCAGATATTTTTCCAAATGCTTACCAGTAAATACACTGCCCACGAAAAACAATATATACTACGGTAGGAAACTCAGTAAGGAAAGAGTAACTTGTTTAGTAGCAGTTAACGTGGACAGCAGTGAAAATTTCAAAATGGTGTTAATTGGAAAAAACGCAAAATCAAAATGTTTTAAAGGAGTAAAATTGTTACCAGTGGATTCTTATAATAACTAAAAAGGGGAAATAACTGGAGCCACCTTTGAAAAATTCCTCTTAAAAATAGACGCCAAATTTATAAAAGAAAAAAAATTCTATTTAAAATACCTCACTTTCACATGAAATGCACCACTCAGTAATACTTATAATTAAGTCTTGTAACTTTTAGCAAAATAATGCTTCATAATGGAGTATCAAATGATTAGACTTTCAGTAAAAGGAGACAACACTTGTTAATTAAAAAATTAAAAATGAGTGACATCGCCTCGTACGGCAATGCAAGCACGTACTCTTCGCGGCATGCATTGCAACAAATGATCAATACCCTCCTGGAGTATTTCATTCCATGCTACCTCTAGATGATGTCGTAGGTCATCCACATTGTTTGGAGGCCTCGGTAAATTTCGAAGACGGCGACTCATCATGTCCCAAAGATGTTCGATGGGCAATAGGTCCGGTGACCGTGCAGGCCAAGACAGTATTTCCAATTGTGCTTCTTCCAGGTATTGTCGAGTAATGTTCGCACTATGTGGTCTTGCATTATCCTGTTGGAAAATGCCATTTGGTAAAGGTTCTATGAAGGGTACTAATACTGGCCTCAGAACATTGTTAATGTAGCGACGTGCGTTTAGGGTGCTTGGAATGAACCCCAGAGAGGATCTTCGACCAACACATATCGCACCCCAGACCATAACACCAGGTGTTAAAGCTGTGTGGCGCCTGTCACAAAATTGCAAAGTTCTTCTTTCACCTCGGTATGGTGACTCTTCTACGACCATCATTGATCCATAAATAAAATCACGACTCGTCACTGAAGACGATATTTTTCCACTCATGACTCCAATCAACTCGTTCTTGACACCAGGCCAATCTGGAAACTTGGTGTTGGGCGGTTAGTGGCAGTCGTAGATTTGGGCGGCATGAATGCAGGCCAAAAGACGAAATTCTTCTGTAAACTGTTGCCATCGACACCCGACAATTTAGAGCTCCCATCCAATCTACTGCAACAGACATTGTTGTTTGAAATCGATCACCAATGGCCATACGTCTAAGAAGTCCATCTTCACGTGCATTGCTGCTACGGGAAGGACGTCCAGCTGGACGATGTTGTTGAACCCTTTCTTCAGACCATGAAGACCATGTTCTCGCAATCGTGGTGTGGTTTCGATTCATTCTTCGGGCATCTCACGGAAAGAAAATCCACCCTCCTTCATGCCGATAATTCGCCCTCTATGGAAATCCGAAACGTGGGAAAAATTTTACACTGTCTCACTGGGGGCATCTTCAAATGTGTTTTTCACAATTCAACAACAAAATAAACTGATATTTCCATGTAAATATTATTTTATTTATTTACAATTGAATGAAAAATGTAAAAGGTCAATGACAAAAAAACCACCAGCCACCACCATTTCTTTTTTACTGAAAGTCTGATCATTTGATACTCCATTATGAAGTATTATTTTGCCAAAATTACAAGACTTAATTATTACTATTACTGGGTGATGCATTTCATGTGAAAGTGAGTGTAAATAACTATCGTGCTCACTCCTCGAATTCAAAATAATCTTAAAGCAATTATACTGCAGTTCTTCTCACCAAACATGACATCAAAAGTGCAATTTCTTGATCAAGGCACTATGAAAAGCATTAAGGATCATTATAAACCACAAATTATAATTAAATTGTTCATACGATGGATTAAATCAGAAACAACTTAAAATTGATCTACTTAATTGCGTAAGAGTTACACAGTGGGTGTGGACGAACGATGTTACGGAGACAACTATCCAGAATTGATTTGGAAAGGCAGGGTTTGGGAAATTCCCAAATAACGAGGACAGTGAGAAGGACGGCAAGGAGACAAGGTTACTGATAATTCGATGTGTTCTTTTAGGGAGATGAAAGGGCATGAGATAAGGAGTAAATCGAACCCATACATATGCATATTCCAAACACTCACTAGATTTGGATGTGTAAATTTTTTTTTTTATTCAGAGTTTTAATAATTTCAGAGTGATTTTTTGAGAAATCCTTTTTGGATTTTTTTACTTTTGCAGTTCTATCAGTTTTCTAACATTAGGATCTTCCGAATAGAATGAAATGTGCCCGGAAACATTTTGCATTATGTGAGAATTTCGGGTAACAACTTAAATTTTTTTTTTTGAGATCAACTACCTCAACTTCATTTGAGCAGTTCCGAAAAGCTATTTAAGGTAACATGTTTATAAATTTCTCTAAAAAATTTCCCACTGCAATAGCTATCCAATGCAGTATTACACGTTTAACAAATCATTTGTGGTTTCAAAAAATAGTAAAAATTCTTTAGATGAACAATTTAACTTAAATTCAGTTAATAACTAAATATTCACAAAATGCAAATGATTTCGGATATATTTCACTCGATATCGAACATTACAATGTTAGGCAAGTAATCGAATAGCGAAGGTAAAAAAATCCAAAAGGAGTTCTTGAAAAGTCACTCTAAATTTTTTAAGACCCCGAATTAAAAAAAAATGAAATAACCCAAAATCTAGTGAATTTTGGAATATGGATATATGGGCTCAATTTTATTCCTTATCTCTTGCCCTATCACCTTCCCAAAGAAACACGTCGAATTATGATTAACCCCGTATATACCTATATGGAATAAATTCATTACTTCGTCTGAAATGAAAATAATAAAAATATGTTTCGACACATTGACTTTAATTTACAATTCTACATATTCTGGTTAGATAATATTAACCGTGACGTCATCATTGTTCTAAATATGAAGTTAGTGTTAATTTTTCTTAATGCTAACTCTCATTTTTGTTCATTTTATGTGAAAGGGCCCACTTTTTTATCTACAGGATATAAACTTTTTTACTATGTTATATAACTCGTTTTTTGATAAATTCTTAAAAATATATTTCTTTTACGGTCCTTAAAGATAAAATTAAAGATAAAAGATAGATAAATGGATCGGGGTAGTCTTTTGTTTATTTATTCCCCACAAAAAAATATTTTTATTAGCTTACTACACGACATCCTCATGTTTGTTAATTTTGGTTTGAGTTCGTGGTTTAATTTAAAAAAAAAAGTTGCATTACAACGTCCATAACAAAATCCACAATACAAAGAATTGAAATTCTTATAATGATTGGCTATGGTGATAGAGTCAGAACACAACAGAAGATGTATGTTTTATTTATTTAACAGCTATCCGGATATACCAATAAATCAATCAGTAATCAACAAAATTGAACGAAAGTTTCGAGATACTGGTTCTGTGGAAAATGAGTCGAAGGGTGGAAATTCTGTACAAGAAAATCCACATATAGCAAGTAGCCCTACGATGAAGCCTACATTAGACTTTAAAATCTAAAAAGTGGCATCTTTCTAAAATACATCTTGTACACGATTTAAATAATAAGGATAGGACATACAAGACTAACCCATGGTCACCTAATGGAAAGGACATCTCCCCCAAAATGTGACAGGTGCAATGTCTTGCTGACAGTCGACCATATCATTATAAAGTGTCCAATGTATAGTGCCAATAGAATCTCCTTTCAAATTAAAGATGAACCGCACAAGAACTTGCACTCTACAGTAGATCAGAGAACAACCATAGAACTCCTGAAGTCAATTGATCTTTTTAACTCCGTCTAAACGTAATCTTCATGTCTACTTGATATGTACCTGTACTCAGAACGTTTTGTATACTGTCAAATGTATGTTGAGTGCCAATAACCCAAGTAGTTGAGACACTATAATCTTAATTAAAAAAAAATGATAAGGATGCAGACCGAGCAATACAATTCTGTCAAACCCTAATGGATATGTGTCATAATTACTCTTGCTAAGTTGAAAATATTATACGTTTTCAGCTGAATCAACTTTTAAATTAACCGGGAAAGTTAATAGACAAAGTTGCCGCTATTGGGCAAAGGGAAATCCCATCTGGATGAGCGAATATCATACCAAATTCGCTGGAAAAATCAATGTTTTGGCAGAAATTGTCAAAAATCAGATCATTGGGCTTTATTTTTTAAAATTTAATCCTCACTTTAACAACTCTATTTTCCAACCCTAACAACCTAATGATACATACTTGACCAAAATTTGTGATTCCACCAAGATCGTACACCACCGCATTATGCAGTTCTGGTTAGGTAATATCTCGATGATGTAGCATTTCCCAAGATGTGGATTAAAGAGCGTGAATTTATTGAATGGCCACCAAGATCTCCAGACCTTAATCCTTTATATAATCTTTTGTTAGGCCATTCGTAGAATGTTATGTACAAAAGTAGACCTAAAACAATTGACGACTTAAAAACTAAAATCAGAACAGAATACGCTAATATTAGTCAAAAAACGATAAATATGATTTAACTTGAATTTATCCACCATTTTGGAACATTGCCAGGCGCAATAAGAATATTTAATTTTGTGAATAGTTATTGCTCTTACTTATTAAATATTATGTTTCGTTAAAATTTATTTTGCCGTTGCCGTAAAGGAAAATGTGTTTTTGGAAATTTATCAAAAAATTTGTTATGTAACATAGTAAAAAAGTTTATGTTCTCTAAATAAAAAAGTGTGCGCTTTCATCATAAAATGATCAGAAGTAGGGGTTAGTTCAGGTTTTGCCTCCTCCCCCCCGAAGTAATGCCTGGCGGCGGTTCCGGGAGGGAATTCAGGGGAAGAGAGGAGGGTTTTAGTGGGTAGGCGTCCCATTCAAGGACGAATCCCACATAACCCGGTCGCTCAAACATCAGGCCGGGTACCTTTTGAAGGTTTCCCTCCTCTATAAAAAAAAAAAAAAGTTAGTTCAGGTTAGTTATTAAGAACAATGCTGACGTCGCGTCTAATCTTATTCAACCAAAACATGTAGAATTGTGAATTATAGTTAACATGTCCAAGCGTGCGGACAGGGTAATACCTACTTTTAGGCTATACTTCATCTACATATTTGTGCTATATAAATGTTACGATTTGGTAATCCTAACCGTTCCTAACTCTCTTGTGCTGCGCCAATGTCTAATTCATTCCAAAAAAACAAATTTAGCGCTTAGTTTAGAAACTTTTTTGTCTCTTTCATTTTACTGTTTAGCTGGCACTCTTTAAGAGATATTTGCAAAAATATGAAACAAACCACCTCATTTTTATTCTAATTTTTCAGAATCCCATACTCGAGCCGAATATATACACGCCAAGTTCGCTGAATCCTAAATATTCGATGTTAAGCGAACTGTTTACCAAACTATTCACAGTCAAGCAAACTTACTTGAATTCAGTTGGAAAAGGGATACTGAGGACGCGGACTCATATATAGACTTGTAGAAATTGGCTTTAATGTTACTCTGTATAAAATAGGTAAATTACATACGCATGTGCGCATTAATTTCTAAGCAGATTTGTTTTAAGTCGTTCCCATTGCAATTGTAAAATCGGGGAGGTCTCAGTGAGCAGACGGGCTTATTTACTTCTTTTCGATTCGGCATATTTTACAGATTTCACGAAAGGATGGCGAACATTTACACGAACAACAAATATTTGCTCATAAAGATTTATTCAAACTAGTTGTCATTTGCCGAATGCTGCATAATTGGAACAGTATGGTGTATCAATAGAACGATAGCGTACATTGCCTAACAGTTTTGCAAACAATTCTAAAATAATTTAAATTGAGCAGTGAAGTTGATTTTTTAGGTCCAAATGGTTAGTGAAGCACTATACTAGAATGGACAGAGGATATAAGACATCTGATTCCATGGAAGGTATCACGCTCTTAGCGAGTATACCTAAATGAATATATTCGTGTCAAAATTTCAACTAAGTATCTTAATTGAAAAAAATCGTAATATTTTTGCAGAAAAATACATGAGAAGATCTGCACTTCTACATGGGCCCGCCCGAAGGTTTTTCTTTAAAAAGTTCTAAATAATATACCTACGACCCAATATACAGGCTGTTTCAGAATAGTATATCATAAATTTAAGGGGTGATTCTATGAGTGATTTTGAGAAAAAAAGTTTATATGAACCTAGGTCCGTTTTCGTTTTTTGTCTGAAATACAGGGTGTTAAAATTTGCTACATGTTTTTGTTTTTTTTTTAATAAGACCGGATCTGCATTAAATATTTTTATCAAATTTGGTGTGCGTAAGTTAGGTGTAGAAACACATCTTTTAAGAGAAAGAGAATTTTTAAATGCAAGCAGTGGCGCCTCCAAGGCCATCACCCTGATTATTTTTTGTGAAAAATATGTTACGCCGCTGCTTTTTCAAAAAATAAAAGTCGTTTTCTTAATTCTAGTTCTTTTTGTTAAAAAAATGGCCTCTTAAATTTTTTTCCTAACATCAAGCGTTTCCAAACAACAAATGGTTTAGTTAACATTGTATGTTATAATAACGACCATTAAGACAAAAAAAAATCAAATAAGTTGCTGAAAATGTCCTCCGCCTGCAACGATACTTGCCTCAGCCCTTTTTTCATAAATAATAATAACTATCTTTATTCACCCGGTGAATGGGCTATCGGCCCCTTGGCCTTTCTGCCCAATTGACATGTATAATCTACAGAATGAGAAAAAAAAACACGAGGCAACCATAAGTGTGATAAGGATGAGAGAGGAATGACTGTTCGCTATTGTCATCTGTCCGCAGTCCGTTCATGGTTGTTGGTAGTGTTCGAGGAGGGTTTCGGAGGGATAAAGGAATCGGGAATGTCTAGTTTGCCGTGTCAAGCAGAGGGGGTTGAGTATTGTCCAGTTATGAGGTTTGTCCTTCCATTTTTTCCGAAGTTGCTTTTTTCATGTTATCACGCACTTTTTGAAAAATTCCCGCAGTATTTTTAATAGTGTTGCAAGAAGTTATTATGCGATTTCTCAGATCTTCCACACTGTCAACTGGAGTGCTGTAAACTAGAGTTTTAAGATGATCTCATAGGAAAAAATCCAAACTGTTTAAATCAGGAGACCGAGGAGGCCATGGTGGTGGTCCACCACGACCTATCCACCGTTTGTAAAATGAACGATTTAAATGTTTTCTTGCTTCAACACTGAAATGAGGTGGTGTACCGTCATGCATGAACTACATTCTGTTTCTCATTAAAAGCGGAACTTCTTCAAGTAAAAAGGGCAAGTCTTCCTCTAGAAATCGGCGATAACTATTGTCGTTTAATCTGTCTGATAGTAAAATGATTCAGTCAAGTAATCAGGAATTATTCTAGCTCATACATGAACTGAAAATTGGACTTGATGGTGAGATTCTTCAATTCGCTGTGGATTTTCCTCGGCCGAGTAGTGATTATTGTGAAAATTTCTGATAAAATTTCTTGGAAAGCTAGCTTTTTCCGTAAACATAATTTCACTACTGGACAGAGGATTTAGCGCAATCTTCTGCAAAAATCATTGGCAGAAACCGTTTTCAAAGCAAAATCCTGAAGAAGTAAGGCTTGGGCATGCTGAATATGAGACGGGTACAATAAAAAAATCGTGTAGAATTCTCCAAAACAGAACATGCGAAATATTCAATTGATTTCCAGTTTTTCTGGTCCTCAGTTCAGGATTTTCTTCTCCTAAATTTATAACTACTTCTTCGATTTCTGGAGGAGGGACAGATTCAGGGGCACCTTTTAAATGGTTGTTAGGTTTAAAAGTACCAGTTTCCCTAAATTTCCTAGGGACGTCGGAAAATGTGATGTGAATGAATTGAATGAAAATGAAATGAAATTAAGAGACTATTTTTTTTAACGAAAAGAACTAGAGTTAAGAAAGCGATTTTTATTTTTTTTTAAAGCAGCGGCGTGACATATTTTTCTCAAAAAATAATCAGATTCATGGCCTTGGGGCCGTCACTGTTTGCATTTAAAAATTCGTTTTTCTCTTAAAAAATGTGTTTCAACACCTAACTGACGTCCATCAAGTTTGATAAAAATATTTAATGCAGGTCCGGACTTATTACAAAAAAAAAACAAAAAATATAACAAATTTTGACACCCTGTATTTAAGACAAAAAGCAAAAATGGACCTAGGTTCATATAAACTTTTTTTCTTAAAATCATTCATGGAATCACCCCTTAAATTTATGACATACTATTCTGAAACACCCTGTACATACCTGGTCTAAATTACATAAATTATATGACAAAAGATAATATAAGAGTCATAAAAAATATAAAAATAAAAATGAATGTTTTTTCTCTCTATGACTAGAATACCACAGTATTATTTACATAGACTGAATTTTAAGCAGTATATGTACTATTGGTCGATGAAGATAATCCAGATCATTTGCGAGAAAAACGCACGAGCAAGTGGTTTTCAGCAATATTTAGAATACTTAATATGGGGGAGAAATTTTTTTTTAAATATACACTAATTTTGTCAATTTTAAGTACAACAATGATGCAAAAATACCATAACAAAGGATTTCCCAGACCGAAGTTAAATATTCGCCGTGAATCCGCAACGGAAAAGCCGCAATGATAATCTGAGCGGTATAACTCGCGTCACTCTAAACGTTCAGATTTGTCAGCATGTAAACAATATGATACGAAATTGCTGCAGCGCGAATATTCGTCGACGACGGGAAACGTTCGCGTCGGTTTTAGTGAGGTTTATTACCAGAAAAAATATTAATTTAGCAAGAATACGTCTCATTAGTAAGTCATTATGCCTGTTTACTACAGAGACATGTTATCAATCAACTTTACACAACGATTCAAGATGTGTGCTCCACATTATTATTGGGCCTTCTTGACATTTACCGCCATTATTTCCATCCAGATTTTCTCCAAAAGCATTAAATAAGAGATTAATACGTATCCCTATGTATCTTTTTTTTTAATTTTTTCTTAATTTATTTTTTTTATAGAGGAGGAAAACCTTCAAAAGGTACCCGGTCTGATATTTCAGCAAGCGGGTTATGTGGGATTCGTCCCTGAGTGGGACGCCCAGCTACTAAAACCCTTCTCTCTTCACCTTGGATCCCCCTCGGAACCACCGTTAGGCGTTAGTTCAGGGATCTCTATATACCTAATATACTCATAATTACATATTACACAGTGTGTTTCCTAAATATTAGACAAAAATTTAGAGGGCTATTCTCTGCGTAATTTTTAATTTTTTTGTCCTTTGGCGATTTTAGAGAAAATACTTTGCTCCCTAGATACAAGGGGATAAATGTTTTTTTGAAATTTATGAAAATTTACAATAATTGTCCAAAATGACTGCCGCCAGCTGGCATACATGTTTCTAATCTTCTCCTCATTAACAGCCGAACTATTTCAAAAATACCGGGAATGTTTTTTATTGAATTGCACCCATCAATTATTCGATTTCTCAAATCTTACAGGTTTCCCACTAGATTAATGTAAACCAATGATGTTAAACGGCCTCATAGAAAATAGTCAAGAGGGTTCGAGTCTGGTGATTTAGGTGGTCATAAGTGAGGTCCACCACGACTAGTCGAGCGATCTCCATATGTCTTCATTAAAAATTGGCGAGCAGTCCTACTAAAATGCGCTGGGGCTCCATCGTGCATAAACCACATTGCATTTCTTATTGCCAATGGTACATCTTCAAGCAATTGGGGAAGCGATTGTTTTAAAAAGTTATGATAAACTGAGCCTGTAAGTCTTTCTAGTAGAAATATTAGTCCAATTAACCAATGACCTACAAATCCAACCGAAACGTTTAACGAAAATTGGTGTTGAAAATTACCTTCTAGTGCTTCGTGTGGATTCTCTTCGGCCCATGTATGATCGTTATGAAAATTCCTTGTTGCATTTCTCGAGAAATTTGCTTAATCGGTATTTGAAACCGATGAGTGCAAAAGCCATTGATGAAATGCAATTCTCAAGGGAAAATCTGTAGCAAAAAGAGCCTGAACATGTTCCATGTGGTACGGATACAACAAATTATCCCTCAAAACTTTCCATACCTCTTATTACTAACATCCAAAGATCTTCCGATTTTTCTAGGACAAATACCTGGGTATTCTTCTATTATGTTTAGTACATTTTCTTCCAATTCTGCCCTTCTGACTGTCATTGGTCTTTCAATACCTCCACTTCCTTTTTCACGAAGACGTAGATGAATTCTTTCGAAAATTTTTGGATTGGGAACATTACGATTCGGAAATCGTTCAATGTAAAATTGCCCGGCCCGTAACGAATTTCGATCGGCAAGTCCATACGTGAAATGCATGTCAGTCATCCCAGTATTCGTATAGATATTCATGATTAAAAAAAAGACTAAAAGTAGACTGGTAACTTATCATTTGATATATATAGTGTTCAACGAATACGGGTCACTATCCGTATCTTGAAAACTATGACTAAGAAAAAGTTGAAATTTGGGCATCATACTAAAGTGGCGGTTATCTATTGGTTAAAAATATTTTTATGAAAATATCACTTCCGGTTTTAGTGAAAATTAATGTCAACTCGCTTATTTCAAATGGAACACCCTATACAGGGTGTCCCAAATAAAGTGAATTCCATGGGGATTATGGAAGCGGTAAGAGATACAAGGTGACTCAAATTAGAAAAGAGGAGTGCATTTTTGTGCCCATTCAGAAAATGTTCTAAATTTAAAAATATGCACAGGGATTGTCAAAATATGAGCAAAAAACTGAAAACTGCGATTTTCGATAATCATAAATTATGAGTACACTGTTTGATTAAATTGTACCAAATTTGGCAGTTCTTTATTATCGACAACTGCCAATTGAATGGCTTTTTCAGAATTTTCCAGGCCTTCTAGATTTCGAGAAATTATATTCAACTTTGTTATTTCTTATGGCCGCCATATTGGATTTTGGTGCCATCGAATAGACAATAAAAAAAGTTTTTTAACCGTGTATCACCAAGGTGCCCTTGGACCTACTAAAGTAAGAAAAATGAATAAAAACATTTTTCACCTTAGTAGGCTTAGAAACAAGTACTTTAGTGTTGCTATGGATACTTTCGTTACATGCAACGAATGTCAACAAAAAGTCTTCACTATTGTTGTACTTGAGGTCAATTTTTATTTTTTCTATTTCCTTTTTATCAGTTTTACGCTTTCATTCGGCGGAAATTTTCAAGTAATAAAATTATGAAACGGTTTTCAAATCAAGAAAAGCTGGAGATTAATGACTGCTACATTTTAAGTGGAAGAAAAGTAGGTAGAGCTCAAAATATGTATCTCCAGAGGTATCCAGAGAGGCGTCAACCTGGGCGCGCAATATTTAATAGGCTTAGAGTGAATCTACTTAAGTATGGATCATTTGAAAAGAAAACCAGAACACGCAGGATTAATGAAGATGTTGAAAATTATGTTGTTGGAAGTGTTGTTGAAAACCCTCGCATCTCACTGCATCAAATAAAATATAATATTGGTATACCTAGATCAACTGCTTATCGGGTCGTAAAGAAAAATAAATTTGAATAAAATTGACCTCAAATACAACAATAGTGAAGACTTTTTGTTGACATTTGTTGCATGTAACGAAAGTATCCATAGCAACACTAAAGTATTTGTTTCTAAGCCTACTAAGGTGAAAAATGTTTTTATTTATTTTTCTTACTTTGGCAGGTCCAAGGGCACCTTTGTGAGACATGGTTAAAAAACTTTTTTTTATTGTCTATTCGATGGCATCAAAATCCAATATGGCGGCCATAAGAAATAACAAAATTGAATATAATTTCTCGAAATCTAGAAGGCCTGGAAAAAATCTGAAAACGCCATTCAATTGGCAGTTGTCGATAATAAAGAACTGCCAAATTTGGTACAATTTAATCAAACAGTATACTCATAATGTATGTGTTGAAATTATGATGCGACACTGCTTATACTTTGAATGTTTTGTTTCAGCTTGCCTTTTGTTCATGTTGCAAGAATTTAGCGATTTTCTTGGTTCTTTCTAGAAAGGGCCATATGCGAACTCATCTGGCAATCCTTTGTTATAGATGTCAGACTGGAATAGTTCTTAGTGAAAGTTCTTTCTTATTGCTTGCACATGTATTTTTGTCTAATTCTAAGAACCTTAGCTGACAGGTCAATTGCATTGGCCCCGTTTTTGTTTTTAGTAAGTTAGTTCATTTTTGTCACTCGTACCATAAGGACTTACTCAATAAAATTCTCACTACTCTGTAGAAGTGTATATTTCTTGTTCTCAACGGAGACCAAAAAATACCTCAACAGTATGATTTTCGAAAATCGCAGTTTTTAGTTTTTTGCTCATATTTTGACAATCCCTGTGCATATTTTTAAATTTAGAACATTTTCTGAATGGGCACAAAAATGCGCTTCTTTTTTCCAATTTGAGTCACCTTGTATCTCTTAACGCTTCCATAATCCCCATGGAACTCACTTTACTTGGGACACCCTGTATATTATAATAAATTTCGATTCTATGGAGCATTATGAATATTTTTTGTGTATAGTGTTCTATACCTATTTTTTTACGATTTTCGAGATATTTACAATTTTCCAAAAAAAAATAGAGTTTCAACCATGAATGTGTTTTCTAATAATTTGAAAATGGCTAAGTATTTTGTACCGTCTAGAGTTACTAGGTGGCGCTGTGTTATATACCTTCTTATCCTCAAATCCAATATCTGTCATATAACTTATTTTCCCAGACGACACGAACCTTTCCCAATAATATGGGGTTATCATAGGAATAATTTAGAGCAATTGGACTTTCACCAGACTGCCCTTTCGTCTATACGAACAATTAACTGCGCCCAAAGTCTCAAGTCCCCGGGTGTTTGTCCTTAGTAATATAATTTAGATAAGTTGTTCTACACACATATAAGTAAGTTTCAGCCCCAAAAAGATATATTATAATTTTTCTTCAGACAGAGTGCATAGTGTTAGACGCTCTTCAAATTCCTTTAAAATAGTTCAGACCAAAAGTATAGAACCTTAGTATTAAGAATAAAGAGTTGTTAGTGAGTTAACCAGTCATCTCAATCTTGACAAATCTACATCCTGGTGTCGACAACGTATAAAATATCGGCTGGTGTCACAACAGGTGCTCGCTAGAATTTAAGTATGGCGGCATTCGTAAATTAAAACCTAGATTATTTCAATTTGTTTGTTATTTGCGGTGAATGTAACAAAGTATTAACCAGAACGTGTCATACATTTGGCATTTGGTATCCAGAAAAACCAAAGCCATCACGAAAACTCCTGAAACGCATAATAGGTCATTTTAAAACGAGTGGATCTGTCAAAGCATCTTACAGAAGAAAAGAGCCTATTTTTGACGATTATTACCCCACCTAGTAACTCTAGACGTTATTTAAAATAAATTGTTAAGTTCTAAACATTGAAAAGTTTTTTTTTAATAAAATGAAAACGGTTAGATTTAGACATAGACAAATGAAGTGAAACTAGTACTTATTGTTGATGTTAAATATGTATTCGTTGAAGAAATAGGGGATTCCTATTTAAAAAATTAGAATTTTTTTACAATTCTTGAATAAAAATTTTGGATACTGTTTTTGAATACCTTATATGAAAAAACTTGATTTATCCTACCGATCCGAGGACTGTAAAGCATTTTACGCAATAGCGCAGAATTTCATTGCAAAATACTTAGCCATTTTCAAATAATTAGAAAAACATTCATGGCTGAAACTCTAATTTTTTTTGGAAAATTCTAAATATTTCGAAAACAGTAAAAAAAATTAGGTATAGAACACTATACACAAAAAATATTCATAATGTTCCATAGAATCGAAATTTATTATAATATATAGGGTGTTCCATTTGAAATAAGCGAGTTAACATACATTTCCGGTATAACCGGAAGTGGTATTTTCAGGAAAATATTTTTAATCAATTGTTGGAAATAGGTTATAAGAAATAAAATTGCTTTTGGTTTTAAGTCGTATATTCCGTCTTAAGACCACTCGGCAAGCAAGTCTAGGCAAGACTAACTAATATCATATTCACTTCATCTAAAAATAACCCTTATCACCTAATATAAAAGCACTCTAAAGTTATCAATACCATACTCAAGTTTTACACATGGTATATGTTATCCTTGTGAAATGTAAATATAATAAATCCGAAGATTTATCTAAATTGTGCCATTAAGTAGGTTAGTGTCAACGCTTAGGGGTTAGGTGTCCATAACTCAACACCAATAGATCACCTCCATTTTCGTATGATGCCCAAGTTTCAACTTTTTAATAGTTATAGTTTCCAAGATACGGATAGTGGCCCATATTCGTCGGATACCCTGTATTTCACGTTAAGGTATTTGATTGATTATACTTAAAAATATAATCCTAACATTCATCTCCATGCTATGCTACACTGAATGAACCGAAAAGTATGCAATATGCTATCTGTGGCATATTTTCAGCAAAATGCCCTTTAAAGGTCATTTACAGCACTAAGATAAGTATACTAGTATAATTCAGAGTTAGTAGAACTAGCATAAAAAAGTAATTAATCAGACTTTAGACTAAGTGTAGAAAAATTCTCTTTTGTATTTACGTGCGGGAAAAAATTAGGTTTTCCAGTTCATGTTCTATTACTGCCAATTAATTATTTGTAAAATTGGTTTTGATAAATTTGATTTAATTAAAAATAGTAAAATTTCGAAAGGTATCAACGAAGGCAAAGTGTGTAATTCTCTATATTTTTTTGTAACGCTGTGTTGAAATGTATCGAGTCCGAACCTAAAATTGGTTGTAGAGTGCAATTTCACTTCATAGTTTTTAAAGAATTTAGTTCAGGTTAGTTTCTCAAAGCGATTTTGAGTACATTTGTAAAAAAATTGAAAATTTCTATTAATTTATTTAATAATTCGTATTAACAACAAATCATTTTTGGATCGTTGTGGCAATCATGAGGCGGGAATTCATAATCTTTGAAAGAGTAAAATGTAAACCTTATCCGAATGATGGTGTTCGTCATATTATACAGGAGGAAATATGTAAAATTTCCTAGGCGAAAAAAATGAATTAAATACGTGTGATAATATGGGTTATTAAATATTGGAACATCAATATTGCATAATGGAAATTTTGCTAATCTCAAAGGTTGTATTGGAATCAGTCGCAATTAGCACCAATTTAGGTTTTTTTTAATGTAATTTTATTCAAATTTGAAAGTTGCTCGAAATGACATTTTCAATAACCTACTTATAATTTTGACAAGTTAATCAATCGCAAATTTGCAGCTTACGGTCATTACTGAATATTTCTATGACCGGTAAAGCCCAAAAAAAAAAAAAATTCTACAAGGAAAAGGGCTACCGACCGTTGATGATCTTTCTGCCCATAATACAAATTACTTAGTGTTTCCTACTGTCCAAAAGAGAAAAGAAGAAAGAACAGAAATATTTTGAATCAGTTGCACTATTTACATTTACAGGCTGTAGTGCTCTATCAGGGTTGTATTGGGGAATTGGAGATTTGACTGTCTCGTTTGTCTTGTCAGACATAGTGGGGTTACTATTGCCCCATTGTCAGGTTTGTCCTTCCATTTCGTTTGCATGTCCAGAATTCTTTGCGTTATTCTTGTCATGTTGGTGCTTTGGTATAGTAGTTGGTTGGATGGGTTATGTAGGGGGTTGTCGGGGTGACGTATCTTAGTAATTAGTCTGAGTGCGATTTGTTCTGTTGTCTGTATATGTCTTTTTGTTTTTTCTGTTGTGTTCGCTCTTATTATGTACCCGTAGTCTAATAGTGGTCTGCAGATGGATTTGTATATTTTGGTGGCTGTCTCCGTGCTAATTTCCTTATCTTTGTACGTGGGTAATGTCCATTATGACCAGATTTATGCTAATTTTTTATCGTTTTTTTACTTCAATTTGGAAAAATTAACCACTATTCTCCCATTCTTCTAATATCCGCAAAAATATATCCATTTTGTTATTTTACACCCCAACTGGCCTCTTCTTACATATATAAATTAATTTTAATTTATTTTTTAACTTGAAAATCAATGTATATTTCCCACTAAGTAAATTATTTATTTACCATTGAAAAATTAAATTAAGGGATCGATTTTCACGTTTACTCTCGTGTGTTACTACAATGTAACTGATGGCAGACTTCAATTGATTTATCACAAAATACAAGTTGTTAAAAAGGTAAATTTGTGTAGAGTTTAAATTAAAAAAAAACCTATTTCAGACAAAAGTCAGTGTAATTGCGGCCAATCCTAAAACGGCATATAAAATTTTATGTTAGAAGCATTTTAGCATCGTATCGTATTCATGTTCCAAATTTCAAATATAGATCTGTTATAATAGCTGAGACCGACCTATGCACAAGGCGGTCCAAATTGTATGAGATTTAAAGTATTCTCAAAATCTGGATAAGATATTAAAATACCAACATATGTTTTCTGGAAACGATTTTATAGAAAAAAATTACTGCTGCATATCGACTTCTTCTGTTGGTTTTAGTGCTTTTGCTACGAAGATTTCCAAAGACTTGGGTTGGATGCCCCTAAGGCTTGGCAACTCCATTTTGAATCAAGAAATCAGAAATACTCTTTTGAGTGTCTTTTTTTAGTAGAATTCATTTTCAGCAAAAGTAAAACAATGCATTCCTTTGTTCTCAAGATATTATTACAATTCGTGTATCTTGAAATGAATATGTTACAACTTTTAAAAACATTCGATGATATTTTTAAACAAAAATCCAAACATATAAAATAAGTATCATTTTAATTGTACAAAAATCTAACAATTCATATAATAATAATGATAATAATAATAATAATAATAATTGTTTTTGTAGATCATGAGGAAAAAACAAATAATTATGGTCTAATAAATTAGCCCTTCATGTCTTTCTATTAACTGCTAATTTAAATGTGATTCATATTATTCATTTCATTACCAAGCAACATAATCCACATTCTAAATATAATTTCAATATGTGGAAATCTGTGACTACCACGAAAAATAAATTGAAAAAATGTTCATATGAACTTTTTGCCACACTTCGTTATAATTAAAACGTATTAAGTACAAAGTTGTTCCTAACAAATGTATGACATATATATACAGGGTGTTCCAGTTTATAGTAGCAGGGCTTTAGCAGTTTATAGAAGACCTTTTCTTAAGATGAAAATGTAATATAAATATATATTGAGAGCGGCTCAATATATGAGATACAGGATGGCAAACCTGATTTTTTTTTCATTTTTTAAAAATAATTTACACAAATATTAAGATACAACTATGAAATTTGTTATTTTTGAATTTTTCGCAGTGTCGAATTTATATTTGTTAAAATTTTCGTCAAATTTACAGAGGGCGCCATATGAAACATACTAGTGAATGCTCAAATTATGATAACTTTTTTGAACCTCTCTGAAGCAACTTTTTTTTAATCATAATGATTTCCCGTTCAGTTTTTCCGAAAATTGATACTCTTGCTATAAATTGCCAAAAGTCACTGTTTTCAAAATATTTTGAATTTGGTCCCTAGTAGTACAACTTGCTACCATAGGGGAGTTGGAACTTGATAGTAAATAATTTATTTCGCCAATTCCTATAAGTCTAGTAAATGTTAAAATATTTTTTATATTCTTTTATCAACGTTATTAATATTTTAATTATTGCATTTAACATTATTTATTTATTACATTATTAGTGTTAATATAACTCCCCTGTGGAAGCAGGTCGTACTATTATGGACCAAATTTAAAATATTTCAAAAACAGTGGCTTTTAGCAGTTTATAACAAGAGTACCATTTTTCGTAGAAAATGAACGGGGAATCTATTATGATGAAAAAAAAGTTGCTATAAAGAGGCTTAAAAAAGTTATCATAATTTGAACCTTCACTAGTATGTTGCATGTGGCGCCTTTTGTAAATATGATGAAAATTTTAACAAATATAAATTCGGCACTATGTTAAATTCCAAAATAACAAATTTCATGGTTGTATCTTAATAATTGCGTGAATTATTTAAAAAAAGTCAAATTTGCCATCCTGTATCTCAAAAACTGAGCCGTTTTCAATATATATTTATATTACATTTTCATGTTAAGACAAGGTCATCTATCGATTGTTAAAGTCCTGCTCCTATAAACTGGAACACCCTGTATATATATATATATTATGCCATACATTTGTTCTAGCCATAAATGTATAAATATACAGGATGTCCTATTTGAAAATACTAAACTTTCCATTTTTTCACAGCTCTACGATGCTCGCTCGTTTCATTCGATGGCGGAGTCTGATAATTCAAAATAAAAACTAAAACATTTGTCTTAATTTTTTTTTTACAAAAATAAATATTTTAGGCTTGAGAGGAAAAATATGGCGAATAACTCTGTACAATAATTTAACAAAGCTTAAGTAGTATACAAATTCGTATAGAGTAATATTTTAAAATACTTCAGTTCTTTTCAAGGTTATTTTTAGATTTAAGATATATTGAAACTATATCGAAAACTTTTTGTTAAAAATAAAGGTTTTTTTGCCCTTTATGTTAAAAGGTACGCATTTATTACTTAGCATGTTTATATTTTATAAATATGCAGGGTGGCCTATTTAAAACAGTTCACCTAAAATACCTTAAATGGATTTTTCTTTTTCGGGAAACCCCGAGACACGTAAATTTTACTTTTAAGGGCAACATTTTTAGATTATAAATTCATAAGTCGTGAAGAGTGATCTCTTAAAACGGGATGGCAACCCCTTCAAAAATATTCAATGTCACGGGGGGTCAAGTGGCATATCAAATCAAAGATATTTCAATTCTCTTTAAAATTATGCTGAATATTTTTTGCTCCGCCTTTACATATTGCAAAAAAATCGTTTTAAAACAACGCTGAAATAAATCGAAAATAATAAATTTTTAAATAACATTTTAATTAATTTAGTGTTCAAATTGCGATCCATTTACTTCCATACAATAATAAAGTTTTTTTCAACCTCTCCGAACACTTTGTATCATTTCCGAAGTTATTTCACCACATGTTATCACTATTCGGTGGCGAAGATCTTCTAAAAACGTAGATTTAGTTTCATAAATAACAGTTTTTAAATGAAGGTATAAGAAAAAGACCAATGGTGTTAAATCAGGCGATCTTGGGGGCCATTCAATGAAACCTCTTCTACCAATCCTGTGTTCGGGAAAATGTTGATCCAAAAAGTTACGTACAGGAACTGCATAGTGTGGTGAAGCGTCATCCTGTTGAAAAAATATATCATATTCTAGAATCTGATCGTCGATTTCATGGATATCCACAACGTGCGGGTAGATAAAAGCTTGAAGCAAATTGTGGTAAGATTCACCTGCCAGCTTATCAGGTAGAAAAAAAGGTCTAACGATATGATTGTCCAAAATCCCAGTCCATATATTTAATTTTTCTGGATACTATGAATGCTGCTCTCTCATAATTCTAGGATTGACATCACTGCAATATCTGCAATTATGTCTGTTGATGAAACCATTCAGAAAGCATGTGTATTCGTCAGAAAAGCATGAGAATATAAAACATTAAGATTGATTAAAATTATTTCACTCATCACCTCGCAAAATTGCATATACCGATTTCTATCATCTTCATTGAGCTTATTAATGAGATGCATCGTATAGGGATGGAAATTATACTTTTTCAAGATTCTCTGAGTACTACTTTGTGGAATAGTTGATGTTGCTTCCAATTTTTAGATGCTCGAAATAAACTTTTCTTGATTTACACGATCCAGTTCTATATGCCCCAAAATTGCAGTCTGTGCAGACTCGTTGGTAACGGTGTGTTGCCTTTTATGTTAGCAATGAATCCAGTCTCCATGAATTTAGATATTAAATTCGCCACGTAGGGATAACTCAGATTCTTACCGGGATGGCTTCCATTAAAAGTTCTTGCAGTTTCTCGGGCTATTTCATTGTTTTTGTATTAGATGGTGACAATTTCAATCGTCTCTGCCGTGGCGTAAACCATGATCCTTTGAATTATCGGACAAGTCGACAAATTTCGCGGTACGATTCTGATCAATGTAAAATAGAAACAAAACTATCCGTTCACTGCTAATAAAACCCATCATCTTATCTAAAGGATACGATGATAAACGTCATTTTTTGCAGTATTGGTGACGTTGTTATTATTAAGTTTAGGTCGTTTTTTTCAATTTATCTCACCAATGTTTTAAAACAGTTTTTTTACCAAATTTATAAGCGGAATAAAACAATTTCAGTATAGAGAGAATTGAAATAGCTTTGACTTTATTTGCTACTTGACCCCAGGTATCATTTAAGATACTGAAAGGGGTTGTCACCCCGTATAGAGGGATGATTCTACACTTACGAATTTATCATCTAAACGTATCCCCTTTAAAAGCAAAAACTAACGTGTCCCGGGGTTTCCCCAAGAAAAAGATTCAATTCGAAATATTTCAGGTAGACTGTTTTAAATGGGCCACTCTGTATATGTGCAAATTATTTTCGAGCCATTGAACAAGTTGAGATTAGTTCAAGTTCAGTTAACCCTATGGAGAATTGACGATTGCCCATTACATCATCTATCGGTATCTATCCGTTCTTGTTGCTACACCGTTGCCAATATCTAAAACTGACAGACTTTCGAAATTGCGAAAAGCCTTTCTTATCTTTCCGCAAAATGCCGAGGAAAATATGATATACAGGTGTACTTGATATCTTAATATTTTATATAAGATTTAGACGAAATTGGATGCTGGTCTAGACGGTTTTATAGAAGACATCTGTGCCGTAAATGGATCATAAAAGGAGTTATTTATTTAATTTCTCTGTAATTACTCGATTAATTGTGGAGAATATATGCAGAGAATACGAATGGAGTTATTTGAACTATTTTCGTATTCACAATATTTCTTATGGAATTCAACATTTGTTTACATTTTTTTTATTGTTATCGATACACTAGATGAACTGAATGATAATACGCAGCTAATTAGGTGCCAACTCAAATTTAAGCACATGACAATGATTGTGTATTAAGAATATCCTGAACTTAAATGATTCAAATTCAAATGAGACAATTTTGTATTTTAGTAGTGTTAAAATTAACAAGAATTTCACCTATTACACCTTAAGAATTTAGTAAAATAAAGCAAATATCGGATGAATTTATGGCAAACCAAAGTAATTTGATTTGTACCAGGTCCAGAAAATGAGTAAAGAAAAACTATAATTTCTCGATATTAGGAAAATATTTTTGTAAGATTATAAAATATATATAATATAATCCTTATGACTGTTACATTATATTCGGGAAGGTTAGCGATGTCTGTTGCCTGCCTAAATTACGGGTTTTTACCGTAGAAATATTAACGTATATATTTGGCCAGCGGCTCTCAAACTTTAATGCCTAGCGCCTCCCAATGCATAGGAATTCAAATCATACTAGGCAACACTGTCTAGTCTTGGACGCCTGAGGTGTTGTCGAAAAGTTTGCGCCAATTATGGAAGCTTTCCAAAATTTCTGGATCAAATCGTCGTGACCATAAAGGAGTGCGTTTGTGGTTGTTATTTGTTATTTTAACGTACGTAATTCTTTTACACTAGAAAGTTTAAAGTTTGATGTTCTAACGGTAATCATTATTGTGGGTTATAAGTCAGTAGGATGTATGGATAGATCGTTTAAACAAAAACTTGAAGATGAAAAGGCTTGTATGTACAGAGTTGTTCCCCATATTTTTCCTCAACCCTATAATCTTTACTTTTGGAAATAAAAAAAAATAGTGAAGACAAATGTTTTAGTTTTTATTGTGCATTATCAGAATCTGCCATCGGATGAAACGAACGAGCATCGTAAAGCTGTCAAAAAATGGCAAGTTTTGTTTTTTTAAATAGATTACCCTGTATATTTATACTTTTTTGGAATCTGCTTGCCTCTCTGATTTCAAATATATATATCATAAATTTGTTCTAGCCGTGTGCCCTATTGACACGTTTAAAACTTTAATTCTTAAATCAAAGTTGTCATGGAAAAAACATTATTTAAATAAAAAAATAAACAAGTGACTACTACCGTTTTATATTTTAACAGTTCTTAACTTATTTTTCTGTATTTTTATATATCCTCCTTGCATTTCGGAACATTTGGTTATGTTATTTTCCATTTTAATAATGCTTTAGGTTAAATCATCATATTTTCGCCCCAGATTTATGTGATAGGATTTTGTATAGACCTTTTACAGGCACCCTGTATATTGTTGTATTTTGAAGGTAATAATTTTGATTATTAACAGCATTTTTCAGTAACGGAACATTTCAATATTTTAGAAAATCTTTACAGTTCAATACCTAGAGTGGCTCGAATTTTTCATAAATTTTACAAAAAAGTTTATAATGTTTTCAAGAAACGCATCACCCGTATAAAATAAAAACAGTTCAGGGATTGACCGAAAATAATATTGTTCAGAGATAAAATTTTTATGCTGAAATATCAACAATGTCAGCAGAAGACCCAAATTTGACCAGAAATATTATATTCACAGATGAAGTTTCCTTTACGACATGTGGCATGTTCAATCAGCAAAATAAACGGTATTTGAGCACGAATAATCCTCATGAGCACCAAGTAATCAAAATTCGGGGTTGTAAATCGATGAACGTTTGGTATGGAATTTTGGACAATAGAGTTTTGGGAGAAATTATTTTTAAAGATCTCTTAATTGGTCAGAAATATAAAAGAAAATGAAATTGAAAACCTTTTAGAAGACGTACCAAATCGAGAAGGGCTGGTTTTAGGAAAGGAAGGGCTTGGTTATAGGAAGGAGCACATCCATATAACGTCCCAAATGTCACTAGTTTCTTAAATAATAAGTACCAGATGTGTATAGGCAGACATGGACCAATTAGGTGGCCAGCAAATAGCCCCGATTTAAATGTAATTTATGTCTTTTTATGGGGTTTTCTAAATTTATTACGACAGGCCCGAAAATGTCGAAATGCTTCGAAATAAATTAAACGAAGGAATTTTGTTGCTTAACACAGAAAATATCCATTTAATTAGTAATACGTTATTAAAATAGAAAAATAATATAACAAAATGTTCCGAAGTGCAAGGAGGATATATAGAAATATAGAAAAATTACCTAAGAATTGTTAAAATATAAAACGGTAATAGTCATTTGTTTATTTTTTTATTTAAATAATGTTTTTTCCATAACAACTTTGATTTGAGAATGAAAGTTTTAAATGCGTCCATAAGGTACGCGGTTAGAACAAATATATGACATATATATATATATATATATATATATATATATATATACAGGGTGTCCCGAAATTAAAGCACCATATTTAAACAACGTAAATTAGGTCAAAAAATAACACCAAAACTTTAAATAAAACAATGTCGGAAAATGCTTCCTTAATGAGGTATGCCTCTTTAAAGACGTAACTCTGATGATGGTAATTTTGAAATATTTCCAAAACGGTGCAAGATAACTTTATGAAATTTGGTACGATTTTATACCTTATAAGCCTCAATTGACTGATGTGGCTGAATGGAAATTATTTCGTCAGAGGCGTGCTGCACGGGTAGTGTCGGGGTTAAAAAATGCTAGATTTTTTTTATGTGCCCCATTTTTTAGTTGCTGATGCAAAATTATGAAACCATATACGCTTCCAGAAAAAAAAGACACTCTTGGTTCACGATGCTAGGACGCTTCGTTTTCGAATAAAATGAATTTAAACATTACAATGCATGACAAATACAAATGATGCTTAAAGCGATATTTTATTAAACACATCAAAACGATTAAACAATAATAAAAAACGAACAAGAAATTTAAATGACGCACTTTCAAAGTAAGTTTTCAAATAAGTTTCCGTTTTGTTGGATACACAGTCTAGATCGTTTTTTTATGCTCTGGGAGGCACGGGAAATTTGAAACGTATTTTCTTTTATTTGATTAGCAGCTAAGTTGATTCTATCTAACAGTTCTTCCCTCGTGTTTATTTCTGTGGCATAGATTATGCTACACATAAAGCCCCAAAAAAAATAATCCAGGGGATTAAGGTCAGGTGATCGAGGGGGCCAGGTTATTGGACTACCTCTTCCTATCCACCTGCCTGGAAACTTTTCATCAAGCCAATTTTTCACGTTATTTCCAAAGTGAGCTGGTGCCCCATCTTGTTGATAATACATTTGCAATCGGGTATGCAATGGTATATCTTCTAATAGGCCTGCCAGCTCATTTTGAAGAAAATGTAAATAGTGTTGTGCTGTTAACCGGTTTGGAAATACAACTGGTCCTATTAATCTATTTCCTATGATACCTGCCCAAATGTTGACAGAAAACCTATGCTGAAAATGTGTTCTCCTTACGACTTTTGGATTTTCATACTCCCAATAATGTGTGTTATGGATGTTAAATGCTTTGTCTCTCGTAAAACTAGCCTCATCAGACCACAAGATATTATGTAAAACATTTTGGTGATTCAAAACCCACTGGCAAAAATTCATCCTAACTGTAAAATCTTCCTCTCGTAAGTCTTGAACCCTTTTATAGTGAAAGGGATGCAATCCCTGCATCCGAGTCATTCTTCCTATCTAAAAATTAATATTCGAAATAACTGTTTATCTGTTGTTATTTTAACGACTGTATTTACGATCGATTTTGGTATGTTTGTAATGTTTTCAAGCGTTCTTAGAGAAATTTGAGGATTTTCTTCTATTCGATTAAGCACATCCTCGAAATCGTAATCTACTGTAGGTCTTCCTTGGCCTCGAGAACGTTGAAAAGAACCACATTCGATTAAATTTCTATGTACTCGACTAAAAACAGATCGAAAAGGTATTCTTCTTCTCGGGTACCTCCTTCTGTACTCTTCTACGGCGGCTCGCGAATTACCATTACAGAACCCATAAATAAAATGAATATCGGCAAGCTCCCTACTTGAAAATTTCTCCATTTTTCACTAACAGCTTAATAATGACACAAAGAAACTCCCCAACAGAATAAATATAAACATCAAATTGACAGTCAACATTGTTTAATATTTCGTAGCTTACTATTAAGTTTTCACAGAAAGTAAATCATTTGTATTTGTCATGCATTGTAATGTTTAAATTCATTTTATTCGAAAACGAAGCGTCCTAGCATCGTGAACCAAGAGTGTCTTTTTTTTCTGGAAGCGTATATGGTTTCATAATTTTGCATCAGCAACTAAAAAATGGGGCACATAAAAAAAATCTAGCATTTTTTAACCCCGACACTACCCGTGCAGCACGCCTCTGACGAAATAATTTCCATTCAGCCACATCAGTCAATTGAGGCTTATAAGGTATAAAATCGTACCAAATTTCATAAAGTTATCTTGCACCGTTTTGGAAATATTTCAAAATTACCATCATCAGAGTTACGTCTTTAAAGAGGCATACCTCATTAAGGAAGCATTTTCCGACATTGTTTTATTTAAAGTTTTGGTGTTATTTTTTGACCTAATTTACGTTGTTTAAATATGGTGCTTTAATTTCGGGACACCCTGTATATATATATATACAGGGGAGGGTGGGCCACGAGTAACGCCTCGGAATTTCATGACAAAGCCGAGAGATTTTTGAACTGTTTCTTTTTTGAGGTGTATGCAGACTAACTCGAGCTACATTTTAAAATTATTTTTAGATTTTTAGAACACCCTGTACAATTCGCCGACTTTTTGTATTTTTATAGTACAAAATTTGGTCCCTTGATGGCTTCCTATTAAAATTTTGTATTAAAAACTTAAATGTGGGACGAGAGATTGGGTGTTGAAAATTATCTTGCATCTTGACAAAAACTGAATTATTTCAAAAACCGTTAGAGTTAGATACCATAAATTTTAATACAACTTAATTTTATTTTAATGGTCGAGTTCAAAAATTATATAATATACAGGGGATCCCATTTAAATAAATGCAACTTTGATCAATTACATGTGTTTGGGACACTCTGTATACTTTGAAAATAATTTTAAAATGTAGCTCTAGTTAGTCTGTATACACCTCAAAAAAGAAACAGTTAAAAAATCTCTTGGCTTTGTCATGAAATTCCGAGGCGTTACTCGTGGCCCACCCTATATATATATAACTTGCCATTTTTTGACAGCTTTACGATGCTCGTTCGTCTCATCCGATGGCGGATTCTGATAATTCACAATAAATACTAAAACATTTGTCTTAACTATTTTTATTTACAAATATAAAGATTTTACGACTGAGAAAAAATATGGGGAATAACCCTGTACATTAACATATCGAAGTGGAGATCGTCCTAGATTTAAAACACGAAAATAAGGTCAAACGTACCTAAATTTCAGCTTCATTAGCTTTGAAGTAAATGGCGAAAAAATACTTTTTTGTTTAAAAGTATTGGCTGCAGATAGCATGAAACGCTATAAATTAAAGAGGCATCTAGAAACGTTGCACGAAGAATATTTTAATAAACCGTGTGATTTTTTCGGGAAAAAACTGCGATTGTTCAAAAGCAGAAATCAAATTTCCATAAAAAGCTGGCAGTAAACGAGAACGCTCTCTTGACATCGTACGAAGTGGCTTATAAAGTAGGTAAATGTAAGAAACCCTACACCATTGCAGAGGAACTTATTTTACCCTTTCGCAAAATGATCCTAGAAACAATGTTTGATGAACATTTTCCTACACAAGTTGATAATATTCTTCTGTCAAATAATACAATCTGTCGACGAATTAACGATATATCGGCTGATACTCAGCAACAGCTTGAATCTGAGCTTATTGGAAAATTGTTTGCTACACAACTTTACGAAGCAGCTGACGCCAGTAATGATTCCCATTTAATGTGCTATATCAGGTTCTGTCAAGGTTTTAAGATATGTGAAGATTTAATGTTGGAAGGAATGACTACAGTCACCGAATTGTTCAACAATATAAATGATGCTATTACTAAGGCTAATTTGCAATGGAAAAATTGGGTTGCGATTTGTACTGATGGAGCCCATGCCATGTCTAGTAAATACAATACTTTACAAACCATGGTAAAAAAGCAATCTTCAGACATCATCTTGGCTCACTGCAAGATTCATTGGGAAGCATTAGTATTCAAATCGTTAAGTCTTGAACTAAATATGGTTTTAACAATAGTTATTGAAGTAGTTAACTTTATGAAAACCAAACCACTGAACTCAAAGATGTTCGCTGTTCTATGTAAAGATATGGAAGCTGAGCATAAATCTTTGCTATTTTATTCCTCCTGCAGACGGCGGTTACGAGGTAAGGTGGTCAAGCGTGTCTTTGAACTAAGAAAGAAAATAGCGATATTTTCAAGCGTGAAGGGTTAGAATCATTCAGCAGGATTCTACTACAGATTATTTTTATCGAAATTTTCTTATATATATATATAACCGATCTTTATTTCACAAGAAATAGGCTATCGACCGATTGGTCTTTCCGCCTGTGTGTGTACATTTGATAGAGAAGAGAAAAAGAAATTTGCTTAACAGTAAAGGATAGTAATAATTAACAATAAAAAAAATGAAAATAAAAAGAAGGGTGGTGTTAGGTTAGGTGTTTTAACAAGGAGGCAGCTGGGAAAAGATAGCGGGATTGTCTGTTTGGTCTTGTTAGGCACAGTGGGTTCAGTATGTTCCAGTTGTGAGGATTGTTTTTCCATTTGGTCTGTAATTGTCTGAGTCTTTCCGTTATTCTTGTCATCCGTGTCCGTTCATAGAGGAGTTCGTTGGATGGGTTGTGTAAGGGGTTTGAGGGATTTCTTATCTTGGTGATCAGTCTAAGTGCTATTTGTTCCGTGGTCTGTATATGCTTTCTGGTTTTGTCGGTAGCGTTTGCTCTGAGAATGTGTCCGTAGTCAAGCAGCGGCCTACAAATGGCTTTATATATTTTGGTTGCTGTTCTGGTACTGATTCCCTTGTTCTTGTATGTGAGTGCTCTAAAGTGCTTTGTCCTTTTTATAATTTCAGTCCTCGCATTTTGTATGTGTTTCGTAAATTTCAGCTTATTGTCTATTGTTATTCCCAAATATTTTATGTAGTGTCTTGATTCAGTTCTGTGACCGTCCGCCATTATTGCCGGTGAGTTGTCTTTAATTTGATAATTTGGTATTATCAATTGGTTTTTAGTGGCGTTCGGTATTAGTCGCCATTTGTAGAACCACGCCATAGTGTTGTCCGTTAGTGTTTGTAGTTTTGCTACGGTTTTCGCGGTAGTTTTGTCGTGTGCAATCAATGCCGTATCGTCCGCGTATTGTAGTATGTATGCAGTTTTGTCGATGTGCTTTTTGTCTAGCCGATTGTGGTTGTATATGTCATGGCAATAGACGTTATAAAGAAGGGGGGAGAGTGGCGATCCTTGTGGAAGCCCTTGTTCGGGAGAAAAAGGAAAGGAGAGAGTGTTGTTAATGCGTACTTCCAATTGTCTGTTTTCGAGTAGATTTTTTATTATTTTAAGTAGGTACGTTGGTGTTTTAAGTTTGTATAGTTTGTATAGTAGACCTTTGTGCCAAACACTGTCAAATGCTTTGTTAATGTCCATGAATAAACATGCTGATTTCCTGCCGCTGAGGTGTGTTGTTTGTATGTTGTTGGTTAGTATGAAAAGGGGATGAACAGTCGAATGTTTTTGTTTAAATCCGAAATGGTGTGCTGGTATGTGCTGTCCGATCAGTTTTTGTAGTCTGTTTTTTAATATGTGTTGAAATTTTCTTATTTAGTAGATATTTTTGAAAAACTGAATTCACTTAATCTTCAAGTCCAGGGAAAAGATGTAAATACAGTCGAACCTCAATAACTCAAATTTTAAGGGACCGCAAAATAACTTCGACTTAAGTAGATTTCGAATTAAAGAGAAAAGAATGAATAATAAAATAAATAATATTTATTGCATTACACATACAAATATGTGATTAAAAAAAATATATAACATATTGGACTGAATAAAGCATGTAAATCTATATATACAGTGGTGGAAAAAAGTATGGAAACTATTCATAAACAGGTTTATTTTTCTCTTAATTGTGTACGATCTTCCAAAAGTGCAGTTTATTTCAATTGAATCTTGTTTCAACAATGCCTAAAAGAGCATATTTCTCGCTTGACTTGAAACAAAAAGTTGTAGATCTATATCAAATGAAAAAGAAGAAAAGTGAAATTGCAAGATCTCTTCTGATTAGTAAAAGTGCTGTGACGAAGATAATAGCCAAATTTAAGGAGGGCAGTGGAGAAAACTTGCCAAAGACTGGTCGTCTCTGTAAAACCATCCCAGAAATTGATAAAGCGGTATTAAGGATTTCAAAACAAGATCCAAGAAAATCCGCTAGACAAATTACTGCTGAAATTTCGGAACAGTTTGATATTTAAGTAACCAGCAGAACGATACAAAATAGATTAATTAGTGGAGGACTTCATGGACGTGTTGCAGTAAAAAAACAATTATTATCCAACAAGAATCGAAAGACTCGAAGGCTGTTTGCGAGGAGTCATCTGCATTGGAGCAAACAACAATGGAATACGGTCCTTTGGAGCGATGAGAGCAAGTTCTGCTTATTCGGATCTGATGGAAGACAATATGTAAGGCGCCCCACAGGTGCTAGATTTAAAGCAAAATATCAAAATCCTACACCGTGAAGCATGGAGATGGTAATGTCCAAGTTTGGGATTGTTTGTTGAGATCTGGCGTTGGGGCCGATCGTTCTAATTGAAGGGCGTATGGATCGATTTCAATATAAAGACATTCTAGAGAACAAAATGTTATCGTTTGCAGAAGAAGAAATGCCGATTAGATGGCTTTTCCAGCAGGACAATGATCCCAAGCATTCTGCAAAGATAGTAAAAGAATGGTTTTTGCAGAAAAATATTACTAAACTTGAATGGCCATCTCAGTCTCCAGATCTGAACCCAATTGAATATTTGTGGAATATTTTGGATCAACGGATTCGAACCCATTCAAATATTAAAAATTTGAAAGAACTCTTCGAAATCATTAAATTGAAATGATTTAAAATACCAAACGAGACGCTTCAAAAATTAATAGATTCTATGCTCAAACGATGCCAAGCAGTTCTAAATGTTAATGGTTACTCTACAAGATATTAATAACTTTTTTGTTGTAAATGTGTTCTTAAAACGTAAAAGTTTCCATACTTTTTTCCATGTAAATTTTGAATTTATTTTTTACAGGGCGTACTTGCGAATGAAAATTTTAATTTTATTGTTTAAATAAATGAGCAATATATTTAGTTTATATTTCAAGTAATGGTTCTTGCCTATATTCCTTAATCTCTAATTTAAATGCAAAATTCAAAAGTTTCCATACTTTTTTCCATTACTGTATGTATGTAATTACACATTGTGTCACTTAGTCATATTTCTTATTATCGCTTTTTAAAGTAATCGGTTATTAACTTTTGGTGTACTGCGTTCTTCTCACAGTCTAACTCATAAAATTTCTTCAGTTTATCAAGTAAAAGAAATGTATTATCTGTCGTGTTTTCATTCATGTTAAGGAAAGTTTGAGTGTTTCAAATGCATTTGACATTTCGTGAAAGAAAGGTTTTTTTTCTGGGAATACCATCAGTGTCGCTTTCATCGGATATTTCTTGATGCTCAGCCTGGTTGCTAATATTAGCAACAATTTCTTCATCTGTAGCAATCTCGCTGGTAATAAGATTATCATCAACATTTATAAACTCATCCATGGATGTCGGGTGATCTACGTTGCATAATTCTACACGTCTGTTAAATATATCTTTAACATTCGAAGTCATTTGTTGTTCCTGGATTATTTTTTTCCTTACTTGTGCTAATGGAATTTCATCCTTTTGGTCACAAAAGTTGTGAATGACAAAACCAGCTTTTCTAAAGCAATTGTGAATTGTTGTCTGGGTGACATCCACATTCCACACGTTGACCACAATATTAATGCAATCGAGAAGATCAATCTTAGGAATGGAAGAATGACTTTCGACACTGTCCAACATTTTTTTCAAAATCCTCTGTTTGTAATGGATCTTTAAACAATTTATGATGCCTTGATCGAGAGGCTGTAATTTGGAAGTCATGTTCGGTGGAAAGAAAGTTAATTGAATAGGTCTTAATTTGTGATTTAGCTGAGGATGCGCAGGACAGTTATTAATAATAAATAAAATTTTTCGATTTTGACGTAAAAAATATTTGTCCAATTCCAAAAGCCACGATTCGAACAGATCGGCAGTCATCCATGCTTTTTTATTATACAGGGTGTCCTCGAATTACGTGGCCAAAATAATACCGCAGATTGTTTGAGTGAAAATAAGTCGATTTAACTAAACTTCCCTCAGTCAAAAAGTTGATAATTATGGAGCTACAGGGTGTTAAAGTTGAAAAAAAAATCACATTTTCTTTAATATCTTTCGATTTCTTTGAGTTAATTTCACGAAATTTCATATTTGAAGGTGTTTTAGGATACGAAATTCAAATTTATTAACGATTTAGTTGTTTCTTCTAGGAGGCGCCACAAGCGACCATTAGGACACATTTAAATCTCTGTAACTTTTTCGGGCCACGGTGTATATTATTTTGGTATTTAAAAACCTTTTTCCCTACCTTTTATACTTAGAAAAGGTATACTTTATTGACGTCGCTAGAAGCAACGGTTTTGGAGAAAAATGCATCTAAGCCTGATGATGCATGCAAATTACCTTAAAATTAGACGCCTTTCAATATTAACAAAAGTTTTCCGATTTGGAATTCTACGGAAAGGATATTTTTCCTTGTAAACTCGTACACTTTTTTGACTATTACAACGGCAAAGTCCATAAACTAACAGCATATCCACCATTTCAGAATAAGTGAATTTATTGGCCATACTTATGGATATTTACAGGAACAAGAAGCGAAACTGACAAGAAAAACTGAGGGCTAAATAAAAAAACTGACATTTGAGAAACAAATTCAAGTGTTAAAATGTCAATTAAAAACATAGCCAACTGAGTTATTTACTTAAAAGCGCCAACGCAAATATGCAGCGCATTAGAATTATGCGTTTTTCTCCAAAACCGTTGCTTCTAGCAAAGTCAATAAAGTATACCTTTTCTAAGTATAAAAGGTAGGGAAAAAGGTTTTTAAATACCAAAATAATATACACCGTGGCACGAAAAAGTTACAGAGATTTAAATGTGTCCTAATGGTCGCTTGTGGCGCCCCCTAGAAGAAACAACTAAATCGTTAATAAATTTGAATTTCGTATCCTAAAACACCCTCAAATATGAAATTTCGTGAAATTAACTCAAAGAAATCGAAAGATATTAAAGAAAATGTGATTTTTTTTTCAACTTTAACACCCTGTAGCTCCATAATTATTAACTTTTGGACTGAGGGAAGTTCAGTTAAATCGACTTATTTTCACTCAAACAATTTGCGGTATTATTTTGGCCACGTAATTCGAGGACACCCTGTATAATACCCGAATACATAATCAATAGCGAATATCCTATTCAGTTTGTTCTATATCTATCGAGATGTGTGGACGTTAGCAAAACATACGTATTAACTAAAATCGCAAATAAATCGGTAGATAGCTAAAACCCCCAGTATTACCTTCTGCTAAAGCGAAATTTGTTGAACTATCATCGAACGTTAACGACCACATTACGTGTATTGGCCGATTCCTAGGCTTCGAATTACAGAGGGTTTTTAGTTAGAGAAATTCAAGTTAAAGGAATTAAAATACAAAGCTATTAGACAAAACGTTGACGTACAGTGGCGAACAAAAGTATAGAAAACATTTTCTATTTTTTAAAGCAATTTTCTTCAACACGTAACAATAAATATCCGTCAAGAAAAAAGTCTTTTTTTGGAATATCTGCTATATCTAGAATATGTACATAACTAATAATAAATATATTTATCAGTCTAAAAAAAAAACAATATTGTGAAAAATCTATAAATTGACCGAACATAAGTATGGAAACATTACTTACAAATTGTTGAAAATAAATTATATTATGTACTATTTTATTAAAAGGTTTTTCAAAAGTTTTAGTATTTCGTTGGATACCCTTTGGCATCGATTACCGCTTGACATCTTCGTCCCATAGAGTCAACAAGCTTTGTACAGAGGTCCCTGGGAATCGCCTTCCACTCTTCCTCCAATACTGCCCAAAATTCATCGCAATTTTTAACGTTTTTAGATCTGACCTTCTTATCTAAATAGCATCACAGATTTTCAATCGGATTCATATCAGGCGATTGTGACGGCCATTCCAACACCCGTATTTTGTTTTCTAAAAACCAAATTTTAGTTCATCGCGAGGTGTGCTTTGGATCATTATCCTGTTGATAAATCCATGCCAACGGTAGATCTTCTTCAAATGTCAGGAGGTGATTTTGTAAGATATCGCAGTACATCTTGGAGTCCATTTTGCCATTTATTTTCACTAGTGGTCCAGTACCAGATCGTGTAAAACAACCCCAAACCATCACATTTTCATCGCCATGTTTGACGGTGGGAATTAAATATTTTGGGTCATATCTTTGTCCTGGAGGTCTTCGAACATATCCTGTAGAATCACTGCCGAACAAATGAAACTTACTTTCATCGCTGAAAACTACTAATGACCATTGGTGTTCGGTCCAATTCTTATGTTGTCTGGCGGATTTTAATCTCGCTTGTCTGTGTCGCTTTGCAAGAAGTGGCTTTTTAACTGCACTTCTACCATGAAGATTTTCACTTATAAGCCGACGCCTAATTGTCATATCCGATACATCAATATCTTCAAATTCCTCTTTTAACTCCTTTTTTATCGCCACAGCAGATTTTTTTGGATCGACTCTAGCTTCTCTAACGATTGCACTATCCACTCTACGGGTTGTTTTTCGAGGTCTTCCACATTTCATTGCTGGATCTACTGTTCCTCTTTGCAAATACCTCTTAATTATTTTGTGAACAGTTCCCCGAGGTATATTTAATGCATTTGCAATATTAATTTGTTTTGTTCCGTTTGGGTACGTGGTCACTATTGTTCGCTTGAACTCAGCACTGTAATATTCACACTTCGGCATTTTCAACAAAAACTTAGAAGCAGAAAACTTAATATAGTCACTTTAATCAACAAATTTTGAGATTAGACTAAAATGAAGAAAATGTTTCCATACTTTTGTTCGCCACTGTAAATAGTAAATTTCGAGTTACCGAAAATTTCGAGTTATAGAGGTTCGAGTTATAGAGGTTCGAGCTATAGAGGTTCGAGTTATGGAGGTTTGACTGTATATTTCATTTCAGTTAAAAAATCTATTGTTTTGTAAAGAAGTCCAGTTATAGAATGACAAAGTAAAAGGAAATCGTTTCGAAATTTTCACGCGTCGTGTCAATTTATGCACGATTTCTCATTGGAAGAAAATCACATAGTTGTGATGCTAAAAACCGTGGAACATCATATAGAAAAGCTGAGCGCGAATTTTAGACGATATTTCTTTGCAATAGATCACGTCAAATTGCCCGACTCGAGCTGGGTTTTAAATGCATTGGACCAATCAAGAAGAAGAACAACTGACATATGTTTCAACAATCACCTAACAAAAATCAAAGTTCGTTAATAAATCTTTAAAACATTTCGGGTCTGAACTTCCGAGTGACTACTCCCTTATAAAACCCAAACCGCTTAGAATTTTATTGCCTTTTGCAATGTCTTATCTTTATAAAACTGGATTTTCTGCACTTGCCGCTTTGAAATTTAAATACCGGAATAAACTTCAGACAGAAAATGAACTGCAAGTGGCCATCTCTAATATAGAATTAAATTTAGAGAAGTTGCGCAACTTAAAACATAAGCGCATGTTAGCGATTAGTCTTCGTATTCTTAGAATAATTTCCTTTATTTGATAAATAAAATGTCGAGTAAATTGTTTTTCAATTTTTAGAGTCCCCAAAATTACGTGTAAACCCTCTCATGAGGGCGTGGCTACAGTTTGAGAACCGCTGCGCTAGGCAGAGCCCGGTAGGCAAATGAAAAGACTAGCCAGGCAGCTAGACTAGGCCTCGGGCACAATTTCGTTAAAGATGCCGTTAGAGCATACATACCTCAATATGATAAAAATCGCTGAATACCTGTCACCGACAATATCTATGGCTAAAGAATGAAATTCCGAAGTATTTCAAGATAAATCGTTTCAGATTTATTCCGATGTCTTAAAACGGATTAGAATAGTTTTTCTACATCTGGAAGTCAATCTACTTACATAATTGCCATGCGGAAAAAGTATTTCTTGAAATTACAAATTATTCGAGTACGAATATTTCCAATAGAAATGTTCTAAATCAATCCAAATTTGCACACCAATGTTATTTAGCCACGTTTTATCAAATGTCACACGGAAAAGTCAACAATAACGGTCTGGATTTTCCAGCGGGAAATTCATTTCCGACGCTATTCTTCGCCAAATTACATTTTACATTTTTAACGGCGACTGCGATTATTAGACTTTTTGTCATTATTTTTACACATTTAACAATATTTATCGTACTCGTAAATGCGTTTTAATGGAAATAAATGCTTACTCCAAATCCTCTTGAAAGTTTGAAATTTCCCTAAAATAACTTAACTTTGTTACACTAGACTTAAAATTAAACACGCATTTTGCTTTGAAACATTATAAAGGAAAATTAGCATCAGAATCGGGAATACACAAGATCCTTGAATAAAAGAGCTGTCTCAAGTCGACAGAAGTTTGAACATTTTTGGGTAGCTAATGAGGGGCGTAACCTTGCATTATAACTCTCGAGGGAAATCACAAAAGTTATTCTCAAATTTGTTTACTCAACAAAAAATTTATTAAAATTATTATAAGTAAATAAGCAAGTTACTCATTAACGGCAGGATTGATTGATTGCCCTTCAATATTGAATGTCCATCGTTGTCAAGCGCTATGGAAATCACAATGACCATATATTTGGCCGACAGAGCTTGGTCTAATTAAAAAATTGCCCTTAAAAGCCCTTGTCAATACATTGTGCCTCCCAGAATGATGGATTTGGCCTCTTTTGTTATTCATGAATTTTAGTAATTAGTGTTTAATATGGACCCAAAATATAGCTATTGTGTATACAGGTGGTGGAAGATTACTTTTTATTCAGGCTTCTGTCAGACTGAAATTTAAAAACTTTATATATTGGCTTCGATATCGGATTATACAGGGTGCTCTCCAAGCACTAAAATTAATGTCATCAATGTAACAGTACGACACATAAACAATAAGTACTTATGTGAGAAGAAATTTGTCATTTTAGTTACTCAGTATAATAGAATTAGGCAATAGCTTTATTGCCAATAGAGTTGACTCAAGTCAATAAGTGTGGAAAGGCATGGCTCTGAAACCGAGTAAATGCATCTGCGCATTCACTATTAGCACAAATTAGGTTTCCTCTACCACTAGGTTTAAAAGGCACTGATAATGGATGTTTTGAATCAATGTAAAGTACGTTTTATCGCCTTTTTTCTAAACATGTAAATAACAAATTAATCGCGATACATATGTATATACAGTGTGAGCCATTTGTTTTAGGATTGGTCTGTAAAAAGTTTACTAATTGTACGATTTAGCCTGGATTTTTTTTTTTATTATAGAGCTTGATAAACTACACATTTTCATCAAAAATTGCCTGATTGATTTAAAATTCAAGACTTACTATGATAATTTTTACGGGCAAAATTTTAATAATTCATATTATCGATTTTTTTAGAAAAAATCTGTGCGCGCCACTGTATTGACCACCTCTCAAAACGGGCTTGTACAAAATTTTAATGAAATATTTTGAGTAATAACGATTTTGTAGAAGAATTAAAAATGCACACCAGGTACTTACGTATTTTCAAAAATTTATAGTTTATAACAACTTAGCTATGGTCTTAGGCTTATAGAGAGCAAATAAAACAACAAAAAATGAAAGTTATATCACAAGAAACAATGACATTTTTGTAACTTCTACCAAGCCACCATTTTCTCCAATGCACTTGTCATTCCTTTTGCGTACGTTTAAAATTATATTTCGTATTTGCTGTGGAGTAATTTTCACACAATTACGGATTATTCTAATTTTCATTTCTTGTAAATTTCAGGGTCTTGACTTATGCACTTTCTCTTTAAGTAAACCTCGAAGAAAAAATCTAACGGGGTTAAGTCCGGGGATCTCGGTGGCCACTCACAAAAGAAGGACTGTTTCGCCCTATCCAACAAATTTCGAAATTTTCATTTAGCCAATTTCTTATCAAATGTGCATTATGAATAGGACTACCATCTATCTGTCACTTTAAATTAAGGCGGTATCTTAATGGTAAATCATCTAATGCGTTCCTAAACTAATTTTCAAAAAAATTTAAAAACCCAACGGCATTCAAATTACCGTCGAAGAAAAAGGGACCCATTATTCTATCACATGGTATTCCACACCAAACGTTAATTTTTTGAGAATATTGTCTTTTTACATTTATGTGAATTCTGGATTTTAAGCTGACCGGCGACGACAATTTTGGTTTGGAACCACCCTTTTTGTGGTAAAGGTGGCTTCGCCGGTAAGCAAAATCTCGTTTAAAAAATCACCATTGTTTAGGTATTCTCCTTGCGGCCAATAGAAAAATTCTAATCTTCTTTCTTTATTTCCTGGTTTCAACGTATGGAAAAGTTTTGGCTTAAAAGCTTTTATTTTGCTTTGTCTCAGACCTTTTCTTATACTTTCTTTGGATATATTAAGGTCCAAAATAGCTATTCTAACACTATTTCGGGGATTGTCATTAAAATATTGCAAAATTTGGTTGCTATTTTGAAAAAGTCCATGACGGCTATTTTGCTTCGTTACTTTGCCTGACTGGTCTGTCTGGATGTCTGATGTTGAATTCTGCATTCTGCCGCAGCTTCTGCTGTCGAACGCACGTTATCACCAACAAGACGAACAATTTCTGTTTTTTCTCTTAAACTTAAATTTTCCATAATTATCATGATTAATAATTTAATTTGCATTAAGTACAAAGAAGTTCTAATACCGATGTAGACTTTTTTTGTTTAACAGTTGAACACTTCACTTGTTTTCTATAGCCGACTATGAATTTTTGAAAAAATAACAAATACTGAGGGTGCAGTTTTAATTCTTCTACAAAATCGTTATTACTAAAAATTTTGTACAATCCCGTTTTGAGTGGTGGTTCATCCAGTGGCGTGCAGATATTTTCTCTAAAAAAATCGCTAATATAATTTATTAAAATTTTCCTTCTAGAAACTGTCATAGTAGGTCTTGAATTTTTTATCAACCAGGCCATTTTTGCTGAAAAGTGGAGTTTATCAAGCTCTTATAATTAAAAAACATTCGGGCTAAATCGCACAATCAATAAACTTTTTATAGACTGACCCCAAAACAAATGGGTCACGGTGTATATGGCTCATCATTTATCTAGTGAGACAATTGGCCTTAATGTCATCCTCATTAAAGCTGTCGTGGAAATGACCGCCAAACTAACACTAACATCTAATGATAGATAACTTATGGCAACGAAAGCACCACTACGTTCGAAAAACTCGTATGTGGATAAACGTGGGTGTCCTCTGACCTCTTGAAATTGCTCCGGATTGATGAAATGTTAAAATATCTGACCAGAATTTAAAGTAATTTTTCGGGATTTTAGAAGAAATGTGATATATATAGATCATTGATAGACAAATCTTCTAAAACTTTAATGACGCATGATGGAGTCTATAACGAGAGAGTCAGAATATGGCCCAATGATCAAATTTACGATTTTATTACTTTCAGATTTTTATTCTTTACCACCTTTTTCTACAAACTGTGAGATCTCTATCGGGACACGAAGACACCATAAGATGTATGGTTTCAAGTACCATATACAGAGCGAGTCTTAAGTAATGGGACACAGAGGGAAGTGGAAGGAACATTTCAAAATGGGGAACATCAAAAATTTCACAAGTCTTAGAAATTTCTCATAATTTCCCTAGTGGACTGAATTTAATGCTCATATGTATATTTTTGTATATTCCGAGTTCCGTCGCAAATAGTGGAGAAAATTGCAGCGTGTCTCGATGGCACACCGACCCAGATGAGTTACATATTCAAATTTTTCTATACCAAAACTAGATCTCTCTTCATTGGGTTCGACATGAACATTCCAACGAAACCAAATATTTCTCTTCAGAATTCTCCCTACCAGCACCTTCTATCCCATAAAGAACGGAAATTATGGCCAACAATTGAAGAAAAAACATGTCAATTCGTATTTTTGGTTTAATGTCAAAGCAAACTTCAATTCCCCTTGTTAACCAAATGGTAACCCTTGTTAACCAAATGTTAACCTTTATAACCAAACCAATTTACGTTTGGGTGACAGGCGTGGAGTGGAATATTTTGTCTTGAGTATGAAGTTTCGAGCAATATGTCGATGGTGGGAGGCATAATCATCCAAGGGCAATATGGATAATCTACCTAAATTATTGACCAATAGTAAAAATCTGAAAATATTCATTATTCAATATCTAAAATTTACTAATAGCACATAATTGAAATGAGTTGAATGAACGCATTGAAGTAGTTTGAGATTTCAAATTTGATTTTTACTGACCTGCCTATAATTCATAATTACATTTTTTTTTAATTTAGTTTAAAGACTATTTACAATCTGTCGGAAAAGTTCAACTATAAGCAAATATTGTTCTATGACCAGTAACAGGATCCCTTAAAAAATTTTACGTAATTTTTTTTTTTTTTGTATTTAGTTTCATGATTGAGAAAGTTGATAATTAGAGAATCGTTCCGTAAGATCAGTCTGGTGAAATCTCTTGAGTCTTCTTGTTTGGATTGGGATTAGTAGTTCCACTGCTAATTTGTTTGGATGGTTGGTTAGTCGAGCTTGATACTTCATTCAGTAGCGCTCAATTTCTTCCCTAATGGTGAGTATATGTAAGTCGTTGTGTAGCATGTTCTTAGTTATATACCAGAGGACATCTGCTAAGTTCCTTATTATTTTGGATTGAAGTCGATGGAGGATCTCTATATTTGAGTTACTGGCTGTACCCCATAGTCAAATGCCATAGCTCCAATTAGATTTTAAGATGCATTTATACCAGGTCTACTGGTATGAAATGACCGCCATTTTGTGAAAATAAAAAACCAATTTTAACAAGGTAAGAAAAAGAAAATTATTCAAAATGTTGACCGTTGCTTTCCACACATTTTGACCACCTTTCTGGCAATTTATGGATACCAAGCCAATAAAAATGTGCCTCTTTGGCATCAAACCAATTAAACACCCAATTTTCTACTTCTTCGTAGGAATCGAAGTGGTGCTCAGCCAATGCGTGTCCCATCGATGAAAACAAATGGTAGTCCGAAGGAGCCAAGTCTGGTGAATACGACGGATGGGGTAGGAACTCCCAGACAAGTGTTTTGAAAGTTGGTGTTTGTTTTGATAAATCTTACGATAACTGGTGGTAATACATTCTGTACGGTTAATTTTGTGACTAGATTTCCAGTCATTTCTTCCTTGTTAATTATTATTCTTTAAGATTTAATTAGTTTTGTCATATTTCTTTTTTGAAATTGTATAATAGTATCATATACACTGACTTTCAAAAAAAACCGCAACACCAAAAAGAACGCATTGTATGTATTTGAAATTTTGGTATGATGTTAGACTTGTAAAGAGAAAAAAATGATAAAAATTTCAAGTTCGTATTTTAACGCGATATGAAGTTTTCCTTTACTTTTTTATCTGTGACGATCCTTCTTTTTGCAATTTTTTTTACAGGCGGATAGCGATAAAGGTATTATTGTTAGTGCCATATTGAATGTGTGGTAGTGCAAAATGCAGTTTATCGGCAGTTAACTCCCTTTGAAAGGGGAAGAATTGTTGGTATGCATGAGGCAAGTTTACCTTTCTGCGAAATTGCACGTAGATTGGATCGAAACGCATCAACAGTGCTAAGAGCTTGGAGAGATTGGTCTAAGGAAGGGTCAGTAAATCGTCATCGTGGTAGTGACCGTCCAAGAATGACGAACCGACGCGAAGACCGGCGACTTCGTCGTTCAGCGACAGGCGCCCCCGTTTGAAACAATTCCGTCTCTTGGTGCTAACTGGGTAGCCACCCTAAATCAAAAGGCCTCCCTTAGTACCATGTATCGCAGAATTCGAAGTTTTGGACTAAATTCATATCGTCCTATGCGTCGTAGTCTTCCATTATCACGAAACCACAGGGTGGCCCGACTGGAGTGGTGTCGTTTGAGAGTGCAATGGGTGGATGAGTGGAGAAGAATCGTGTTCAGTGATGAGAGCCGATTTTGTTTATGGCGATCTGATGGATGGTTATGTGTTAGAAGGCGCAAAGGAGAGCGATTAAATTTGGACTTTTTGGAAAGGCGTCATTCTGGTTTAACACCAGGTGTCATGGTTTAGGGTGCCATCCAGTATGGTAGTCGGTCTCCTCTTGTTTTCATTTATGATAGATTAAATGCTCAGAGGTACATTAATAGTGTCTTAGAACCGGTTCTTGTACCATACATGCACGACCATCCTGGAAGCACATTTCAACAGGATAATGCGCGACCACATGTAGCCAACGATACTTTGAGGTATTTGGAAGCTGAAAATTTGTATACTTTGCCTTGGCCAGCTCGGTCTCCAAATTTGTCCCTAATAGAGCATGTACGGGATATAATGGGTCGGAAACTTCAACGTTTAGCTCGCCCTCCAGAGACCATAGATGAACTCCGCGTGCAGGTGCAGATTGCCTGGGATACAATACAACAGGAAGATATTGACAATTAAATTTTAAGCATGCCACCTCGCTTACAGGAATGTATTAATCTAAGAGGAGATACCACCCATTATTAAATTATTATTAAATTTTTTCACTTATTCGCAATAATTTTCTTTTGATGTTTTGATCGTTTTTATCTATTACCCGACCCAACGTAATGCCAGAATTTCAAACGTATACGATGTGTTCTTCTTGGTGTTGCGGTTTTTTTGAAAGTCAGTGTATTATGAATATACCTACGTTAAAGAAAAAAAAATCGTATGGTAATATATTTTTTTGGAAGTTTATTTATTTTTAAGTAATGTATGGTTACTTTTGTGAGTAACTGCATGCTCAAAATTTTAATTATTAAAAAAAATTTTTTTAATTTAAAATTATTTACAATCTGTCACTAACAGAACATTTAGTAAATGAAGTGAGTGAAGGAGGACTTCAGGAGAAGCTCGAGTTCGGAACAACATTATAAATCCGGCGTTATAGAATAGTTTGTCTTGGGTTTTCCTGATTTTTCAGATGAATCTTTCTAGCAGGTCGTGCGGCTTGGTTCTTTCCAATCTTCGTGTAATTGATTGAGTGTTGAGAAGATTGTTGGCCAGGTAACATGTTCAAAAATATAAGGATATTATTATTCTTTTCTATCTGTTTTACCTATCATGTATGCAGTGCGTCATGATATCATCTGCAATGTATATTAACGTAAACATACGCATGGGAATTATTTGTAAACAGTCCTACACAAAGAAGAAAATTATGCAGTATATTGAGTATCCTGCCAATATGGGCCTCTATCGGTACCTTGACAACTATCATTCGGAGAACGTTGAAATTTCGATACCATACTAAAATGAAGGCGATCTATTGGTTAAAAACTTTTTGATGAAAATATCACTTCCGGTTATACCGAAAATGAATGTCAACTCACTTATTTTAAAGAAAACACCCTGTATATTACATCAACCTTCGATTCTGCGAAACATTATGAACATTTTACATATATAATGTTCTATACCTATATTTTACTCTTTTCAAGATATTTAAAAATTCTCAAAAAAATTACAACTACAGCCATTAATGTATTTTTCTAATAATTTGCAACTGGTTAAGTATTTTGCAACGAAACTTTGCGCTTTAGCACAAAATACTTTAATGCTCTTGAATCAGTAAATTAAATCATGTTTCTTTTGTAGGGTGTTCAAAAAGTAAATTTGTAAAAAACTCTTATTTTTTCTAGGAATACATTTTTACTATTAAAAATGAAAATTAATTTTAATTGAATTGTCTATATCTAGACCTAAACGCTTTCATTTTATTTAAAAAAAGACACTTTTCAATGCTTGCTGCTTTAAGTATGGCGACACCCGAAAATTATACAAAAGAAGATTATCTCAATATGTTTGTTATTTATGGAAAATGTAACAGAGTATCCACCGGAACATGTTATAGATTTAGTATTCGATTTCTAGAAAATAGGAAATCATCATGGAAATTCCTCAAACGCTTAATAAATAATTTAAAAACTAGCGGATCGTTCAGAACACGTTACAGAAGAAACAAGTTTACAGCTGATGACGAAATAATTGAAACTGCAATTTTGGAATATTGCCAAGTATATCCGACAACATCTTTAAGAAAAATTTATTAAAAAGCACCACTCATAGAATTCTTAAAAAGACATTTTAGTCCATATTTTGAATTTCTTTTAATACGTTTTTATGAAGATACAAAATTTTTGGATAATACCGTTTGAACGAACAACGTAAAACTTAGGAAAACTGGCATTTTCAATACGCATCATTCATACTACTGGAGTGACAGCAATCACAATGCTTTTCGTTACCGCAACTTGGTTGGCAATATAACGTTTTGTGTGTCGTTAAAAACGATAGAGTAGGCAAATTGCACTTTTACAAAGATAAATTAAATGGTAAATAGCATTTTTTATTTTAATTTAGAATTCCCTTTGCAGTAGTTGATATTTTCCCTAGGCGAAAGGTATTTAAATATTTGGAGAAATTTTGAGCAAGCTTACATTAAAAATTTGCCTGCAACAAAACATCGACAATTATTTTACTAGTATGATAAGAGATCGCCTCATAATGATCATTTTGTTAGTAACTTTTTACAACAAGCCAAGGATGCACCTCAGTGGTAACCTCCTTCCATTGACCCAACCCATTAGGTCTTGATTATTTCATTTGGGGAAAAACTAAAAATTGTGTTTATAATATTTCAATATAAACTATAGAATAATGATTTTTTTTAATTATTATTAAACTCCCTTTCCAGTTAAATTAATAATATAGCAATATAGTCAATTTACACTAATAAGCTTTTTTTTAACGTAATCTGCTTAGAACTACAAAGTACTTACCTTATGATAATCATCTTGGTTCTCTCGTTAATATTTTGGGACTATTGTGATGCATAGTGCGTTGTACTAAAATTTTTTTATTACAGTAATTCAAATACACTCACTTTCACATGAAATGCACTACCCAGTAATACTAATAATTAAGTCTTGTAATTTTGGCAAAATAATGGTTCATAATGGAGTATCAAATGATTAGACTTTCAGTAAAAGGAGACAACACTTGTTAATTAAAAAATTAAAAATGAGTGACATCGCCTCATACGGCAATGCAAGCACGTACTCTTCGCGGCATGCATTGCAACAAATGATCAATACCCTCTTGGAGTATTTCATTCCATGCTACCTCTAGAAGATATCGTAGGTCATCCACATTGTTTGGAGGCCTCGGTAAATTTCGAAGACGGCGACTCATCATGTCCCAAAGATGTTCGATGGGCAATAGGTCCGGTGACCGTGCAGGCCAAGACAGTATTTCCAATTGTGCTTCTTCCAGGTATTGTCGAGTAATGTTCGCACTATGTGGTCTTGCATTATCCTGTTGGAAAATGCCATTTGGTAAAGTTTGTATGAAGGGTAAGAATACTGGCTTCAGAACATTGTTAATGTAGCAACGTGCGTTTAAAGCGCTTGGAATGAACACAAGAAAAGATATTCGACCAACACATATCGCACCTCAGACCATAACACTAGGTGTTAAAACTGTGTGGCGCCTTTCACAAAATTGAAAATTTCTTCTTTCACCTCGGTATCGTCTGACACTTCTACGACCATCATTGATCTATAAACAAAATCGCGACTCGTCACTGAAGACGATATTGTTCCACTCATGACTCCAATCAACTCGTTCTTGACACCAGGCCAATCTGGAAGTTTGGTGTTGGGCGGTTAGTGGCAGTCGTAGATTTGGGCGGTATAAATGCAGGCCAAAAGACGAAATTCTTCTGTAAACTGTTGCCAATGACACCCGACGATTTAGAGCTCCCATGCAATCTACTGCAACAGACATTGTTGTTTGAAATCGATCACCAATGGCCATCAGTCTAAGAAGTCGATCTTCATGTGCATTGCTGCTACGGGGCGGACGTCTAGCTGGACGATGTTGCTGAACCCTTTCTTGAGACCATGAAGATCATGTTCTCGCAATCGTGGTGTGGTTCCAATTCGTTCTTCGGGCAATCTCACGGAAAGAAAGTCCATCCTCCTTCATGCCGATAATTCGCCCTCTATGGAAATCCGAAACGTGGGAAAAATTTCGACGCTGTCTCACTGGGGGCATCTTCAAATGTGTTTTTCACAATTCAACAACAAAATAAACTGATAATTACATTTATATATTAGTTTATTTATTTACAATTGAATGAAAAATGTAAAAGGTCAATGACAAAAAAACCACCAGCATTCTTTCTTTTTTACTGAAAGTCTGATCATTTGGTACTCCATTATGAAGCATTATTTTGCCAAAATTACAAGACTTAATTATTACTATTACTTGGTGGTGCATTTCATGTGAAAGTGAGTGTAGTTTTACTCTCCTGAATCTTCTGACTATCTCATCACTCTTCAAGATCTGGAGAGCCTTGATGTTGATGTGTCGATGGAGCCATGTTTCATGTTTTTGGGCACATGTTTGACCTTCAGGTACTCATGTAGATTTTCATTCCGAATGTACCACGGAGCATCAAAAATGTCTCGCAATACCTTATTTTGAAATCTTTGGATGATGTTTCGGTCGCTTTGTCTGGTACAACCCCGGAGTTAAGTATCATAAGTCCACACTAGTTTCAGGACTTGTCTGTAAAGCAGGAGCTTATTATACAAGGTGCGCCAAACTAAAACGAAACAAAGCTGCTTTCTCGGATGAAGGGGGGTCAAGAGATACATCAAATTAATGGCTTTTTGAAGGTCTTTATTGCGATACAAAAATTTCTTGCTTTGAAGCAGCCGTTGATGAGTGAATCGATTATTCCTTCACGAACCAAAATTCATGCTAAAATAATGGATTTTGTTAGGTAATAATAATGTGTTTTATGAAGAAATAGAATGAAGAAATAGAAATTAAATACTATGATCAAGTTAACATTCCTTCTTTTTATATGTTGAAGTTAGGTGCGTTCTAACCATTTTTGATAAGGAATTCGAAATGGGTAAAACTTATCAACACGTTTGTTCCTTGAAGTATCGAAAATATCAACTATTAAATCCATTTAGTTTATGAGTAGCAAATAACCTGATAATTTATCGCCTGTGTTAATTGTTAAAAATTGTTTATTCCACTGCAGAGACAATTGAGATTATTGAATTATTTTTCGTAAATGGAAAATGTGCGTATCAAGCAGTCAATATTTTCAACCAACGTTATGGGGACAAGCATGTAAGCCGAAAGTATGTGCTGGAATTAATAGAGAGGAATTATAGAGAAGGAATTAGTAGAGAAACTGGTCCAATATAACGTAAAAACAAATTGTACACGCCCGGTAAGAAATCAAGCAGTGGACATGGGGGTTTTAGAGCAAATAGTTTCAGAATCAACAACTAGTACAAGACAATTGTCGACTTCTATCGGAATGAGCGCAACCAGCATTCGCAGAATTTTAAAATCACTTAAATTTCACCTCTGCAAAATTAAACTTCTCCAAGAGCCACTGAAAACCACAATTTTATTTTCAACATCTGCTTTTCGGATGAAGCAAGTTCTTCTTTAAAGGGCATTGTTAATCGTCGCAATTGTAGATATCAACCCAGATATCTTCCACAAAGCGCACACAGAACACCCTCAAAGATTAAACGTTTGGGCGGGTATTTGTGAAGACCACATTACCCGACCATACGTTATTCCCGAAAGTCTGACTGGCGACATTTATCTTCAATTGCTGGAAGACTTTGCTTATCCCCAACTAGTAGATCTGGTGGAAAATAATCCGGATTATCCAGAAAACTAATTGACGTATCAACTAGATGGTGCACCACCGCACTGTGCTTTAGCGGTTAGGCACTTTCTAAATGAAAATTTTCCTGGTCATTGGATTGGTAGAAGAGGCCCAATTGAATGGCCTGCAAAGTCTCCAGATTTGACTCCATTAGATTTTTTTTTTATGGTATCATCTCAAGTCGAAAGTGTACTCCACTCCTCCGAGGTCTTTAGGAATTTTGCGAGAACGCATTGTTAATGAATGTCGACAAGCCACTCCCGAAATACTCCAGAAGGTATGACAGCGATTCGAAGCAAACTCATTTTACTGTCAGGAAATTAACGGACAGAATTTTGAACAATTGATTTAGGTGTTTTTGTGTTGTTGTGTATTTGTAGTGTTTATGAAGAAATAATCGATTTACTCATCAGCGACTGCTTCAAAGGGAGTAATTTTGGAATAGCAATGAAGACCTACAAAAAGTCTTTAATTTGATGTATCACTTGACCCCGCTTCCCATTTAAAATTTTAGGGGTGGTTTACCCCTTGCTCAGGGGGTGAAAGCAATCACTGTAAATATCTAATAAAAAATCTTCCTCCTCCACGTTAAAGTTGACGTTTCCCAGCATTTTTTCATGACTCTTATCAATCGAGAAAACAGCTCTGTTCCTTTTTAGCTGGGGCACCCTGTACGTACTGGTTTATGCTTGATTGATTTTGGAGTCCTTGTGTCCTGATTTGTTTTCGTTCAATTTAATACGCCATTTTATTGTTAACCCTTACGTTTTAGCAAATATCTGTTTGCAATTTTTAGTTGAGATCATATTGTTATCTTTGGTGGCCAAGATTGCATAAATGGAATTTCTAGTTGCTATTGCTCGATTACAAAGGGCAATGTTTCGTCATTCTTCACAGGGTTGGGTCGAAACATGATCTCTAGATAGACTGCAGATCTTAAAGTTTTTTGCTTATTATTTCGGGACCAGTTTCCATCCTTGTTTTTGATTGAAGGCGTTTGCATGATAAGTGTTTTTAGGTTTTAGTTCTGAAATCATTAGTAAGTTCACGCAGAAATTCACCAATTGTGTCATTTTTCAGCGGTTTAATTTCATTTCCGAGTTGAATTGTAAGAGTTATTTCAATTGTACTTTACATTCAACTTATGCTTGCGTTGCTGAGCTCTGGAACGATGCCAGTTTTTTCCTCATTTTTCTTTTTTCTGATATCATTTCCATAACGTTTTTAAGGTAGTTGTTGCCTTTTGGTTCTCTTTTGATTTCTGGGGTAATTTATCATGAAAAATGCTCAATGCCTTTGACCACTTTCCCCACCTCAAAGTTCAATTGTTCTTCGATTTACAGCGGGACTTCCAACTTAATTCTGTTTTCTAGTGTTACTCTAAAACTTTCCCCCTCTATCTTTATGTTACTTAGACGGGGGTTGTTTGGTTTGGGGATGATGTGCTCGCATAGCATCAGTACAATCGGTGAGAAATATGAATTCAGTTCAGAGTTATCTTCAAATTACACATAAGTACTTGATATATTTTTGACGATGTAAAGGTCTGAGATCTTCTCTGGTTCTGTTGCTAATATGAAGGTTTGCCTGTCGAGATAGCTGCACACCCTTGTGCTTGAATTGTCGGTAATAAACTTTTACCTTTGGTTGTGGTCAATTTCGATCCCTAGTATGTGTGCTTTGCATTAAAGTTGCCCTCTATAATGAACCGAATTCCTCTGGTTTCAAAAAATATTTTCTATTTGATGCTATCTTTCGGAGGGCTATACATACTGACCACAGTAATGCTGCCTTGTTTGGTAGTTGCACTGATTGTTGTGGCTTCTCCATATTCTGCTTTCAATTTAATTTGCTCGTAGTGTTAAATAAAGGGTGTTCCATCTGTTGGTCCTTTTTTAATTGTGAAAGAAAACGCACTTTTTAAGAGGAAAAATCAAAACATTTTATTGAAAGTTGTAGGTTGTTCTTTGCCATTTTATGTATGGAACACGACATCGCACATATGGCCACCACGGCTCCGTTTACAGGACATCATCCGAACATCAAAATTTTCAATGACTTTTTGCAGAATTAACGGGTCTACGGCCGTAATTTCGTTTCGAATATTGCGCTTGAGATCTTGAATTGTTTGGGGAGCATTGGCATACACTTTACTTTTCAGAAAACCCCATAGGAAGAAGTCCAATGGAGTCAAATCGCACGATCCCGGGGGCCGATCGACGTCCGAATTTCGCGAAATTATGCGGTCTGGAAATTTTTCATGCAATAAGTGGATTGTTTGGCGAGATGTGTGCGCTGTTGCTCCGTCCTGCTGAAACCAAAGATCAGTGGCACCAATCCGATCAATTTCTGGCCATGAAAATTCCGATATCATGCCATGATAACAATCTCCGTTGACAGTTACGGCTTTTTCTTCACGATCTTCAAAAAAAAAACGAGTCAACAACTCCGCCAGACCATAGGCCACACCACACAGTCACTTTTTCGGCATGCATAGGCTGTTGATGATATTCATGAGGATTTTCAGCTCCCCATAACCTACAGTTTTGTTTATTAACGTGGCCAGAAAGATAAAAATGTGCTTCGTCGGAAAAGATGATTTTTGCTGAAAATCCATCAATTCTTTCCAGCATTCAATTAACAAAAACGCGCCGCTGTAAGTGGTCAGCTGGCTTTAATTCTTGCGTTAATCGAATTTTGTATGGATGCAAATGAAGACCAACATGCAAAATTCGCCATAATGTTGTTGGCCTGAGGCCTAATTCTTGGGAACGATGTCGGATCGATGTTGATGGTTGGTCACGAACACTTTCACTCACTGCGGCCCCAACATCTCGACTACGAACTGGACGAATATGTTGGTATGCTCTGCGACCCTCCACTGAACCAGTTTCTTCAAAATTAGCAACAATTTTTCCAATAGCAGGTTCAGTTGGACGTGCATGTCGACCGAACCTTTCACGTAATTTGCGAAATGTATTTTTTTTAAACGACCATTTTTGTAATAAATTTGGATAACTAAAATACGTTGTTGTATTGTAACCGAAACCATATCTACAAATGGCATACTTTTGACAGTTCACATCTGCCATGGATATGAAAGTTTGTAAATCTGGCAACCCTAAAATTGATAGTTCAAAAAAGGACCACCAGATGGAACACCCTTTATTTTTTCTAATTATTACCGCCCTTTCTCCCTTTGCTACGTTTCTCAGACGATTTGAGCAGTAAATTCTATGCCCTCTAAATATAATGAATGATTGTCTGGTAAAAAGGATCTCTGACATTAGATACACATCTATTTTATTTATATCTAAGATTGCTTGAAGCCTTATTGACGGTTAAATAATCGATTTGCACTCCAAGACATCATTTTGAGCATACTATACGTTATATTGCTTTTTTAATATTCGAGGAAGCTTTTTTAGTACTTCCTTCTAGATTTTTGATTTTTTGGTCCATATTCCTAAATAACGTATCCATTTGAGTGATTTTGCCGAGTATGAGCTGCAAAGTTTGATTAATGTTGTCTTCCTAGAGTTTTATTTTTGTCTGACTGTTCGTCGCCATTATGGAGGCGTAAATTATTTTGTCCAGTTTGGATACGTTTGTACCTTCCTCCTATACAGGGTTATTCACGTTATACGGCGCGGAATATTGTGGCTAAAATACGAGGCTTTCAAATGGTTTCGCTTTTGGGCTATATGGGGATCTATTATGGCTACTTTTAAAAAATAATTTTCATATTATACAGGGTATCCCAAAAGCCTTAAAAGTATCAAAGTTGTGGGTTTTTTTTAATGGAACCCTCTGTATATTATTGTATTTTTGGATTCTCCGATCAAAATAAGTGTCTGTTTTAATAAGGTTCACTATGCCTAAAACTTAAGTTTTTTTAAATAATTTTAATTTTATCAAAATTTGACCTAATTTTCATGTTTTACACACTTAAGAAGTATTTAAGTTATGCAAGTGTAATTTACAGTGCAGTGTAACAATAAATCATATTTTATATCCCAATCATGATAAACTTGCCATTTTATACAGGATGTGCAAAAATTAAAACTAATGAAATAAGAACTTTAAGTGACTATAACTTGATTAATTTAAATACAATGCTATATTTTTTAACTTACCAGGATATGTAATTTTTAATTACTTATTGAATGGTATTAGGGTGTTCATCACTAAGTCTTCGCGTTTTTACAGAATACGCTAAATAATTGTTCTTTGCGCCATTTGGTGTATGTATATCTGTTCAATCCAGTATGTATTCAGTAACGCTTTATTGAAGTATAAGAATAGAAAAAAAACTTTGTATATCCTATTTAATTGTAAATCATTCTTTATGGTATTACTTCCCGATTAAAAATGTATTCGTTATGATCCTAGTACAACCAAGTAGGTGAAATTATAATCGTAGTGGAACAAAATAGCATGTATTTGGGATGGAACTGGCAATGGATGAACGTGGATCGCTCGAGATAGATTTCTTTTAGTTCATGAATAAAATACTATTGGGGAAATATTTATTATAAATTTTGCTTTTAAAGTTAAATTAGTTGTAAAACTACATAAAATCAAATATAAATCTTTTATATTGGGTGTATATTTAAGAACTCGTCACTCCCCAGATTTCTAGAAGTGAAAGTAGAAATAAGAATGCTGAGACACTATAACATTAAAATGGAAGGAGATGATGAAAAATGAAAAAAATTCTCACCACCGATAGACAATATCGCGAGGTTGACAACCCCTTCGTTTTTTTTTTTTTAATGAAAAAACATATGTCAAGTGATGAATCATTATAAAGGTGTTCAAATTCTCTAAAAAACCATATCAAAGTGTTGTTTTTTTTAAATTTTAATTTATTAGTAGCACATAGTAAAATGAACCCGCTTCCTTAAAAAATAATTTATGTATACATCGCGGTTCTTAGATTTCTCAACGCCGTGTACTAAGAACATGTTTAAACGTGACGGTCTGATCACAATAATGTACTTCACAAGGGTAACATTCTACTAAACTGACTCGTCCATTTGTGGATTAATAAGCTCACTTCGCTATAAATTTATTAGTTTCATATAACCGTGTATTACATATTTATTACGTAAATAACTAATGCAGGTTCTACGATGTTACTAACAATTTTTAAACGTTTGCAGGCAATTGAAGTTTTACCATCATGATGACTCCACCCTGTCTTGTTGCTACTAGTGTGCTTTTCCGTCTCATCGATAAACAAAGTGGACCCACATATCGAATTCGAATTCAAAAATCGCATATTGCTGACATGTCTCCATTAATATTAATATACAGTGTACCAAGTTCAACACTTTGGATTGTTTATAACTTTGAAGATTGACTTTGTTTTTAAAATACTCAAAATCAGTCCCGACAGACTGGAAGTAGAATCAGTTTAATAGTGGTTTAAAGTTTCTACATATACCCCTATGGGAAGAAACTCCCTCAAACTCTAACAATTTAAATTGTAACACCTGGCATGTGATACCTCATTTTAAAAGTCTTTGTAAACTGCGCAGAAAAAACTAATTTCGGTAAAAAAAAATCAATTTTTGATAAGTTACCACATTTTTAATACAGAAATATAATATTAAAAAAATATATTCACAAAAAGTATTCAAAATGTTCGAATTTTTTTTGTAAACAAAAAAATAGCGAAAACTCAACTTTTTTTCTCATTTTTTCAAATGTTTCAAGGGCAGTGGATTGACATACTTCGGTGATTCGATGATAAAATTCTTAAAAATTTGCTGGCTTGGATTTGCAAACGACCGATGTGACGTAGCCCTCAAATAAAAATCGAGCGGTTTTAAATCCGGTTGTCGCGGTGGTCACTCAATTGCTTCCTTGCAACCTATCCTAGATAATATTTATCTAGCCACTCTCTTGTGCGTAGTGTGTAACGTGATAAAATACGATCCAGTTGAAGAGTTAAATTTTTTAAAATCTAATTGCAGGTCACATTTTAGACTCGACTGTGTTTTAAAGCAAATCGAAAAAAAATAACCTGTCAATTTTTCGTTAGAAAACAATGGATCGACAGCTTTAGTGCCTAAAATGTCAGCCCAAACATTAACTTTTCTACGATACTGACAACGATTCTCTCTCACATGAGGATTTTCGTAATCCAAACCACGACAATATTGTTTATTAACGTTTCCGTTTAAATAGAATTTGCAATTGTCAGTAAAACAAATATTTTTTGGAATTTCGGGATGGCTCTTAATTTTCTCAATAATTTCTTCACAAAACTGAATTCGTCTACCGGGATCATCATCACCTAGTTCTTGAATAATAATAGGTGTTTCGGTCAATAATGTCGGTTTTTTTGCAAAATTTAAACGTTTATTTCTATACCAAACTCAATTATGTCAATAATCAAAATATTGGCCATTGTTAGCAATGGCTTTTTCGCATCTTTCCGTCACAGAATGAATTCCGTGCGAAAAGAATTTTTTTGTTTTTGCGTCCAACCAATTATCAAGTCAAATTTTTATTTCTTCGCTTGAATGGAAGTGTTGTTCTGAAAATGCATGTTGCATTGGTCGGTATAAATGATAGGCCGACAGGGCTAAATCTGAGGAGTGTGGCGGGCAGGGTAAGATATCCATTTAATGTTTTCTAAATATTTTTTTGTAGATTTTTCAACATGAGATTATCCTGCTGAAAAATAACTTTTTTGTGTCTTTGGACATATTGTGGTCTTTTTTCCTTCAATGATCGGTTTAAATTTATCAATTGTTTATTTATATCAATTCAATTGATATCAATCAATCAATCAATCAATCAGTTTGTTACTATCGCCAGTAATCGTTTCATCAGGTTTCAGCAATTCGTCAAACACAACTCCCTTATTATTTCGCTAAACACACAGTTAGACGGTCTTTCTATGGACATTGCTACTGGTTGATGATTGGCTTGGATCTACCCAGGATTTTTGCGGTTTAAGGTGTCTGCCTAGCAAGTAAACCTTCCTAAATGGTTTCCGCCTTTCAATGTCTCGTTCTTTCAATTTACAGTAGTGGACAAAATGTTAGCAACTTTTTAAAATTTCAAATAATTTAGACTTAACGGCCTATATTCAAAATAGGTTTTGAAAATATGATTCTACAATGATTATTGATGATAGAAGTATATAAGAATAAAACAATAATAATTTGTATACAAAAATTAAAAAAATATATTCATTTCGACCTGGACAAAAATATAGCAACTTTTCCAAAATAATTATAAAGAGTAAAAAAACTTTAACAAATTGCAAAAGAATTGTTGAATAATTAATATTTTGTATAATACCCTCGCTGCTGAATAACTTCTGCACCTCTTCGTGGCATTAAATTTATTAAATTGTTGATGTAATTGTTATCAATACTTTTCCAGGCTTCTTGAAGTGCGTGAAATAAATCCTGTAAATTGGAATATGTATTATTTCAAATTTTATTATCCACATATTCCCACAAATTTTCTACGGGATTGAGATCGGGAGATTGCGATGGCCAAGCAAGAACTTCTATCCTTTCCTCTCTAAACCATTCAGAAACAAGTTTCGATTTATGTTTGGGGTCATTATCTTGTTGAAAAATGCTTCTTAGTGGCATGGTTTCTTCAAGATATGGTTGTAAATGATTCCTGAGGATATCTCGGTACAGGAACCGATTCATGCGATCTTCTATTTTGTGAAGCGAACTCATACCAAAACCAGAGAAACAACCCCAAACCATAATCGAACCTCCTCCATGGTTTACGGTTGGTAAAACAAACTTTTTTGCAACCTTGCGCCTTTGGGTTGTCTAACGTATGATGGGCCATCACTTTTAAATAATTTAAATTCGGACTCATTGCTGAAAACTACCAATTTCCACTGTTCAGATGTCCAGTGGTGGTAACTCTGTGCAAACTGGAATCGGGCTTTCACGTTCTTCTTAGACAGCAATGGTTTTTTCGCTGGTCGCCTACCAAATAATCCATTTTCCACTAATCTTCTTCTTGTGGTCTTGGAACTGACATGAGTCACGCCCGTTTCCTCTAAATGTGATTTTATATGAGTGGATGATAGAAGTGGATTTTTTTGACACATTCGAATTATCCATTTATCAGTTCTTTTTGTAGTTTTCCCTGTGCGTCCTGAATTTTTTGCAGCTGCTTCACTTCCTGTTTGTCTGAATTTGTAAATAATTCGAGATACAATTGACTTATGCACACCCAAACTCTTTACAATTTCGCTTTGCCGTTCGCCACTTTTATACCGCTCAATGATAATTTTCCTGATCTCTAATGAGATTGTTTTACCTCGACCAATAATGAAAATCGTCGATTTAATTTAGAATATAAAACGTCTTTAAACACACAAGTTTGTTAATCAAGTGAAATTTGAAAATTCCAAGTGTACCTCTATCTTTGTCCGGTATTGAAAAAATATGTTTTGATAGTTTCTTATAGGAATTGTTGATATTTTATTTGGATGCATTTTAAACATCAACGATTGCGGAAGATAAATAATATAAAAACGTATATTGGGTTTAGCCGCCTAGATACATTTCATTTAAAATTTTTAAAAGTTGCTATAATTATGACCACTACTGTATATCGTATTCATTTTCCCTGTTTCTGAATTTTTCCCAAAGCATGTAGACGCTCGGAAATGGTGGATGGGCGGCAATAGAGGTTTCTCTCAGTTGTCTCAACGTTTGAGCGGAGTCTTCGTTCAATAATTTTTGTAAATCTGCATCTTCGAATTTCTTAAACTGCCTTGGTTGTTCCTCATCTTTTATATCAAAGTAGCTACTTTCGAAACGGTTGAACCATCGTCCCCAAATTTTTTGGGATAGAGCATGTTCACTATACGCTTCAAGTAACAATCGATAACTTTCAATAGGCGTATTTATTTTTTTTTTTTAATGAAAGAAGGTTATTAAACTTCCCCGCAAAACGTCTTTTCCTGGTACAAAAGTCGCCACATTCAAAGCTATGAAAACTTGGTTTAATGCACGTGCAATTGATAGGGAGCCGGCCTTGATTGTGGTATTTTTACCTCTTTGGCCGCTATCGATATTGTTAGATTATATTAACTAATGTATCAGTAACGCAATCTCTTAGCAAAATAGACATTATTAACCGAAACACCTATTATATGTTTTGTAAGGAAAAAATTTGTTTGATTTTAAAATTTTTCGTACCGATTTATGAGATACCGCAGTTAGTTCCGAAATCTTGCGAACCAACATTGTTGCATACATTGTGCCTTAATCCAAAATTGTAAGTTGAACTGCTTCATTCAAAATTTTGGACTGCTTTTTCTTAATACTTTGTACTAATCCAGTGGCTTCCAATTTTTGTATAAGAGGTCGCACGTAAGTATTAATTCCATTTGTACCTACGTACTTTTTATTAAACGCAGTAAGGCACAATGGTTTTGCTGGTGAAATAATAAATTATTTCAATTCATTCGGCAAATGTGTACATTATTTTTGCAAATTATTTTCAACGCAACAGTTACATTAAAACAATATTTTTCAATACCAATATTCAAACTAGCAATAAATAGCAATAAAGTTGTATTAAAAATATTTATGACCCTAAAGATAAGAGAAAAAAAACACAAAAAACTGTCATGATAAAACATTTTAAACACCTTTTGTGAATATTCTTTAAATATAATATTTTTGATTTACAATGCTGTAACTTAAAAAAAAAGATTTTTTTAATTGAAACTAGTTTTTATACGCAGTTTATAAGGACTTATAATATGAAGTATCATCATCGTCATAAAATTTTAGAGTTGGGAGATCTTCCCCCTTTGGGATATACATGTAGGTTTTTGATTGTTGTCTAGGGGAATGTTGGGGTTCTTCAATGATAATCACGTTAACTTAGCGATACGTATATTTAATAATTAGGTAGACTAGACTTTACAAGAAGAAATAAACGCGGGCGCGACTTCCTAGTCTTGAGTGACGAGCCGAAAAAAGGACCAGAAGTCGCCAGTAATGAATAGGAAAGTAAAAAAAAGAGAGAAAGCAGCTTCTCATTCTTCCAACCCTTAAGTAGACCCATCCATGGCTGTAAACCATGGGCGTATCCCCTCTAAAGCTCAAACAGGGGCCTGTAAGCCGCCCTCCCTGGCGGACCGTTACACTCACATTTGGTCGGAACCCAGGGCAATGGTCAACAACGACCATGGATGTGTCATTACCGTGAATGGCCTTCGGATACTTTCTACCCCTTAACTTATAGTCTATATAATACAGATTTGCGCTATTCAAATTGCATCTCGATCTGGATCCCAATCCTATATACATTTTTGGATTCAGCTTTTTTTCCCGATTACGATGATGTATCACACGTTAAGATTCGGACTTGTCGTTTAATGGAAATGTCACAAATACTGTTGTTGCAAAAATTGCTTTGGAAATAGCACACAGGCATTAGTTTCGATAAACAAATTTCATACAATTTTCTTCTTAAAATGCCTTTTTCAAGTGACGAAAAACGAGATATGCTAGAAACTGATTACGCCTCGCATCGAAATGTGCAAATTACTTCGGAAACATATCTAGAGCGATATCCAGAAAGGCAGCAACCAGCAAAAAATTACTTTCTGTTGCTTTGCCGAAATTTAGCTGAGTTTGGAGCATTTTCTAAGTCGAGACGATCTTCAAGTTATCAAGTTTGAGTTAAATCTTCAAATGAGAATGCAGCGGAGATTTTACAAGCGGTAAGTAAAATGTTAACACCGTCTAAAAATATTATACGGCAAGGGACTTAATTTTCCATTAGATTCAAGATAATCCTTCTACATCAACAAGGATGATAGCTGAAGGGATTAACATATCTCAAGAGGCAGTGTGGAGAGTCTTAAAAAACCAAAAATATCGCCCTTTTCAAATCCACATATCTCAAATGTTGCAACCGGAAGATACTGAACAAAACATTTTGCAGAAGCATTTTGCAAAATCCTCATTTTCTTTCCAATGTGATCTTCTCTGACGAGCACAAGTTCACTAACTCATGTTCAATCACCATAATGAACATGTCTGTTTCATTGACAATCCACGAGATCACCAGGGTCGTCGACCACAAATACGCTTCGGGTTAAATGGTTGGGTTGGCCTATTTGGTGATAGGATGATTGGTCCTTACATTTACGAAGAAAATTTGACCGCAGATGGATATTTACATTTTTTGAAAACTTATTTTACTAACTACATTGATGAAAACATTTGCATCAATCGCTTGAAGAACGTTTGGTTCCAGCAGGATGGTGCTCCATCACATAAGGCTAGGAGAGTATCGGATCATTTGCAGGAACTATTTTCAGGGACTCATCTCAAATAATGGAGACATACATTGGCCGGCACGCTCACCGCATCTTTCTCCATTAGATTTTTATTTGTGCGAACTATGAAAGACTTTTTTTATAAATCTATACCCACTGATATTAATGAGTTGCAAAGCAATATCATAACCGCTTTGAGGACCAAAATAAGAAGACGAGATGTTTTAAGATCAATTCACAACTTTAAAAGGCGTATGCGGCTGTGCTTGGAAGTGGATGGCGAAATCTTTGAGCATCTCTAATAAAATTAAAGTATTTTATAAATTATCAGAGCAAAAGTATGTGTTATTTCCAAACCCCTCTTTGCAAAAACATTATTTGTGATATTTCTATTAAAGGACAAGTTCCAATCTTAACATGTGATACATCATCGTAATCGGAAAAAAAGTTTAATCCAAAAATGTAAAAATCGAAGATGGCGCCCATAAGAAAAAATAAAGTTGATGATGATTCCGAAAAATCGAAACGTCGGATTCCAAATTTGACACTGTCATGTTGTCGAGGAGAAAAAGCGACTACGGAAATATGCCAGCCATTTTCAATTATCTCTTTAAATGAGTCCAGAAAAAAAATTCGAAATTTCGTATTTTCCCGGATATTTCCGGAAGTAATCGAAATGCGCAACTTTGCCCTAATTTCACCGACCTCGTATCTCTTGAAGTAACCGAGATCTCCATGGTTGAGCTCGTAAAACGGACACCCTGTATGTAGAAACTTGCAACCATCTATTAAACTGGTTCTCCCTCCATTTTGTCGAAATGGTTTTTGGATATTCTAAAAACAAATTCAATCTTCAGAGTTACAAATAATGCAAAGCTTTTAAATTGACACACTGTATATGTGTCTCGTAGTGTTGCATAAAGATAACACGAATAAAATACATCAGACGCTCGATAATGCAAACTAATTCAAGCCAAGTGTGATTCACATTATCGAAATGTTTACATTAGCGACCGTTGTTTAAATAATAAACGATTTATTAGAGAAACCTCTAATATATATACAGGGCATCCCAGATTAAAGTGCAAATATTTTGACTATAGATTATGCTAATGAAATTGACAATCATTTCTTTTGTCCAAAAGTCTGTCGTTTAAGTTCTAGGGCTCTTTGAATATGGGACCCCATTTGGATGAAATAATTTATTTTGAAAGCACCTTTCAACCGATTTTTATGAAATTTGGTATACGAACATCTTTTGATCGTAGAAATTCAAAAATAAAAAATGGGAAACACAGCTTTCCCATAACATAGATATAAGGACCGGACTAAGAGTACTGGGGCCGCTATTTATTTAACAGTTAAATATTGTTGGGTCGCAGTTACATTACTTGATTCTACCGTTCGTTTAGAAAGTTTTTTGTCTCTTGGTGATTTTTCGGACAATGCGCCGTTTTGTCTTAGTAGTGATTCCAAGTTTTACGACTTTTTATTGCAGGAATTTGCTATATTGAACTAGACCATGGCTTAAACGACCACACCATTCATTAAGTAAAGAAATAGTTCTGATTGTTATTTTCTAGCATACTGCTTTCAACTAGCAGTCGATACTGGTTGTTGTTGATGTTATAATTGTGACACTCCTAAAATCGTATTTAAATTTATTATTTGCTTTATGATGGCGCTCCCGTTTATTGATACCGAGTATGCTGATATTCACTTAGTTTATGATGAGTGCAGACAAAATGCTCATAGAGCTAAAGTTCCACGCCATCAGCGATTTCCTAATCGGCAACTTCCAAATTCAAGATCGTTTACAAATGTTCATATCAGATTGGGGGAATTTGGTAGTTTCGCTCCTCAGCGAGGGGAAAATCATAATATTGGGCGTTATGAGGTAGATATGACGTGCATAAGAAGCAATGGGGTAATTTTGAACACTTGCTTTAAGTTTTTTTTTTGTTTAATTATTATTTAGCATTAATTTTCATTAGTAGCGCCAATAAACGGTATTGCAATATGGAGGAAAAATTCTATTTGTTTCATCTAAAGGACCAAACAAATGTTTCCTGTTTAAGAAACACGTACTTATAATACCGTTTTAGAATCGAGAATAACGACGCTACTTTTTGAGCTTTTAGGCTTCAAGATAGCTGTACATCCATTGCTACAGGGAGCTACTAGGGAGCAAAAGTTACGTAATAGAAATGGAGTTAACAGGAATCCGTTAAAGTAAAGATGTTTTTTAAAAATCCGAAGAATACATGTAAAGTCTATTGATGTGCTTTTGAACAGTGACCATTGACCAAACTAATACAAAAATTTCGCTTCTCTACTTGGAGTAGTGTAACAGCGATAGTACGAAATATCAAGTGATGTTAGTCTTCGTCGATATTGAAAAAAGTGTAAATATCTCGAAATCCATATTTTCATTAAGGTTATTTTTCATTTTCTGACTTCAAAAAGATGGGGCTTCCATCAGACGAGGTATTGTCGTAGCCTTACGGGACACCCTGTATATGAATGCGCTACTCACAATCCACATTCTGCAATAATGAAAAAAATTTCAACATGAATTTTCCATTAACTTGTGGATTGGTATTATGAATGGTGTTAGGGACTCTAAGTTATTGGCTTTTGTTTCTATTTATTTTTATTGTTGTTAATGTTAGGTTTATTGTGTATTGTCATTTATTCCCTTAAGTTACGCCTATGTACTGCGATACTTATTCGGAGAATACCATCAGGCCAAAGCTAAGGGTACGCTTTGGTTGGGGAATGTGCTACTAGTCAAAGGAAGCTTTCTCTATAGGAACTATTGCTTTGATGGTCAATTTGTTGGACCCGCAATATTCCCAGAAAAGCGATTAGTATAGATATTCCCCAGATGGCCACGAGTTATGAGATTCGGTGTAGCCACAGCTTATAATGGTTCTTGGTGGTGGTGCGCCCCTGGTTGGAATTCTTCGGGGTTAGTACTTAAGGGATAATCGGAGCAATTTTCTCTTCTCTGTTCTTCCTTTTGTCTTGTCGGGTGAAAGCTGCGTCGGTGTCGGGATGTGATCCGAATTATATCGTGTAACCCGCCCAATAAGCATTCTCCCTCTTCTTTACTTAGACCAAGATTCTTACATTCTTTTGAGATAAGTGCAAAGTTAATACAGTCCATTTTTACATAAAACAAAGTGTCTTTGTCGTGTTTCATTTATCGAAGGAACGCCCTTAACAAATGGGTTTTTCTACACGTTACCATCACGGTTGAACGGAGAAGAATAGTTAGAAAGTGACTTTATTGCAATGATCGAAGATCTTCCATTTGCTGATCGGCAAGAGATGCTGTTTTCTGAACAAGGCATTTCGGCAATATATTTCCCTCAAGTGAGAAAAAAACTGGTTGTAAACTTACTTTTCAAGCAAATGGATTGGTAAAGGTGCTAAGGCAGTTATAATCTGGCCAGCTCGATCACCAGACTTGAATCCGATAGATTAATTTATGGGACCTCTTAGAATAAAAAGTGTATGCAACATCAGTGAATTCAGCGGAGTAACGCCGGGATAGAATATTTATAACTGTGGGAGAGTTAAAAACCTTACCCTATGTTCTACGTGCAGGTGTTAACCACTAGGAGATACGTGTTCGTCAATTTATTGAAAAATATGGCGGATACTTTGAATAATTTTTATAGTATGCAATTTCATTTTTCGTTTTTATTTTGTTTGAAATAATTCAATAAGTAATTTTAGAATATTTTTCGATTTTTCGAATTAATCGAGTCAGATATTAAATAAATAATTAAACATTACTGTTACGAGAAAGTGGCGCGTTTTACGAAAAATAACCAAAAAAGAAAAAAGTATCTAAACGAAAAATAGAATCAAGTAATCTAATCGCATGTCTAAAATATTTAACGGTTAAACAAATACGGGCCTCTGTACTTATAGTTCGGGTCTTACATCTATGTTATGGCAAAGTTGTATTTTTCATTTTTTTTTAATTTTTGAATTTCTATTGTCGAAAAATGTTTAGTACACTATATTTCATAATAATCCGTTAAAAGGTTCTACTAGAATATATTATTTTATCGAAATGGGGCCCCATACTATAACACTTCCAGCGCTTAAAGACAGATTCCTGGACAAAAAGAAAAATTATGTGTTTGTTCATTTCATTACTATAATCTATGGTCAAAATATTTGTACTTTAATCTGGTACATCCTGTATATGTATAACATACAGGATGTCGCGTATTAGTAGGTCAATCAACTAACTGAAAATTCCTTATCGAAAATAATTAGACGTTCCTTATAGTACCTTTTAGGCGCTTTATACTAATTATACGGGGTGTTGAAGTTAGTAAAAAAATACTTTTTTTAATAACTTTGGCGCTTCTTAAAATATTTTAATGAAATTTTACAGTGAGGTATAATTTGATTAGGAACACATTTTCTAAGATCTCAATAAAAAAAATCGATAATTCATTAGGGAAAATGGGGGTTGTTATTCACACATTTTCCCCCAATGTTTCTTTTGCGCACGCCAATGGTGTATTTATTTAGTTATTCAAATTAGTTGTTTCTTTATCTGGATTTCTTCTTTTTTGTACTACTTTTTATTTACAGCTGAATATAGAGGATATTTCAGCTTATTGCTCGCCAATACGTGGTTTCCATTTTTTATTAACATCAAGAAAGCAGCTCCAAGCACACTTTATTATCACGTGATTTTCTTAAATACCAGGTTGCAAGTGAAGTAAATTCAATTTAGGTTATTTTATACATGGGAGAGCAGCTAATTGTGGACATCAACCATACTGTTGAACGATATGCAGGGGTTCCTTCCTTGAGGTTGGAGATACCACCCGCGAGTTATTGTACGAGATTGCTTATAGGCGAGCACTACCTTTGATATTTATCGGTTCGAAGAACCGATGTTATTCTCTTGATTGCGACGTATGAAGATCAACCGGAGGCCTATTTGGCTAGGCAAACACGTGGGATCTCCCGACAACCATGAAATTAGGACAACCCGTCAAATTATTGCACTATTTATTAACTGATTCGTAAATAGTTATTACTAAACTTAATTGAAGCAAACACGAGATTGATTGATTGCGAGGCCGAGTATTAGTACGAGTTGTGATTTTATGGGGTATTCGAGGTGTTGAACCGTCAGCGACACTGGTCAGAGTAGTGACTATGACAACGAGAAGAAATGAATGATAAATCCCATCCTCTGCCAGCCCTTAAGTACTGGGAGATGATGGCCAACCGACATAGGCGTACTATTACTCGGGATGACTTTCTCTTGAAGAAGGTCCGTTATGCCCAGAACGACGGCCAATGAGCAGGTTATCCCGTGACCGGAATATTGCCGTCGTTCCGAACGAAACGTGACGGTACCCCCAATTTCGCCCATCGCCAAAGGTAACGATGAGGAATTCCGACACCCAAGAACCACGTCCGATGCACATTTATAAGTTGATTACCTCGCAATATAGTTTCTTTGGAAGAACACAAAGCCGAAGAATTTTGATGAATAATCCATTTGTGCTAACTATGACGGGTCGTGACATCTGGGAAGCAAGCAAATACAAGATGTGCAGGGGCGTAGCTTTGGGGTTTACATCAACTACCAATGTATCAAGTTTTGGTCCTTCAAGTGTTAACACATACCAAGAAGACATTTGACGAAATGTCCATAACACTCCTGGTATTAACATGAGAATGATTGCTATTCAACAGGAACATTAAGACATTAATAAGTGTAACACACATCAAGTACTACAACGGCAATTATGTATGTTTTGGAACTACGTTTTAGAGGTATAAAAAATGGGAGCCGTGTATTTGAAAGCCAATAAGATGAAATATCTTCTAAACTAAGCTGTAAATCATAATTTTACAAGACTGAAGAAATCCAGATAAAGAAACAACTAATTTTAATAACTAAATGAATACGCCATTGGCATGCGCAAAAAAACGTTGGGGGAAAATATATACATGACCCCCCATTTCCCCTATCTATTCTCCAATTTTTTTTACTGGGATCATAGAAAATGTGTTCCTAACAGAATTTTACGTCACTGTAAAATTTAATATAATATTTTTTGATTACTTTAATGTAATATAAATAGTGATAAGCATATTTTAATAAGAAGTAAAATAATTTGCAATTTTAGTGTGCGTAAATTAACGTTTAGCATTGTCTTTCAATGCTTGCGCCCGTAATTTACGAAGAACTAAAATATTCTTGTATGATTCTCATTTATTTCAGCCCACTCTAAAGGTTAGTCCAAAACTGGTATAGCTTGGGCGTCAGTCACTACACTTCTAATTTCTATGGAGACGTCCTCATCGTCCTCACTGTCCATATCTTCCTCCTTATTAACATCATTCATCTGCTTATCTTCGTTCCATAAATTAATATCAACTGAAGTGCAAATAATTTGAGGGCTCCCCATTTTCAATAAATCAAGAACATCCAATGACGCACTGACAAGACTATAAACATTGAATCGCAATTGTTCCATAATTACGCTTAAGGGAACATCATTTTCATTTTGATCATTGGTGCAAAAGAGATTGTTCCAACATTTTTGAATAGTTAGCTGATTAACTGCAATATGCAAATTTAAAATAATTTTTGGTGATGGTATTTGTTTCAATGCTCAAAATACACCACCGTCCATAAGTATTTGCCCACCCCAGAATTTAACGGAATAATGAAGAAAGAACAATATTTGGAAATTTTAAAGAAACAAATGTTACCCTCTGGACGTCGTATTTTCGGGCAGAAATTTATTTTTCAACAGGATAACGATCCGAAACACAAATCCAAAATCTGCAAATCTTATTTGAATCAATTAAAAACCGAAAATAAACTTGAGGTGATGGAGTGGCCCCCACATTCGCCTGACCTCAGTCCCATCGAATTATTGTGGGATGAGCTCGACAGAAGGATAAGAAGCAAGTGCCCATCATCTGAGGAATCCTCGTGGAGGATGTTGCAAGAAGCATGGCGTTTAATATCAGGTAAAACGCTAACAAAGTTACTTGAAAGAATGCCACGGGTATGTGCAACAGTTATAAAAAATAAAGGTGGTCATATTGACGAGGCTAATGTTTAAGACGAAGTTTGGAAATGAAGGCAATTTGTATTTAAAATAAGTTCTAAATAATATCTGTAATAAATTTTAAGATATAATGTGATTAAATGAAAATTTCAAGGTGGGCAAATACTTATGGACGGTAGTGTACATTTTTAAGAGTCTTTGATAGAACAGAGGAAAACAGAAATTTTAAGTAGTATAGTTAGTCGAGTATTTTTACGTTTTGGTCGATAAGTTGAATTAATGGAGCTACGGGTTCGCATTTTGTGTTTACCTTAACGAAATATTTCCATCAACGGGTGTTTACGTTTTCGAGCGTCTGCTTTACTGTAATTTGGGTCTCAGACATTTCAAATCTTGATAGAAAACATTTACTAGTAATTTCCTTGGAGTTTTAACCTGTGGAAACTTTTACCGTTGCAATTTTTTCCACATTTTCTCTAAAGGATTAACGATGAAATGATTTTCCGCGAAATACAAAACGACTTAGAGCATGAGGTTAGAATGCCACGTCATTTATATTTTAGTCTTTTTGAACTTACTGCATGTAGACTAATAAGGAAAATTCGTAGAAGAACAAGAGCCGAATCAATCTAGTCTTGGTATTGTCTTCCTCTTCACTGATTGGATTTAGCATGATATTAAAAAATTGTATAGTGGATTATCAAATAATAGATTAGTTATTCTATTGCCACTCATGTGAATTAAGCATTGTTATCACTGATAGGTATCTCTGGTAATCCAAATGTAGAAGTAGTTCTTTAAGCAAAGCTTTACCGCATGCCTCAGGGAGCGATTTCCAGCCCACCCGTTGATACATTCGGTGTCTCTCACTACCAAGATTTGTCCTGATAACTGTTAAAGATCTCTGCTACATTTCAGTAACGTAAACCGTCAGACGTACGGGGATGTAAAGTAAAATTTTAAAGACAGAATTTATAAGTCGATCTAACGTAAAATATGTTTCAGGTGTCTTTTAATACAATTCCAGTAATAACATCTGGACTCCGTGGATTTTGAGTCTTTTTCCTTTGCCCTTAGTGAGGCAATAAATTTCTTTTTGTCCGAATGGTTTTAGTGAACTCTGTATGAATATGTATTATCTTTATCTTATAAAACTTATTTATTACCAAAATGGTTTGGAATTAGTCTAGGTAGCTCTGATACAGTTCGATAGAGAATTGCATCCTCTACTCGAAATTCCTTAAAGTTACAGGGTGTTTTATTTTTAAAAATACACTTGTACAACTTCAAATATGTGAATGTTATTACCTGAATTATGAACACCTTGTATAATACTAAGCCAAATAAATAGCGAAAGTGTGAACTTATGATGATGTATTGACATTTTGCAAAATATCTAGATTATATCTCTGATAATTGCGGAGATTCACAATTTCAAAATTGGTCATTACGGAGGCACGTTTTTAATTCAAGGTCAAATATCTCAAAAACGGTAAAGGCTAAATATAGGACATTATAGATTAAACGTGTCTCAAACAGTATGTAGAATCTAAAAAAAAATAATATACTGGGAGTTCCATTTGAAATAAGCAAGTTGACGTCTATTTTCAGTTTAACCGTAAGTAACAGGAAGTTGAAAAAAAAATTATTTTATACGTCGAAATTTTTTTTTTTAATTTAAATTATAGTGCCTCAACAATTAAGGTCATTGGCACTTATCCTAGGTTATGTGTACATTAAATAAGGTATACTAGATGTGATTGCACAGTTCTATTGATTTAAGGTATTCAATTATTTTTCTTTGCACTTCTGTCAAGTGCAATCGCTCCAAGTGGTCCTCACTTATCTGGTGGAATCCTTTATGCTTGTTGTATTTTGGGCAGTCCTTCATTATATGTTTTACTGTAATTGGCATGTTACAAAGGTCACAGTTTTTTTTTTGTGCCTGAGGAGGTGGAAATCTTCAAAAAGACACCCGACCGCTCGGGGGTCTGGTAATGTGGGATTCGAGCTTGAGCCCGCCTACCCACTAAAACTACCCCCTCTCTTCTTGTGGCTCCGGTATCGCCTGGTAGGCATTCCTTCGGGGCGCCAGGTCGTAAGAGCTACTCTCTATACTTCCGTCCTTCTCCTTCTGTACCGTTCCCGCACAATCTTCTTGCGCATGATCTTCTTGACCATGCACTCAAACGCTCTCCACTTATACTCACTCTCTACGAGTTCAGAGCCGATCGTCCCTCGGTCCAGGTTGAGCCCCGCCCCCCTGGCCTCAGTCCGATCGGTCTCCCACTCCGGACATCCCCAGATTGTGTGCTCTGGGGAGTCCGCAACTCCTGGCTCCTCGCAGAACCAGCAGCCATCACTCTCTTCAACCTTTATTTTGTGCAAGTATTTCCCGAACACTCCGTGTCCGGTAAACACCTGCGTTAGTTCGTACCCGGTCTTCGTCTATTCGCATTCGACCCATCGTCTAATGCTCGGAACGAAGACCTTCACTCATCCATCATACACACCCCACTCACTCTCCCACTCACTCATCACCCTCTCTGCGGCCTCCCTCCTAAAACTTTTACCCCTCTCCCACACCATTCTCCTCTCTTCCACTCGCAGTCTGATGGGCGGAATCTTGGTCAGTGCCAAGACTGCTGCGCACGGGACCACAAAGGTCACAGTTAGTGGGATTATCTATCTTCATAAGATAAGCATGGGTGAGCCTTGTGTGACCGATACGTATTCTTCTTCTTATTATGGTATCCCTTCTAGATTGCTGAATTGGTCTAATCGGCAGAAGCGTGGGTGCTATACGTGCTAGTTTTCTTTTAGATAGCGTCCATATGATTTGTCATTTTTTTTCAGTCTTCTGTTGGTAGTATCTTTTAACGTCATTGAGAAAGTAAATTTCTTCAACCTCTGAGTGGGATCGAGCAGCATATACGGCATTCCTGTCAGCATACTCATTTCCCACTATCCCTATATGCAAGGGGATCCCAACAATATGGGTTTTACATTTGTTTAAATTAAGAGCTTGTATTCTGTCTTGTATCTTCTGTACCAAAGGATGGGAACTATAAAGATTTTTGATTGACTGAACTGATGCTAATGAGTCTGTGCAGATCACAAATGTTCTACCATTCCCCTCTAATAAACTAAGAGCCCTGTAAATTGCAAATAGCTCTCCAGAATATATGCTGCAAAAATCCAGTAGTCGAGAACTTAACAGCAGCTCATGAGATCCCGTAACTGCCCAACCCACACCCTCTTCAGTCTTAGATGCATCCACATATACGGTAGTATCTGGTGAGATCAAGTCCATGATATGATGAAATGTTTGTATAATAATTGAAGGCGGTGTGTCTTCTCTGCAAAAATGTTGAAGAGATTAATTAAAAATTGCTGGAGATCTGTTCCATGGTGGTGAGATGGTAGGGTAGTTGTAGTAGTTTGGGAAATGATTCATGTCCTTCAATAATTCATATAAGGTGTACGAGACAGGAGGTGGCCTTATACTGGTGGTGTCCCGCTGCTTCGTTTTGTTTAAAATCTGTGTTACAGGGTTATTTATGTTTGTAGAAATGCGAGCATTGTAATTCAAAAGTAGTTGCTCTCCTAAGTCTCAGCGGCACTTCATGAGCTTCGAACTCAAGAGACTCAACTGGGCTTGACCTGAATGCACCCAGAGCCAGCCTGATCGCAGAATTTTGTACTGTGTCCAACAATTTTAGATTTGACGCACTAGAGCATGCAAACCCAAATCCACCATAGTCCAATTTCGAACGTATGAGGGCTCTACAGATACGGAGTAGCATTAACTCATTTGATCCCCAGTGTTGGTTTGACAGTGTTTTCAGGATATTCATATGCTTAATGCAGTTGGTCTTAATTTGCTGTATATGCTTCTTCCAAGTGATTTTGCTATCAAAGGTCAGTCCCAGGAATGGGTGTTCTGACACAACTTGCAAAGGAGTGCCCTTCAAAGTTTTATGGGGTGTACATGTATTTATTTTGCGTTTAAAGACTATGATTTTAGATTTGTGCTCAGAAAAATTGAATCCAGAAGCAGCTGACCACGTGTGTAAGTTGTTCATCGTGTTCTGGATTAATTTTCAAGTTGTATTTGTGTTTTTCCCAGAGCAGAAGATGACCAAATTATCCGCATATAAGGAGTGTTTGACAAGAATAGGAATGTTTTTATAAATATCATTGGCAGCGATATTGAACAGGGTTGGGCTAAGGACTGAATCTTGTGGTATCCCATCCAACAACGAGAAGATGCTCGAAATTAATTTAACTCCAATTTTCAAATTCGTATTACTTTTATAATCTTAATAAACTTTTACTGAATGAGTTGGGTCGATAACCCTGTATAAAGAGTATTATAGAACAATAATACATTTTTACTTTTGGATCGGCCGAACTCGATGACGCAGTGACGCTTGAAATTTATTTTCTTGGATAATTTCAAGAACTAGGAATCGGTCTTAGACTCTAGATAGATTTTCAGTATTTGGGTTTCATGTTACTCAAATCTTTTACTAAAATTGGAAAAAGCGTTTTTTTACTGTGTTGATTTTGACTTTTAGTATTGTACTGTTTTGGGATTAACAAAATCATTAGTAAAGTACGTTTCTTGTTTACGATCAGTCTGAAACTACGCACTTTCTCTCTAATTTTTCTGTTTGAAAGTAACGTTTTGACAATCATTAGAAAGTTCAGGATAGTGAATCAGGAAAATCGTTTTTCGATGGTTGCGCTTCCATTGTTGAAATACCATTGGAGCAATTTTGCATTCGGAAGGAGTCAAAATGGCAAAATATTTCCAATCCTTAATATCTAATGAATGAAGTTCTTGTCAATTTTGACTTTATTCGAATACGAAATTATTTGATTCGAATTTCAAGTGGTTTTCCAGTCTCGAGTTGGGGAAATTCATAATACAAAAACACTGGAAAATATACTGAATAACAAAGAAAAATGTCGAAAATTTATAATTTTATTTGGAACATTTTTTAAATATACAGGGTGGGCCAATGAAAACGAAACGGTCCATGTTTTGGGTTCTTAGTGTGGTTTTAAAAAAAATTGCTCGAACGCGTCAATTGATTTGTCGAGGGGGAAACCTTCTAGACTTATTTTTAAACCTCTATCTTTAACCCCTTGAGCAGGGTGCTATACACCCTTAAAACTTAAATGGAAAGTGGCGTCGAGTGACACCTTGTTTGAAAGGTTTTTCAATTCTCTTTTCAATGATGCCTACTTTTTGACATGAGGTATCATTTTGACATTTTAAATTAGAAATTTTTCCGTTTTATTTACAGAGACGATTGCAATTAAAATTAGTTTAATAAATGTTGAAACTGCTGTCCATTAACTTCCATGCAGTGATACAAGTTCTCCTCAAATCGATTTCTTACATTATTGAGCATTTCTGGTGTTATAAGATGACACTCGTTAATAATTCGTTGCCGTAAATCTTGTAAGAAAGTTGGTTGGGTAGCATAAATCTTAGATTTTAAGTGTCCCCACAAAAAGAAATCTAACGGAGATAAATCTGGAGATCTTGGTGGCCATTCAATAGCACCCCTTCTGCCAATCCACCTTCCTGGAAATGCTTGGTCTAAGTACATTCGCACCTGATGTGCATAATGCGGAGGAGTGCTGTCCTGTTGGAACATTATTCGGTTTGGTAAATAACGCTCATCGTTTTTCATTATTTTAATAATGGTAGGTTCGATTGCATTTTGTAATAGACCCAAATACATTTCTCCATTTAGGGTGCCGGGTAGAAAAAAGGGTCCAACGAGATGGTCTCCGAAAATACCAGTCCACATGTTCAATTTTTTAGGATGTTGCGTGTGTGTCTCGTGAAAAATTCTTGGGTTTACATTACTTCAGTAACGACAGTTGTGACGGTTTACAGTTCCATTGACAAAAAAGAGGAAAAGCAAATGTTAAATAGTAAATGAGGATCTTGATTTGCTTGGTGGCTAATAACTTCGCAGAATTGCAGTCGCCTGTCGAAGTCATCCTCGTTCAGCTCTTGCACCAATTGAATTTTATATGGATTCCATTTATGTTTTTTTTAATATTCTTCGTACGCTAGTTCGTGGAACATCTGATACATCACTCAACTTCCTGGTACTTAAAGTTTGATCTTGAGTCATGTGACCTATAACAGTTACTTCCACTGCTACATTGACTACTGGATTTGCAATATCACGCTTTTTGTTAAGTACCGAACCAGTTTGGGTAAATTTTTGCAGTAGTTCGAGGACATACCTTCGATTGACGTGTTAGTATGAATGCCGTTGGTTAAAAATCGCAGCTGATGTGTACCCAGACTCATTATTTGAATGGAATATTGCAATAATTTCAACTCTTTCAGCTGTATCGTAAACCATTTTTGCATAATCCCGAAAACACAGTACAAACCACTGCCTTACTATCCTCTAAAGTCGTACCGCCTAATTCTACCATTGTAAATTTTTTTGTTGTTTATGTAGATTTTAAATTTAGAGATAAGACGAACATTCTATTTTTTATAAAAATATATTGCTTTGCAAATGTTCCGCCAATTCAGTTTATTGCCTTAAGGTTACAATTTTCAGTTTGTCTCAATTTAATTTTAAAAGCGTTTAAGTTTCAACGAAGTAGATATTAAGCAATTCATGGTTATCAGTTGGGTAGTTTGAACATTTAATTAAGTAATACTAAAGTCTAAGTATTAAATGATTTTTCTGATTTTGCAAGGGTCTTTGTAAATAAAACGGAAAAATTTCTAATTTAAAATGTCAAAATGATACCTCATGTCAAAAAGTAGGCATAATTGAAAAGAGAATTGAAAGACCTTTCAAACAAGGTGTCACTCAATGCCACTTTCCGTTTAAGATTTTAAGGGTGAATAGCACCCTTCTCAAGGGGTTAAAGATAGAGGTTTAAAAATAAGTCTAAAAGGTTTCCCCCTCGACAAATCAATTGACGCGTTCGAGCGATTTTTTTTTAAACCACATTAAGAACCCAAAACATGGACCGTTTCGTTTTCGTTGTCCCACCCTGTATATGTATTTTAGCTTGAATATACAATAATTAAATATTTAATTATATCAGCGCAGTTTATTTGTTGTTCAGTTATGATGGCTTTTGTTGTAAGCTCTTTTAAAAATTTCGTTTACTTTGTAATTTGAACCATAAATGTTAAAATTTTATTAAATATTGTTTTTTAAAAACGACTATGTCTCGTATGCGCAGAGATGGTTGCATTCCTCAGCTAAGTGGTTTTGAGAAAAGACGGATTGTCGGTTTAAGAGAAACAGGTTTTTCAATTAGATAAATTTCAAGAAAAACATACGGACGCTTATATACCAATCTGAGGTATCATCAGACATGGATCGAAGAAGGTCGGCAACACAAACTTAAAGATTTTTGGCTGCTAAAGGCCGCTTCAGTACAACTTAAGTCAGTATTAATCGTTGGTATGAAGAATATGGAAGGCAGCTTATGATATCGTACAGTATATCTTCAAATTAGAAGTTTTCGTCTTCTTTCTTTTCGTCCTCTTTGGGCGCTACCTCCTACTCCCTAGCATAGGCGCATGCAATTGCAATGGTAGGAACAGAGACATAGACTTGAACGAGTTTAAGAATAGAATGGAATAATTTGCAGTGACGAATCCCGTTTCCGCTTAAAGAGGCACGACAGTCCTGCAAAGGTTGAGTAACCGCTAGAAGAAAGACGCGATCCGCAGTTTGACATAGAGAGACATGTTTATGGCTCTGTTGGGGTAATGGTGTGGGGTGTAATAGCACTTGGCAGTAGCTCAGCTCTGGTTTTCATTAGAGGTAATATAACCGCATTTCGCCATATTCACGAAGTAGTGAGCCGTACGTTGTTCCATACCTAACGACAATCCAGAATGACATTTTTCAACAACACAACTCAAGACCGCATGTTGCTAGAGTGACCCTAGATCTCATGAACTAACACCATATAATGCGATTATGTTGACCACGAAGATCACCTGATCTTTCTCCTATAAAAAATGTGTGGGGCACTATAGGGTGGAGGTTGTTGAAATTAGCGCATCCCCCTCAAACTCCGGCTGCACTTAGGCACCAGGTAGAACTAACTTGGAATAAAATATCCCAAGACGATATAGACCGTCTTATCGGAACAATGCCCAGGCGTGTGAATGAGTTTATTGGAAACAGAGTGTGTTCAAGACATTATTGATCTGTAATCCGGCTGTGCTCAACCAATTTGTCTGAAAACTTGATCGATAATTTACTTCTCTCTCCTGAACATTTCACACAAGAATTATATTCTAAAATTCATTTTAAATAAGTATTTACTTCACTTTGTCATCCAGTATATTTGTTATTGTTTTGTTGCTGTGGAAAAATGTTTACCTCATTGATTTGCAACTTACACAGGGTTATTTACACTATACAGCACAGAATATTGTAACCTATATGAAGGTCTATTATGGCTATTTTTAAAAATTATTTTCATATTATACAGGGTGTCCCAAAAGCCCTAAAAGTATCAAAGTTGTGTTTTTTTTTAATGTGACTCCTTGTATCTTATTACATTTTTGAATTTTTCGATCAAAATAAGTGTCTATTTTAATAAGATTTACAGTGCCTAACACTTAAGGTTTTTTTAAATAATTGAAATTTTACCAAAATTTAATATAATTTTCATGTTTTAGACACTTAAGTATTTAAATTATGTAAGTGTAATTTGCAGTGTAGTGCAACAATAGATCATATTTTATATCCTAATCATGATAAACTTGCTATTTTATACAGGTTGTGCAAAAATGAATACTAATCATGTAAGAATTTTAAATGGTTATAACTTCATTAGTTTAAATGCAATGCCATATTTTCAAAATTACCAGTAAATGTAATTTTGAGTTACCTATCGAATAGTACTAGGATGTTCACAGCTAAGTCTTCGCATTTTTACCGAACACACTAAATAATTGTTCTTTGCACCATTTGGTGCGTTTTACTTCAAAGTTCTAAATTACATATCAACTACAACATAAAACAAAAACATAATAATAAAACTGTCCATTTCTAGATAATTACAAATTCCTTTCTCAAAATTACTGCTAACTCTGGACAACATTTGCGGAGTAATAGTCTCAAACGCGTCTCTTATACGTATTTTCATATCGTGTGGACTTGTCGGTCGTGTATTGCCAACAATTCCTTTTATGTGTCCGCACATCAAGAAATCTAGAGGAGTTAAGTCCGGTAATCTGGGGGGCCAATTTTGCAATTAATTTCTCTCAATCAGCCTTTTTTTAAAGTTGACATTTAAAAATTGCCGAACTTCACGATGATAATGAGGCGGAGCTCCATCCAACTGAAGCCACATGGTGGTTATAATATTTAAAGGGACTTTTTCTAATAATACTGGAAGTTGGTGTAAAAGGAAATATAAAAACATCATACCATTTAAAAAAACGCTAATACTTAGCTGTGAACATCCTAGTACCATTCGATATGTAACTAAAAATTATATATTCTGGTAGATCAGAAAATGTGGCATTGCATTTAAACTAATGAAGTTATAGCCACTTAAATTTCTTATTTAATTAGTTTTCATTATTGCACACCCTGTATAAGATAGCAAATTTATCATGATTTGGATATAAAATATGATCTATTGTTAAACTACACTGCAAATTACATTTACATAACTTTTTTTTTGCAAGGAGGTGGGAATCTTCTTAAGACACCCGGCTTGGTCATCAGTCGGGTGGTGTGGGATTCAACCGACCATTACGCCGGCTTCCTGCCCACTAAAACCACCTCCGCTCATCTGTCCCGGGACTACCTTTCGGTATTGCTTCGAGGCACGGACATTCACGTATATGACGTCACAAAAAAGAAAAAAAAACATTTATCTACGAGGACGACCACGGGTCCTCACTCCGTTCTTCTTCCTTTCCTTCTCATGCTCTATTTTCATGTTCACTATCGCTTCCATCAGTCTTTCAAACGCATCCCACTTCTCCTTGCTCTCTAACAATTCACGCCCTATCGTGCTTCGGTCTAAAATCAGTCCTTTCGCCCTGGCCTCAATCCGATAGTTTTCCTACTCTGGACACTCCCATACTGCATGTTCTGGTGTGTTCACCGGACTTACTTCATCATCCCCGCAGAACCAGCAGCGGTCGCTTCCTTCCACTCCAATCCTGCGCAAGTACTTACTAAACACTCCGTGCCCGGTGAATACCTGCGCTAACACATATCCACTCTTTGTCCATTCACTCATGCACTACTGCTTTACGTTGGGAATGAACACTTTCGCCCACCTATCGCACTTCTCCCATTCCTTCTGCCACTCTTCCAAAACCCACTCCCTGATCACTCCCTTAAACTCTACTCCTTCTTCCCACATTCTACACCTCTCCAGCACTCGCAGTCTCACTGGTGGTATCTTGGCTAGAGCTCACACCGCCGCAGCTGCCGCCGTCCTGTAAGCACTTGACACCCTTAGAGCTAATGACCGATTGGCCCGCTCCAGAATGCCGTTGTACTTTCTATACGTCAGTTCAGCTTGCCAGACTTTAGCCGCGTACAGCAGGGCCGACGATACCGCCGTCACCATCAACCTCCTCCTTTCATACTATAGGCCATTCGTTCTTGGCAAGATTCCTTCCAGCTTTTGGACGATCCTACCCACCTTGTCCGCTGCGCCGAAGCGAGCGTCCCTTCCGAACCATACACCCAGGTACTTCACGCATTCTTTGCTTTCGTACATCACTTCATTCACTCTCACACTTATGTTCCTCACTTTCCTCCTTCCGGCCAGGAGCACCATTTCCGTCTTGTCCGTCGCCATGCGCAATCCCATAGCGCGAAAAGTGTCGGAGACCAGTTCCATGGCCCGTCTGGTCCTCCTCTCTAGGATTTCCTCATCCCGAGCCTCAACCACCAGCGTCAGGTCATCCGCGTACGCTACCGGAGTGACGCGCTTTGGGTAACCCGCAGTTAAGATCTCGTCATAGTATAGGTTCCACAAGACAGGGCCCAGAACAGACCCCTGTGGAACGCCACACATCATCTCACGAACCTCCCCGTTAGGCAGCACTAAAAAGCGCTCTTGCAGGTACGATTGGACGACATTGACCAGGTACCAGCTCACCGGGAACCTCCTCACATTTACCTAACTTAAATACTACTTAAGTATTTGAAACATGAAAAAAAGTTTGATAAAATTTCAATTATTAAAAAAAATATCTGTTAGATATCGTAACTCTTATTAAAACAGATATTTATTTTGATCGAAGAATTCAAAAATGTAATAATATGTAAAGGGTTTCATTTATAATAAATAATTTTGATACTTTTAGGGCTTTTGGGATACCCTGTATAATATTAAAATTCTTTTAAAAAGTAGTCGTGATAGATCCCCATATAGTCCAAAGGTGAAACTTTTTGAAAGCTTCGTATTTTGGCCACAACATTCCGTGCCGTATAGCGTGAATAACCCTGTATACAGTATTTAACAAAAATGTAGTGGGAAAGGACAATAAAATTGATGAAGTAGAAGTAGTAGCGAGGAAAAAAGTCTTGATTTGGTCGTGCTGCTTGTGTACGGCCAAAACCAAGATCTTTTGAAGATAAAGACCATCTTGCAAGACTTTAAATTGTACAAGAGTTTCTTCCAAACATCTTGCAAGTTTTGCATTTTAAAATATTATTACAAACTTCCAAGTTTGAATTGACTACATTTGTATTTGAAGTGATAAGCTGGTCGCCATATGTGTATTGATGCTTCTGCATTTAGATTTTGGCTGATATTTTCGATTCAGTAACTTTTTGATTGTTAAACCGGACTGATAGACAATATGATTTTTTCTCCATTCAGTTTTAGTTGGTAAGAATACGTAAATCATAGATATCATAATTTTAATCATAGCAAAATATCACAATATCAATCCACGTGGCCACGTATTCTGTGTTCACAACAATGAGGAATGTTTGTCAACACAATCGCGTAACCACCTGTGATGATAATTGGATTTTTTTTAATTGATTTTTTTAATCTGAATTATTACTCACAAGCAGCAGTACTAGGAAAGTCATTTACAAAAAGTATTTAAATATAATTACAAGTACTTTTGTATTTTTGGCTGCCATTACAATCTAATTACGTGTGTGGTGCAAAGTTGTAGAAGTATGAGTATACATATGTAGAAAATTACAAACCTGATTCATAATTTGTATTTGTTTGTAAATAGGTTTTTTTGGTAAGTAATTGGAATTGTGTTTACCATAAATATCTACAGGGTGTCCGTTTTAGGAGCTCAATCATGGGGATCTCGGTTATTTAAAGAGATACGAGGTCGGTGGAATTAGGGCAAAGTTGCGCATTTTCGAGCTTTGTAAGATGCCGTTTGAAGAATTATAAAATTCCCATTATTTCCGGAAATATCCGGGAAAATACGAAATTTCGAAAAAAGGTTTTTATTTTTTCCTGGACTTATTTGAAGAGATAATTGAAAATGGCTGGCACATTTTTGTAGTCGCTTTTTCGCCTCGACAACATGACAGTGTCAAATTTTGAATTCGACGTTTCGATTTTCCGGAATGTTAACATGTGATACATCATCGTAATTAGGAAAAAAGAGCTGAATCCAAAAATGTGAAAATCCAAGATAGAGCTTATAAGAAAAAATAAAGTTAATGATGGTTCCGGAAAATCGAAACGTCGGATTCCAAATTTGACACTGTCATGTTATCGAGGAGAAAAAGTGACTACGAAAATGTGTGTGCCATATTCAATTATCTCTTCAAATAAGTTCAGAAAAAAATCAAATCCTTTTTTCGAAATTTCGTATTTTCCCGGATATCTCCGGAAGTAATGGAAATTTTATAATTCTTCAAACGGCATCTTACAAAGCTCGAAAATGCGCAACTTTACCCTAATTCCACCGACTTCGTATCTCTTCAAATAACCGAGATCCTCACGGTTGAGCTCGTAAAACGAACACCCCGTATAATTACAAATCTATTGTAAATCATATAACAGGTATAATATAATATTAGCTTTCATAAAAGGGAAAATTCCTGTTATCTTTTGAATGTTTCGCTACTCTGATATAGATAATATCAATTCTTTAGCGTCCCGTATAACCTCCAAGGTTTTTAACTAGAAGTTGTAATTGATTTGCAATTCCCTTAATCACTTTTGGCAACCAAGGTTGTGATGTATAGCTTTTCCATTAAAGTTTAATATCAAAGGGACCTGCATTCTTATTAATAGTGTATAAAAGTTTGGTACTTTTCGATTGTTCAGGAAAATGGTCATTAATCACATTTTATGAGGGCGCGGGTCATCAAAGCCTTCACATAACGTAGGCAGAAACAGTTTTCGTGCTAACCTAAAATTAATGTCTGCCTGTTCCCCACTTTGTTTTTTTTTGTCACTTTTATATACAGGGTGTCACAAAAAACGGACGAAACTATAACTCAATTATTTAAGAACTGATTTCGATGAGCTAAAAACAAATAAAATGACATTTTTCAGACTGCTAGGTAACATCAACGTATATTTTTTCAATGTAATTTCTGCTTCAGGTGTCAACCTTAGAATTTCAAATAGAACTCCATATGTTTTTACATTTTTTGGTAGAAAATATTTAAAAAAATTTAATTATGCATCAGAAATTAATATTAAAGTAATTTTTAATTGTAAAAAATTGAAAATTTTGAACAGTACCCGACAGTACAGTATCTGAAATGTACCCATGCGTATTCTAAATCCGGACATTATGATTCATGTAACCATCTGTATCGGCAGAGGACCATCTGTCTTATTACGTGGTTATCTGCATTTCATTCGATCTCGTCCTATTGCATGTATCATCTTGTAAAAAAACACCTGATGCCCCTATGATACCCAGTGAGAAGGGACAAGATAAAGCCCCTCTTAACTATTGGATCTAAATCATTCTTCTTTATACTTTTCTGCGGGCAGTTATGTTGCAATTATGATTATTGTAAACTAGTTTTTTAGTGCAATAAAAATAGTTGTTACTGTTGTTATTGGTAACAATTATCAAGTGTCAATCTTGATAAATACGTAGTTAAATGCTGAAGAAAAATGTATTTAAACTAATACATTAGTAAAGTCTCAAAAATATATTATTTCTACATTTTCAGATTAACTTGTCATACGTCATCAGAGTCAGAGAAATATTTTCTCGAGAACTAATTTACAATAATCACGCTTGCAGCAGAACTGCTCACAGAAAACTATGACGAAGAATGATGTGATTCCAACTGTTAAAGGCGACTTTATTATGTTCCTTCTCGCTGAGTATCATATGGACGTCGCTTGTCCATGGCGACAGGTGTCTTTGTACAAAATGATACAATAGGTTGAGATGGAACGAAACTCAGATCTCCACAGAATAATGTAGAAGGCCCCATGATGAAACAGATGATTACATAACTCATACTCTTCAATATGAATTCTCATATCTTTAAATTTCTCAATTTTTTTCAATTAAAATTGTTTAAAAATTAACATTTCATACATTATTAATTTCGGAAAAATATTTTGTATCAAAAAAAGTAAAAAAGTATGAAGTTCTGTTTGAATTTCTAAAATTGCGTTCCAAAGACGTTAATTAGTAGCTTGAAAAATATCATTTCATTTGGTTTTTAGTTCAATAATATCCGTTCATAAATAAATGGTTTATAGCTTCGCTCGTTTTTTGTTTCTGTTTCGTAATTGTTGTACCTTGCGGATATGTAAATACAACTCCAATTTACAAATACTATTGGGGTCACAGGGTCCGACAATTATAAATCCTTGGCGATCAACGACAACTTCAAATACAAAATACAATTGTATTCAAGAAATTTAAATAATAGACACATAAAGTGCAATTGCAATAACTGCAAAAGCTGAGTAATTATGTTTGCCACATAATTTTATACAACAAAATTAATAAGTTAAAGTATAAACAAGCATAATACAAACTACTCACCTACCACAATTTCTTCAATGTTCCCTAACATTACAGAACAATTTATCTAAAAAGTAGCTTTTCAGATGCTTTTTTAATCAGTTTATGGACTTAAGCGTCTTAAGACTATATGGCGACTTGCTACATGTATAAATTTGTATACAGGGAGTCCCAGAATGAGGGGGTCAACGCTTAACCACATATTCCTTGGTAAAAAATATATCGATTCATGGTAATATACTTATATACGAAATTGTCTCCTGGAGATATAAGCTCTTAAAGTCTTACTTTTTTTTTAAGTTTTGCAAATAAGTCGAAAACGGCTAGATGGATTGCTACGAAATTTGATGTATAATCTTTCTGCTTTTCGGGGCACATTCGACAGGGCTTATTAAGGTAAAATCACCAGGGGTAGTGGTCAATTGCAACAAGATCGAATGTTAAATACACCAGAACTTTTTTATTTCTTCATGCCGACGGTTGGTTTTTTTTATGAAATTCCCAGTTAGTTGCGCAACTATTTTTAAATCTCTTATTGAATTTTGATTTGAAGCCTCCATTAGACGAAAAAAAAATGAATGGAGGGAATGATACCTCTCTTCAATAGCCACCTAGATCTCCAGATCTAACTCCCTGCGACGTTTCCATTTGGAGTACGCTAGAGTCTCGTGTATACGCTGTTCCTATTCAAAATGAAGACCACCTAAGAAATAGAATTTTGCAAGCAGCTGATGGAATGCGCAATGATCCAATGATGTTGGAAAGATTAAAATTTAATTTTCTCGGACACGTGAATCTCTGTATTCGAGAACGGGGTGCTCACGTTGAGCAGTTATTAAATTAATTGTTTATTGAAATGTATGCTTTTATTTGCTCCTAAAGGGTATGTAGTGACTGACATTATCAACAACTTGAATTTTTTTTTTCGTCTAATGGAGGCTCCAAATCAAAATTTAATAAGAGATAAAAAAGTTGCGAAACTGACCGGGAATTTCATTAAAAAAAACCAACCATCTGTATGAACGAATAAAAAAGTTTTGGTGTATTTAACATTCGACCTTGTAGCAATTGACCACTACCCCTGGTGGTTTTACCATTATAAGCCCTGTTGAATATGCCCCGAGAAGCAGAAAGATTATACAACAAATTTCGTAGCAATCCATCTAGCTGTTTTCGACTTATCTGCAAAATTAAAAATAAAAATGACACTTTAAGAGCTTGTATCTCCAGAAGAAGACAATTTAGTATATAAGTATGCAAGATTCGCGGTTTAAGGGTGAAGAGAAACGACACAATTCTCAAAGCACTTTTTTATTTTCTGTGATTCAAAAATGGAATCCCGATACAACCCGGTATCCATACACAAATCACATCCCCTCTTCGTGAGAGAACCGATAGGGCTGGAGGGCTGTCCACCCTTTTTTCCACGGATATCAAACCCCTAAATATCTTTCTTATCTACGCTAAAGGAATTTATAAACAACCCTCTCTTCCCACACTAAGCTGGGGAAGAACTTGGTACCAAAAGCCTATAGCACTTTCAGATAAAGCCAATTAACGATCTTAACATAAACAAGAAATGCGAGGGGATTCACGACAGTCCTTTTACCATTTTCTCGCACTTACCTGGGGAGGAATTTAGAGCCAGAACCCCGTGATATTCTCAGATAATTGATTAATAGTTTTAACATGGACAAGGAATGTCCACAAGTATATCACCATGAATCGATATATTTTTGACCAAAAAAAAATGTGGTTAAGCGTTGACCCCCTCATTCTGGGACATCCTGTATAAACAGTAGGAATATTCCTGTATTGAACACTAAAATGAGGTGGAATAAAGATATCTGTTATCTCAGGTATTAGGATTCTGTGTCATTTTATAAATGTTGCTTACGTTTTCGGTTAGGTAAAAGGCTGATTTAAATAACATTGAATCATGGGTCAAGTTATATCTCAAATCAAAGGTACAATTTCAAAACGACATTTCATAGTATGATGCGATTGAAAATCCATCAATTGATTTTAGAAAAAGAGCTATAAATAGAAGGAATAAATGTAAAAAATGCAATAAAAGTTCGAAATTATCATCACTTTGTTCCTGACAAAAATGTAACCTGTCAACAAATACTTGACTTACATTAACGATGGTTTGTGGATTAATTGATCTGAAAACTTCTGTAATTCGACTTGGATGCTTTGCGATTTTAGTAAAACGTTTTTTGACGAAGAGGACTGTTGGTCAACCTCAGAAAACAATCCCGTGGCTGTAACAGCCCTACAAGCCCTCATGGAATATTTCTTTCGAACATTTAGACACATCACAGAACAGTTAAGCTATTTGCTACATTTAGATATTATCTCTTTGTTCATATACAGTAAATTCATTCTAATGTAATTTGCTGGGGTAAAGTTCTAAGTTCCGGCTAATCTACAAACTATCCTTAATGACAAGCAGTGGCATATAAGTAACTTGGAACCCCTTGAAAGCACAGATTCCCTACAGAAGTCATGCAGATTCGTCCTCAGAAACCGATAGTTAGTGCCTGGTGTTGTCATGCTCTTGTACCATTGAGAAGTTGAATGAAAGTGTTGTATCTTAATTCTCGTATAATTCCCCACGGTCACATTGCAAAAACAAAGTTGAAAATTTTAATTAATAAACAGTAATCTCGGAAAATATTTATTTCGATTTACCTATCTATTTAAAAGTTTAACAAAAAACGATTGAAAATATTAACAATAGAATTGAACGTAACCAAAAATGGATAACAACTAGATGTTTGGAATTTTGTTTATTTATGTATTATTTATTAGATACGCATCGGAAGAACAATCGCCATGTTTTGTTAACTCATTGTCAGTTACAAGTGTCGGTTACACTAACAATGGGTCGCGAAAAAGCTATTAATGCCCAATTAAGACAACTTATAATAAAAAAATATTGTACAGGAACCAGAGTCTCCCAAATTGCCAATGAACTGGATTTATCCAAATCTACTGTTAGCAATATCTTAAAGCACTGTCGAGAAACCGGTACCATCGCAATTAAAGGTAAAAGTACCGGCAGACCACGCATTGTAAAAAATGCTGACCAAAAAACGCTTATAAGAGTTTGTAAAAATGGTCGAAGGAATACCTTAAGAGCTGTGACAGCATTGTGGAACGCCGAAGCATGTTTAAATGTATCTAGGGAATGCTGTAGGAAGTGGATTTATAAATTTGGATTAACTTTTCACAAGATACAAATTAAATTATTGTAAATTTTCAGTTTAAAAATTGAGCTAGAGTATTTTAGGTTAAAGAGAAACCATTACTTATCGAAAAGCAAAAAAGAGCAAGACTCACTTGGGCTAAAACAAAGGTCAATTGGACTGTAGACGACCGGTCGAAAGTCATTTTTAGCGATGAGTCCTGTTTTGATGTGTATATTGGTGACGTTCGGAAAAGGATCATGAGATCGAAAAAAGAAGCGTTCCAAAAGAACTGTATAAAAAGGATAGTGAAATTTCCACAGCGCGTTATGATACGGGGCTGCATGTCAGCAAAGGGTGTGGAAACATATCAAGAAGTAGATGGCACCGTCAATGTGATAAAACATCAGGAGATTCCTCAAAATAATCTCTCTCCAGACCAATTTCCGAATCGAGATTTCATCTTTCAGCTGGATGGTGCGGCGTGCCATACGACTAAATCAACAAAAAGCTGGTTAGGGAACAACAATTTAAATGTTTTATCTTGGCCGTCAAGCAGTCCGGACCTGAATGTCATAGAATTTTTGTGGCACGAAATGAAACAAATTTTAAAGGCCATCCTCAACGAAAAGCAGAGGATTTAAAGAGAAAAACCACAGAAATTTCGGACTCTTTTCCAGTAGAAACATGTTCAAACTTGGTAAATTTTATGCCGGATAAGATAAAGACAGTAATCAAGGGAAAAGGCGATGTAACACCTTATTAATCAAATAATTTTCCCCATTATCTGTACATTTAGTTGTCATCCATTTTTGGTCACGTTCAATTTTATTGTTAATATTTTCAATCCTTTTTGTTAAACCTTTAAATCGAAACAAATGTTTTCCGAGAGTACCCTTTATTAATTAAAACTTTTAATTTTGTTTTTCTCGGAAGTTATAGGCACTTCAATATCAAGAATATGTTCATCCAAACATATATTTGTTAGGGTTCGCAATTTAGTACAAAATACAGAGTGATTCTAGATAAGTGGTACAAGCAAATATTTTGAAATCGGGAAGATCTACAAAAAAAAGTGTTGAAACAGTCATTTTTATTTTCGGGGCCTTAACTTTTTCTAATGTCATTTTTTTTCAAGGTCACCTTCACCTGTCTTTTAGGGCGAACTTTATTTTTTCAAATGTAACACCCAGTTTTTTTTGGGAGATTCGAATTCTTTGTTGGCAGTAAAAATGTTTTTAGTTGAAACATTTTTCGCTAAAAGTAATGAAATTCATAATAATAACAGATAAAAAATAAAAAATATTTCATTAAACTTTATTCATTTATTTTGACTTTTATTAATTTTGTAGTAAATTTTAATTTATTATAAAAAAAAATCAGTCCAATAAATTTTCGATATGGTTCCCCTGCTGTTAAAACACTTAACAATTCCGTTTTGAAATGATTGTTTGGTATTTTCCAGCATTTCAGTTGTAATGTTTCGATAAGCGTTTTTGATCCGAATTTTCATGTCTTCGGAAGTATTTGATACTCGATTATAAACTATTTATTTTAAACAACCCCACGAAAAAAAATCTAGTGAAGTCAAATCGGGTGATCGGGCTGGCCAGTTAACTTCACTACCACGCCCAATCCATCTTTGTGGGAAATGTTCATTTAAAACTTCGCTGACATTTCTAGAATAATGAGCGGGGCAACCGTCATGTTGCAACCACATTGTTAACCTTTGGTCTAAATTAACTTTTTCGAAAAAGAGTGGCAAATTTTCTAATAAAAAATGACGATATTTCTCTGCGTTGAGGTTTCCATGAAAGAAATATGGCCCAATTAGATATGTACCTAAAATACCACACCAAACATTCAAAGTCCATGGTCACTGTCATTCCACTTCACGACCAATAATACATGTTGTGGCGATTCACTTCACCGTGGTTTGTGAAGCTGGATTCATCAGAAAAGTAGTACATTTGAAAAAAAAATTGCCTTTCCATGGAGTTTTTTTTTGTGCCCAAGTACAAAAAGTCATTCAATTTCGGAAATCATCACCATGTAATTCCTGATGCAAACTTACGTGGTATAGATGAAATTTGTGTGTGTGTAAAATACGCCAAACTGTACCCTGCGAAAGACCTGCATCTCGAGAAATTTGACGAGTGCTAATGTGAGAATTTGCAGCTACTGCACCTAAGACCTCAATTTGATAATTCTCATTCAGATGAAGTGGTTGAGCCTTTTCACGTTTTTTTCTTTCCAAATTGCCTGTTTCTAAAAACCGGTTCACAACACGTTAAAAAGTGTTACTTCCCGGAACATTTTTGTCCGGAAAACGATTGACATAAAGTTCTCTTGCTTGGTCAACATTTCTTCTCGATTCACCATAAATTAAAATCATTTCGATTTTTTCGTCTTTACTAAACTGCACTGCCACTTCAAAAACTTCAAATTTCAATGACTCACAAAAGGAATAAAACTACTTGCGTGAGCCTTTGACTCTTAAATCGAACTATACGAAGAAATCTGCTTGACTTTTTATCTTAAAACTAAACATAAATATAAAAGTAACAAAAAAATAAAGGTGTATGGCTTAGTCTAGACTATACCAGAACATAAATAGAAATTAATTTTTAAAATTTCTGGCGCTAACTACGAGTACCAACTTAAAGGTTATGGATTACGAGACGAAATCTATGCCTATTCATGAACAAATCAATCATAAGATTCATTAATGGATTTGTAGAGTACACAAGTCTTAACACAATCAATGAAGAACCATAGTAAAGTATTTTCAACGGAATTTAACTGTTTTAACAAAAATTTTATAAAATTGGAATTGTAGCGTTCGCGGGATAAGAGTTTGGTATTATTATGAATTTCATTAATTTTAGCAAAAAATGTTTCAAGTAAAAACATTTTTACTGCCAACAAAGAATTCGAATCCCCCAAAAAAATTAGGTGTTAAATTTGAAAAAATGAAGTTGACCCCAAAAGACAGGTGAAGGTGACCTTGAAAAAAAAAAGACATTAGAAAAAGTTGAGGCCCCGAAAATAAAGGTGACTTTGAACATTTTTTTTGCAAATCCTCCCGATTTGAAGATATTTACTTGTCCCACTTATCTAAAATCACCCCGTATATCTGCTGAAAGTTAGTTCGGGATATCAGAATGTAGAAAGCTCTTGAGATTCCTAATTTTGTAATGGTTAGAGTTAACTTTTACCGCAACATGGCCTATGTGGTTCGCGCTGTTTATACTCTTCCGTCTTTGCATATAAGGGTGAAACCAATCACGTAAATTAAATTTCGTTATTTGCGCAATAGCTTTGCGAGTAAAACTATTATTTCTAAAAGTATATACAGGGTGTCCGGACAAAAAATACGACAAAAAATAGGCAGAAAACCTCATATAAACATAGGTCGACGAATGAACCCTAAGGAAGCTAGGCCCTTTTAAAAAGTGAACCCTAAAGATGGTCTTTTATCGATATATTCGTAACGATTTGAGATAAAGTTATGAAATTTTATGACTGTTAACTCAGATTTTGATGGTAAATTAGAAAATTCAAACGAAATTTTAAAATCTTTTTTAGATGTGTGTTAAAAAGGGCCGGCTCAAGGTATTTTGAGCCCTAACTTTATTGCTTGTAAATTTTTTTACATTTTGGCTACGTGAATTGAAAAAGCATGGTTTTCTAAGTTAAAAAGGTGCTTTTTGTCGACTTCAAAATATGGTCCCGTTCTCGAATAATATGGATTTTAAATAGTACATACACTGTAGTACACTGACTTTCAAAAAAACCGCAACACCAAGAAGAACACAGCGTACACGTTTGAAATTCTGGCATTACGTTGGGTCGGGTAATAGATAAAAACGATCAAAATATCAAAAGAAAATTATTGTGAATAAGTGAAAAAATTTAATAATAATTTAATAATGGGTGGTATCTCCTCGTAAATTAATACATTCCTGTAAGCGACGTGGCATGCTTAAAATTAAATTGTCAATATCTTCCTGTGGTATTGTATCCCAGGCAATCTGCACCTGCTCGCGGAGTTCATCTATGGTCTCTGGAGGGCGAGCTAAACGTTGAAGTCTCCGACTCATTATATCCCGTATATGCTCTATTGGGGACAAATCTGGAGATCGAGCTGGCCAAGGCAAAGTATCCAAATTTTCAGGTTCCAAATACCTCAAAGTATCGTTGGCTACATGTGGTCACGCATTATCCTGTTGAAATGTGTTTCCAGGATGGTCGTGCATGGATGGTACAAGAACCGGTTCTAAGACACTATTAATGTACCTCTGAGCATTTAATCTATCATAAATGAAAACAAGAGAAGACCGACTACCATACTGGATGGCACCCCAATCCATGACACCTGTTGTTAAACCAGAATGACGCCTTTCCAAAAACTCCAAATTTAATCGCTCTCCTCTGCGCCTTCTAACACGCAGCCGTCCATCAGATAACCATAAACAAAATCGGCTCTCATCACTGAACACGATTCTTCTCCACTCATCCACCCATTGCACTCTCAAACGACACCACTCCAGTCGGGCCACCCAGTGGTTTCGTGATAATGGAAGCCGACGCATAGGATGATATGAATTTAGTCCAAAACTTTGAATTCTGCGATACATGGTACTAAGGGAGACCCTTCGATTTAGGGTGGCTACCTAGTTAGCACCAAGAGACGGAATTGTTTCAAACGGGGCGCCTGTCGCTGAACGACGAAGTCGCCGGACTTCGCGTTGGTTCGTCATTCTTGGACGGCCACTACCACGATGACGATTTACTGACCCTTCGTCAGACCAATCTCTCCAAGCTCTTAGCACTGTTGATGCGTTTCGATCCAATCTACGTGCAATTTCGCGGCAAGGTAAACCTGCCTCATGCATACCAACAATTCTTCCCCTTTCAAAGGGAGTTAACTGCCGATAAACTGCATTTTGGCGTACACGAGGCACTTTGCACTACCACACATTCAATATGGCACTAACAATAATACTTTTATCGCTATTCGCCTGTAAAAAAATTTGCAAAAAGAACGATCGTCACAGATAAAAAAGTAAAGAAAAACTTCATATCGCGTTAAAATACGAACTTGAAATTTTTATCATTTTTTTCTCTTTACAAGTCTAAAATCATACCAAAACTTCAAATACATACAATGCGTTCTTCTTGGTGTTGCGGTTTTTTTGAAATTCAGTGTACATGAAGACCGCTAACGTTGCGGTAAGCCATCTTCGGTTGATGACGACCAAATCAAAGTGCCAATCACAGAGAACCCACGTAGTACCACTCATGACATTGCACAGAGACTCAAAGTATCGAATTCCACTGTTCACGATCATTTGATGCGGCTCAATCTCGTAAGTCGGTTGGATGTTTGGACACCTCACGAATTAAGCGAATGTCATTTGATGAATTGTATTTCGTTGTGCGATTTGTTGCTTAAATGCAATAAAAACAACCTTTTTTTGAGAAAAAGTATAACTGAGGATGCAAAAAGGATTCTTTCCAATAATGTAGAGCGAAAACGTTCCCGAGGTCATTCTTCTGCATCGCCGTCAATCGCTCCAAACGCCAATATTCACTCAAAGAAAGTTATACTTTGTTGCTGGTGGAATTGGAAAGACATTGTTTATTATGAACTGTTGTCGAATAATCAATCAATCAATTCTGACAGACATTGCATTCAGCTGGATAACTGGAAGCATGCCATTCAACGGCTACGTCCAGAATTGTCTAATTTAAAGTAGTGGTTTTTCACCATGATAATGATGGACCACTTGTGTTTTTGGTAACCAGGTAAAAGTTGTTGGAGTTCGGTTCGGATGTGTTATCACACCCACCATATAGTCTCCACTTGGTACTTTCCGACTACCATCCATTTCGCTCTTTACATTATTCGTTGAACAGAAAAACGTTCGCTTCTTTGGCAGACTATAAACAGCAATTGGAATAGTTTATAACTCTAAGGTAAAGGCCTTCTTTGAAAGTGGGATAATGCGACTACCCAAAAGATGGCCGATCATTATTCGATAAAATATACAGTGAGATTGTAAAGTTCCGCATAAATTCAATAAGATTCGAAATAGCTATTTTTGGAAAAAATCGTGAAACACGTAAATTTTTATTTTGAAAATACAGTTTTTTTTGTATATAAATGCCTTGCCATTTCTTTCAACCTCCGAGAAAGAGTACCAACCCCTTACAATGTTTTTAAATATGAGCAAGGGATATGCACCACCTGCTATCAAAGAGAATTTAATACTCTATCCTATGACGTATTTATTTTTTTCATAATGTTTGGGTTTTCTACTACTAATAAAGAGATATCCAGTTTATTTTCTTCCAGCAAGATCGTCTTTTTTCGGCTTTTGTTTTCATCATTAACACTTCCTGTCCATTCAAAACGATCCTTTAGACTTTCTAGGCTCCTTACATCAGAATGTCCTCTGTTAGGAAATTGTTCCGCCTAAACCCACGATGCTAATAAATAATTTATATGATATGACCCAATACTGTAAGTTATGCTAATAATTTCATATTGAGTATACTCTATCTCGAGAGCCAATTTTAAAATAAACAAATTTTCAAGGAGCAAAAAACCTCAAATGAGCTGCCAAAACTTAAAGCAAAAACATCGAAACTATGGCAGCGTATGCTAAACACTCAGACACTTAGCCATGAATGCAGATTTCCCTGGAATATTTAATAATTCCATTAACACTGGAGAAAAATATGATATTATTTTATAGAAAATTAAGAAAATTTAATATTCTTTCGTCGTAGATTATAAAAACACAACGTCCTTTTAAAAAAAAACACGAAAATTGAACTTGGAAAGGTGAAAATTTAAGTTGTTATTGTGGACATCCTGTATGCATTTTTGTCTAAATGAGTATTAATACATGTTAATAGTATCTTACGTCAGAATTTACCGTGAAATCATCAAAATCTAATGAAACGTAACTACAATATTAATATTTTTATGAAGCACTGCAAATGTCTAAAATTTCTTTTAGAATGTCATAGCTCCGAGTGGCTGCGTCCTAGTGAAAATTTAGGAACTAACACAAGATCCAGAGAAAATTTTATCACGTAACAAAAATGCGAATAGTCCCATTTAAAAAAATTACACTTCATGTCGTCCCGCTTTTTTGGAACACTCCGTAGAGCTAGTTGTAACCTTCATTAGTCTCATATACATTTCCATAATTGATTTTTTATGAACTTACAGATAAACATATAGGAGCCCGAGGGACTGTTTAATAGATAACCTATAACAAGTTTATTTTTGGAACTTAGTGTTTTCAACATTAAAATTTTATCAGAATTTTACTTTACTTATTCAAATAGTATTTAAAATTTTTATGAAAGAATGGGAAGTGAAATATTTATTTTATTAAACGAAATTAAATTATTCATATTCTGGATTACTTACTGCATATTTAGAAACAGAGTTGGAGTTAACTTCTCTAAATTTATCTTCATACCTAGCTGATAATTATTTTAGAAGAATTACTTGTCTACTAAAATCACATTTTAAAATTGCTTAATTTTATATTTTAGTAGTAATAATTTATAGTAATCACTGAGAGGAGATTCGTAATTTTCCTCTCCAGACACAAATCATTGAAATTTTATATACAGGGTTTCTAATGAATATGGACCATTATCCGTATCTTTAAAACTATGACTAGGAAAAAATTGGGGGTATCATACTAAAGTGGAGATCTATAGATTAAAAATATTTTCATGAGAATACCATTTCCGGTTATACTGGAAATGAATGTCAACTCGTTTATTTAAAATGGAACACCCTATATATTAAAACAAATTTCTATTCTATGGAACGTTATGAATATTTTTCGTATATAGTGTTCTATACCTAATTTTTACGGTTTTCAAGATATTGAGAATTTTCCCCAAAAAAATGATAGTTTTAGCTATGAATGTACTTTTTTAATAATTAAAAAATGGCTAAGTATGAAATTCTGCGTTAATGTAGAAAATGCTTTACACTCTTTGCATCAGTGAGTTAAATCACATTTTTTTATACAGGGTATTCAAAAAGAAAGTCGAAAATTATCATTCAAGAATTATAAAAAACTCAAATTTTTTAAATAGAAACCCCTCATTTTCTCAACGAATACATATTTAACACCATCAATAAGTACTACTTGCAATTCAATTGTCTATATCTAAATCTAACTGATTTCATTTTATTAAAAGAAAACACTTTTCAATGTTCAGTACTCAACAATTTATTTTAAATAATGTCTAGAGTTCATTCCTATATGATCCGAGGAAATTTCTACAGGGTGAACGCAAAAATGTTCTGAAACCGTTTGAGTAGAGCACTAGCACAGTCTTGCTCGTGTATACCGCCTGTACTCGCGCCGACACATCTCGACGAGACGCCTTAGCAAACGTAAAGGAGAAGAAACTGTTTGAGTACTTTACTCAAGTTTTTCCAGTATACTCTCACATTTGCCTAGTAGTACATATTAGATCTACCGGAAAGTTCCGTCCGATAATTTCGTTACAAGTTTAAACACGTATACGGATACTTTTTTGAGCCATATATGGCCGTGTCTCTTTACCATATAACTGCATGTACAGTAGTGGCCATAAGTATGGAAACTTTAAATATTCCTACAGATTTTCTTTCTGTGTTACTTTTATAAGATTGTCTTCATAGTATTGTTAGATAAGAATGTACGCTATCAAAATATACAATAGGGGACGCTCTGAGGTATTCTCAAAAAATAATCAACAGGAATGAAAATTTTAAGGTGGACAAAAGTATGGAAACCTATACATTTTATTTAAATAACTAAAGCAAAATAACATTTATTTCGATTTTTATTTAATATTTGGTGGCATAGCCATTTGCTTTAATAACAGCACAACACCTCTCGTTCATAGAAGAAACCAGTATTTTACATGTTTCCACGGAAATTAATTTCCACTCTCGCTCTATAATACTAAACAAATGATTGACATAGTGAATTTTTTCTTTTCTAATTTCTCTTCCCAGATGTTCCCAAAGATGTTCGATCGGATTCAGGTCCGGACTCTGGGAAGGCCATTCCATTTTCGGCACACAGTTTACTTCAAACCAATTTTTAACGAGCTTACATGTGTGCTTTGGGTCGTTATCTTGTTGGAAACTCCAAGATAACGGCATTTCGCACTCAGCAAACGGAAGTATATGGTTTACCAATATATCTTTATAAGCGAATCGGTCCATAATGCCGTTTATTTTAATTAATGGACCAACGCCAGACGCCGAAAAACATCCCCACACCATGACGCTTCCACCACCGTGTTTCACAGTCGGCAACTGGTATTTAGGGTTGAATCTTTCATTCTTGGGACGTCTAACGTATCGAATACCATCACTTCCGAACAGCTGAAATTTGCTTTCATCCCTCCACAAGATGGTTTTCCATTTTTCTGGCGACCAGTTGATGTGCTCCCAAACGAATGAAATAAGCGATTTCTTTACAGCAACCCTACCAAATAAACCTTCATTCACTAAAATTCTTCGCACTGTTCTATTTGGAACCACGATGTTTTGTTCTTCGGCAAGACGCCTTGAAATATCCACCGAAGTCAACTGTGGGTTTTTCTCCGACATCCTTTTTATTAATTTTACGGTACTTTTGGAATATTTTTTGGGCCTACCCGGTCGTGGAGCATTGCTTGTACTTTGACGTTCATGGAAGCGTTTTAATATTTTGGAGATAGTGCCTTTGTGGATATTTAAAGTACTAGAAATATCGCACTGCCTCTTCTCTTCTCTTCTCTGCTCTTCCTTTTGTCCTGTGGGGTGAAAGCTGCGTCGGTGTCGGGATGTGATCCGAATCATATTGTGTAACCCGCTCAATAAGCATTCTCCCTCTTCTTTAGTTAGACCAAGATTCTTTCATTCTTTTGATATAAGTACAAAGTTAATACAGTCCATTTTACATAAAACAAAGTGTCTTTGTCGTGTTTCATTTATCGAAGGAACACCTTAACAAGCGTACTGTAATTTCGGACAACTTACCCCGTCCACTCCTAAACCTGGATTGAGCCTTTAAAAGAGAATGCTGTGTATATGGTGGGACATTTAAGGACCAATCCATTACGAGTTTTTGAAACTCAACGAAAAGTTCAATTCGGAGAAATACTGTTGGTAAATGGATGAGTTAAAGAAAGCACTCCAAGAAAAGGTAGATAGTAGAGATGTTCAGCAGTAAGCAAATCATATTGTTCCACGACGATGCTAGACCACATGCTGCTTTGGCGACTTGCCAGAAAATCGCGGAGCTAGGTTGGGAAGTTCTCTCGCATCCACCATACTCCCCAGACCTTGCACCCTCTGATTTTCACTTGTTCCTCTCTTTGAAAAACTTTTTGGCGGGAAGAAAGGTCAAAAATGAAGAAAATGTCAAAACAGCACTTCTTGAGTTTTTCGTCTTCGAAGACAGGGCGTTTTTCAAAAATGGGATTTACAAATTGCCATCGCGCTGGCAAGAAGTCATAAACAATAATGGAAATTATATCGTACAGTAAATATTGTTAGATGGATCAAAAACTGCATAATTTTCTTCTTCATCTTCATAAACGGACAGAACTTTCCGGTAGACCTAATATTTTCTGAGATCGTGCAGGAATGAATTCAGTCGTGTTACTTTGTTGTCGTGTCTACGCGCGGTTCTTTTGACTCGTTTAAAAAAAAAGGATTTTCAATAGATTCTTCATGAGGCGAGTGGAGACTTCGCAAGACCTGCCGAGCTCGTCCAGTACATTTTACCTCAGCGAGAGTATATTGTTAGCACAATGCCATACCACATAATGGAGTAGCGTTCCGTCCTGCTAAAAGAGTATTAAACTTTCTTCCAATGCAGAAGATACATTTTAGTCAATCAAATTTTCCAATGCTTTAGTATTAAGAAGATCGACTGTATTTTTAAATAAATTAAAATACACTTCTTCATTAAAATTTTCATTAAGGAATGATGGTCCAATACCAAATGCTATCTTCCCGATCAAACGTTTATTTTTTTGGGGTCGTTGGATATGACGTTCCCTAAATAGGAGAGGATTTTCATCGGCCCAGTAATAGCAGTTATGTTTATTTACCAAACTGAAAAAAAATTGTATTTATTCGCAAAACAAATATTGATGGAATTTGGATGAATGTTAATTAGTTTTATTCTCGTCTCACAATATTGTATTATACGGTCAGGGTCAACTTTAATAAGGGTTTGTGCAATATGCAACTTGTAGGGATGCAGTGTATGTTTTTTGTTATTTTATACGATGAACTCAACAAAATTCTGGTTTCATGGGACACATTTCTCAGTGATGTATTGTAGTTAGCTCGGCAGTAAAGTATCCTAGCACTTCGATTTGAGCAGCTTCATGTAATACCCTGTGACCACTTCGTTTTACGTTCACTACAGAACTGGTCATTCTAAAGTTTTCCGATAGTTGAATGACATAAACATGAGAAACATATGTATCAGAATGTCTCTCATTGAATATCGCCGCAGTTTGCCTATGAGAGTCCTTCTTTGCATTATAAATTAAAACAATTTCGACTCTTTCCAATGTTGGAAATAAACTGTTTTGAGTGTTATGGAACAAACAATTTTTAATGAACTAAAACTTTAACAATAGTAATAACTTATCTGTCATTAAACAGTGATATTCGAATGTAATTGGGTTTTGACAAGTCTGTTTATTCTGATAAAGTATTGTTTTTTTCTTAATTTCTTAGAAACAACTTCATTAATTTTAGAGTTATTTATATTAAAACAATACATTTTAAGTGCTCTTTAATATGATATATACAGGGTGTTCCGTGAAGAATGCGCCAAAAAGGAATCTGATAATCTAGACATTAAAATAATAAGATTTAACCCAACTTGCCTCATGAAAATGTTATTCGTTTAGGATATACAGGGCGTTAAAGTTAATTTTTGTATTTGAATTTCTTTAAGTAAATCGAGTAGTTTTGAAGATATCTTGTTCAAATTTTGAATCTATGTTTTTTTTAAGACCGGTAAAATGAATATTTCATGAAATTTGGGTTTCGAAAAAGAGGGCGCTAGTTGCAGCCTATAGGGCGCACATTTATGTCCATATTTTTTTACAAATGCAATAATTGTGATTTTAAGAGGTATTTTTGATAGATCTATCATTTCTAAAGATAAAAGGTATACCTCATTTATTTCGCTAATCCAAGCCATTTTCGAAATATGGCGAATTTAAATTTCCATAACGTGTCTAAGTAAGAGCATAACATTTTATTAATACACTCGTAAGTAGGCTTTGCAGGATTGTTGAAAAAATGTCATGTTGTCAATCGACTGAAAATCAACTGCAAATAGTAAGTGGTTTATTTTGATTTGTATTAATACTCAAGTACTATTTATTTAAAAATGCCTAGGCATAATGATTTTTCTAATTATGAAATGAGAGACATGATTTGTGTTTACGCTGAAGAAAATTATAATAGCCGTGCCGCCGCAAGACGTTATCGAGAAAAATACCCAAATAGGAAACAACCGGATCGTAATATTTTTCAACGACTATTTACCAGGTTAGGAGAAACTGGATCATTTCGCCCTAAATGTGAACATGGACCCGTTAAGACAATTTCTGTTGACCTAGAAGAGGAAGTGTTAGTTCGCGTTGCAGAAAACCCCCCAAAAAACGTTAGGCAGTTGGTAAGAGCTACTGGAGTAAACCAAACAACAGTTTTTCGAATTTTAAAACAAGAAAAGTTACATCCGTATCACTTTACTCCAGTACAAAATTTACTGGAACACGATCTATTACCAAGACTTCAATTTTGTCAAACAATTATTGATCGCCAAAATCAAGATCCAACTTTTATTAATTCAGTTTTATTCACCGATGAAGCAACTTTTACAAGGCGTGGTGTTTTCAACTGGAGAAACAGCCATTATTGGGACTTTGAGAATCCAAAAGTAGTAAAAGAGCATCACTTTCAATATGAATTTTCTATTAATATGTGGTGTGGAATTTTGGACGATTTCATAATTGGACCTGTTCAATTACCTGCAAGGCTTAATGCAGAACAATATTTAGAGTTTTTAAGAACTGAATTAGGAAATTTACTTGAAGTCGTACCGCTGAAGTTAAGACAAAATATCATCTTTTTGCATGATGGCGCTCCTCCACATTACCCCATTGTAGTTCGTAATTTTTTGAATAGACAATTTCCTAATGGATGGTTTGGACGAGGAAGTGATGTACCTTGGCCAGCTCGTAGTCCCGACCTCAACCCAATGGATTTCTCGTTATGGGGATACATGAAATCCTTAGTTTATGATACAGAGATAAATACGCGTGACCAATTATTTCAACGCATCCAGGATGCCGCCACAGCGATTAAAAATAGTGACGGTTATTTATTTAGAATAAGACAACACTTAATAAAAGGAGTACGAAAATGCATTCAAGTAAATGGTGGACATTTTTCACACTTGCTAAAATAAAATATACTGTTTCAATAAATTAATAATTGTTATTAATAAATTGTTTTTACTTAATATCGAGCACTTACTTAGACACGTTATGGAAATTTAAATTCGCCATATTTCGAAAATGGCTTGGATTAGCGAAATAAATGAGGTATACTTTTTATCTTTAGAAATGATAGATCTATCAAAAATACCTCTTAAAATCACAATTATGCATTTGTAAAAAAATATGGACATAAATGTGCGCCCTATAGGCTGCAACTAGCGCCCTCTTTTTCGAAACCCAAATTTCATGAAATATTCATTTTACTGGTCTTAAAAAAAAACATAGATTCAAAATTTGAACAAGATATCTTCAAAATTACTCGATTTACTTAAAGAAATTCAAATACAAAAATTAACTTTAACGCCCTGTATATCCTAAACGAATAACATTTTCATGAGGCAAGTTGAGTTAAATCTTATTATTTTAATGTCTAGATTATCAGATTCCTTTTTGGCGCATTCTTCACGGAACACCCTGTATATATATATATATATATATATATATATATATATATATATATGTATACAGGGTGTCCGTTTTACGAGCTCAACCATGGAAATCTCGGTTATTTGAAGAGATACGAGGTCGGTTAAATTAAGGCAAAGTTGCACATTTTCGAGCTTTGTAAGATGCCGTTTGAAGAATTATAAAATTTCCATTACTTCCGGAAATATCCGGGAAAATACGAAATTTTTTTCTGTACTCATTTGAAGAGATAATTGAAAATGGCATTTTAGTAGTCACTTTTTCTCTTCGACAACATAACAGTGTCAAATTTGCAATCTGACGTTTCGATTTTACGAAACCATCAGCAACTTTATTTTTTCTTACGGGCGCCATCTTAGGTTTTCACATTTTTGGATTCAACTTTTTTTTCTGATTACGATGATGTATCACATGTCAAAATTCGGACTTATCCTTTAATAAAAATATCACAAATACTATTTTTGCAAAGAGTGCTTTGGAAATAACATACAGGCATTTGTTTCGATAAACAAATATTTGACGTTTTGACCGAATATTGTTATAGGGCTATTTGCTTTACTCTAAAGATTAAATGAGACAACAGTATTTACCAATGATTTGCTAAATTTGTTAGAAAATGTGCTTCTTTAATTGTGTGCGATTATGTGGTATTTACATGACGGAGCTCCAGCACACTTAAGCCGTCCAGTTGTCGAGCACTTAAATAATAATTTTGGAAACGGATGGATAGGAAAAAATGGTCCCAATCGTTGGCCTGTCAGATCTCCGGATCTTAATCCTCTGGATTTTTTCTTTTGGGGTTTTATGAAAAATTTGGTTTACTCTGCCGAAATATGGGATGAAAATCATTTGCGATAACGCATTTTCGATGCTGCCAATCATATTAGGACTATTCCAGGGATTTTTCAAAGTGTGCGGGAAAATTGGCTAAAATGATGTCAAGTTTGTATACATTCAAATGGTGGAAATTTTGAACACTTAATTTAAAAACTCAATAACAATGAAATTGTGAAGTGAATATGGCGAAAAAGTAATAGCGTGATACTACTACATATGTACTTTCATAGGTAGGTATTATTAACAGTTGACAATAATAACTTAAGGGAAGTAGTTTTATGTAACTAATGAAGAATTATTTCATTTTTTCTTAAAATTAGTCCCTTAATTAACAAAATACCTACAGTGAGTGACATTAATCTTTAAACAACACAAAGTACGTCTTTCAAAGGCCTATATCTTGATAAGTATTTGATATATTGGGTCATTTTAGTCTTTAAATTAGAAAGAAAATATCGAAGTCTGAATCCTCAAAATTTGGGCAAAATCAATTTTTCGGATTCAAATTTATTGAAGAATATGTGAAGTTACAGCACAATGATGCGGTACATTGATCTGTGAAGACGCCGATAATGCTAGAGTTTGCACGTGAGCCATCGGAACCTACGTGTTATAACTTGTTTCTGCTGATACAACTAGAAAGATTTAGCTAGGAATCATTATAGTTTTCATCCAGATTCAGAAAGCTTTTAATATATGTATGTAAGTTCAGTAATGTCCCGTAAGGGTCAACATACCCCCTTTGCAGTGCGCAAACTCGAAATTTAAAACCACGATGAAGGTTTATCGGGTGGTCAAATGGAGAAATTATTAAATGTGAGAAGAACCACCATTTAAGCAACTATAAGTCGCTTCAAAAGGGGAAATCGCATTCAATCGATTTCTCAGAAAGGTCAACCGAAAACGTTGAGTGAAGTCGATAAACGTTGGATTAAGAAGGAAATAGAAAAAAATCAAAAAATGAGTTCACCTAAATTAGCTAGAGAGTTATCACAGGGGAAAGAAGCGGCAATTTCAGCTCTAACTTTTCGTAGGGCTATAAAAGAGATGGGGTACTTTTCGCGTACTGCTCGACGGAAACTCTACATTAGTGCAGTGCATAAGGAAAAGTGGCTCAATTTTGCAATAAAATATCGGTTTGAGTCGGAAACTTTTCGGCATTATTTGATTTTTACTGATGAGTCCAAGTTTAACCTAAAGTAAAAGTATGGCGCAATCCCAATGCAATACTAGACAGCGAAAACTTGACCGCATCAGTAAAACATGGTGGTGGTAACATTAAGGTCTGGGGATGTTTTGCAGCGAGTGTTGTAGGTGCAAAGTATTTTATTACAGGAAATATGGATGCTGCAATGTACATTAATATTCTGGAAAAGAATCTACGACCCAGTGCAGAAAAATTAGGGATCTTGGACAGATTTCTGTTCTACCAGGATAATGACCCCAAGCATAAAGCGAGAATGGCTCTTAAACAACTGCCCAAAAGTTATCGAAACGCCACCTCATTCCCCAGACCTTAATCCCATTGAGCACCTGTGGGAAAATTTGGATAAGAAAGGTCCGTGAGAAGCCGGTGTCAAACTTGAAATAACTGCAAGAGAGACTGAAAAAGGAATGGGAAAAACATCACTTGGTAATTTGGAAAAGTTAATTTCTTCTATGCCACAAAGACTGAGAGCAGTCAGAGACGCTAAAGGTGGTCACACCAAGTACTAAATAAACTTTATTACTAAGTATCCAGAAGCATATTTTTCAGTATTTCGGGAGTGCTCAAAGATTAATGTAACATTTATATTTGTATGTTTTGAGCTCTTGTTAACTAGGAATGTTTTTCAATTATTCATTCCGGGTTTTTGTATTATATTTATGATAATAAGATTCCTAATGTTAATAAAAAAATAATATATCCATAGTAAATATTCCTTTTCTTTTTTTCTCTGTATATATTTACTACAAACATAAGTTTTTAAAGATTAATGTCACTTAATGTTTGTAAGTACATAGCCAGCGATTAGAAAGAAAAAATTGTGCATAAACACATAGTTTTTGTCGCTGTTTGTTATTAAAATAAATAAACACACGATTTTAGAGGTACGACGCGACGTTGCCAATTTCCAGAAGAATAACATAATTTCCGATTTGTTTTCCCTGGAAATGGCTGGATTTAGGACACCTGTTGTAAAGAACTTTTTTGTTTAAAATGATGTTTTCTATAGTTGGTTAAATTTACGAAAGTTATTTCCCTAAACCTATATATATACAGTATGTCCACAAATAGAGGGCCTAAGAGGACAAATGGACAAAAAATGTCGTTTTTCGACAAAAAGTCATTCTTGATAAAAGTTTCTGCTTCTCCAAAAAATACGATTTACGAAGATACTTTTGAACTTTTTTATACAGGGTGTCCAAAAACTAGGAACACATGAAATATTATCAAGAGTAAACTACCTTTATTTCTCATTTTAGAGCAAAATGGTAAATACAAAACAGATTTCAAATTCTACCCAAAGTTTACATACAAAATTCTACTATTCCAAAATAGTTTATAAATAATTCAAAATAAAAGTTAGTAGATATTACTTATTCAAACACACCTCCCTCGTATTCGACGCATTTCTCAAACTGCTGTCTAATGTGATTATAACTTCTTCTTATCTCCTTAAGTGAAGTCATTTGAACTGTAAAACTGTAAAGTCGAACTCTAAAATTCTCTGTTTTAAAATGTCGATATTATTATCAATGGGTTGCTGAAACGTTAATTGCTTCAAACGACCCCAAAGGTATGTGTCAAAAATAGTGAGGTCAGGACTTCTTGCAGGCCACAAAACTGGGCCAATCCACCTACCTCCAAATTTATTGTTAAGCCACTCTGTAACTTAGCGTGCACAATGTGCCGGGCACACGTCTTGTTGAAAGTATATTTGTCCTCGGTACTGTAATGGCAACTGATTTAACTTGTCCAAAAGAAAAGTTTTCAACATTTCCAAGTATGAATACCTATTGCATATACCTTAAAAAAATGGTCCCATTATTCCATAATATGAAATGCCACACCAGACGTTAATTTTTTTGAAATATTGGAGACGTGAAGGAATTCGGAATTCTGGATTTTCTCTGCTCCAGTATCTTACATGTTGTGGAGCCACCGAACCATTTGTCGAAAAAGTTGATTCGTCGGAAAATAAAATAAGTTTGTGAACTGGATATTTTCATTTAAAATTTTGTCCCCCACCCACAAACGAAAATCTAATCGCTTTGCATTGTCTCCATCTTCTAATCGTTGATTGAAATGTGGTTTGAATGGGAAAAAATTATTTGCTTTTAAAATTTTTTGAATTTGATTTTTATGGGCGATTTGCAAAATTTGAGCTCGTTTTCGTAACTACGAAACAGGGTTTTCCATAACAGACTGCAAGACAACAACTGTAGTTGCATCATCATCGTTAAAAAGTTTCTTCTTCTTTTTTAAATTATTCACCGACCCAATATCCTTGAATCTCTTGACTAACTGACGAATTCCATGTAATGAAACAGAAACTCCCGGAAACTTTTCGACAAATCTTTCTTGTACATATTTGTAAAAGTTATCGCCACTTCCATAACACTGCACCAAAAATATTTTTTGCTCAAAAGTTAACATTTCGAAATTATTTTTCAAAACAAGATTATTAATTAATATTGTGACATTTGTTGTCATACTTGTTGCAAATACGTGAAATGAGGTGAAAAAGATAAAATTAGAAATTGATTGAATTAAAAAAAAATAAAACATGGAATACTCAGTTAAACTTTTGTATGTGATCTTTGGGTAGGATTTGAAATCTGTTTTTTATTTACCATTTTGTTCCAAAATGAGAAATAAAGGTAGTTTACTCTTGATAATATTTCATGTGTTCGTAGTTTTTGGACACCCTGTATAAAAATGTTCAAAAATATCTCCGTAAATCGTATTTTTTGGAGAAGCAAAAACTTTTATCACGAATGACTTTTTGTCGAAAAACGACATTTTTTTGTCCATTTGTCCTATTGGGCCCTCCATCTGTGGACATACTGTATATATCAATGTAGGCTGCTATTTAAGATTCTGAACTTGGAAGGCTGTGGGTGAAGGGGTGTGCTTTACGTTAAGACTTTTACTGACAAAAATGTTCCCCCTCACAGCTTTTGAGATATTCATAAACACATTTCAGTGTCTCTTTCCGCTGGAAACTTATTTTGAGGGTAAGTTTTTAAATAAACACACTGTATATTCGTTGATCTTATCAATTTCATTTAATTAAAAGAGATTGCGGTAGGATGTTTGCCTGTAATTATTTGAAACGGAGTATAATAGATTGTAAAATGAATAATATTATTGTATAATAGAACAGTGTAATTCATTATTAATTAAATGTTTTCTTTTGTTTACTGTCTTTTAGCGTTAATAATATTTCGCAGAAAGTAGAATGAAATATTTCTATAGTGATATTTCTAAGTACGCCAATATGTCGTATATACATAGGTACATATCTACACTATTATCTTTTTAAAGATTTCTATCGTAGAGATACATTTTATCGCGCCATCTTGTGCGGAGTGAGAAAACGAATCTAAAGGTAAATATACACTATTAGACAAAAGTAGAGAAACTCTAAAATAAGTGAAGAAATTGTAATAATAAAAAACCCTTTGTTAGCTATGACTTCTTGGAATCGTTTTGGCATTGATTTCAATAATTTCAAAATCACGTAATTTCCGATGAATTTCCAAGACTCTTGCACTACCCGAATTAATTCTTCCTTGGATTATATAATAGTTTGACGAACAAGTCGTTCTAGTTCCTCCCATAAGTTTCCTATCAGGTTGAGGTCAGGACTTTGTGCAGGAAAATCCATAACAGTCATTTTTGCGGCAGCAAACTAGTCTCGGATAATTCCAGATTTGTGTTTCGGATCATTATCCTGCTGAAATATCCACGTCAATGGTAAATAATTCTCGGCATATGGCAGCATTGTGTTTTTTAATATGTCTAGATACGCAAACCGATCCATAATGCTCTCGATGATATGTAATGGACCTACACCATATCCGGAGAAACATCCCCACACCATGCATGATCCTCCGCCATATTTAACTGTGGGTTTGGTATACTTGGAGTTAAACCTTTGATGTGGGGGACGATGGACCCCTTATACATCATCAGAACCAAAAATGCTAAACTTGCTTTCCTTTTGAAAACAACACTCTTTCCAATTATTGCTTGTCTAGTGTAAATATTGATTAGCAAAAGCAAGTCGGGCCTTCTGGTTCTTTCTCGATATTAATGTTTTTTTTGCAGCTTTGCAACTAAACAATCCTACTTCCCTCAGTCTTCTTTGAACAGTTTTGTAACTCATCTGGACTTCGCCAAGTTTACATAGAATTTGTTTTGCAGATTTGTGTGGATATTTCTGAGCAATTTTCTTGATTAATGCATCAATTCGTCTCGTTGCTTTTCTGGGACGACCATTTTTTAAAATTGATTTTAATGTATTTTGCGATTTAAAATTAGAAATTGTCTTTGAAATAACCGATTTATGAATGTTAAGTACTTTTGCGTTATCGACTTGTTTAATACCTTCTTGATAGGCGTTAATTATTTTATGTCGAATATCTTCAGACAAATGTTTTCCACGCACCATGTTGGAACTGAACTAATACCAAAAGTGTTTATAAATTTATTTAAAAACGAATTCCAATTGTTATAAACAAAATTCTTTATATGTTTCTGTACTTACGTCCCTTTAAAAAATTACTTACACCTAAAGGTTGTATGAAAACGGATCAACGAGAGTTTATCTCTGCACAACATTGACGGGTTTATCAAAACTACCTTAAGGGCTAATTCATTATTTGCAAATATTAACACTTAAAAAAATTTCAAACGAAGAATAAAGTTTCTCTACTTTTGTCCAATAGTGTACATAGGAACTTATCTACTTATTATCTTTTTAAGGATATCTATCGCAAATCTACTTTTTATTGCGCCATCTTGTGCAGATTGAGAAAACGAATCTGAAGGTCAATATATAAGCATAAGTGTGTATAAATATAAGTATATAAGTGATCAAAAGGTTCGATTCAAAAAGAGCAGCTTTAGATATTGATTGATTGGTATGTTTCTACTATTTACACTTGTCTGAATAGAGTTGAGACTTTTCTGGGAATTCCGGATATCTGCAATAAAGGAGTTTAAGGGTTAATACCCTGGGAACCACAATTCTCGCGGTATTATCAGGGCCTAAAATTCAAAGGGTGGTGGCGTACAGTTTACTACTAGATAATAAAAGTATCTAGAATTTTCCGAGAAGTATTAAACTCGTACAATATCGGACGCACATGGGCCATTGTCCAAGGTCCAACATCTGGGGTTGCAAGAACCACATATGATAACCGTAAGTCAGAGACCAACAACGAGCTGGTTCCCGATTCCCATGTAACCCAAATTTATGGTCCCTAAAATAAAGGGAAGGACATAAATTGGAAACACCAACGATGGAATTTTTCAACCACAGTTCAACCCTCTTCTGCAAGGGTGGCCGAGATCTGGCGACAAAGGGGAACGAGAAAAGGGAAGAACAGTTCAGTCCCATCAGTGCTTCCTCAGAAGAATCATCTGCAACCAACCCGCGTATCGCTCAGGGCACGGACAGTGTACCATCATCGTTAACAGTGCATATACAAGCAGGGTGTGGGTTCATGATTCAAGGGACTCAATTACTACTTCTCGCAACCCTACAAAACTAGTTGTTCTTGGAACCACCAATGGCTAGTTATTTTTAAATCATTAACTAAGTACCGTCTCCTACAACCTGTATTGCATGGAATTACTAGTGATATTAATTAGGCAATAAAGCATTAAAACAACCAAACACGAGTGCTTAAATCCAGTTTTTCTCGGCCTGAAAAAGAAAAAATTGAAAGTGGTCCTTCGGTGTAAACTAAAATTGAACCAGCCGCGGAAGCAGATACCACTAAGTTACAACAGTGTCCTGGAGAGCTACAACAGCTTCTTCGACGACAACACTTTCGACAAGTTTCATATAAATTTACGTATTGTTGTATCTCAATGTCCCTATTTGGCTAGTACGGTGCCTTTTTGAGGATTTAAAACTTTCTTGAATTCTCCTATTCAAACTTTTTGATTTGTGATAAAACAGAATCTTAATCTTTTGTTGTTTGAGGACAGGCAGGGTCCTTAAAAAGATGTTAGAGATGAATAGCTGAATTAAAACATGAAATAATTGTTTTGAAAAAATGTTGAAAAACTCTCAAAATTTTATGCTCTAATTTCGTTTTTTAAAATAGAAGCAATACGTCATATTGGGACTCAACCAGCCTTTTGTCACATTACAAACGTTTTGTTACACCTTGTGGGTCTACATTTTAACACGTTCACCCTGTTAACCTTTTAAAAAATAATATATGTAGGCTTTTTTCCTTCTTTGTTGTCTAGGGGAATTTTGGGGTTCCTGAATGAGAATCACGTTAACTTAGCGATACGTATATTGACTAATTAGATATCCTAGAGTTTATTAGTAGAGAGGAAACACGGGCGCACCTTTTAGTCTTGGGTCACCGGCGAAAAGCAAAAAAAAGAGAGAGAATCCTCCTTCTTCCAACCCTTAAGTAGACCCATCCATGGCTGTAAACCATGGGCGTACACCGGCTAGAGCTCAAAAAGAGGCCTGTAAGCCGCCCTCCTTGGCGGACCGTTACGCTCACATCTGGCCAGAACCCAGGGTAATGGCCAACAACAGCCATGGATGTGTCATCACCGTGAATCGCCTAAGGATACTTTCTACTTCTTAACTTACAATCTATACTATACAGGGATGCGATATTCAAATCACATTTCGGTCTGGACCCCAAATTCCACATATATATTTTTTTTTATTCAAAAACGGCATTAAATATGAGAACCAATATTATCTTATGATGTTTATTTTTTAAATGTTGCCTACGTCACCTGTAACACAAAATGACAGATTTTTAAAAAAATTATAACATGGGTCAAGCGACACCTCAAATTAATGACATTTTATAACTGCACTCAAAGGTTTTTTGCGATTCAAAATCTATCGATTAGTTTTTGACAAAAACGGGTGTTGAAGAAACTTCAACATAAAGATCGCTCTCACGCAATGCCCTAACATCTGGGCAATAAGTAAAAATAGAAAGAAACCAGAACTCAAACCTCAACCTACCATTAGGTTCCACATCATGGGTACCGCGCTAAATACCATTTATGTGGTTTACTTCCTTCCTGATTTATGAAGTGCGAATCGTAAAACAGATAAAGGACCGCAGTAAATTAGGATGGAATGTCTCGTATCAACCCGCGCAAGTGGCCCAAGAACCAGAGGGTGTTAGCGATAAGGCAATGGTGTGAAACCATCAAGGTGGTGGCTTTCCCACGAAATCATGGAAAAAAATCAGACACGGGACCTGAATTTTTCAGAAAAGAGTACCATCCCTCTTGGAGTAAGATCAGAACTGTTTCTCATCTCGTCGCGTTAAAAGTAACTTCTCTTCTCCCCCAATTTCAAAATTAGTATATAACTTTACCAACTTCTAACGCATCTCGTCGCAATCAAAATCTGTACACTGGCATTATAGTTAATAGTTTAATTGTCAATCAAACCCTGTATTTCAACTAGTTTGTAATCAAATTTAGTGTGATTCGTGTAACAGAGTTTCTGTACCCTCTCGAACCTTTGGACCCCCATTGTTTCATGAGACTAGCTCGTCTGGTCTGAAATAAAAGACCCCGCCAGCGTATTTGGATTTCTCTGTGGGTGCCTAGAGAAGCAGTCACTCAGGAAGCCCTGGCCTAAACAATGGGTATAAATTTGGTAACAAATTCTATGCAACCTGAGTTAAATAATACATAAACAATGAAAAAAGTGGTTTGTTGATTAGAAATTAGTTTGTTTTCGAAAATGCGCCAGCAGAAAGTCTTTGGTTATTTATATTTATTTTCTTATTCTTTTTTTTATTCTTGGAAGGATTAGAGAGAAAAATTACAGCTACGCGTAGAGAAATTCCAATAGAAGCTTTTGTGAGCGTTATAGTACAGTTTGAAAACAGAATTTATTGCTGTTTGGTGAAAATAATGGAAGATATTTTGAACGCTTTAAACAGTAATAAACAATTTTTCTCTAATACAATTGTTACCAAGGTTTGCGGTTTGGACACGATTTTTCGAAAGCCCCTTGATAAAATGAAAATTACATTTAGATAGGTAATTGAAAGACCTTTCAAAAGAAATATAACTCAAATCCTCTTCTCATTTAAGATTTTCGTGCTTGTTTCCACCTCCGCTAGAAAGTGCATGCAATTTCATAGAAAACCGACTTAAAAAATGATCCCTTTGAAAATAAAATCGACGTGTTTTCGCATATTCGCATATTTTCTATAATCACCGAAATATTGAGGGTGTTTCGTTTTTAAATTGACACACTGTATGCATGTTATGGTCGCTACTGATTTTAATCTTTTTCCCAAACAAAACAGGTCTGTAATATTTCACGACCTTCACAATTGCTAGTAATTCCTTTTCGATGGTGCTGTAATTGACTTCCGTACGATTTACTGTTCGGGAAGCATAAACGATCGGGGGATCGTTACCTACTGGGGCCTAAGATAAAATTGCATTAATTGCGTAATTGGAAGCATCAGTTGTCAAGTTAAAAGCTTTTGTGAAATCGGAACACTGCAACAAAAGATTATTCGTTAAGATATATTTCCAAGAATTTTTCAAGTTTCTAAAAACTTCCTGACTATAACTCATTTTTTTATTTTCTTCAGGTATTGTGTTTTCGGTAATAACCGATTAACCCTAAAAACAATTTCATTTCCTTGTTAGTTTTAAGATGCAGTTATCCACATTAGCTACCTTTCAAGCCTCTACTGTGACTGGACTATCAACAGCATCAGACCGAAAAAATCTAAAATTACAAAAAGTTCATCCATACAAAATTTAACTTCATCAGGAATTGAATGAAGATTATTCAGCCGCCAGAATAGGAAGCTCCGAAGTGCTGCGAGCTTTGATTGCCATTCAGACCCAACTACTGCTCAACATTTGCTTCAGTGATTAGTGCACATTTTACTTGGTTTAATTGTGCTCTCAATAGATGCAATTGTTAAATCTGCAGTTATTCAAACCCTCATATTATGAGGAAAAAAAGCACTCAGAGTTAACAAAAACTTAATGAAACACTACTGAACCCTTTATAATTCGTGAGCAAGAGAATCAGCAGCATGAAAATGGCGAGTTACAACAGGACAAGAATTTACTAAGATTACAACAGGATGGGGCACCGTCGTTTTTTTTTTCTAGTCGTTAGAGTAAAAACATAGTGAAACATCGCACCTGGGAAAGCCCCTTGATGTTCACCTCACAGTCTGGCGATGATAAATCAAAAAAAGAGAATCATATGAAAGTAACAAAATTAAGTTATTCACTGAGCATCTCACCTCTTACATCGCCATAAATTGAACAAAATATTTTGTTTTCCATTACCGAGATGCTTCAAACTTGGTCTATGATTGCTTCTCTGAACCCCCCATTCTCTCCATAATGCAACAGAACACGTTGCGTTTAATAAGCAGTCCCCATATGTTTGCTCCGATGGAAGGACCAAATGTACCTTCAAGATAGAGCTGCGGGAGCTACGATGTTGCTTGAGGAACTAGACCAAACTTGATATAAACAAAAAATAATTAATAATTTTCTCAGGCTAGTTAAGTTTGAAATAAGGGTGTATGATCCTAATTTCGACTGGTAAAGGTAAAAATTAGTTTGCCCAAACTGGATAACACTGGAGTTGGAGTTTCGAATGACACAGTTTACAATCAAATTGATTTTCATAATATTGACGAAGAAGATACGCAACTAAATCACGATCATGTTGTTGATGAAATAACAATCCCATGTACAGTACCGAGCAAAAATGGAGAAACATTTAAATTTTTGTATTAATTTTTATTAATTTTGTATAATAATATTTTAAATAAGTATTAAAAATAAAAACATATTTTATTTTTTTAAATAAGTACTAGATAAATGTAACTTAAAAGTAAAACAAAAGAATTTTTCCTACTCACAATAACATTATACTGAGTGATATTTGAAAAAACGACAAGCAAAAGTAAAGAAACATTATGAAGAAAATTAGTTAACTATAAAACTAGTTAATATTTAGTAAAGTAGCCTTTATTTTTGATAACCTCTAAACATCTTCTTCTCGTGGAACCAATAAGTTTCTCAATAGTTTCCTTCGGTACAGTGTTCCAAGCTATTTTAATGGCCTCAAAGAGTTCAGCACTATTTTTGAATTTTTCAGGATGTTGGACGCGGATTTTCTGATCAATTAAATCCCATAAGTTTTCTATGGGGTTCAAATCGGGGCTCTGTGCCGGTCACTTCATGACTGTAACTCCTTCGTCTTCAAAAAAGTTTTTTACAATTTTTGCCGTATGCTTCGGATCATTGTCGTGTTGAAAACACCAACGTAAAGGCATGTTGTCTTCTGCATACGGCAGCATTGTGTCAGCTAAAATCTCCAAGTATTTGTATCGATCCATGATTCCGTTAATTTTGATAATAGGTCCCATTTCCCAACCAGAAAAACACCCCCATATTTGAATATTTCCTCCACCGTGCTTAATGGTGCCCAAAGTATACTTCGGATCGAAACGTTTGTTAGCAGGACGTCTCACCCATAAGATACCATCCGAGGAATGCAAATTAAATTTACTTTCATCCGAAAATAATATGGTATTCCACTTTGATTCGGACCAGTTTAAATGATCATGTGCAAATTGAAGTCGGGCGGTCCGATTTTTCTTTGAAATAAAGGGTTTTTTAGAAGGCTTTCTTGCCGGAAGGCCACCCTCCTTCAGACGTCTTCGAATTGTGTGAACACCAACATCAGTATCGTCTAGTTCAGATTTAATACGTACTGCGGTAAAAAATGGACTTTGCTTTACACGATTTATAATTTTCTTATCAGTCTTGGGTGTTGTTTTTCTTGGTCTTCCAGTTTTTGGTGGACTTCATAGAGATTTTCGTAGACGATACAACTTAAGAGTTTTAGATATAACCCATCGATTTAAGTTGAACTGCTCGGCAATGGTCTTTTGTTTTATACCGACTTGGAACTTCGATATTATTAATTGTTTTATATCTAACGACAAATTAACACCTTTGGGCATTGTCACAATATTTACTTTTCGGCAATAACACTGAAAAATCAACTGGTCACTTTAGCACCTAAAGGTTAAAAGGGAATTTCAGATTTGTTTCTTTATTTTTGCTCGTCGCCAAATTGAAAAAAAAAGTTTATCAGTAATAAAAAAAAAGAAAACATAAATAAATAATCTATTTGCTTTTTGGTGCTGGTAGTAAACAACCATCGTAGTCATATTTGGAAAATAAATAATAAGAATATATTTTTTATAATTCAGTAAACAGTTTCTCCACATTTGCTCGGTACTGTATGTCCATTTCGGAAACATCAAGTGTTGGTCAAAATTCTGGTGTTAATCGTTCGTTGAGGAATGATTTGGAATATCGAAAACGGCGTTCTCAGACAGATATAATAGGTACGAACAATTTGAAACTAGAACAAGAAAAATTGAAAATGAAGAAGATGAGAGAAGTATTAAATAATGTGTATAAAAATTATAAAGACATAGTATGATTTACATCACTCTCTCCCAATTAAAAAAAATTAACTCCTAAAGACAAACTGGCATTTCAAATAAGAGATGAACAGTTGCTCATGAAAACTGTTTATGAACGACATACGGAACAAACTGCCCAACGACAAGTAAAAACGACCGGTGCTACATCTCATATACAGGATGTTAAAAAAATATTGTAAAATATTTAAAGAGGTAATATTATGAACCAAAATAAGCAAAAAAGTCGTAGTAAACATGGGTCCGTAAAGTAACGGTTTCGGAGATATGGAAGGTTATTCTTTTTTGAAAGACTTATTTATTCATAAATAAATAAAAATTATTCTTTTTTTACCCAATTTTTTTATATTGCAAAAACTTGTATTTTTTTATCATGGTATAAACTTTAAGTATTTGATTATTGTCTGTGTACGAGTTTTCATTTGCTATGGCTGTTTACTCTAACGCAGAATTAACCGACATGCATTTGATGTATGGTCGTGCATGTACGTGTTTATGCTGAAGCTTATCCAATTCGTCAGATTCCTTTACATCGTATGTTTGGAACAATTCATCAAATATTGCGTGATACCGGTTTATTGAACAAACAATACTATTTATCCGGAAGATCAAGGTCAGTATCTACTCCTAGGGTAGAAGAAGAAATTTTAGCACGAATAGAGAATAATCCGGAGATAAGTCTGTGGAGGATATTAGCCGGGGTAAGCATTAGTATTCCTCTTGTTTAAAGAATCCTCCAAGAGCAGCTGCTTTATCCATAGCATTTACAATGAGTACAGGCCTTAAATCCACTTGATCATCAAGAACGATTGGTTTTTTGCCTCTGGTTTTTACGCAATGATGCTGAAAACCCCCGTTTTCTTGTCAACATTCTTTTTACTGATGGGGTCGGATTCACATGAAATCGAGTTGTTAATTTTCACAATACACATATTTGGGCCGACGAAAATCCCCATGTTTTCATTTTTTTTTTTTTATATTTAGTTTCATGATTGAGTAAGTTGATAATTAGAGAATCGTTCCGTAAGATCAGTCTGGTGAAATCTCTTGAGTCTTCTTGTTTGGATTGGGTTTAGTAGTTCCACTGCTAATTTGTTTGGATGGTTGGTTCGTCGAGCTTGATACTTCATTGAGTAGCGCTCAATTTCTTCCCTAAAGGCAGGTATCTGTAAGTCGTTGTATAGCATGTTCTTAGTTATATACCAGGGGGCATCTGCTAAGTTCCTTATTATTTTTGATCAAAGTCGTTGGAGGATCTCAATATTTGAGTTACTGGCTGTACCCCATAGTTAAATGCCATAGCTTCAAATAGGTTTTAAGATGCATTTATATAGGGTGTTTCCTAACTACGTGTAAAAAAATTTAAAGGCGTAATCCTCGACTGATTTTAAGTCAAAAATGTCTAATAAACATATGTCCGTAAATGCCTTGTTTCCAAGATACAGAGTGTTGAAATGTGACAAGAAAAAGAGATTTTATTTCCAAAATGACTCAATTTGGGTGTTTGAATTTCAGAAAAGACAATTTTTTGGGGGAACGCTTTAATGATTAATCATAAGAATTGCTGAAAATGACCACCATTACTCATAATGCACGCTTCCATCCTTCTTGTTAATGATTGTCTCACTCTCTCGAAAACTCCTGGTTTGTTGCGTATCGTTTCACATCTGGTAATTATACATTCCTGAAGTTGATCTAGAGTGTTTATTGGGACAGCATAGACAAGTCTCTTCAGATCACCCCAAAAGTAGAAGTCCAGAGGATTACAATCCGGGGACCTTGCTGGCCACGACTGATTAGGCTCTGGGATACCTCTGCCTATCCATTTAGTTGGAAAAGTTGCATTTAAGTGCTCGCGGACGCGTAAAGGAAAATGTGCTCGCGCACCGTCATGCATAAACCACATTTGAAGCCTCTGTGCAATAGGTACTTCTTCCAGTAAAACTGATAAAGTATTTTGCAAAAAATTTAAATATGTTTCTCCATTAAGATGATGCGGCAAAAAGTAGGGTCCAATCAAATAATCTCCAACTATACCGGCCCATACATTTAGAGAAAATTGATGTTGGAACCGCTCGTCCACAATTGAATGAGAATTTTCATCAGCCCAAATGTGATTATTGTGGAAGTTGATAATTGCACTTCTGGAAAACGTCGCTTCATCTGTGAACAATACACGAGAAAGGAATTGTGGATCTAATGCAACTTTTTGTAGGGTCAGTTGACTAAACTGAATACGTGGAGGAAAATCTTGAGGCAACAAGGCTTGTACTCTTTGTATGTGGTACGGGTAAAGTTGTTGCTCTTTTAAAACAGTCCACACTACTTTATGACTAATATTTAAAACGGCAGCTATTTTACGAGTACTTGTTCCGGGGTTTTCTTCAATACGTTTTAAGATTTCTTCCTCCACTTCTGGTGTTCGACGTGTTATTGGCTTTCCTCCTCCTGGAGTTTTCATAAGAGATCCTGTATCACAAAGACGTTGAAAGAGGTTTTTAAAGGTTTGGTGGTTGGGAGCTTGGTGGTTTGGAAACCTTTCCATGTAAATGCACCTCGCTACCAAACACTTACCATCAGCAAGGCCGTAAACAAAAACCATATTGGCCATTTCTTGATTAGTGTAATTAGGCATTTGGAAAATTTTCAAAACTGAGGTATAATCTGATTTTTGGGACACAGAACTAAATTCTTTCACTTTAGAGAGTAAAACGCCAAAATAACACTGAATATCTTGTTTATAGTAGTGGAAGTAGCAAAAAAAAACTAACAATAAACAAGTTAGTAAATACCACCAAACCTTTAGAAACCTTTAAAACCTTTTTCAATGTCTTTCTGTCAACACCCTGTACCTTGGAAACAAGGCTTTTGCGGACATATGTTTATTAGACATTTTTGACTCAAAATCATTCGAGGATTACGCCTTTAAATTTTTTACACGTAGTTAGAAAACACCCTGTATACTAAAATTTTACTAGTTACTGATGGTTGAGAGTGCCGCCCTGTTAACCAGTACATATTTTTGTATTTAATGTCGAGCTCTTTTCTTTTTGTTGTGATATGCTTCTTCCATGTTAACCCATGATCTAGGTGGATTCCAAGATATTTTGTTTCTTTGGTTTGAGCGATTGGTTGCTAATGAATTCTTACAGCTAGACATGTATCTTTTTTCGTAGTAAAGGTTACGTGTTTTGATTTGTTCAAATTAATTTTGATTTTCCATTTTGATAGCCATGATTGCAGAATATTAATGTTTTCTTGTAGTTTATGTGTCGCTTTTATGGGATCTATGTCAACTGCTATGATTGCCGTGTTATCAGCAAATGTTGCTATCATAACTTCATCATTACACTTTAGGTCAGCCGTATATGTTGAATACAGTATTGGCCCCAATACAGATCCCTGAGGTACTCCAGAATCAAATCGTAGAACTGAGATAATTTATTGTCAACCTTTACTTGAAATATGCGGTTACTTGAGTATTGCTTTAAAATTAAGTAAAATTGTGGTAGAATCTGCTTAATCTTGTATAGTAAACCGTCATGCCAAACTTTATCGAAGGCTTTCTCAACATGTAAGAATATTGCAGAGCAGTATTACCCATCCTATAGACCTTCGGATATTTTTTTAACTAAGCGATTTACTTGTTCAAAAAATTTTCACAATAGACATATTTGGGTCGATAAAAATTTCTATGGAATTTTCATAGAATCTAGACATCAGACACGTTCTTCATTAAACATTTGGATAGATATTGTAGGCGACAGATTTCTAGGTTCTGTTGTTTTATCAAACCGTTTAATAGGCGCTGTTTACTTAAACTTTCTGCAAAACACAATGGGCGATCTCTTTGACGACATTCCTTTAGACCAAAGGCAACAAATGTGATTTCAGCATGATGGTGCTGCAGCTAATTTTTCAATTGTCGTTAGAGAGCATTTAGACCAAACTTTTCCACGTATATGGGGAGAAAGGGGCGGATCTCTATTATGGCCTGCAAGATCGCCTGATTTCAACCCTCTAGATTTCCTTCTTTGGGGAATATTTGAAAAAATTGGTCTATGCTATTCCTATAAATAGTCTTGAGGAGCTGCAGCTACCGATGAATCAAAAATGCCAACAAATCCAAACCAACGATGGGGTTTTAGAAAAGGTTCGAATATCCTTCAGACAAAAACGTCGGGCCTGCTTGGAAATGGAAGGAGGGTACTTTGAACACCTTAGGTAACTGTATTTTTTTGTTTTTGTTAGAGTTTTTTTTGTTATTTGTAGAGAATAAATAAGTAATAAGTAATTAGAAATAAGTCTTTCAAAAAAGAATAACCCTCCATATCTCCGAAACCGTTACTTTGCCGACCCATGTTTACTAAGATTTTTTTGCTTATTTTGGTTCATAATATTACCTCTTTAAATTTTATTTCACAATCTTTTTTTAACACCCTGTAAATATGCAATCAGCATACACTAATAATTTATTATATACAAGATGAGTGTTTTTAACATATAGCGAAGAGATCCTGAAGTCGGTTAAGTGGAAAAGAATTGCAGCTTTAGGGGGCCAATTTAAAGCCAATTGTGGTTTTTTGAGAAAGTCTGTGGCTTACTAGACATATAACAAAAATCGAATTTGACCGATGTCTTTTAATCGATCTAATTACGTAATTGTTGGTTCTAAAAGAATTACGAAACGAATATTGTAAATAACTTTTTCCTGAAAAGATGAGTTAACCAGATTTTTTCTGAAAACTGCCATTTTTGAGACATGGCATAAACTTACTGTTTTTTAAATGAAAATGATAGTACCTATGAATTATTTAGAAAGGTAGTTTTTCACGTTTTAAAATTATATTAATTTGTAGTTAGTTTTTTAAATTCATTATTGCAATTTTAAAATAGTTGACCATGAAATCGAGCATATTAATTTACTATTTGTTTGAAACAGACAGCTCGCATCATTTAAGTTGGATATAAATTTAAATTTTTAAATTACTTTGATAAATTTTTTTCAAATCGAGAACTTATTAAATGTGCGTAAGTTTTTCAAATAAATTTTTCAAGTCCGAAAAAGCGAGATTTTGTTGAGTGTTGTTTTTCGTCATGAAAAACAAAAAAAAAAGTTTACAGAAAATGTTAAAAATTAGTATAAGCTCCTAGAGAAGCGGCTGAAAAAGTTTTCGATATTAACGATGGGCGTTTAATGAGCAAAGCTAGAATTTCAGTTTTAAAGCGACACAACATATATGTAAATAATGGAAGGCTTTTTGAACTTTTTTGTTATTGATAATTAATTAGGTAATTAATAAATAATTATTCTTAAATAGGTATTAGATTTGTTCACAATTTAAAAAATTCTTATCATAGCAATTGAAAAACTTAAATTTATATTGGACTTTAGTGATGCAAGTTATCAGTTTTAAAAACGTTACAAATCGATATGAACGATTTCATGGAAAACTATCTTAAAATCGAAATACTAGAAAAAAAAACAGGCTTTAAGTCCGCCATTTTGAGAAAAAGCGGTCTGTTATTTTGAAGCTTGAAAAAAATACCTTTGTAAAGAACTCATAATCTATTATGATTCCGATTTAAAAAACAGCAATTTTATGGTATATCTCAAAAATGACATCTGTTAAAAAAATTCTGATCAGCCTGTTTTGATCAGGGCAGTTATCTATAATATTCATATTTACATAATTTCTCTAGAAGCAATAATTACACGATTAGATCGATTAAAATAAATTGGCGAAATTTGATTTTTGCTAAACACCTCGTAAGCTAAGAACTTTTTCAAGAAATCAATAATGGCTTTAAATTAGTCCCCTGAAGCTGCAATTCTTTTCTCATTTAACCGACTTCGTAGGTTTACTAGTTTCCTAAATCCCTTCATTAATCATTAAAAACAAAACTCATTATGTATTTAAGAGATAAAATCAACAAAATAAGCTGTATCTTTCTTGCTACCTGAGTGTTACTGCTAATTTTTGTTCCACGATGATGGGGAGCTTATCTAAATTGGTATATTGTCATCCTCCGACAGTTAGTTTAATAAACTGCAAGAAGTAATTAAACGTAGATTGGGTAATTCTTAAGTATTTATGCTATTGATCTGAATATCCTATAAATTGCTGATATAAATGAAAGAATTTACTTAGTACGATGTTGATTTACTGGATCCATATTTCATTTTCGATCTCCTTTAGTCTGCCATATCAAGGCATTTGGCGGGGCACTATCACATTCTGAAGCAAACAACAATTTTACAACATCTCTGTTTTTAAGAAAATAGAAAAATCAACTACGATAAACGGCGATGTACACTTCTCCACTCAACTGTCAAATTTTATCAGTGTAAATATCTCCAGAATGGTTAAGAATATGCCTAAAATATTTCATATAAAAGGTGTTCAAAATTCATCGTAGAGTCCAAAAATGCAATAAAATATAGGGCGTTCCATTTAAAATAAGCGAGTTGACATTTACTTCCGGTATAACCGGAAGTGACGCCATCTTGAAAATACCTTTAATGTGTGTCCCCCAACGACTTAGGTATATCCTCCTATTTTCAGATTTTTCCAAATTATGGCTTTCTCGTGATCGATCGAGGGACTTCCCGGAAGACCACCCTGCGCAGTGAGGGCGCGTGGGTTGGAACAAATTTACTTAAAATTCAGTGATTTGTATTTTCGAATAATGTTCGAATACGTCCATTTTTATTTTTGACTACGATTTTTTTTTACCGTAACATCATGTATACAAGGTGGCCCAAAAATTAATTATTACCATCAACTTAATTTTTTCAAATGGAACCACGCATTTTTTGTTTCATTTTTAAATTCTCCATCAAATTCCAAGTATGTTTCATGTAACGTATCCTATTCCTAAATTCAACAGTTATCGAGAAATTTACGATTGTACATATCAATGACAAGAACCGCATCTGCTGCACAACTACGAAGAAATTTATTAAAAAAATAAAATGACAAATTAAGTTAAATGTTCAAATTGTTGACCATTAACTATTATCAATTGGATTTCTGAGGGTTTTTTTTATGAATCGAGCAAAACATTCAATTGTTTATTTATTCAATTTATTATTGTTGCCTTGTCCCGTTCAACCATATGGAAATGGTGTTGGAATTTTATTTTAAATAAGTCAATGTCAAGTGCAGTTGCAGAGCTTGAAAGAATGGCATCTTTAACGGAGAAGCAACGAATAGAAACTTTGATTATGGTAAGGAACAGCAACAGGACCCGAACACAATGTGAAGTTTGCGAATTGATTAGCAATAAATACCCGATGAGGTCAATTACACGTTCAGTAATCAGTAAGATTGAAATAAAGTTTAAAGATTTGGGTCACGTAGAGACAATTACAAAACCGACCATCGGATAGTTCCACAAGACACACAATTGAATGTTTTAGTCGATTTACAGAAAAATCCTTATAAGTCAACTCGACAAGTAGCTGTAGAACAGTCAACATGTAAATCTTCTGTTCTAAAATATTTACACAAGAGCAAATGGTACCCATACAAATTACATTTAGTCCAGGAACTTATTGAAGATGATCTTGACCGCAGATTACAATTTTGCGAAATAATGATGAAAAAATGCAAAACTGATCCACATTTTTTAAGCAAAATAGCTTTTCTGCCAAGGCAACATTTTGCTCGAATGGTACGATAAACAGGCAAAATTTTCGATATTGACCCTCAAAAAACCCATATTGGAATATAGAAAGTCAAATGCAATTCCCTCAGAAAATAAACATACGAGTCAGAATTGTGGGTACCTCAATTGTGGGTCTCTTTTTTATTGACAAAATACTTAATTCTAAAATTGTTCAGTTCTGCTATAAAATTACATAATATCCAGTTTGACTACACTTTACCGAAATGATCAGAACGCAAATATACCAGCAGATTCAACATGGTTCTAACAAGACGGAGCACCCCTACAGTATTCGCGAACAGTACGAGATTACTTTAACAATATTTTTCCAAATAGATGGATCGGAAGGAAAGGTTTTATCGAATGGCCAAAAAAGTCGGCAGACCTGACCCCATTAGATTTTTATCGATAGAGTTATCTGAAATTCAATAAATAAATCAATAAACCACAAAATGTTGAAGAATTGAAGCATAGAGTTGAAGCCGAAATACCACAAACGTTGACTGAAGTGTTACGAGTATTTCAAGCCCGGTTTGGGATGGAATGGAAAAACATTATTTAAATAAAAAATAAACAACTGACTACTAACGTTTTATATTTTAATAGTTCTTAAGTAATTTTTCTATATTTCTATATATCTTCCTTGCACTTTGGAACATTTGGTTATATCATTTTTCCATTTTAATAATGTATTACTAATAAAATTGTTATTTTCTGTGTTGAGCATCAAAATTCCTTCGCTTAATTTATTTCGAAGTATTTTGAGATTTTCAGGCCTGTCGTAATAAATTTTATTTTTTAAAAAACCTCATAAAAAGGCATCCACTACATTTAAATCTGGACTATTTGCTGGCCACCTAATTGGTCCATGTCTTTCTATACACATCTGGTACTTATTATTTAGGAAATTAGTGACACTTGGGACATTATGTGGAGGTGCTCCTTCTTATAACCAAATCCTTCCTTTCCTAAAACCAGCCCTTCTCGATTTAGTACATCTTCTAAAAGGTTTTCAATTTCATTTGCTAAGTATCTTTCATATTTCTAACCAGTTAAGGGATCTTTAAAAATAATTTGTCCCAAAACTCTATTGTCCAGAATTCCACACCACACGTTCATCGATTTACGGCCCTGAATTTTGACTACTTGGTGCTTATGAGGATTGTTCGTACTCCAATACCGTTTATTTTGCCGATTGAACATGCCACATGTCGTAAAGGAAACTTCATCTGTGAATATAATATTTCTGGTTAAATTTGGGTCTTCTGTCAACATTCTTGATATTTCAGCACAAAAATTTTGTCTTTGAACAATCTTATTTTCGGTCAATCCCTGAACTGTTTTTATTTTATACGGGTGATACGTTTCTTGAAAACATTATAAACTTTTTTGTAAAATTTATGAAAAATTCGAGCCACTCTAGGTATTGAACTGTAAAGATTTTCTAAAATATTGAAATGTTCAGTTACTGAAAAATGCTTTCAATAATCAAAATTATTACCTTCAAAATACGACAATATACAGGGTATCTGTAAAGGATCTGTACAAAATCCTACCACATAAATCTGGGGTAAGAATATGATGATTTAACCTAATTTGCCTAATCCAAAAGTGGACAGTTTTCGAAATACAGGGTGTTAAAGTTAAGATTAAAAAATCGAAAAAAATTAATCACTTCGTTGGTTCTGCTGATATCTACATAAAATGTTGTATCGGGGGGTTTTTAGGGGTGGGAAATCAGAATCCGTTTATATTTTAGATACACAATTTAGAGGGCGTTGTCAGCGCTCGATTACCCCTCTTTAAAAGGGTATAACTTTATATTACCCGGTATAAAATTTATTTATGACTCAATTCGTGTTTTCCTACACGTTTTAGGCAAAAAAGGTGTCTTGGTAGAAGTGTTTATCTTGATCTAACTCTTTCTTGAAATATTTGATTTTGAAAGTTTGACGCTTCTCTAGTGCAGTAACTATTCGTACAATTGAATACCTCGTAAACTATTTGAAAATGCAATTTTAATTAACAAATTCGTGTTTTTTTTGTGGCAACTTTGATTTTGAGAATGAAAATTTTAAACGTGTCCATAGAGCACATGGCTAAACCAAATGTATGAGATATATATATATATATATATATATAGGGTGTTTCATAATTATGGTGACAAATCGATAGAGGTAACAAATTATGGAAAAATAAATATAGTTTACTTAGTAAAAGATCGTCTTAAGACCCGTCATTTCTAAGACACAGGGTATTAAAATTCTACTTTGTTTTTCTTTTTTTTTGTTTATTTTTAAAATACTGAGACTATTGAAATACAAATTGGTGTATTTTTGTTTCGTAATCAGATAAATTTGATGGGCATAATTAAAATATTGTACATAATAGAGGGCGCTAGTTATACCTGTATCATTACATATTTTCATCTAAAACTTTTTAAAATTTAGATTTATCGATAAAAGAGTTCAAGAATATTAAAGAACTGTCAATTCTACATAAAAAAAGTTACTCTTAGTAAAATACTCTAAAGTGAACGGTTGTCCAGAAAAATGACAATTATTGTCATATCGACATTAAACGTTTTTGTTTAAAGTCTGAGGTTTTTCTATCATCGCTTTTAATACTATTTAATTACAATGAAATAAACACTAATATTACAATAAATGTTCAAAGTGATGACCCGCGTTGGTCAATACATAAATTGCACAGTCGTAACAAGTTTTGTTGTACTCTTTGGAAAATTGCTAGGGTATTCCGAATCACATCAAAAGCATTGAAAATTCTTTCACTTAATTCTTCAACATTTATTACTGGTTCCGTGTACACTAAACCCTTTACATGACCCCAAAGAAAATAATTCAGGGGGGTCAAATCAGGGGAACGAGGAGGCCATGCCAGTGGACCAAACCTACCTATCCAGCGTCTTCCATAAACCTCATTAAGATGATATCTTACTGCTATGGAAGAATGAACTGGAGCACCATCATGCTGATACCACATTTTGCGACGTACTACTAGTGGTATATCCTCCAAAAGGTCTGGTAAATTATCACATAAAATTTGCAAATATCTATTTGAATTTAAATGATGTGGTAATACAATAGGACCTAGTAAATGGTTACCTACTGTTCCAGCTCAAATATTGACTGAAAAACGGTGCTGGTGGTTTTCAGCGTGAGTCAAATGATGATTTTCTTTGTCTCAAACATGGCTATTGTGGATGTTGAAATATCCGTCTATAGTAAATTGCGCTTAATCGCTAAATAGTATCAAATTGGCAAAGTTCTGATTTCTTGCAATGCGCCGAATGTACCACTGGCAAAAATTAAGTCGCTTCGAGTAATCATCAGGGACCAGTGCATGCACTCTTTGTGGATGATATGGATGTAAGTGTTGTTCGTTCAAAGTTCTCCAAATTGTCGAATTTGAAACTCCCAATTTATTAGTAATTGCCCGAGTACTCGTGGATGGTTTATTTTTAATTCTTTGGAGGATATCCCCTTCTACATGTCCAGAACGAACTCTTCTTGGTGAACCAGTATCATACCTATTACGCAACAATGTACCACTTTCACGCAAGCGTCTAACATTTGCTAGAAATTTTGTCCTACTAGGATGTCGTCGAGTAGAAAATCTTTCTTGATAAATTCTTTCGGTTTCTGTTGCGTTACCTTGAGTTTCACTATAAATAAGCATCATATCAGTCAACTCAGGAAAAGTGTACTCCATTTTAAAGTAGCTTCTAACGCTCAATGGTTTATTAAAGTCGATATGACAATAATTGTCATTTTGCTGGACAACCGTTCACTTTAGAGTATTTTACTAAGAGTAACTTTTTTTATGTAGAATTGACAGTTCTTTAATATTCTTGAACTCTTTTATCGATAAATCTAAATTTTAAAAAGTTTTAGATGAAAATATGTAATGATACAGGTATAACTAGCGCCCTCTATTATTTACAATATTTTAATTATGCCCATCAAATTTATCTGATTACGAAACAAAGATACACCAATTTGTATTTCAATAGTCCCAGTATTTTAAAAATAAACAAAAAAAAAAAGAAAAACAAAGTAGAATTTTAATACCCTGTGTCTCAGAAATGACGGGTCTTAAGACGATCTTTTATTAAGTAAACTATATTTATTTTTCCATAATTTGTTACCTCTATCGATTTGTCACCATAATTTTGAAACATCCTGTGTATATTTGAAATCAGGGAGGCAAGCAGATTCCAAAAAGGTATAAATATACAGGGTGTTCTATTTGAAAAAACACAACTTGCCATTTTTTGACAGCTTTACGATGCTCGTTCGTTTCATCCAATGGGGGATTCTGATAATTCACAATAAAAACTAAAACATTTGTCTCAACTATTTTTTTCTATTTTCGAAAATAAAGATTTTAGGGCGGAGGAAAAATATGGGGAATAACCCTGTACAATTTTAAATTTCTCGTTTACTGTGGAATTTAGGAACAGAACATGTTAGACGAAATATAATTAGAATTCGATACAGAATTTAAAAATGAAATAAAAAATAGGTGGTTTGATTTAAGAAAATTACGTCGATGCTGATAATTTATTTTTGGGCCACCCCAATATATGATTTTACGATAAAAAAAAATCGTAGTCAAAAATAAAAATCGGCGTGTTTGAGCGTTACTCGAAAAAACGAATTCCGTGATTTTAAATGAATTTGTTCCAACCCACGAGTGCTCACTGTATAGATTGTTGACGATACTCAATTCTTGGCAAGCAGAATGTAAAGGTGAACATCGAGGTGCCTGATGAGGTGTTATGTTTCACTATATTTTTACCCTTAGGCAGTAGCTACATATCAATCACCCTGAAAAATGAATCAGAATGAGAGAGGCGATAGAATGGCCTCCTAGGCTTCCCGATTTCACACCTTTTTATTTTTTTTGGGTGCACTTGAAGTCTGTAGTGTTCAAAACCCAACCAGAAATAATTGAAAGGTTAAGCTAGCGAATTATCAATGAGTGTCGTAGAATTCCTAAGAAAACGTAACTCAATGTGCGTTAAGAATATGAATATCATTTATACGTTTGCATGGACAATAACGGACAACATTTCATAGCACCTATCAAGATATAAAAAATAATTCATATTCAGCAACAAATATTATGCTTTGATTTAGTTAAAACGAAGCTTTGAATGAATTACCAGTTCTATTATTTCATTCTCATTGAAAATCGTTTAATTGTAGGTATAGGTAGGTGTTTTACTTGTGGATTTTGCATTTCAGGTAATACTGGATGCAATTTGGGACAGAATTCCGGAACCTTTTGTACCATTGTAAAATTTATTGAAAATGTTTTCCATCGATATATCGCAACCACGCCCGTGTTGTAAAAAAATTACTTAGGGTGACTATCATATTATGGCACACGTACTTATGAATTCTTTTAATGGAGGTCGAATTTTCAAAATATTGGTCTTTGTACTTTTAAAAAACCCACTCTGTACAAGATAATGTAGTAAAATAAGATATCTGCAAAGCTGTTTGACTCATGCTGGCTTTCTTATGCCAAATACTGATAGATAAGAGTAGTGGTCCCCGGAAAATAGTTGTTTTTCTTCATCTCCCTCTCGACAACCACTTACAAGAGATATTCTAATTTGTTTACAAATCACTCTGTATAAATAAAAATGAGTTAAAAAATGAGACTAGAACTAAAATTTCATAGGCACTAGCACTTCTCCTAAAAACTAAAGCAACACTAAAAGAGTTTTGCAGTGAAACCGAGCCCAAGACCAAGGCCTAATTGGTTGGATGTAGAGCAATATCAATTTTCATTTAATATAATCAAGACCAAGATTCTCTATATAAGAACCTGACTAGTTTGTGTTGGTATTCTCTTTCTTATCACTAACCAGAACCTTTTTTCGATTAAGTTTCTCATATGAATATGTTCAATTTAAGAGTTTAATGTAAATCCCCAGAGTTGCTCTCACACGAGTGTATAATATTGACCAATTCACAACAAAACTTGGCATCAATATAAATTATTGAAATTATTCCTATTAATTCTAGCACACAAGAAACATTTTTAATATAAAAATTGGCTAAAACGTTTTTTGGATTATACTATTTTTTAAGCAAGAAAAATTGGATATTTTTCCTTACTTTGTGATTTTTAATTGTTTAAATAAATAAAATTTTGTAGAATTAAAAAAAAAATACTTGAAAATAACAAATTTTAACGAGATGTTGTGAATAATGAATTGGTGGCCCATGTAAAATCCTTTATCAAATCTCTTCACATAGATCGGAAAATATAAAATCATTTACCTTTTATTAAAGTTAGAAGCAGTCTGCAGCCGAGCGCCAGCTAGGCCGACAACTCGTTTATTTGCCTAATTGGCCCTTAAAGTACGGTGGCTTAAATTCGTTTCCGATTTATTCCTCCATATATTTAAAGCCTTAATATCCTTTTAAAGTGGTTGTGAATTTTATTAGCCTTCAGCCACCGTACCAGCAACCTTGATGTCGATTTGTCTTGCGAAGTTGCTACTTTCGCATTTTTATGATTTCGACGAATTTTCCTGCAAAAACGAGTATCACAAATGAAGACTTCCAACTCTCAAACATGTTCAAACTTCGTTGAATATAATGAAATATGAATTAGGAACAATTTCCAATCAAAATCTAATTATTTGGGCCTTTAGGGAATACACCGATATTCATCCCTTTGGCGTTAAATGTTATACCCTCATGTCCCATAGGGCTATACTAAATTCTAGAATTACCGATAAAGCTATATATTACCATTTGTCTTTGTGTTAAGAACAATTAAGGAAGACTGGAATTTTGTAGGGGTGAAATTGAAAAGTATTTTTTAATCTAGAATTTTAGTTTTGGAGAGCTGAATATAGGCGATATTGTGACAAATTGGAATATGTGATACTTATAATTCTTTTGCAATAAATATTGATTCCTATACACAGGGTGTCCAACGAACATGAGCCACTATCTGTATTTTGAAAACTATGACTAAGAAAAAGTTGACACTTGGACATCATAGTAAAGTGGAGGTGATCTATTGATTAAAAATATTCTCATGAAAATACCACTACACAACAATCCCCAACAATAGGCTTCTTTCTTCTGTAAGATGCTTTGACAGATCCGCTCGTTTTAAAATGATCTATTATGCGTTTGAGGAGTTTCCGTGATGACTTCAGTTTTTCTGGATATCGAATACCAAATTTATGGCATGTTATGGTTAATACTTTGTTGCATTCACCATAAATAATAAATATATCGAGATAATCTTCGTTTGAATAATTTACAAGTGCCGCCATGCTTAAAGTCTGGCGAGCAGCGCCACCTTGTAGCTCTAGATTTTATTTAAAATAAATTGTTAAGTAATGAACATTGAAAAGTGTTTTTTTTTTAATAAAATCAAAAAACGGTTAGATTTAAATATAGACAATTTGACTGAAAATTAGTACTTATTTTTGGTGCTAAATATGTATTCGTTGAAAAAATAGGGGGTTCCCATTTTAAAAAATTTAGCTTTTTACATTTTTTGAATGATAATTTTGGACTCTCTTTCTGAATACCCTGTATGAAAAAACTTGATTTAACTCACTGATCCAAAGACTGTAAAGAATTTTGTAAAATAGCGCAGAATTTCATTGCAAAATTCTTAGCCATTTTCGAATTATTAGAAAATACATTCATGGCTGAAACTCTATTTTTTTATAGCAAATATCTCGAAAACCATAAAAAGTATGTATAGAATACTGTACACAAAAAATATTCATAATTTTCCACAGAATCGAAATGTGTTGTAATATATAGGGTGTTCGATTTAAAATGAGCGAGTTGACATTCATTTCCGATATAACCGGAAGTGATATTTTCATGAAAATATTTTTAATTAATAGATCACCTCCACTTTAATATGATGCTCAAGTTTCAACTTTTTTCTAGTCATAGTTTCAAAGATATGGCTAATGACCCATATTCGTTGGACACCCTGTAGAGAAAACTCATTAAACGGGCGTTTATAAATAGTTTAAAATTTACTAAATAATGCTCTTAAAGTCACACATCACTACCAGCCTATACTACAAAACTTTGTATGAGAATATAGGAGAAGATAACATAATGTCATAGAGGAAAAACTTGAACGAGAGTATAGGAAATGTCTGATAACATGATTGATATACATACACCCAAGAACCTACACCGCATTAAAATCCCATTTACGTTTAATAGAAAATAATATTTTGGTGTTTGCAATATTTAAAACATTTTAATAATGAATTTAAAAATAATAACTCATCACCGGGCGCTTTACTTCATACAAAAAATATTACAAATTAAATTAATGATGTAAGCTTAACCAACGAAATTGAATCAAATCATATAGCTATGACCTTTGACATTGATCTCTTGTAATTGCATTTTATGGTCTGTGTAAGACACAATGTTAACAAACAAAATCTAAACAAAATGAAAACGAACGGGGCCAAAAGGTTCATGCCTGAATATATTCAGCGTATCTCCATAAAGAATCTACAATTGTTATCGTGAATAGAAGTTTTCCTTTCCACTAAAAAATTATGTAATTTTGTCAAATTCGAGGCTTTATAACTTTTATACCAATTATTCGATTTCAATCATTTTTCCGACGCTTTAAAGCATAGCTCCTTGGCTATTAATGAAAAAGAAACAAATTTTGTTTTTTCCTTCATGGAAGTCAATGAAAAAATTTAGATTAATATTTTTTATAATTTTTTTAACCATTCTGTGCATGAACACCGTTCTTGTGTTAAATACTTTTAAACGATGATGAAAAGTGCCCTTTTTAGCAAACATTTTGTTCTGCAATTCATTATTTTTTCATTAAAATTGTCAAAATCACAGCATTTTCACTGGAACCTTCCATTTAGCAAAGAATCCACTCCTACTATTACAGCATTGAATTTAAGTAGGTTGTCAAAAACAGTTGCACCCATATCTGACGTTTGATACACATTTTGCTAATATCGTCATTGTCACAAAAAGTAATTGTGTAATGGGAACAGAAAAAATACCTATTACACATGAATAAATGTTAAAACCGGTTGCTGTATTGGATGATGGTCTTAGTTAACAATGTGCTGGTCGTGCAGTAAGAATTCCTTTTACCACAGCACGTGAAACGCTTCAAAAGTGCAAATAAATTAGAAGCGCAGCTCGAAGGGCGGGTTCTGGTCGCCCCCGAAAAGCAACCCCCAAAGACGATCGCTTTGTGACTCTACAGGTTTTCCATAATCGATTTAGTACTGCAGTGGAGTCGCAACAAAATCTCCGACAAGTTCGGGGTACCATAGTTAGCAAACAAATTGTTTTTAGACGACTTCAGGAAATCAATCTTAAAGCAAGAACGCCTGCAAGAGGTCCTAAATTATTTCCAGAGCACAACACAGTGCCAAGAAACTTCGTTGCATCCTATGGACAATGGAACATTCACAATTGGTCCAGCGACCTATACAAAGACGAATCAAGGTTTTGTCTCAATATAACAAATTGGACGGAAGACTCAACTAAGAATTGTTTATAAAGTGCCAGAATTCAAATGGAGGTTCAGTCATGGTCTGGATTAGAATTTCCATGAACGTACGTACACCGCTCCATGTTTTCTCTCTTTGACAATGAATGACAGCGCAGATCTGTATTGGCGACATCTTACAATAATATGTGCAACCGTATGCTGAACTAACTGGTCCTAATTTTATCTTAATGCATGATAATACCAGATAACACGTAGTAAAAATCGGTTGAAGCTTCGTAGAAACAGCTGGTATCAACACAATGCAATGGCCTGCGCAAGATTCAGATATGAACCCAATTGAACATCTATGGAACGACTTAGGGTGCAGGGTGCATTTCTGCGACAGGCCTTTAGTAATTCTAGAAGAAATGCGTGATGCATTCGTTGATAAATGGAATATCATACCAGACCAAGTCGTACTAAATTTAATTTCCAGTATGCCAACAACATTATGACCTCTAAGAGTTGTTAGAAGTGGCAATCACCGCTACTGAGTTTATTTAATTTGGTGATTTTATCTTGTTCAAAACATACTTTTTCAGTAAACATGTTAAGTAAACTAATACCGTTTGTATTTATAATACATTGATTTGGATTGGATTCTTTGCCGAATGCATGGTTAACATGAAAATGCTGTGATTTCGACAGTTTTAAAGGTAAAACAATGAATTGAAAAACTCAATATTTGTTTAAAAAAAAGCACTTTCATACAACGTTTAAAATTTTTTAACACAAGTGTGTTCATACACAGAATGATTTAAAAAAATTATGAAAAATATGAATCTAATTTTTTTCATTAACTTCTAGAAAGAGAGAAACAAAATCCGTTTTTTTAATTTTTATCTCTAGCCAACGGGTTAGACTATAAACCATCGAGAAATGGTTGCTTTCGAATAACTGATACAAAGTCATAAAGCTCCGAGATTGACAAAGAAATCGAGTGAGTCACTTTTTTGGACACTCAGTGTAGTTAAAGTCACATAATATTTACGACATTGCTCTCGTGTACGGCTTACTTACGATATACCTCTAAACATAGAAAAACGCCAACGAAAAAAATATAATTTTGATGCGTTTTTTTAATGTTCAAATAATTCGGGATAACCTGTGGTGTAAGGAGCTTACTTTAAGAAGTAAAGTCGAATAATCAAAGGATTCCTTAATTACCGGATAGGGAGTGGCAAATAAGCCAAAGCTTTAACTTTTCAGATGCTCATAAATACAGAATAAGATGGGGGTTTAGCCACGACGAAGCGCAAACGGTATTATAAGGGCGTAAGTTAGAAGCACTTAGGCGATCCAGGGCGTTTTAAGCAGCTTTCGCCATGCAGCCAAATTGGGCTATCCCCGAATCCCATAATATACCATAAATCTAGACAAAGGACACTTATAAGGGCTTAATTTAGAACAATTCTGGTCATATTAGTTACCGGGACCGTAAGTAATAAAATATTCAAGGTTAATGTTATGGTGAAGAAGTGATATTAAATCTTAAAATACTCGTTTCTGCCGTAGTAGAATTACAAAAATAAATGCTTAGTTTCCAAAATTTGGGTAACATATTCTGCGCTATTTCTCGAGAATGGATGATACTAAGCAATATACGGGAACTACGTATTTCTCAGTGGCGACCTAATAATGAAACAAACCAGCGACAAAAACCCATAAAAAACTCACAAACCCGATGAACGGACATACTAGTAGTGGCATGTTGGAGACAAAGATTTATTATTTAAGAGTCCTTCTGGCCTGAAAAAACTGACGATCGACAAAGTGAGGGCATGAAAATATCAAAGTGAGCCACGCGGAAAATAAAAGAAAAGCGGATTTCGGGTTAATGACGCCCCCCATTACACATTCAGGTTAGGGACGTTCATTATTAGTAGTCGGTAATGAATGCTTAATAAAATTTTATATAGAGATAAATTCTGGTTATTTTGGTCTGAGGAACCTGGCTCTAAATGAAACTGCGGTGCTATTAATTTTACTAAATATGTTCGTAGAATAATCAGGTTAGATAGTAAGATTAAAACTCAAAAACATATTGTTCGATATTGTGTTTCTATACAGGGTGTCTCTAAAAGGTCTGCACAAAATTCTATCACAGATTTCTGAGGTCAAAACATGACGATTGAACCCAATTTACCTTAGTCAAAAAGTGGACGGTTTTCGAAATACAGGGCGTCAAAGTGAAAACAAAAAAAAGCAAAAAAATTAATTTCTTGGTTGGTAATGCTGCTATCTACACAAAATGACGTATCTGGCGTTTTTTGGGGATAAGAAATAAGAATCCGTTTAAATTTTCGATGCACAATGTAGGGGGCGTTGGCAGCGCTCGATAAACCGTCTTTAAAAGGGCATAACTTTTTCATCACCCGGTATAAAATTTATTTATAACTAAACTTATGTTTTCCTACATTTTTTAAGGAAAAAAGGTCTCTTGTTAAAATCTCTACGAGGCTTCCTTCTTGAGATATTTGAAGCTTAAAGTTCGCTGCGTGTCTGGAAGAATAATTTTAATGTACTACATATCTATTCTTACAGTTGGATCGAAAAAAATCAAAACTTAAAAAGTCTTCAATTCTTCTCTTTTTATTTAAATCTTCATGTTTTTATTTGTGCATACCAATGTTTTGTTACTCATTCTGCTTAAATGAAACTGGACCTACTCGTACCTATTATGAGTAGTATAGATGTTGTGGATTATTAAAGGTGCTTCAAAGTTGTGCGTAAATTTTCAAATTTTGTGCAAGTTCAATTTTTAAAATGGCCGAAGTTTACACAAATGTAGAAATGTCAGATATGTTATTAGTTTATAGATTTTGTCAAGGAAATGGTCGCGAAAGTGTTAGGGTGTACAACGAAAGGTTTCCAAATCGACCCATACCAAACCACCAAACATTTGGTGCCATCGAGAGGCGACTTCGCAAAACCGGCAGGTTTATTCCTGTAACTGTTAATTATGGACGGGAACGTAGGACAAGGGTTCCTGAAATTGAAGAAGAATTTTAGACCGAGTCACTGAAGATCCAAAATTAAGCACCAGACGCTTAGGTTTAGAAATAGGAGTATCGAAAGATGTTGTTAATAGAACTTTAAAAGAACAACTGCTTTATCCATACCATATCTAACAGGTTCAAGACCTTTTGCCTCCAGATCTTAATCTACGACTGGTCTTCTGCCGATTTATCCATGAGCAGAGAGAATACAACATAAATTTTGTTACTAATATTTTAATAATAATAATAACCATCTTTATTCACCCGGTGAATGGGCTATCGGCCCCTTGGCCTTTCTGCCCAATTGTCATGTATAATCTACAAAACGAGAAAAAAAAAAAAAAACCACGAGGCAACCATAAGTGTGATGAGAATGAGAGAGGAGTGACTGTTCGCTATTGTCGTCCGTGCGCGGTCCGTTCATGGTTGTTGGTAGTGTTCGAGGAGGGTTTCGGAGGGATAAAGGAATCGGGAATGTCTAGTTTGCCGTGTCAAGCAGAGGTGGTTGAGTATTGTCCAGTTATGAGGTTTGTCCTTCCATTTTTTCCGAAGTTGCAGTAGTCTTTCCGTTATTTTCGTCACATTTGTGCGTTCGTATAGCATTTGGGTGGGTGGGTTATGTAAGGGGTTGTCGGGATGTCTTATTTTTGTGATCAGTCTTAAGGCAATTTGTTCAGTTGTCTGTATGTATTTTTTTGTTTTGTCTGTTGCATTCGCCATCAGTACGTGGCCGTAGTCTAATAGAGGTCTGCATATCGCTTTGTATATTTTTGTTGCCGTTTTGGTACTTATGGCTCTGTCTTTGTATGTCAGTGTTCGAAAATGTTTTGTTCGTCGAGTGATTTCTGTCCTCATGTTTTGTAGGTGTTTGGTGAATTTCAGTTTTTTGTCTATTGTAACCCCTAAGTATTTAATTTCGTCAGTTGGTTCTACTGTGTGTCTACCTGCCTGTAATGTTGGGGAGTTGAGTTTAATTTTATGGTTAGAGAGTAGCAGTTGGTTCTTCGCAGCGTTAGGTGTCAGTCTCCATTTGTAGAACCATGTCATTGTGTTGTCCATTAGAATCTGTAGTCTCTCCACGGCTTTTTTTGTTGTTTTGTCATGTGCAATGAGTGCCGTGTCGTCGGCGTATTGTAATATGTAAGCTGTTTCGTTTATTGCGTGTTTGTCTTGCAAGTTGTGGTTGTATATGTCATGGCAGTACACATTGTATAGAAAAGGGGAATGTGGCGAACCCTGGGGAAGTCCTTGCTCAGGGGAGAAGGAAAAAGAAAGGGTGTTGTCGATTCGTACTTCCAGTCGTCTGTTCTCCAGTAGGTTTCTAAGAATGTTTAGTAGGTATTTTGGTGTGTGAAGTTTGTACAGTTTGTAAAGAAGCCCGTTGTGCCAGACACTATCGAAAGCCTTGTTGATGTCCATAAACAGACTTGCGATTTTTTTGCCGTTTAGGTGTGTTGTTTGTATATTGTTTGTCAGGACAAAAAGTGGGTGAATGGTTGAATGTTTGGATTTAAAGCCAAACTGGTAATTCGGTATGTTGTTCCCAATAAGTTTTTCAAGTCTGCTCTTAATTATGTGTTCGAATAATTTACACAACACCGGTAGTAATGTGATTGGTCGATAGTTTTTAGTTTGTGAGTTGTCTAGTCCGTTTTTTGCAATGGGAATTATTATTCCATTTTTCCATTTCGTAGGTATGGTGTTGTGAGTTATGCAATTATTTAGTTGGTACTAATATTTTATTTACGGATGAAGCTTGTTTTTCGAGAAGTGGAATTACTAATTTACACAATGAACATGTTTATGCTGATGAGAATCCGCGTGCTACGAAAGTGGTACATTATCAACATGAATTTAAGATTAATGTGTGGGCAGGAATAATTGACAATTTTATTATTGGTCCTGTCATTTTGCCGCCCCAATTAAGTGGTGAAAGTTATTTGGAACATATTTAACATACAATGCCAGAATTATTGGAAGATCTTCCTTTACAACTTCGGCAAGATATGTGGTTTATGCACGACGGTGCTCCGCCACATTTTACCATAAATATGCGCAACTATTTAAATCAACAGTACCCACGAAGATGGATAGGTAGAGGAGATGATGCTCCGGTACCGTGGCCACCGCGCTCATTGGATTTAACTCCGATGGATTATTTTTTATGGGGGACTCTAAAGTTCATGGTATACTTCACGGCCATAAATAGTGAAGAGGAACTATGGGGACGAATTCAAAATGCAGTAAACATTTTAAAGAACGACGAAGAATTGATGAATAAGGTAAATTTTAATTTCTTGCGTCGGATTAATCTTTGTATGCAAGTCAATGGTGGTCATTTCGAACATCTACTAAAAGTATAATTTTTTCGTGTTTATGTTTGGTATCTATGTTTTCAAGTAATTTGTAACCTATTTTTAAGTTTTGATTTTTTTCGATCCCACTGTAAGAATAGATATGTAGTACATTAAAATTATTGTTCAAGACATGCAGCGAACTTTAAGCTTCAAATATCTCAAGAAGGAAGCCTCGTAGAGATTTTTAACAAGAGACCTTTTTTCCTTAAAAAATGTAGGAAAACATAAGTTTAGTCATAAATAAATTTTATACCGGGTGATGAAAAAGTTATGCCCTTTTAAAGAGGGTTCATCGAGTGCTGACAACGCCCTCTACATTGTGCATCGAAAATGTAAACGGATTTTGATTTCTTATCCCCAAAAATCGCCCGATACAACATTTTGTGTATATAGCAGCATTACCAACCAAGAAATTAATTTTTTTGCTTTTTTTTTGTTTTCACTTTGACGCCCTGTATTTCGAAAACCGTCCACTTTTTGACTAAGGTAAATTGGGTTCAATCGTCATGTTTTGACCTCAAAAATCTGTGGTAGAATTTTGTACAGACCTTTGAGAGACACCCTGTATAACAAGATCATTTTATTTTTTGATATGAAGATGATGATGATGAAGGTGGTTTTTGTCACAATTAATTATGAAAATCTTTTGGAGATCGATGCCAATTAGCGGGTTCTGCTTCCGCTGCTGGTTCCTGGGATTTTTTGAATGATTCGAAGGGCCACTTTCGGTTTTTGTCAGGCCGAGAGAAACTGAATTCAACGGACTTGAGAGGTAACCTTTAATTGATTTATTCATAACTGAAGTCTTAAATTAATTGATCCTTGCAATCGGTGCAAGTATGATCACAGTTTTGTGAGTACCTCACATCTGGGGGTTGCAGCACCAAATTTTTGTTTACTAAAGTTGCTGTGAACTTGAAAAGTATGAAAATTCGGTGAGTGGGTTGTCTTGTGAACTGCTACGTTTGGTTGGTCTTGAGGAACTGATAGGTCCCTCCTATTCCTTCAAAAAAATCTTTTTCCCGCTCCACCCTCAGTTAGGGCTTGGAATTCCCCGACCTAAAGTCGGGCGTAAAGCAAAGATAACCCAAGTTTGATGGATCAATGGTCCTTGCCCTTGTAGACCCTTGGTCGTCGACATCTAGTCTTTTATTTTAATTGTTTGCAACCACCAGATGTTGGCTCTCACTTATGGCCTATTGGAGTCGAATATTTGGGAAGATTCTGGATTCCTTAATTGTGGGCAATAAACCATACAGCCCGGGTCCTTGAATCAAGTCGAGAACCCTACCTGATTTTATGATACGCCTTTCGGCAATTTTTATTAAATAAATTAGGAATTTTCCCAAAAGTCTGTATTGAGTTCAGACAGTTTTTAAGAATTCACGTTAAAATTCATAAACTTTTTAAAGCTCTTCGATAGTGTTACATTCTGTCGAAATTACAGTCACCTGCACTTAGAATGTGACACTCGTTAATGTTAAAAATAATATTAATCCCAGTCATTAAAATGTTTCTTAAAATGACGTGTCTATTTTAAGTCGAAGATTCAAATGTTTGGAATAAAAATAATCAGAAATATGGCAAAAGTAACATCGGTTATAATTACAATGTTATTACTTGCCATTATTATATTAGGTCTACCGGAAAGTTCTGTCCGTTTATGAAATTTAAGAAAATTATGCAGTTTTTGATCAATCTAATAATATTTACTGTACAATATAATTTCCATTATTGTTCATGACTTCTTGCCAGCACGATGGCAATTTGTAAATCCCATTTTTGTAAAACGCCCTGTCTTTGGAGACGAAAAATTCAAGAAGTGCTGTTTTGACATGCTCTTCATTTTTGAACTTTTTTCTCGCCAAAAAATTTTTCAAAGAGAGGAACAAGTGAAAATCGGAGGGTGCAAGGTCTGGGGGGTATGGTGGATGCGAGAGAACTTCCCAGTCTAGCTCCGCGAATTTCTGGTGGGTCGTCAAAGCTGCATGTGGTCTAGCATTGTCGTGGTACAATATGATTTGCTTCCTGTTGAAGATCTCTATCATCCATCTTTTCTTGGAGTGCTTTCTTTAACTCATCCATTTGCCAATAGTATTTCTCCGAATTGAGGTTTTCATTGGATTTCAAAAGCTCGTAATGGATTGGTTTTTGGATGTCAAAGCATTCTCCTTTCAAGGCTCAATCTAGATTTAGAAGGGGAGGGGGTAAGTTGTCCGGGATTACAGTACGCTCTTTTCCTTACAATGTTTTCATACGTAATCTACTTTTCATCACCAGTTAACATATAGTCCAAGAAAGGTTTACTTTTCTTCCGAGTACGCAGAGATGTGCATACGACGATGCGGTTATGCAATATTTTTCCACTTAACTCGTGAGGCACCTATCTAGAATATTTATAGACCTATCGTAGCTTTCGACTATGAACCAAAATATTTTGTTGAGCTGAGTTGAGTTTCTCCACGATTTCCGGTGTTGTTAGAAAAGGATCTTGGCATATCATGTTCTTTACAACATCGTCATCAATCAGAGATGGCCGCCCAGAGCGTGCCTCATCACTAAGATCGAAATCACCAGCTTCAAAATTTTCGATCCATTTCCTACATGTTCTTTCGGAAACAGCATTTCTTCCAAAAACTTTCACCAAATCAATATGTTCCGGTAGAATTTCTACTCTGATGTAATTCATACAACATACAGTGCCTCACATGAACTTTATTAGTAGTTGTTTTCACGATCGTGTCTAGCTTAATAATGATATGAGATATCTTTACTGTAGTTATTTTCGAAGAAAACATGTATGTACATGCAGTTATAAAAAGAAATGGCCATATATGACTCAAAAGAGTATGCGTATACATGTTTAAACTTGAAACGAAATTATCGGAGGGAACTTTCCGGTAGATCTAATACTTCCCAAAAATTCCGTTTCATTTAGAATTTTATCTTATTTTTACATTTCAGTCTGATATAGTTCTTTAATATTTCCATTCTTGTTTTCACTTCATCAGAAAATTGAAAGTGCTGATTTTGTTTTGGAATATTTTTCTTACCTGATATATACACCTGCTAGTTGAAGCAAAATACACGATTTTCACAACTCTGAAATTTTTAAGTTGCATCAGTCTAATGATCTTATTTCATGGTTTAGTAAACGTAAAATAGCTTGTTCCCTGATGTTAAATCGGGCAACATCTAATGTGTTCCATATAGAATGTATCCAACGAATATGGACCACTATCCGTATCTTGGAAACTATGACTAAAAAAAAGTTGAAACTTGAGCATCATATTAAAGTGGAGGTGATCTATTAATTAAAAATATTTTCATGAAAATATCACTTCCGGTTATATCGGAAATGAATGTCAACTCGCTCATTTTAAATCGAACACCCTATATATTACAACACATTTCGATTCTGTGGAAAATTATGAATATTTTTTGTGTACAGTATTCTATACATACTTTTTATGGTTTTCGAGATATTTGCTATAAAAAAATAGAGTTTCAGCCATGAATGTATTTTCTAATAATTCGAAAATGGCTAAGAATTTTGCAATGTAATCCTGCATTATCGTACAAAATGCTATACAGTCCTTGGATCAGTGAGTTAAATAAAGTTTTTTCATTTCGCTGCTCGTCAGAATTAAAAGTATGGCGGCACTCATAAATTCTTCAAAAGAAGATTATCTCAATATGTTCATCATTTATGGTGAATGTAACGAAGTATTAACCAGAACATGTCATACATTTGGTATTTGATATCCAGAAAAACTGAAGCCATCACGAAAACGTCTCAAACGCACAATAAATCATTTTAAAACGAGTAGATCTGTCAAAGCATCTTCCATAAGAAAGGAGCCTATTGTTGCGCTACCTAGTAATTCTAGAATTTTATTTAAAATAAATTGTTACGTTCTGAACATTGAAAAGTATTTTTTTTAATAAAATGAGAACGGTTAGATTTAGATATAGACAAATGAATTGAAAATAGTATTTATTTTTGGTGTTAAATATGTATTCGTTGAGAAAATGGGGGGTTCCTATTTAAAATATTTCAGTTTTTTACATTTCTTGAATGACAAATTTGGACTCTCTTTTTGAATACCCTGTATGAAAAAACTTGATTTAGACGCAGTGATCCAATGACTGTAGAGCATTTTGTACAATAGCGCAGAATTTAATTGCAAAATATTTAGTCATTTTCGATTTATTAGAAAATACATTCATGGCTGAAGCTCTCATTTTTTTTTGGAAAATTATAAATATCTCGAAAACCGTAAAAAAAATTAGGTATAGAACACTATACATGAAAAATATTCATAACGTTCTACAGAATTGAAATTTCTTATAATTTAAAGGGTGTTCTAGTTGAAATAAGCGAGTTGACATTTATGTCCGATATAACCGGAAGTGGTATTTTCATGAAAATATTTTTAATTAATAAATCACCCCCACTTTGGTATGATGCCCAAGTGCCAATTTTTTACTAGTTATAGTTTTCAAGATATGGATAATGGCCCATATTCGTTGGACACCCTGTATGGGAAATAAATGGATTTTAGAAGACTTCTTTGAACAATGATGTGTAGAAAAGTGAAATATTGGTTTTAGGATAACAACTCCTGGTTTATATTCTTAAAATGAAAAAAAAGCATATTACCACATCTATAAGAAATCCTATGGGCTAAAATATTCTAAATAACATTTGTAAACATGTTTCTATTATTATCTAGTTTAGATTCTGACGTAGCAAAGCGTTATTCGAGCATTTAAAAACGTTTGCTGCTTAATATAGGGTATCGAAAGTCGCGGTGTCACGACTACGTGAGGAAAAGAAAAGATCTATTTTCCTCTTCGACCAAAGAATTTACCACCAAATATGAACATCAGTATTCTAGACCCTACACCGCTACTACAGTCGCATCATTTGTAGTCGAGGATTTCAAAATGTGGCTGCGATAAATCTCTGAAATATATTCAAATCCAAGTCTGAAAACCTGCTCCACAAGTGAAAAAAAAACTCTTTTTATTCATTTGAATGTCAAAAACATACATGCTCCAAACGGAGATGCCACAGTCCGATAACCTTTCAAAGCTAAGCTTACAAGCCTTGAAAGTATAATTTCATGATTTTTATGTTTATTTTGTTGCTTGAACTAACCTACGATCTAACCTTGATATTACAGTTACTTTGATCTGTTGATAAAATCGTTTTTGAGTGTTTCTGGCATCAGAAAGAAGAGAGGTATTTGAGAAAACTGTCTCTTTGTTTTAACTATTGCCTTTTTTAAGGTTCATCTTGGAACCCAACTTTGTTACCCTAGAGCATTATAAGCTCGGGGATAAGAGGAGGAATCGTCTCCGCCTATCGTTCTGGCACAAAGCCATACTGGCAACTGGCTCTTATTTACAACATGCAGGCGTTGAGGAGACTGAGGTGCAACTCGAGACCGTTACTTCGAGCAAACCTTGATCTCACGCTGCTACTGGAGGAGCTACATTGGAACTATGTCAGGGGCTATGCTGTGATGTCACACGTAATTAATTCTTAGTACTCCACCTAGTGGACGTTACTATCTTTGCAACTGTATTAACCAACCCCTTATTTCTCGAATCTCTTCTCTACATACCATCCCACTTCGGGATGTAAACTTAACATTCGAACCATAATAATGTACTCTTATTAGTGTATTCACTTAGTATACAGGGTGTTCGATTTATCATGCACATGCGATTTTCTCGAAAACTAAGAATTTAATAAAAAAATGTTTCAAATAAAGTTTGTTTAGGATAAAGGAGCGCTCCTTTTGACATTTTTTTTTCAAAAAAACTGTCATTTAGATGGTCTTTTCAAGGCCATTCGCATTTTTTCTAATAGAAACTCTAGATTTTTTTTAACAAAAATGGATAAATTACTAACAACTAAAAAACATTTGTTTGAACAATTTTTCAATTCAACGCTTTTTTAGATAGTTTATTCAAAAAAATAATCGAAAATTAAGTAAAGCGTGGAACAACAACATAAAAGTTTTCTAATCCAATAAATGTTCAAAATTTCTTCCACCAACTTCAATACACTTTACAATACGTTTATTAAACGATTCATGAACAGATAATAATGTTTGAGTACTAATTTCGCGAGAAGCTTGCCTAATCCGTTGTTTAATATTTTCTGGGGTTGTCGGAATATGCTTGTAAACTTTATCCTTCAAATATCTCCATAAAAAAAATCTGGAGACGTCAAGTCTGGCGATCTTGCCGGCCAGTTAATAGGACCATTCCGTCTAATCCAGCGTTCTAAATAATCACTATCAAAGATTTGTCGAGCACCCCTTAAAAAAAGCGCTGGGCAACCGTCATGTTGAAACCACATGGAACGTCGCAATTCTAAGTTCAGATCTTCAAGTAAAACGGGCAATTTCCGCCTTAAAAATTGTTGGTATTTTTCCCCGTTCAAGATCCCATCAATAAAATATGGTCCAATTAAATTTGTTCCTATGATTCCACACCACACGTTTACAGACCATGGATGCTGATGCTCAACCTGCCTTATCCATTTAGGATTGTCCACAGACCAGTAATAGATATTGTGGCGGTTAATTTGACCATGATTTGTAAAAGTTGATTTGTCAGAGAACAAAACTAACATAAAAAAGTTTGGATTATCAATTATTTGTCTTTGAGCCCATTGACACAAGAACATACGATTCCGAAAATCTTCGCCGTGAAGTTCCTGATGTAGCGAAATACCATAAGGTTTTTAATAATTTATAATAATTTAATAATTTATGACGATGGAAAACACGAAAAACACTGTTCTGCGCAACTCCTGAATTTGATGCGATTTGTCGAATACTAATTTCTGGATTGTAAGCAATAGCTGCCAGGACATTGATTTCATTGTCTTAATTAGTTACGGTGTTTTTACGTTTCTTTTTTTGTTTATCAACATTCTCAGTCTCTTCAAACTGCTTCGCAAGTGTTTTGAATGTAAACCTTGACGGCACAGCCTTTTCTGGAAATCGTTCAGCATCCATTGTTATTGTCCTTGAAATATCGCGACCACTATCTCCATAAATAAGGATCATTTCAATTTTTTCTTTTAATGAAAAATATGCCATTATTCTTCAAGTACTTTTTAATAACAAAGAAAAAATTCGAACAACACCGCTCAACTGCTACTATGATTTGAAAATTTTATTTATTTACTAAACTTATCAATGAAATTTTATATTATCGGTTGGTTTTTATTGAAACAATTTGTTTAAAAAAACCTGTAAGGCAATTTGTAAACCTGTGGACGTTAATAAATAGAATTTTGAACATTTATTGTATTAGAAAACTTTTATGTTGTTCCACGCTTTACTTAATTTTCGATAATTTTTTTGAATAAACTATCTAAAAAAGCGTTCAATCGAAAAATTTTTGAAATAAATGTTTTTTAGTTTTTAGTGATGTATCCATTTTTGTCAAAAAAATCTAAAGTTTCTATTAGGAAAAATGCGAATGGCCTTGAAAAAGACCATCTAAATGACAGTTTCTTTGAAAAAAAAAATGTCAAAAGGAGCGCTCCTTTATCCCAAACAAACTTTATTTGAAACATTTTTTTATTAAATTCTTAGTTTTCGAGAAAATCGCATGTGCATGATAAATCGAACGCCCTGTATACAGGGTGAGTCAGGAGGATTGTGCCAAACTTCAGGAGCGTGTTGTACATGAAAAATAAATGTAAAAAAACTCAAATGTTGTTATCCGATTTTCGTTTGTTTACAAGTTATAGCGTAAATAACATTTTTTAACTAGGATTCTATTTACCATAAACGTACCTTTCCTGGAAGTTGGATTGGTCGTGGTGGCCCTATTAGTTGGCCTCCAAGGTCTCCAGATCTCACACCACTAGACTATTGTTTGTGGGGTTGGTTTAAAACTGAAGTGTACAGAGTTAATAGTGGACACTCAAGATGCACTAATTCAACGCATTAGAAATGCTGCAACTGCTATTAAAGAAAGACATGAAGCAATCAGGAGCGCAACGAATGCTCTTCATAGACGAGCCGAAAATGTTTAGAAGTTAATGGCAATATTTTTGAACATTTACTATGATATCCAAACGTTAATTTATGGAATTTCTTATGAAATTTATAATTTTTTAAAATTTTATGTTTTAATTTTATTTATGCTATAACTTGTAAACAGACGAAAATCGGATAACATTTGAGTTTTTTTACATTTATTTTTCATGTACAACACGCTCCTGAAGTTTGGCACGATCCTCTCGACTCACCCTGTATACAGTGCCTTTTCCGCTGTTATGCATACGGAGTTTTAGTGAGTGCAAACAAAAGGCAATTAGACGATTGATAAGTATGAGAGAGACAGGCTGCCGTTTCCCCTTCCTTGTCAACGATCGGCCAGCGTAGTTGACTCGCAAGAAGTTCGCCTTATCCGAGAACGTAGCATACCACAAAATGGCTTTAGATTGATGCGTTGTAAAATACTATTTCCACTTTGATGTATGTAGAGATAACTTTAAATTCAAATTTATCATGAAATTTGTTAGCGAAAAACGCATTCAAATTTGCGTGTATGCGCGTAATTTGCGTCCTTCAAAATAACGTAGAACTACGTCTCACCTCGCATTAAGGCGTAATTCTTACGAGTAAACGACGCTGGCTGATCGTCGACAATGGAAGGGGGAAATGGCAGCCTGTCTCCCTCACAATTATCAATCGCCTAATTGCTTTGAAACCAAACCTAATTTGATTGAAAGAAAGGGGTATAATGGAATTATTGATTTCTGCTCCCTCTTATCAACCTAATTATTATCAACAATGGAATAAACTCGAATACGATAAGTTCGCCTCCGTTGCGATATTCTATACAGTAAAATTCCCACCATTTCCACCTTTCTTTGGGCGCAGCAATATAAATTTAGCCAGCAAACTGAAAATATTTATTACCGTTTATAGGGTGATAATGAGCAAATGACGCATAGAATTTAAGTTTGTAAATCGAAGCATCGTCGAACTTTATAATCGACCTTTGTGTTATTTGCATATAGGCCGAGCATAGTTCACCTCTTTTCGTTACGTTTCCGTAAATTGTTTTTATAATTTCTAACGAAGGAGCTTTACCAGATCATATTACACAGGGTGTCTGTAAAAGGTCTGTATCAAATTCTACCACATATTCCTGGGGCGAGAATATGATGATTTAACCTAATTTGTTTAATTCAAAAGTGGATGGTTTTCGAAATACAGGGTGTCAAAGTTAAGATTAAAAATGGAAAAAAATTAATTACTTCGTTGATAATGTCGCATCAGGGGGTTTTAGGGGCGAAAAATCAGAATCCATTTACGTTTTCGATGCACAATGTAGAGGGCATTGTCAGCGCTTGATGAACCCTCTTTAAAAAAGCATAACTTTTTTATCACCAGATATAAAATTTATTTATGACTAAATTTGTGTTTTTCTACATGTTTCAGTGAAAAAAGGTGTTGATAGAAGTCCCTACAAGCACTCTTTCTTGACATGTTTGATTTTTAAAATTTGCCGCGTCTCTAGTTCAGTAACTACCCATACCATTAAATACCTCGTGAATTATTTGAAAATGCAAGTTTAGCTAATAAATTGTGCACTTCATAAGTAATTGTATTTTTTTAATTATTCGCTTTTATTAAATGTTCGAAGTGATTTTCACACAAATGGATCGGTAGAGGAAATGATGCTCCGGTAATCTAGCCACCACGATCCCCTGATTTAACTCCACTTGATAAATTTTTATCGGGGATTTTAAAGTCTATAGTATACTCAACACCCGTAAATAACGAAGAGAATTTGTGGAGACGAATTCAAAATCTAGTGGATATTTTAAGAAACGATGAGGAACTGATGGCGAGGGTCCATTTTAACTTTTTATGTCGAATTAATCTTTATAGGGATGTTAACGGAGATCACTTCGAACATTTAATAAAAGCGAGCAATTAAAAAAAATTACAATTACTTATGAAGTGCACGATTTATTAGTTAAAATTGCATTTTCAAATAATTTACGAGGTATTCAACTGTACGAATAGTTACTGCACTAGAGATGCGGAAGACTTTCAAAATCAAATATCTCAAAAAAGAGTGCTCGTAGAAACTTCTACCACAAGACCTTTTTTTTCTAAAACATATAGGAAATACAAATTTTGTCATAAATAAATTTTATACCAAGTGATAAAAAAGTTATGCTCTTTTAAAGAGGGTTCATCGTGCGCTAACAACGCTCTCTAAATTTTGTATTGAAAATGTAAACGGATTCTGATTTCTCACCCCTAAAATTCCCCCGATACGACATTTTATGTAGATATCAGCATAACCAACGAAGTGATTAATTTTTTTCGGTTTTTTAATTTTAACTTTGACACTCTGTATTTCGAAAACCGTCCACTTTTGCATTAGACAAATTAGGGTAAATCATTATATTCTCACCCCAGGAATATGTGGTAGGATTTTGTGCAGACCTTTAACAGACACCCTGTATAACACGTTCTACCTAACCTGCTAGGTGAAATGGGTGTTACGAAAAACATTTTCTACTGACTACACTACGATTATAGCCTTAACTCTATATATTACCCTTAAAGTTACAAGTGATAAAGATACTTTCATTCCACCTTAGTGTGATCAATGAAAAATATTACGAAGTGTGCACCATTACATACATATACAATAATGATAAATACAGTAATGGAGAAAAGTATATAGACTAACAAATATTTGTGTTTAAAATATTTTAATAAACTATCAATACATTCATATATATTCTAAAAGTTGTAAATATCAATGAAGATAGATATATGAAATTTTTATCTCATATTAATGAAAAATAAGATAGAAAGCACAAAAAATATATTTTTTCTTGGGACAATAGTACATAGACAATATTCTCTAAGAGATATTTTGCATCGGTTGTATCTAAATATTTATGTGTTTCGCATTCAAATTATAGTTTGAAATATTTTTGAAATATTTGAAACAATGCCGCGTGGTAAAACAATTTCTTTTGAGTTGACAACAAAAATTTTTAATTTGTTTATAATTGGTCAGCGACAAATTGATATTGCAAAAACTTCTAATTTTAAACGTAAAGCTGTTTGGGCCATTATTGGGAAATATGAGCAGAATGGAGTTTTTGAAGCCACAAAAAGAAGTGGACGACTAAAAAAACTTGGACCCAGAGCCATTCGACTCATAAAATATATTTTCTCCAAAGATTCGTTCAAGGCACCTAAAGAAATAAAAAAGAAAATTCAAACACAGGGACTGTTAGAGGTTTCCACTAAAACCATAAAGCGAAGGTTGGGTGACCTCGGTTATCTTGCACGTCGCCCAAGCAAAAAACCTCTTCTATCCAAGAAGAATCGATGGCTCGTTTAGAATTTGCACGTCGACATCTTCATTGGACTGTAAGTGAGTAGAAAAGAGTATGTTTCAGCGATGAATCCAAATTCAATATGTTTCGATCAGATGGTATTCACTATGTGAGACGTCCTAGTGGTAAAAGGTTAGATCCCAAATACACACTTCCCACTGTTAAACATGGAGATGGATTTGTGATGGCGTGGGGGTGTTTTCCGGGATTTGGAATTAGACCTTTGTATAAAGTTGAAGGTATTATGGATAGATTTTTATATATCAATATCCTTGAAAATGTGATGCTACCCTTTATGGTGGACCATATGCCCCTGAAATCAACGTTTCAAGAAGATAACAACCCGAAACACACCTGTAAGGACGCTAAAGAATTTTTCAAGCATCAACATATAGCTGTTTTGAAATGGCCATCACACTCTCCCGATCTAAATCCAATCGAGAACATGTGGGAATATTTGCATAAAGAAATAAGAGACAAAAAGTATTCCAAAAAGGACGAACTTTTCACGGCTTTGGAGGAAAAGTGGAAAGCAATCGATATTTCGTACATCAATAAACTTTTACGGTCGATGCCACGAACATGTCAGGAAATAAAAAAAAGGAATTGTTACGCTACAAAATATTAAATTTGTCATTACGTAATTACATAATTTTTTTTTTGGGGTATTTCAATGGATTCGTTTTAAAATCATTTTTTTTATATTTGTCTATATATTTCTGTCCCTGGACATTTCAATGATTTTTTTGCAATACTCGATGCTTATAGAAATCGGAATATGTATTTGTATTTTAAAAAAAGTAGATACTGAAGAACAATTATTGTATGTTTTGGTTTCAATAAAACTAATTATGGCTGAAGTATTGTGCGAAAGTCGTTTTTCTATATACTTTTGTCCATGACTGAATATATGTACACAGTAGTGGTACAGTGGTTCATGGAAATGTGGCATATTTTCCTGTGTATTATATCACAACCAAGGGAATTAATTTTAGGTATAATTTATCCTCTGCAAGGTTATCGACCAAAGAAAAATAAAACATCTAAATTTAAATGTCAATAATAATAAACGTGAAAGTGTTGCTGTAGGGCTATCTGTTGGCAAGCGAATTTCGAGGTTTTTTAAGCCCTCTTTAAGGTAATATATCGAGAACTTACAGTGGCTCACAGTCAAAATGATACATGCCTAAATTTTCCAATTTTGCTATGATAATTTATTTTTTATAATATAAGTCTAATAGCAAATAAAAGCTAAATAAGAAACTATTCTCTGGGATGTGAAATAATAATATATTATACTAAATTAGATTTTTAAAATACATTTTTTCATAATAGAACGTCACAATAAAAAAGATGCATGAAGGGAATACAGGTAAAAAATATGTTTACTGATAATATTCCAATGTTTCTCGTTTGTAGCAAGTTGTATTTACGTAGTTCAGGTTATATTCTGCAACAGTTTACATATGTATGTATGTGCATATTAAAAGTGCAATGGGTCACCACACATCCATTGAGATAAGAGAAGCAGTAATTTTCAACTTTCAAAAAGGCACAAGTCAAAGAAAAATTGCGGAAATTCTTAATTTGAGCTCTTCGACATTTCAGCACATAGTAAAACGATATAAAAAGAAGGGTCATATTATCAGCAAACATCGTAAAAGCAGCCGAAAAATTTTTAATCAACACGATGAGCGATGGATTTATAGAAAGATGAGAGAAAACCCCAAACTAAGTTCACTAAAATTGACTGATTTGGTGGAGAAATACTTAAATAAGAAAGTATGTGTTGAAACAGTACGAAGATGTTTACGTGCCAAAGGTCTTCATGGCAGGATTGCTAGGAAAAAGCCATACATTAGCCCGAAAAATAAGAAGTCGAGGTTACCGTTTGCTAGAAAGTATTTAAAACAGGACTTAGAATTTTGGAAAACTGTCATTTTCACTGACGAAAGTAAATATAACTTGTTTGGCAGTGACGGAAGAATGAATGTTTGGAGAAAATCAAATGAAGAGTTATTACCTCAACATTTAAAAAACACTGTAAAGCACGGAGGAGGGAACGTGATGGTTTGGGGATGTGTAGCTGCCTCTGGAGTCGGGAACTTACATATCATCGAAGGAAATATGGACAGATTTATGTATTTAGATACACTGGCCGCAATAGTCTTAGTACCCTTCTATCAAACGTATATTATTGCCTATTTCTTTTTAATAACTAGTATAATTTTTATTTACATTTTACATATTAATTCATACACTTCTGCTACATTAAATAATATAACTAATTAAAGATATAATTATCGGCATGTTAAGAGAAAAGTACATTTTCGTCCGGCGGGCAAAATACAACCTCGCAAAAGCCTTAGTACGCGTAAAAGTATGTTTATTTTTATTTTTATTTTTGATGATATTGCAAAAAAAAGAAAGAACAGCCAAGGTAGGTCTAAATATGTACATAGTATATTGAAATCAAATTCGTTATCAGTTTAAGTTTACTTCTGTTAACTTTAAAATGGCACGAACAGAATTAAATATTAGTGAACGCAAAATTGCAATAAATTTGCATAAAGAAGGAAAATCCTATACTAAAATTGGAAATATTTTGAAAAGAAGGAAATCCACAATTCAAAAAGTTATTAATCGACATAATACTGAAGGAAGAATTCAAAATAAAGTTCGAACGGGTCGCCCACGGAAGTTAACGCAACGAGAGGAAAGATGGAAACTCATGGAAGTCAAAAAGAATCCCAAACAAAGTGCTTCAAAAATTGCTGCTGAGTTGCAGCAACAATATGGAAAGATAGTGCATGAAGACACAATTCGTCGAGTATTACATCGAGGTGGTTTTAAAAGTTGTACTCCTCGCAAGAAGCCATATGTTAGTAAGCAGAATAGGTTGAAGAGATTGAAATTTGCTCAGCAGTACAAAAATTCTTCTCCTGACTTCTGGGATAAAGTGATTTGGTCAGACGAAAGTCGATTTCATGTTTTTGGATCTGATGGATGCATAAAAGTGTGGCGAAAGTCAAATACAGCATTGAGTCCAAGCAACACGATTAAAACCGTGAAACAGGGAGGTGGCGGTATCATGGTTTGGGGTTGTATGTCAGCAGCTGGAGTGGGTAATATTTATATAATAGAAGGAATTATGGATCATAAAGTGCATCTCAACATTTTAAAGACAAATTTAAAGCAAAGTGCCCAAAAGTTGGGACTTGCTGAGGATGTTTACTTCCAGCAAGACAACGACCCCAAACTTAAGGCCTACAATGTACGTCAATGGCACATATATAATACCCCTCTTTTGTTGGAAACGCCTCCTCAGAGTCCAGACTTAAACCCCATTGCACATTTATGGAGTGTTTTAGAGTCTAAAATGCGTCAGCACCATATTCAAAATAAAGAAGGTCTAAAACGGATTATTTTGGAGGAATGGCCTAAGTTAACCGCTGATGTAACAAAAAAACTTGTTCATTCAATGCCAAATAGGCTATTACAAGTTATAAAATTAAAGCGGTACCCAACAGGGTACTAATAATTATATGTACCATAAATATAATTTTATTCTGTTATAGGTACCAAGACTCTTGCGAGGTTGTATTTTGCTCGCCGGACGAAAATGTATTTTTTTCTTAACATGCCGATAATTATATCTTTAATTAGTTATATTATTTAATGTAGCAGAAGTGTATGAATTAATATGTAAAATGTAAATAAAAATTATACTAGTTGTTAAAAAGAGATAGGCAATAATATACGTTTGATAGAAGGGTACCAAGACTATTGCGGCCAGTGTATATTGAAAACAAATCTTGAAGCTAGTGCCGAAAAATTGGAGTTAAGTGGTCATTTTAAATTCTATCAAGACAATGACCTTAAGCATTCCGCAAAAATTGTGAAGGAATGGTTACTTTATCATTGCCCATCAGTTATAAAAACTCCTGCTCAATAACCAGACTTGAATATAATTGAAAATGTCTGGAATAAACTCGACGTAGAACTTAAAAAACATCATATTTCCAACAAACAAGACTTGAAGAGAGCTCTATCAGAAGAATGGGCCAAACTAGATTCAGATTTTTTAAAGAAATTAGTTGAATCAATTCCTAATCATTTAAAAGAAGTAATTAAAGCAAAAGGTGGAGCTACTCGATATTAGTTCGTAATAGAAATTATGTTCATGAATATTTTTCTTTATGCATCATTTTGATTGTGATCATCATTTTTTAATCAAATTACGTTTGCAGCGACACCGCCCAAGTTAGAACAAGTCTTTATATGACTAGCGAATCTTATATTAATTAAAAATAAAATAATGTAATAAGACAGAAATAAATGTTTCTATTAAAAAAAATTAAAACGAAATCATCAGTAAAAATTAGCTGCATCATTTTGACTGTGAGCCACTGTAACTATGATGCTATGTTTAGTCAAAATATCCAGACACTAACGAGCTCAGGTAAACTTTGCTGGTGTATTCGGTAATTGTTTATAGTACGGTAATGTCGAAAAGTGATTCATAGAGTGGGACGTTTGAGAACTTTCTACTATTGTGTTTATAACCGTTTAGGCAGTTCATGCGGTAAATTTAATAAACAATCGATTTCTTATTTAAATTTAACCTTTTTTAGTTAACCGCAATTTCACGTTCTTCAAATTTAACCAACGGCTGAATAAAGGATCAGGATTTATCCGCAAAATGTGCTATTACATCCCCATACGACTGTGCACTGGCGAATAAAGTAATATTTTGGGCCAATGCACCCGCTGCACTCATGTTATTCTATCTTGTATAAATTATTTTATATTCAAATTATTTCATTATCAGCGGATTCGTTAGAGACTTTAAATCTTTGGAGGGTTTTAAATCCGTTCGTTATAGGGAAATAGCGATACTTTTTAAAACGTCAGATGTCCATAATACAACCCACAAAAACTTTGACAATGTAAATCATACAATCCTTTATCTAGGCCACAATGGGACATGATTGTCATGACACGAGCAGCTATTTAGGCATATTTGAGATTCAAAACATTACTCCAGACCACATCTTTTTAACTTTACTTTTCCACTTTACAGTTTACCTTTTCAAAAAGCCCTACGGTCTTGTTTAAACAATGAAATTTCAATTCTATTGGTGGTCTAATCGCGCCAATGTTCGCTCCCTACGCGATGGCCCTCTCAAACGAAACTCTGAAGTTCTTCCGGTCTGTATTCCTTGCTCTGCTTTAACTCTAATATAACAGAATATATTTTAAGGCTTACCTTTTCGCGGCTGCAGTCAGTATTAAGAGAATAAATAGAGTTTCTTGGGGCGAAAAATTCTCGCAGTAAGTACCAAGTCTTTATTGCTAATATATGCTTTGTCTTTAGTTCTTCTTAAGCCAACAATAATGAGTAAATCGCATTTTATTCAGAATCTGCTATACAGAGATGAAAAGGTTTTTTTTTGCTACTTTTTAATGTTAATATTCATTATTTTTTCATCCATTTATCCATCCATTGGGTGGCTCTACTTGGCCGTGGTTGGAGATTTCCTATGCGGGTACTTCGTTTTTGAATGGCGAATGCCCTCCGTTTTGCTTGGCAGCGCTAACGACGACCGTTGTCAATAGTGCATTATCTGAAAACCAGTTTACAATGGAGAATTGTCGTTTAATACATGTAGTTGTTTTTCACCAAGGGCGTTAAATTTAACTTTTACACTCGCAGATGAAAGTTGGCACCCGAACTCTGCAAAGGCAACAGTCGGTTGAATGCTAGGCGGATGTTACGTCCCACATGCAAAACAATATTAATAATTAAACTGACATGAAACTACATTATTTTATGTTGGTTCGTTATTCTTATTTACTGGTACTATGAATTTTAAGTAAATAATGAAATTTCAAAATGAGTATACATGGAATGAAATTGAGCATAAATAGTTTTTAAAAAAATGCAGATATGACGAGATGCAGAGAAAATTAAATAAATTTACAAAAAATCTATATTTGGTGAGAGGTGAAGTATCCGCTTCTGGACAGAGCGACTATAAAATCTCTGCTTGCAGGTGTGTAAGTGCATCTGCGTCATCAGAAAATAAAAGGACATAATTTAAAATTTGATTATTCAAATTTACTTAGAAAAAAGGCACTAATAAAGCAGATGCATTTACACGCTGCATAAAGTTATTTTAGAGTCCCTCTGTCCAAAAATGAGGACATTTTTTATCCATTAATTTCATACATATGTTAACTTACATTTATGTGTCAAAACCAAATACTATTTGTTGCTGAAGAAATTATTTCAGGTTATCGAATTTTTTGAAATCACACTGACTTTCAAAAAAACCGCAACACCAAGAAGAACACATCGTACACGTTTGAAATTCTGGTATTACGTTGGGTCGGGTAATAGATAAAAATGATCAAAACATCAAAAGAAAATTATTGTGAATAAGTGAAAAAATTTAATAATAATTTAATAATGGGTGGTATCTCCTCTTAGATTAATACATTCCTGTAAGCGACGTGGCATGCTTAAAAGTAAATTGTCAATATCTTCCTGTGGTATTGTATCCCAGGCAATCTGCAGCTGCTCGCGGAGTTCATCTATGGTCTCTGAAGGGCGAGCTAAACGTTGAAGTCTCCGACTCATTATATCCCGTATATGCTCTATTGGGGACAAATCTGGAAACCGAGCTGGCCAAGGCAAAGTATCCAAATTTTCAGCTTCCAAATACCTCAAAGTATCGTTGGCTACATGTGGTCACGCATTATTCTGTTGAAATGTGTTTCCAGGATGGTCGTGCATGTATGGTACAAGAACCGGTTCTAAGACACTATTAATGTACCTCTGAGCATTTAATCTATCATAAATGAAAACAAGAGGAGACCGACTACCATACTGGATGGCACCCCAATCCATGACACCTGGTGTTAAACCAGAATGACGCCTTTCCAAAAAGTCCAAATTTAATCGCTCTCCTCTGCGCCTTCTAACACGTAGCCGTCCATCAGATAACCATAAACAAAATTGGCTGAACACGATTCTTCTCCACTCATCCACCCATTGCACTCTCAGACGACACCACTCCAGTCGGGCCACCCAGTGGTTTCGTGATAATGGAACCCGACGTATAGGACGATATGAATTTAGTCCAAAACTTCGAATTCTGCGATACATCGTACTAAGGGAGACCCTTCGATTTAGGGTGTCTACCCAGTTAGCACCAAGAGACGGAATTGTTTCAAACGGAGCGCCTGTCGCTGAACGACGAAGTCGCCGGACTTCGCGTTGGTTCGTCATTCTTGGACGGCCACTACCACGATGACGATTTACTGACCCTTCGTCAGACCAATCTCTCCAACCTCTTAGCACTGTTGATGCGTTTCGATCCAATCTACGTGCAATTTCGCGGAAAGGTATACCTGCCTCATGCATACCAACAATTCTTCCCCTTTCAAAGGGAGTCAACTGCCGATAAACTGCATTTTGGCGTACACGAGGCACTTTGCACTACCACACATTCAATATGGTACTATCAATAATACCTTTATCGCTATTCGCCTGTAAAAAAAATTGCAAAAAGAACGATCATCACAGATAAAAAAGTAAAGAAAAACTTCATATCGCATTAAAATACGAACTTGAAATTTTTATCATTTTTTTCTCTTTACAAGTCTAAAATCGTACCAAAATTTCAAATACATACAATGCGTTCTTCTTGGTGTTGCGGTTTTTTTGAAAGTCAGTGTATTTCTCTATTTGAGCTAAAAACCAAATTCATTTCAAGAAAATTTCAGTTCTAAAAAAATTAAAATTTCAAAATTTTACAACAACAAAGTCGCCCCTAGTTTATGTATACATTTTTTTAAAGCTGTTCTAAACTTAATCGAAGCAAGATTTAGACACTTAAAATTGTTATTTTCATCAACAGTAACCATGAATACAGTGGATCAAAAAATTATTTGCACACTAGCATTTTTTGAAATATGTAGAAACAGAGAAGACCTGTCATCATTTGTTGCATAATACAGAGTACATTTAGGCGAAACAAATCGTTAATAACAAAAACTTTTATTATAAGTTCCAACTTAATGATAATAAAAAAAGAAACATAAAAATTTCAACCCCAAAAAGTATTTGCACAGTATGTTATTAAAATGGTTAGATGTCTTTTGGGCATGGAATTAATAAGAGTGTATACAGTATCGGGCAAAATTAGAGCAATTTTTGAAATATTCTTCTAAATTTAAGTTCTCTAAAAAATCATGAAATATTTCATCATAAATATTCAGCTTAAGGTAATTAGTGTAAAATACATTTGCTATAAATAGTTTAAATTGTTATTGGGAATAAAAAAATAAAAAATTGTTTTGATCTAAAATTCTTTGCGACAAAATAAGAGCAACCAATGTTTAAATATTTTTTATTTCTTACTTTCCTGTGGTCTTTTAAACAACTAATATCTACGATTATGCCTCGTGGTGTTCACTATTCAGTTGATCTAAAACAAAAAATTATTAGTGCATATGAGAGGAGGAAATCGCAAAAACTTATATCGGAAATTTTTGGCATAAAAAAGATGTGTCAAAAACTATCAGAAGATTCACTGACCGTGGTGTCGTAACGAATTTAAAACGAGGTGGTCGGTAAAGAAAAACGACAGAGAAGTTAGACAAGCGTCTTATAAGGCTAAGTAAAAAAAATCCTGAAATGTCAGCTCGTCAGATTATTGCACAAGCAGGAGAAGTTGGTATTTCTTCCAGAATAGTTCAATGTCGATTGACAGAACGTGGTTTAAAAGGAAAGAAACCTGCCAAAAAACCACATCTTTCACTAAAAAATAGAGAGGCCAGGATGTTGTTCGCCACCTACCACCGAGATTAGACTCCTCAACAGTGGAAGAAAGTATTATTTTACGATGAATCCAAGTTTTGCATCTATGGAAGTGACGGAGCTCAATGGGTACGTCGCCCAAATGGCCAAAGACTTAATCCAAAGTACGTAAAAACTACCATTAAACACGGAGGAGGAAATATTATGATTTGTGGTTGTTTCTCTGCTTACGGAACTAGTTCACTTTATAGGATTAAGAACAAAATGGATAAATCGAAGTATCATTATATATTAGAGAATGTTATGTATCCATATGCCGAATGGGAATTGCCCCTTAAGTTTGTCTACCAGCACGACAACGATCCTAAGCATACTGCGAAAATAGTAAAAGCTTGGTTCGTGAAGAAGAAAGTCGAGGCAATAAAATGGCCAGCCCAATCTCCAGACTTAAATCCTATTGAGAACCTTTGGGAGATCATAGATAACAAAATCCGAAGAAAAATATTACCAATCGGGATCATTTATTTGAAGAAATAGAGAACGCCTGGAAGTTTATTGATCCTGACATCATTTCAAATTTAATTTCTTCAATGCCAAAAAGGTGTAAACTAGTTCTTCAAAACAAGGGGTATTGGACTAAATATTAATGGTAATACACAAAAAATTGTTCTAAATATAATATTCATTGAAATAATTTTTAAGTTGCTTTAATTTTCTCGCTCGAATTGTGGTGGTGAAAGGTTTTCTTTTTTCTTCTCCTTTAAAATGTGCTTTTTAAACATTGAGTCTCAGGTGTAAGTTATAATAGGCTGTAAACATATTACTGATAATAACAAATCTTATTTTTAAAGAAACAATGCCAATTTAAAATTAAATTTCTAAAGTTGCTCTAATTTTGTCCGATACTGTACGTAATCCAGTGCCAAATTTGACCATTCTTCGCGTAAAGCTTTTCTTAAATCTTCTTTGTTGGAAATGTGCCGTTTCTGAATTTACACATCCAGAGTGTTCCATAAATTCTCAATGGAGTTAACATCCGGTGAAAACGGTGGAGTTAAAAATCTATGGGGGACATTCTACAATAATCACTCTTGTGTTAACTTGGCCAAATGCTTCGGATCATTGTTTTCCTGGAAATAAAAAGAATGTTCCATGTTTAATTTTCATCAATCAAATTATCCCGCAATAAGTCGATGTAACTTCTGGCAGTCATTGTATCCTCAATAAAAGTAAGATTTCCTACCCCATTATACCAAGATTTCCTACCCCATATTCCCAAATTAAGACTTTTCCTCCACCATGCTTGACCGTTGGTTTCAAATTTTTCGTTTTAAGTTCTGAATTAGGCTTTCTCCATACGAAACATTTACCATCAGACTCAAAAAAGCACAATTTACTTTCATCAGAGAAAATTATGTTTTTTTCCACCACTCTAAAGATTTATCAATATACGTTTTAGCAAACTCCAAATGTTTTTGACGTTTCTTCTCCGAAATAAATGTTTTTTTCGTGCTGCTTTGCCACTTGCTGAATGAAGAATATTTCTGATAGTTTGACTATGGACATTCTTTCCGGTTGTTGATGCAACATCAGACTCCAAAGTTTGAATACTAATAAATATTTTTTTTTAGCTTCATTAATAATCATTCGTTTTTCTCGTCCATTTAGTATTTGTGGTCTTTCAGAACGGGGCTTGTTTTTGACGTTTTCTGTCTGCTGATATTTTTTAATGATATAACGCACTGCTGAGAATATCACATTAGTAATATTTGCTATTGCTCTATAGCTTTCACCTCGTTCATGTAAAACAACTATCTTAACACGTTCCGATAACTCTATTTCACTCTTTTTCGAACTCATATTTGCACTGGTGATTTTAAACTCACCAAATAGGTGTAATTTTGATAAGGAAATAGTTCATGCTCAAGCAGATAATAAACAAATTATCTTCCGCAAAAACCATTTTATTACTCAGTGTGAAGATGTGCAAATACTTATTTGGGGCAAAATATTCACATTTTCCTTCATAGTACTATACAGGGTGAGTCGGGAGGATCGTGCCAAACTTCAGGAGCGTGTTGCACATGAAAAAAAATGTAAAAAAACTCAAGTGTTGTTATCCGATTTTGTTTACAAGTTATAGCGTAAATAATTTTTTTTTACTAGGATTCTATTTACCATAAACATACCTTTGGTATTAGTGATATTGATACTGCTTGATGTTTATTTTCGAGTTCAATTAAAGTGTTACAAGATGCCAAACATTTATTCAAATTTAGAATATGCAAATATGGTGTTTGTTTATGGTTTTTGTAATGGGAATGCTAGAGCTGCTGCTGAAAAATATCGTCAACGGTTTCCACATCAAAGACATCCTTATAAAAACGTATTTATCCGAGTGTTCAACAATTTGTGCGAGACCGGAAAGCTTCCCAGTGCCAACATATCATCTGAACGATCTATTGAACAAAGCTTGGAAGAAGTAGAAAATATCTTGGATCTAGTAGAAGAAGATGCAACGACCAGCTCACGAAGAGATGCTACTCAATTGGGCATTCCACAAAAAAGAGTAATAAACACATTTCACGAGCAAGGCTCATATCCATATCACGTACAGAGAGGGCAGCACTTACAACCCGGAGATTATGCTAATCGTAGGGAATTTTGTGGATGGATCAATAATGATCATGGTGTTGTATCAAGCATTCTTTTTACGGATGAAGCAACATTCACCCGTGACGGCATAATAATACACGTAATTGTCATGTATGGTCAGACGAAAATCCTCACGCAACAGTCGAAAGTAATTTTTAACATAAGTTTTCAGTAATCGTGTGATGTGGTATGATTGAAAGTTATTTAATTGGCCCTTTTATTTTGGAGAATCACCTCACGGGAGAACGCTACTTGAATTTCCTTCAAAATGAATTGCGGAGACTTTTTGAGGATGTTTCTTTAAACATCCGAAGCCAAATGTACTATCAGTAGGATGGAGCTCCCGCACATTCTGTTCGACAGATTAAGCAACATTTAGACGAAACGTTTCCTGGACGTTGGATTGGTCGTGGTGGCCCTATTAATTGGCCTCCAAGGTCTCCGGACCTCACACCACTAGACTATTGTTTGTGGGGTTGGTTTAAAATTGAAGTGTACAGAGTAAAAGTGGACACTCAAGATGCACTAATTCAACGCATTAGAAATGCTGCAGCTGCCATTAAAGAAAGACATGAAGCAATCAGGAGCGCAACGAATGCTCTTCATAGACGAAGCCGAAAATGTTTAGAAGTTAATGGCAATATTTTTGAACATTTACTATGACATCCAAACGTTAATTTATGGAATTTCTTATGAAATTTATAAATCTTTTTAATTTTATGTTTTAATTTTATTTACGCTATAACTTGTAAACAAACGAAAATCGGATAACAACATTTGAGTTTTTTTACATTTATTTTTCATGTACAACACGCTCCTGAAGTTTGGCACGATCCTCCCGACTCACCCTGTATATACATTCAATTGGGACCAGAAATTTTGTTAACACGTGCTTAATATACTTCAGCATAATGCTATAAAATGTTAGAAATCAAGATGACTCTTACGTGTTTTCAAATATTTCAAAAAGTATTGGTGTGCAAATACTTTTTCGACCCACTGCATATCCACATTAATATACGTTATGCGATATCAGCCCCATTGAGACTCAAAAAAAATCTCGTTAGTGTGATGCTCATCGGAAGCGTGTATCACGATGAAATTCTTCATTTCAAAACAGTACGGCTCCAATGCCAACAAATGGATATTTAACCTTTATGGTAATATCCAAATTTCTCCACGTAATTTAATATCCGGGATACCCGGGTACCCAACGGGGCAATTATATCAAACACGTAGCAATACCTGCTTCGATATTCTTCGCGCCCTGCAGTTTGTTGGTTGGGCAACATTGTGCAATAAAGACGTATTTTGTTGTCACGTAATAAGACATTGTGAATATTATTAAAATATATAAGCTTTCGTAAAGAAAATGAAAGAGGATTTGTATATTAATTCATTTTATCTGAAGTGCGACAAAAATGATCTCTATTTGGATATCTTAGTGACGTTACGCTGTGATCTTATGCCCTAACAAACAACAAAAATGTTGTGTTACTGTCATCAATGCACCATTCTAGCGCAATATCAAGAGCAAAAAAGAAACCAGATATACACTTTTATAATCGAATTAAATCTAATGTTGATGTTAGCGCCAAGCTGCTAGGATGGCATAGCGTGAAAAGCAGAACGAAGTTATAACATTGTCGACATTGTAGCTCTTGCATCATACATAATTTATTATGAAAATATTAATATGATAAAGAAGGGTACAACCGGCATAGAATATTTTTAAAAAAGTTATGAGAAGAGTGGTGTCGTCCAATGATCGAAGAGAGATGCATCAACAATCAAGTAATTAGAAATGAATCAACGAAATTGACCATAGAATCTATATTGAATGGAAGCATCGCTTGCAACCGTTCTGAATCAACTACTTTAACTTCTTCAGCACCAATTTCAACTTCCGTACCAGTTTCACATCATCAAGCTGGTCGATAAAAGTCGATAAACATAGTCACTACATCTTGCTTTGAATGTCATGCAGGCCCTCATAAAAGTAGAAGAAATGTTGACAAAGCCTGTAATAAATGCGAGGAACTGATTTGTGATGAACATTCCTCAACAATTACCATATGTAGAAGTTGTCTTAAAGAACATTAATTCTTTAGGACAACTGTTAAGCTGACAACTGTAAAATGTTAATAATAATTAAAATTTTATATTTTTTAGTTTACTTGTAAAATAAATAATAATTAAAGTGTTTATGTTGATTATTCATTTAAGTAAAATCAACGTTTTTTACACACTGCACCATTTATGGGTACCTGGGTACCCAGGTATTAAGCGGAAGAATATTCAAATTGACGCTCATTTAAAATTCACTAATATTTTCAAGATTCGGCGAGTGATGTCCAGCAATCTACCAAGGTTGTTTAGAATATCGTACGACAAAGGGTCGAAATGAACCAGCAAGGCCAACTGCTAGACATCCCTAATGAAGTAGTGCTGCTGCAGCAGAACACTGCTTTATTTAGGGAGAATAGTGCAAGATCTCAAAATGAACAAACGTTATTTAACGCTTGGAAAAGAGAAGAATTCGAAAAGAATAACCTCGCTGTTAAATTGAACAATGTCCAAATATAGCTAGAAAATCTGCAAAGGCTATATACGGAATTGCAAACCGAATATAAAGAGTGTCACAAAAGTACGACACAAAAAACACAAAGTTCAACATCTAACGTGAAGGAGTAAAAGGAAGCGCAGTATCACACAGATGAGGAAGAACTAGCAAGAGAGACGGAGTGGATAAGAACAAAGAATGGGAAAAAAAGAAAAATGGATAAATCACTCACCCCTCCACAATCAACTCCAAAAGCTTTTCAAATAGAACAAAAGCAACCAAGAACTAAAAAAATACCACAACCTCCACCAATAATAGTGGAAGGAGTTAAAAATTTTAATACGCTCCACGAACTCATAACTGATATGATGACTGGATTTCAAATTAAAATTATCAGTGATAAAGACATTAAAATTAATGTCAAAGAGGGCGAACAATATAAAGCCCTCACCAAGACATTATGTGAGAAAGGATATTCATGGCACTCCTATGAAAACAAACAAAATCGACCAATTAAAGTAATGGCAGTTAATCTACATCATTCTTGTTATCCTGAAGAAATAATAAAGGATATGAGAGGAAGAGGTTACAAATTACTGGAAGCCACCAAAAAGATGAAGTATAAAACAAAACAGCCACTGAACATGTTCATGCTGTCATTCAGAGAATGTCAATAAAATCTTTGGCATTACGGACATAATGGGAATAAGAGTGCAAATCCAGCCAATCCGAAAATCCAAATTAGTGCCACAATGTAAACACTGTCAAGGTTATGGACATAGTCAGAGATACTGCGCCAAAGAACCTACAGTACGCGACAATAAAATAGCACACAGTGAAATTTATGTCAAAAGTCATTTGTAATGCATTTTATTTAATAATTTTTTGTTAACTTATGTAATACATAACAAAGAAGAATGATTGCTTTACAATTTTTATGGAAAAGAGGTATTAATAAATAATACAATCAAAATCGTGAAAAGTTAACGCGAAAAAATAATAGCACATTTTGGTTTGATTTATCTCTGCGGTGTTTCAGCGAATAGTAATTTGAAGTATTTATGCTTAATCCTTTTTTATGAAGGATGAAACCCATACGCAATATAAATAAACACAAATACCATTCAATTTTCGAAGTCATGGGGCGAGGTACAAAGTTAAATGAGAGTGAAATCGCTAAGATTCTATGCCTATGGAAAGAAAAATATTCCATATTAAGAATTGCCAAAATTGTGGGTAGAAGCCGCAAAGTAATATATAATTTAATTAAAAATCCCAGTAATTATGGCAAAAAAAAAAGTAAGGGCAGACCACCAGCTTTAGCAGACCGTGAGAAACGTGCTATTTTGAGAGCAGCATCAAACTCTTTTGCTACGGCCAGAGAAATAGCTGATTCAGTGGGCATAAATACTAATATCAGAAACGTACAACGTGTACTTCAACATTCCTCAATCATACAACATCAAAAACTTAAAAAGAAGCCACCCCTATCTCCAAGGCACAAAGAGGCTCGTTTGCAGTTTGCGACAAAACATCTGAAATCTATAAAAAAATTAAAATGTGTTATATTTAGTGATGAAAAAAAATTTAATCTTGATGGACCAGATGGGTGGAATCATTACTATCATGATTTGAGAAAGGAGGAAGTTTATTTAAGTCGTCGGCAAATGGGTGGAGGCAGCCTTATGATTTGGGCTGGTATCGGGTATAGAGGAAAGACTGAATTGAACTTTATTAAAGGACGGTTAAATAGTCGTGAGTACATAAAATTAATTGATACACAACTTAAAAAGTATGCTACACAAATATCAGGAGAAAATTTTATTTTCCAACAAGACAACGCAGCTGTACACACCGCAAAGTGCGTTAAAGAGTATTTTGAAACGAATAATATTACTATTTTGGAATGGCCAGCAAGATCACCCGATTTGAATATCATCGAAAATTGTTGGGGTAAACTTGCAAGAGCTGTGCACAAAAATGGCAGACAATTTAATAATACAGAAGATTTAAAAGATTGTATTATTTATGAATGGAATAAGATTCCTAGAAAATATATTAAAAAATTATTCAAATTAATACCACATCGTCTTATAGAGATGATAAAAAATAAAGGTGGTAGTACAAAGTACTAGCTTAAAAATGTATTAAGTTTTGTTAATTAAATAATTGTAATATTAGTTATTTTTGAAGAATGTGCTATTATTTTGACGCGTTAACTTTTCACGATTTTGATTGTATTATTTATTAATACCTCTTTTCCATAAAAATTGTAAAGCAATCATTCTCCTTTGTTATGTATTACATAAGTTAACAAAAAATTATTAAATAAAATGCATTACAAATGACTTTAGACATAAATTTCACTGTGTGCTATTTTATTGTCACGTACTGTAGATGCGTAAAATGTACAGGGAGACATAGCACAGCGGAATGCAACAAACCAAAGGAAGCAACTCCAAAATGCGTCCATTGCGGAGAAGGACATCCAGCCAACTATCGGGGATGTATAATAGCCAAAGAAATGCAGAAAATCAAGGATAAACAGCTCAAGAAACCAAACCTACCTAAACAGCCCCAAAGACCAGCTCTGTCTAAAATTTCAAACGCAGTTCCAATACAAAAAGGTGACGGAATTGTAAATAAAACATATAGCCAAGCAGTAGCTGCGAAAGTAAATAAAAACAATGAGAAAAAAATCAAATGAAACCAATCCATCCATCGACAAGATGCTCCAACAAATATTAGAGAAGTTAAATAAAATGGATGAACGGATTTCCAAACTAGAATATCGTACACAAGGAGCGATTTCTAAAACTAAAAATGGCTAATGAATTAAGAATATTAGAGTGGAATGCCAATGGGTTGCTGCAACATCAATTAGAGTTGCAAACAATCCTAGACATAGAAAAAATTGATGTGTGCCTCATATCTGAAACTCATTTTACAAAAGAGTCATACATAAAATTCAAAGGTTTTAAAACCTATCATACAATCCACCCGCATAACACAGCAAAAGGGGGGAGCGCGATTATCATAAGGGAATCCATCTTACATCATCAAGAAATGGGTTACCAAACAGCAGAAATACAAGCCACATCTGTCAACATTAGAACAAAATCATTTAAAGTAACAATCACGGCATTATACTGTCCGCCGAGACATAATATAAAGAAGGAACAATATGTAGACTTTCTAAATAGTCAAGGAAATAAATTTATAATAGGAGGTGACTTCAACGCAAAGCATAAGCACTGGGGATCTAGACTGACTACAGCTAAAGGTAAGGAACTTTTAGCAGCATCTAATCAGCTTAAATGCGAAGTATTTTCAACTGGGAAGCCAACGTATTGGCCTACTGATCCCCACAAAATTCCTGACGTCATAGATTTCTTTGTAATCAGGAATATCTCAACAAACTATATCCAAATTGAAGAAGCATGGGATATGAACTCAGATCATTCACCAATACTTCTTACATTAAGTGAAAATATAATACAAAAAGAAGAAAACCCACCAAGGATGACTAACAAGAGAACAGATTGGGAAAGCTTTAAAAGTCAACTCAAAGGACAAATTGAGCTTTCAGTTGCACTAATAACAGAAGAACAATTAGATGAAGAAGTTAATCTATTTATTAAAAATATTCAACAGGCTGCATGGGACAATACTCCCGTGCATAATCACAGAACAAAAGGTAATAGTTACCCAAAAAAAAATTAGAAACCTCATCACCGAAAAAAGGAAGCTCAGAAGGAAATGGCAACAGACCAGAATACCAACTTATAAAACCGCTCTGAATAATGCAACCCAACAACTAAAGCGCGAAATACAACGCATAAAAAATGAAGCAATTGGAGATTACTTGAGTAAGTTAACTAATGATAACAAGACCGACTACTCACTCTGGAAGGCCACTAAACGATTAAAGCAACCTATTATGCATAATCCTTCGATCCGAAATACGGATGGAACTTGGGCCCGGAGCAACACCCAAAAAGCTAGTAGGTTTGCAGATCATCTGGAGAGTATTTTCCAACCAAATGATGGAGAAGAAAAAGACTGGACGACACCAAAACAAGAAAATATTATCATCAGACCCACTTCACTAAAGGAAGTCTCAGATGAAATTAAAACAAATATCAACCCGAAAAAAGCCCCTGGTTTTGACCTTATCACTGGTGAAGTATTGAAGCAACTGCCCAGGAAAGCTGTAATAAAACTTACCAATCTTATTAACGCATCCTTCAAATTGAAATATGTTCCTAAGATGTGGAAAGTACCAGAAGTCATCATGATTCCCAAACCAGGTAAACCTCCTAATGACGTAGCATCATATAGACCTATATCGTTGCTACCAATGGTCTCCAAATTATATGAAAAAATACTACTCAAGAGGCTAAAACCCATAGTAGAGGAAAAGAAATTAATACCATCTCATCAATTTGGATTTAGAGAAAATCACTTCACAATTGATCAAGTACATAGAATCACAAATGTCATCGAAAAATCATTAGAAGAAAGAAAAGTCTGTTCCATCGCCTTCCTCGACGTTGCACAGGCCTTCGATAAAGTATGGCACGAAGGATTGTTCCATAAACTCAACCAATTTCTGCCACAACAACATTCACAACTTCTACAATCCTATTTATCGGGAAGATATTTCAGAATTAAGCAAGAAGATGCCTACTCAGAACTAAAGGAAATCCGAGCAGGGGTACCACAAGGTAGTGTGCTGGGTCCGTACTCTATTTATTATATACTAGTGATATCCCAAATCCTGAACAAGAAACACTAGCAACATTCGCTGATGATACCGCAGTCATTGCTGTCGGAAGAGATCATGAAGAGGCTGCTGAAAAACTCCAAACCTCTATTAATAAAATTGATATCTGGACTAAAACCTGGCGAATCAAGCTAAATGAAAAAAAGTGTATACATGTAAACTTTACCAATAAGCAAAAGCAACACCTACCCATCCAGATCAACAATACCCAGATCCCCCATGCTGACTCAGCTAAATATCTGGGAATGACATTAGACGCGAAACTCCGCTGGAAAGTTCATGTCAAAAAGAAACGTGAGGAACTGGACATCAAACTAAAAAAAATGTACTGGCTCCTTGGAAGAAATTCCAAGTTATCCACATACAACAAATTGTTGTTATACAAACAAATACTGAAACCCGTTTGGACCTACGGTATTCAACTCTGGGGTTGTGCCAGCAAGAACAACATACAAGTGATCCAACGATTTCAGAACAAAGCACTAAGGAACATAGTTGATGCACCTTGGTACTGTCGAAACAGAGACATCCATCGGGACCTTCAAATGGAAACTGTTGATCAAACCATCACCAAAGTTGCCAGTAACCACGAACGAAGGTTACTTAACCATGTGAATGTCGAAGCCATCCAGCTTTTAGACAACACAAATATAGTAAAAAGACTCAAAAGAACCAAACCTTTCGACTTTGTGAAATAATAATAGTGAAAAACAGATTATTGTACAGTATTGTACTACATGCTAAGTTTAGTGTAGTAAACTTATTAGATCTTAAGGTAAACTAGTAAGTAAGGCCTTAGTTTTAATCATCACCTAGTAATTTAAGTTAGTATAAAATTGCTCATTGATCTGTTCAATAGATCAGATTGCAATAGAAAAAAAAAATATATATATATTTTCAAAAACTAAAAACGCAAACCTTCTTCAAATAGTTTAACTAAAGGAGATTTTCAATAACTAAAAGATATCTCTTCATTCAATGATTTAAGATTAATTGAAAGTCGCGAGTGGGCATACGGGTACCCGAGTATTAATACAAAGTTTAGTGAGGAGTTGCAATGATTAATTTGTAGCAATCATAATCGATTAATGATTATAGTTTCAAATATAAGATACGGAGAGACAATAAAATGTATGATGATGAAGGGGGCCCAGGTTACTCTCGCAGTATGAGATAAGGGAGTAAAGTTTATGCAGATGACACAGCAGTACTCGGAAGAAATCCACCAAAGAGTTGCTCATTTCAATTTCTTTTTTTCCTAATTTATTTTATTATTTATTTAATTGTCAGGCGAATGTTAAATAGGACATTTTCATGAATAATATTAAAGTTAATCGGCAATAGTTTTTTTGAATGAAAAAAACCAATTCGACCCTAATGTGACGGACCTTTCCATTACATGTGTTATGTGTTTTATTTAAACAACTGCAAATCATAAAAATACATAACAGTTTTCCTTGTTAAGAATTTCAGGTAAAGATTTCTATTTTTGCGAAAATTAGATTAATTAGAATTTAATGCATGCGATAAGAAGTATTACCGTACGCATGTTAATATCACGGCTTGACATTGCTCACAAGAATTTTTCACATTGATACATATCACATATAAAGTGTCCCAGAATGATGGGGTCAACGCTTAACCACATATTTCTTGGTCAAAAATATATCAATTCATGGTGATATATTGTACTTATAATACGAAATTGTCTCCTGGAGATACAAGCTTTTAAAGTCTCACTTTTTTAAAAAGTTTTGCAGATAAGTCGAAAATGGCTAGATGAATTGCTACGAAATTTGGTATATAATCTTTCTGCTTCTCGGGGCACATTCGACGGGGCTTATTGTGGTAAAACCACCAGGGGTAGTGATCAATGGCTACAAAGACGAATGTTAAATACACCAGAACTTTTTTATTCGTTCATGCAGACGGTTGGTTTTTATTTTATGAAATTCCCGGTCAGTTACGTAACTTTTTTTTATCTCTTATTAAATTTTGATTTGGAACCTCCATTAGAGGAAAAAAATTAATGGAGGAAATGATGCGCCTCTTCAATGGCCGCCTAGATCTCCAGATCTAACTCCCTGCTACTTCTCCATTTAGGGTTGCTAAAATCTCGTGTATATGCTGTTCCTATTCAAAATGAAGACCACCTAAGAAATAGAATCTTGCAAGCAGCTGACGGAATGCGCAACGATCCAATGATGTTGGAAAGGTTAAAATTTAATTTTCTTCGACATGCGAATCTCAGTATTCGAGAACGGAGTGCTCACGTTGAGCACTTATTAAATTAATTGTTAGTTGAAATGTATGTTTTTATTTCCTTCTGAAGGGTATGTATTGATTGATATTATCAACAATAAAATTTTTTTTTCGTCTAATGGAGACTCCAAATCAAAATTAAATAAGAGATAAAAAAAGTTGCGTAACTGACCGAGAATTTTAAATTAAAAAAACCAACCGTCTGCATGAACGAATAAAAAAGTTCTGGTGTATTTAACATTCGACCTTGTAGCAATTGACCACTACCTCTTGCGGTTTTACCATTATAAGCCCCGTTGAATGTGCCCCGAGAAGCAGAAAGATTGTACATCAAATTTCATAGCAATCCATCTAGCCATTTTCGACTTATCTGCAAAAATTTAAAAAAAAATGACACTTTAAGAATTCTTTAAGAGCTTGTATCTCTAGTAGAAGACAATTTCGTATATAAATATATCGCTATGAATCGATATATTTTTGACCAAGGAATATGTGGTTAAGCGTTGACCCCCTCATTCTAGGACACCCTGTATTATGTTTTGAATGAGTAATTTTTATAGAATCCGCAACGGTTTTAGCCAAATTACCATATTGTTCGCAGTTTGATTCTCTGTTGTGTTAACTATTTTTGATGTTCACAATTATTTATGCTCGATTTCTTTTACGATCTACCTGTGATAATTAATTACAAAAAGTGAATTGAAAAAATTTCAAGTGAGTTTTTTTGTCAAAAATGTCCAAAAGAATTCAAGATTAAAAATTTTTGTTTTCGGAAATACCTATCAGTATCATTGCTTGCTACATGATTCACTGCTAACATTTAAAAAAATATATATATCAAGTTATGTGCATTCTATAGTTAAAAATGTTATTAAAATCAATCATTTTCTATCTTTTATATGAAACTTCGGCATCCGGTATTTCTATATGTACCGATGCTGCCAATGATCATGATGCCGAAAAAAATTTACAATTCATTTGTAATTCAGATTTAGGGTTTCCTGGTTTCTGACCTATAGGAATAGTGACAATTACACTCCTATACAGGGTTCGCCATTACTCCGGCCTTGGTTCCTGGTGTCTTTGTATAAATATCAATATGAAATGTTTAGTACAGTACTCATTTATATTGGAAAGCTGCAAGATTTAATAATATTTTTATTTATACAGAGTGTTCCGTTTTCGCTGGGCAGCATAAAGTTATAATTTTTTAAATAGCAACCCATAATTTGTTTTATGCCATTTGATGGAACCTTAATTTAGAAGGAAAATGCATTAAACATTTTTTAAATTGGTTGCGGCGTTGCCATATTAGAGAAATTTCTTTAAAAATGCCGCGTCAGAAAAAAATTATCACAAAACTGGTGTTTTTTAAAATTTTGAAATTTGTGTTTGTAAAGTAGTAAATCAAAGTCAGAGGTACTTAAAAACTTTAAAACATTTCTTTAATGCACCATAATTTTTTTGTATAAGAGCGCTAATTTGCAAATTTTACAAATTGCTGAAACTAGTTTTTTTTAAATGGTACCCATGATTTTTTTCAAGTCCTTCTAATGTAGGTTTTAATTCTCTATTAATTTGCAATAACATCTTTTCATCTAACATTTACAGTTATGGAGATATTTACAAAATTTCAATCAAATTGCAACAGGCATTATTATAATCTAACAGATTTTTTCTAGTAGGCTTTGCTTCTATTTAACAAAAGCATAAATTACTTATTTCATTTAGTTGTCATATTACCTGTCACTATTTTCTTCATCATTAACTTTCAATTAAAATAAATTTTCTACAAAACGAATTAGTGGACATGGTGTTTATTTTGGGTGAATGTGAAAAAAATTGCTTTTTGGCTTCTCGTATTTGTAAACAAAGATATCCCTGTCATTATGCTAGAAATGTGCGTAATTATTTAAATGAACAATTGCGTGACCGATAGATCGGCCGCGGAGGTCCTGGGCCATGGCCAGCGAGATCCCCGGATCTTACTGTCATGGATTTCTTTTTATGGGGATTCATAAAAGATTACGTATTTCGAGAAGATGCTACTACACAAGAGGCAATGAAAAACAGAATAAGAACCGCTTTTTCTAACGTGAAACCAGAGATATTAAAAAATGTGCGCGAATCTTTACGACGAAGACTTCAGACGTGCCTACAACAAAACGGGCAAAATTTCGAGCATTTATTAAATTAATATCTTTTTTTAAAATTTCGTTGTTTTTTATTATTCTTTACTTTAACTAAAGTTTACTTTATCAATATCTCTAAAACTGTAAATGTTAATTATAATAATGCCTGTTGCAATTTGATTGAAATTTTATAAATATCTCCATAACAGTAAATGTTAGATGAAAAGATGTTATTGCAAATTAATAGAGAATTAAAAACTACATTAGAAGGACTTGAAAAAAATCATGGGTACCATTTAAAAAAAACTAGTTTCAGCAATTTGTAAAATTTGCAAATTAGCGCTCTTATACAAACAAAGTATGGTGCATTAAAGAAATGTTTTGAAGTTTTTAAGTACCTCGGACTTTGATTTACTACTTTACAAAAACAAATTTCAAAAAACACCAGTTTTGTGATAATTTTTTTCTAACGCTACATTTTAAAAGAAATTTCTCTAATATGGCAACGCCGCAACCAATTTAAAAAATGTTTAATGCATTTTCCTTCTAAATTAAGGTTTCATCAAATGGCATAAAAAAAATTATGTGTTGCTATTTAAAAAATTATAACTTTATGCTGCCCAGCGAAAACAGAACACGCTATATAAACAAAAGTATTATTAAATCATGCAGCTTTCCAATATAAATGAGTACTATACTAAACATTTCATATTGATATTTATACAAAGACACCAGGAACCAAGGCCGGAGTAATGACGAACCCTGTATATTTAACAAAGCTAAAACGGTTTCTCTATTGCGATTTTTAAAACGTATCATTCAAGTTTTGTTTATCCCTCTGACAGTCATTAATGATCCACATCAACCTATTCCAAAAAGAGCAGCCAATGATCTTTATGGAAATATTTTCAATATTATTGATCATCTAGGGTCAAGGCTTACATTATTCAAATCAAATTATGGGGCATAAAATTCTCATTCCTAATATCCGGGTAGGTCCATTTAGCTTGTTGTGCACTTGAAGGATTTGCAGTTGGTAAATCCAACATTAGAATGCTTGATATTGTAATATTGTTATTAAGCAACCTGGCCAAACTCGGATTAGGGATCCATTGTTTGATAATTTTCAGTCATTTCTATAACTATAAACTTCCTTTTTTAAATAATTCTTATTTAAATTTTGATCTAGAGAAACTTTGAAACATCGTTGGGAAAATACCCAACACCATTTATCGAGTCTAGACACTTAAATTATTGTCCAGTTGATTGAAACCCAACACCGTTAATAGCATAGACAAATCGCTGAGCATAATTTACGTCTTAGACTAACAAAAACTTTCTTTATTTCATTACGTTAACGGGGTGTTACAAAAAAGATTTGAGCATTTGCCCTATCAACAACTTTTTTCATTCTCGCTTGCGCCCTTGGTTTTGTCCTTACAACCCTAGTAAGGTACCTATGACTCGCTCATTTAATCACAAATATCTAACTGTTACCACTAAACCCTCTATAAGTACAAATTTGGAAGTACGAAGAATCATTGGTCTCTTGTTATTCTCTTGTATTATTTTAATACCTGAACTTTTTAGATTTTATTTCAGTTATTCAGTGTTGTTCGTTTTGTTTTAAATAAAACTTTGTAAAACTATTAAGCCTTAACCGCTTTTCTTTTAGGAAACCAAAACCGATGCTAAACTTCCCTAATAATTCTTTTACTGTGGTACCTAAGATGGTGAACCCTGTGCAGGATGATGAGTAGCAGTTCCCAAGAGGAGCAAAAGAAAGCATTCTCGAGACGAGTGGTAGCACATGAAAGTATTGTATTGTTCTGTGATAACCATGTAAACCCTAAATTATTGAAGGGTTTTTGAGGGACTTCTACTAAGAAGTCCAGAGTGTGAGAACAGTGGCAACCAGGAGCAGGTATGTTGTTCCTCTAGACTCATTGTTTATTAATGATAATATAACTATGTGTTGATGGCCATAATATGATATTATCGAAATCCTCTGCACTTCCCTGTCAATCAGGGAGCGGGCGCCGTTCCTTCGGGTGTCGTGTCTAGTAACTTGGAGGTGTTACATGCGGCCTGAATGACACGGATAAGTTGGGGATGACCAATGAAAGGTGATCCCCTACTGTTTCCATTGGGATTCTAACTGTGGGCCACAGGTGTTAGGTCCTTAATTCTGCACGTGTACGTGGTTGGGTCGATTCACCCCTTTTTGATACGATAACTGTGAACTACGTAGATCGTTGACTGGATTAATCGATTAGGAAGGACCACTCTGAGTTCGCAGTCTCAGAGACACTGTTTTCGCGGATAAGAGAGACTAATCCTTCTTAACTTCAAAGATTTATTCGTGACATTAACAGCTATACAAAAATCGAGAGATACGTTATTTAAAGGAGGATGAAAAATCTAACGCGCACGTGTCCGTGATGAGGTAAAAGGAAAAAGAGAGCGTCTTCAGTTTCGCACCCACCTTAAGTACTGATACTGAGGTACAGCACCCATAGACGTACTTCCAATAAAGCCCATTAGAGGCTTCTAGACTACCTTGTCGCGTTAAAGCGTTTAAAGACTTAGAGGAAGCGCTTAGAGGAATGGACGCTGGGCTTTTATTGGAGCCCAGCCATTGTGTTCGTTTGGCAGTACTGTAGGATCCGCTAGTCAGAACGCTTAATTTTCTAAACAATCAATACTGTCTGATCAAGTCGAGATGCACGCAGAGAAAATCTGTGTGTTAGATTAGATAGTATTAGTTAGAGTAGAATAGGAAGAACGGGGGGGAATAAATGGTGACGTACCCTGATGTTACGCCCATGCGTACCGTACCTGCGGTCGGAGTGATTCTCGCGTGTTGCTGGGTTCTCCCAGCAACATCCTACAATTCGGGTCACGGAAAAAACCCAAAAGGCGAACATCTCTTTGTTTGAACCAAGGAATAAGGGCTCGAACAAAGAATGGTTCGTGGTGCTGGCTCACAGCAGCCAGATGTGGTAACGGTCGCCAGCCTCTACTTCGGGTACGACACTGTTTCATTACCCCAAGGGGGGGGGCACTTAAGATTGGGACAAGGAGGACCTCTCTCTGGTCGGGAACGGTGCCGGGTGAACAGTAAACTAAGTAACGCGAGTGTTTTCTTTCATCTAATTAAGTTACCATTTAAGCCTTTAATTGTTACCTATCCGAATTGCAAATAAACACCCTAGACAACTTAAGAAAAAGCCTACAGTACCTTTAATTTAAGTTCGTAATTTTGTCCGGCAAAGAACAGCGCTGGAAATGCCAATCATAAAGTATCTTCCCTCAGCCGAAGATGGGTGTTAAGCGCTGAGAATTCAACCACTATCACGCAAAGGCTGGGGTTGTCCATGGGCGTAACATCAGTTCCTTAAACTCACTTTGAGCATTTAAACTGATAAATAACGTAGCTATAGTTCATAATAGAACAATACGTCGCAAGTCCTAACAACAGGTGCGAGTCCGGGGGAGCCCATACTTATTTTAGGGGGGCACTAGCTAGTTGTCGAAGACATTATTATTACTATACGTGAACGCTTGGATCTAATGTGAGGTATTAGAGCGAGGATGTCTAACGTACCTAAACAAGGTAGCCACGGTTAGAGTAGGGGGCCACACAACCCTCGGTGAGTACACCCTATTTCGTGCTGCCTTGCAGTACTGTAATTGTGGATTATACTTTTCATGTGTTAGTCATACCTAACGGGACACCATGCTGCTGTGGATGAAAATGCATTGTGATGACCCGAAGAAAGAATAATTCCTGCAAGATAACCAAACCTGACCAAGTATCAAACCTTAAGTTCCCTTGAATTTTACAACTTAAAGTTTGATTTTGCATTAGGTGTATGTTTAAACGCGGTTCAGCGCTGTATAAGCCGTGGTCCTTCGATAACTCCATTTTTGGCACTGCAAATAATAAGTGCTCCCGTTTCTGTTGGGGTAAGACCCCAAATACCAGATTACTCCGACAAACATTGCAATATGCACCTTATTGGATATAATCAATGCATGTAAAATATACAGGGTGTCCCATAAGTGTTTCATTATATTTTAGTGAGTAATAGCACATTGAAAAATAATATGACTCCCCATATAAACCATATTCCAATAATGCTTCATTAAGAAGATACAGAGTGTTAAACTTTACTTAAAAAATCTAACTTTTATTGATAAACTTAAAACCGCTCGCGATATGTAAGTGAAATTTGGTACGTTTTGAAAGTGAATGTAGACGCATTTATTTATGCAAAACGATTATTTTTAATTTCACCAGTGGCGTGGGCACGGACATCTCTAAGCACATTTTTAAAGAAAAAATTGATGCGTCACTGTTTTTTATCAAAATAAAAATTATTTTTCGAAGTTTAATTTCATTTAGAAGAAAAATACTCCCTTGACTCTTTTTCGTCCGATGTAGCGTTTGCTAGTAAAAAATTGATAACCGTCTACATGCACAAACAGTATGCATATCTGCAAGGATTCATAGTCTTCTTAGAGAAACACGTAGGCTACAACATCGCAGACGTTCAGGCCGCCCATTATCAACGAAGACTGTTGAACTTGAAGAAGCTATTCTTCTACGAGCGGAGACACCAGTATCCGAGCTATTGAACATAACACGAATACTACACGATCCATAATTTAGCGTGTTCTGCGCGAAGAACAACTTTTTCCATATCATCCTCAAAAAGTACAAACTTTAAGCCCAGAAGACTACCCATATCGACGACATTTTTGCCGATGGTGGTTACAAAAGCATTTATGGCAACAGAATTTTGGTGAACAAGTTCTTTTTTCGGACGAGGCATGCTTTACGCAGGAAGGCCTTTTTAATAGCCATAATAATCGTATATGGAAAATAGACAACCCTCGTGCTATTGCTTTTCGCAACAACCAACGGCAATTTTCCATAAACATTTGGACCGGAACTTTAGGTGATAACGTAATTGGTCCTAATCTGCTCCCACCTCGTTTAACTAGCTAAACTTACGAACAATTTTTAAGAAATATTTTACCAATACTTTTGGAGGATTTGTCACTGAATGTTAGAAAAATAATGTGGTTTCAACAGGATGGGGCATCTGCACATTTTTCCTTGCTTGCTCGGCAACATCTTGAGATTTTTCCCAATCACTGGATTAGCCGAGGCGGAGCACTAAATTGGCCGGCGCGATCTCCTGATCTAAACCCTCTGGTTTTTTTTTTTTTGGTCATGTAAAAAGTTTCGTGTATGAAAGATCTATTGACAGTGAAGAGGAGTTGCTAGTAAGGGTAATGGCCGCCTGCACAGAAATCCAAAACACACCTGGAATATTTCAACGTGTCAAGGCATCAATTAACAGGCGAGCTCAATTATGTCTTGAACAAAATACATTTTGACAATTTGACACAATTTGAACAATTTCTGTAATGTTATATCAAATAAATAATATTTAGAACACATGTAATATTATTAAAACCATTTAGAAGATGATATCGTGCATGTAGACGGTTTTCAATTTTTTTACTAGCAAACGCTACATCGGACGAAAAAGAGCTAAGGAAGCATTCCTCTTCTATATGAAATTAAACTTCTAAAAATAATTTCTATCTTGATAAATGGCAGTGGCGCACAATTTTTTTCTTTTAAAAAGTGCTGAGAGGTGTCTGTACCCACGCCTCTGGTGAAATTAAACATAACCTTTTTGCATAAATAAATGCTTCTACATTAACTCTCAAAACGTGCCAAATTTCACTTACGTATCTCAAGCGGTTTTGAATATATCGATAAAAGTTGGAATATTTTAAGTAAAGTTTAACACCCTGTATCTTATTAATGAAGCATTATTGGAATATGGTTTATATGGGGAGTCATATTATTTTTCAATGTACTATTACCCACTAAGATATAATGAAACACTTATGGGACACCCTGTATGTGATAGTGATAATAAAAAGTTAAAATTAACTCCAGATTATCCAGATGTAGTATTTGCGAATGTTCTTTTAAAACTATTAGTATGAAATAACATACTAGATCCAAATCCATTAGATGTTACCATAATCGTTGATACTTTCGAGAAACGATTTCAAACAAAGATCCACGTAACAAACTCGTTCCGTAACAATTGGGCTTCTGACGCAAATAACTATTCTGGCATTGAAATTTTGCTCACAAATATGGTCGAACTTTAGTAACGAACTGAACTTTCCGACAACGCAAACAGCTTACCATGTTGTTTTCTTAGCGGTCAAGAAAACAAACGCCCCTTAAAAAGGGGAACATCCTCAGACAGCAAATAAAACCAAATAATCTTGTTAACTCAATCCCTAGGGAAAGTCTGGAATATCTGAACTTTTTTAACAAGGCCGAACGGTCAATCGGGCTTTGAAATATTACTGATTCCCTGGCAGCCTTTTATTTCAATCAGGAAGCAGGGAATTCAGGAAGGTTTCATGTTTTTCGTTCGATTTATCCGGCTTTGTCTGTTTGAATAGTTCCTAGACCGGATGAAGCTCCGGATTGTACCTAGCTCAAGCATTTTTATCCGTTTTAGTGCAGTTGCGTTTTTATTTACCCCCCTCCCCCCCTCACTCTCTCTCTCTCTCTCTCTCTCTCTCTCTCTCTCTCTCTCTCTCTCTCTCTCTATCTATCTATCTCTCTCTCTCTGTCTCTCTCTCTCTGTCTCTCTCCCTCTTTTTGTATTGTTTGTCTAAAGCTGAAGCTGGTTAACGTTAGAGGTATGTACTTAACTTCGTTCTTAAGGATTTGCAAATAGTAAAGAGGAAGTGCTTCGATGGGCCATTCGCATTATTGGACATTCAGAATATATCTCATGTCAGAATTCATAGGAAAGGCTTATAATTTCTATATTTGAATTGCAATCATCTGCTTCTGAGTACAACCCTGGGAAAATAAGTAATATCAAATCTCTCATTACCATGTGAAAAACAGTCATATGTAAAATTCAGGGAAACGTAAGTTTTGATACTTACTCAGGTGTGGTTATCTTGCAGGAATTATTCTTTCTTCGGGTCATCACAATGCATTTTCATCCACAGCGCAGCATGGTGTCCCGTTAGGTATGGGTAACACATTAAAAGTATAATCCATGATTAGAGTACTGCAAGGCAGCACGAAATAAGGTGTATTCACTGGGGGTTGTGTGGCCCCCTACTCTAACCGTGGCTACCTTGTTTAGGTACGTTAGACATCCTCGCTCTAATACCTCACATTAGATCCAAGCGTTCACGTATAGTAATAATAATGTCTTCGACAACTAGCTAGTGCCCCCCTAAAATAAGTATGGGCTGCCCCGGACTCGCACCTGTGGCCAACAGTTAGAATCCCAACGGAAACAGTAGGGGATTACCTTTCATTGGTCATCCCCAACTTATCCGTGTCATTCAGGCCGCATGTAACACCTCCAAGTTACAAGACACGACACCCGAAGGAACGGCGCCCGCTCCCTGATTGACAGGGAAGTGCAGAGGATTTCGATAATATCATATTATGGCCATCAACACATAGTTATATTATCATTAATAAACAATGAGTCTAGAGGAACAACATACCTGCTCCTGGTTGCCACTGTTCTCACACTCTGGACTTCTTAGTAGAAGTCCCTCAAAAACCCTTCAATAATTTAGGGTTTACATGGTTATCACAGAACAATACAATACTTTCATGTGCTACCACTCGTCTCGAGAATGCTTTCTTTTGCTCCTCTCGGGAACTGCTACTCATCATCCTGCACAGGGTTTACCATCTTAGGTACCACAGTAAAAGAACTATTAGGGAAGTTCAGCATCTGTTTTGTCTTCCTAAAAGAAAAGCGGTTAAGGTTTAATTGCTTTACACATAATAATTAATTTTGGAAACGAAATCTCCGTTATTGTTAGCGAATGAAAGGTCCAAGTTACATATTGGTAAAAAACTGCTCCTGAGATATTGAGTATTTTTCTTCAAAAACAGTTGCTCCTTAAACTTACCCACAAAACTATTTTTAATAAATTGCTCACTATCGTCACCAAATTCAATATATTGTGAGTGAGTGGGCTAAAAGCATCAATACGGTGTGATATATGATCTAAAATCAAACTCATATATGAAAGTTTTCAAAATCACCAAACAGGATATTAAAAAATAGTTTTTTTCTATTTTTACTACTTGCAAATCGAAGTTACTAAAATGTTCTTTTTTATTCCATTTTATTGAGTCTTTCTTAATTTTTTTTCCATCTAAAAAGCTATCAACTACTTACTACCAAGTGATGATAAATGATACTTGAAATTTTTATACGACCACCCCAGCACAAAAAAAAATAACCGGAACCAGAACCGGTAAAATTAACTTTATGACTTCTGAACCAATTTAGACTGTTGCTAATTGTTGTAAAATTTCTGTCAACCATAACCAGAACAAATTGTAAAAGGAAACCGTTCATTGCGTTCGTTATTGGACTCGCGGAATGGAGCAATGAGAGCTTGAGCAGCGTTTAATAAAATGAGTTTTAAAATTACATGCTTTTGGGGGAAACAACATTCGAGAATACTAATAATTCTTCTAATGGTGCATTTTTAAATTAGAAAGAAATCAACATTTCCCAGCAAATACAATTTAAAAATCAAAGATTAGAATTAAATATTCGCTTGTAATATATCAAGTATTCTTAAATTCATATATCCGTATAATAATATAAAATATGTATTTATTAAAATGAGGAAATCGACTTTTTCCTTGCAATTCTGTCTACATTATTGTTAAGTAAATACGATATAAAAATAAAACTTCAACTTCCAGAAAGGCATTTTAATAACTTGAGAATGCGAAATTGGTATGTTAAGTAAAATATTTATACAGAGTGTTTGTTTTACCGATACACATCTGAAAGAGGGTGGTAGGTAAGATGATTGTGAACGTATTTGACCATATATACTATTATACAAAGTGTTACACATTTCCAGATATCGCCATTTTTCCGAATTTTACCAAATTCGTTGTTTACTTCCGCGTAAGTTACAATAAAAATTTAATAGAATATTTGTTGTTACTGTGTCGATTTTCGCATAAACTTGAATATGTATTTTATCGATATCAAACATGTAGTAGTATCTGCATATGAAAAAAAATGTGATGCTTTAAAATTCCAAAAATGAATTTCTCTAATGTTAAACCTTGATTTTGTAAGTAAATAAAGAGAAAGATGCAAATGGAAGAGTCGTCCAAATATCTTTAAAAACTTCTTTGACCATTGCTCTTTCAAATGATGTATTGAAAGGCGCAGCCCTAATGCTCCATAAGGTATTTAAATAAAAAAGAAAAAAAATCGCAGAAAAAACGTATAGGGCAATTTAGCAAATTGAATAAAAACTTAATTAGTAATTATTATTTATGTAAATTATACTAATTACTTAAAACTAATTATTATTCTCAAAATGGGAACCATCGTTTCTGATACAACATCGACATCTTCGTCTTATCTCTATGGTGGTTACCTCTAGCCTCATTTCAGCCTTCATTAATTTTGCTGCCTCATTAATTCTTTGAATGAGATGGTTTCGATCAGGAATTTCCTCATTGAATACCAGTTCTTTCATTCGTCCCCAGATACGATAGTCAACTTGGGTGAAATCTGGAGATCTGGCAGGCCACAATATCGGTCCATTTCGTCCTATCCATCTCTCAGGAAATTGTTTATTTAAAAACTCTTTTATTGTTTTCTGATAATGGCCGGACATCCATCGTTTTAAAATATGATTTTCGCTCTTACATCTAAAGGCACTTCGTCCAACATATCTGGTAGATTATTTTTTAAAAATTCTAAATAATATTCGCCATTTAAATGGTCTGGCAGAAAATATGGACCAATCAACTGCCTGCCTATTATACCAGCCCACATGTTTACGCTAAATTTATGTTGAAACAAAATTTCTTTTTTCATATGTGGATTTTCTTCAGCCCAATTATGCAGCTTATGAAAGTTGGTAACTCCTTTACGGGAAAATTTGATTCCATCCGTCCATAAAATCCTGCGAAGAAATTTTCCATCTTGTATAATAGTATATATGGTCAAATACGTTCACAATCATCTTACCTACCACCCTCTTTCAGATGTGTATCGGTAAACCAAACACCCTGTATAAGACATCTAAAGTAAAAAAATATTTCAAATCAGTGGACACTATTATACTGACTGATATTTTTGATATTTTGATTTCAATGAAATTTTATTTCACTTTCGACTTATGGTTTTTTCCCAATTTAAATAGAGTTACTTCTGAACTTACATCATAAAAAGTATTCACTTTTTTCCTATGCGCTTATGCAATAAAACTTCAAAAAATTTGTTATTTTCAAATAGAAATCACTAAAAAACTAAATGGGAAGATTTGATATTTTGCGTAATTTATTTACAATGGTGTGGTTTAATGAATAATAATTTAAATTTTATTTTAAAATTTTCGTAAATGCAATCAAAACCATTGGTTGTACTTTTGTATACAAGATGAGTTTTTTAAAAGTAAATATGCCAAAAATTTGAAAATTATGCCAACTATGGAAAAAGCCAAAAACACGTCTATCACAATATGATGGGGAAAATGACTGTGGGTATCACTAACCCACTACCCTCTATCAAATGCATCCGCCACACCAAGTCATTTTTTTTTAATAGCACGGGCATGGTTGTGACATGTCTTCGGAAAGTATTTTTAATGAACTTTTCAATGATACCAAAAGTTTTTGGAATTCTTCTCTTGAAAATATCCGATAATGCCTAAAATCCAAAATTCATGACTATGACATCCAAGCGTAGAATTAAATGATTTTCATTAAGGAATATGTAATAAAACTGATAATTACATAATTCAAAATTTTACTGTAATTAAATTAAAGCATAAGATTTGCAGCTCAATGTAATTATTAATGCAAATGAAATAAGTTTTTACAATAGCTATTGGAAATGTTCCTCGTTATTTTCCATGCAAGTGTACAAAACTATATTCATATTCTTGACGAATATGCATAAAAGTTTCCCTAAGAATTGCACAACCCTCAGTAATAATTCGCTGTCTTAACTCTTCAATTGCTTGTCGTTAGGTTTTGAATACTACAGGGTGGTCCTCCCGGAAGTTCCTCGATCGATTGCGGGAAAACCCATAATTTGGAAAAATCTGAAAATGGGAGGATATACCTAAGTCGTTGGGGGACACACATTAAAGGTATTTTCAAGATGGCGGCACTTCCAGTTATATCAGAAGTAGATGTCGACTCGCTTATTTTAAATGGACCGCCCTATATTTTATTACAATTTTGGATTCTACGATGAATTATAAATACCTTTTATATGAAATATTTTACGCATATTCTTAACCGTTCTGGAGATATTTATACTTAAAGATGAAATTTGACAGTTGCAGTCATTGATTTATTTAGTGATATTATGAAGAGGGAAAGTTGTATTTTTGAGGAATTAATATTAAAGCATTACTTTAGCCGCGTATGCAGTAAAACTCGCGAAATAACATACAAAGTGATCATAAATAATTCTTAAAGATAACAATCACAAATCATTCAAAACTTGAATTTTTTAAACAGGAACCCTCATTTTTCTTAACACAATCGTGTTAATCTCGAAAAATAACTGTCACTTTGTATTTTAATACCTACATATATCTAAAATTAACCGTTTAGATTTTTTTAAAAGAAAACTTACTTCATACTATAATACCTTGATAGATTTCATATTAGAAGCGGCGTAAGCAATGGAAAACCAATGGTCGGTGATAAAGTTTCTATGGAAACGTTTACCAACTTTTTATAGTTTGTTAATTAAATTTTTAATTATGGCAAGAGTAAATTTATCATACGAAGATGAAAGATTAATAGAGTTAATTAACTAAAAGAGACGAACAAAGGAAGGAAGAGTAAGTGGACCGAGGCCTGTCCTCCAGACCTGTCTCATCTGAGTTCGTATTTTTGGGATTGCCTGGCACAGCCTCTTCCTGTTACTAACTAACTTAACTACTCTAGTATTGGAATTTGATATCCCATTGTATCCCGATACTACATTTGGGAGCTCGTCCGGGATCACAGTAATCGGAAAGGGTATAAATGGGTCTAAGGTTGGTGATTCAGGCGAGAATGGTGATGCTAGGGTGAGAATGGTGGGACGCGGGACAAAGAGAATGGTGCTACATGTGAGAGGAATAGATGTTACGGCGACGAGAGAGGAAGTAAAAGAAGCAGTAAAGAAGAAAATACCTGAGGCGATGGAGAGAAAAATTACAGTGGGGAATATGAGGAGAAATAGGGGTGATACGCAGGCAATTACGGTTATAGTGGGAGAAGTCTAGGGGGGAGAAATTATTAATAGTCATATATTAGGATCGGATTTTGCAGGTGCAGAATGGAGAAGAGGATAGAAATGGGAAGGTGTTTTAGGTGTTGGGGGCATGACCATCTGGCAAACGACTGCACGGGAGTGGATAGGACAAAGTGCTGTTTTGCGTGTGGAGAAGTAGGACACGAAAGCTGGAAGTGTAGAGCGGAGGAGAAGTGCGTGAACTGTGGGAAGAAAGGACACAGAATAGGGTCAGGAAGGTGTGACGAATTTAGGAGAGTCCTCTGGAGGGACAAGAAGGAAGAAAGGAGGAGGAGTTTGGCTGCCTTGCCTTCTGGAGGCGCCGGGTAGCGAAGTGAAATACACATCCCTCCTGATATAATGCTTAACGGCGGTTTCGGGGGGATCCAGGTTAAAGAGGGGAGGTTTTTAGTGGGTAATAACCCTTTTCTGAGGCGAATTCCACATCATCACTGCCGACAGACCATCAAGCAGTGGTACCTATGAAGGTTTCCCTTCCCTATACAAAAAAAAATTAGTTCAGGTTAGTTCGATTGCATAAATAGTAGAAATCATTGAATTAATTTTTAAAATCATCAGTTTATTAACCGGACCGCCCAACTGTTCAACCTGAATCATGAAAATAATGAAGTGCAACGGAAGTACGTTTCGGAATTAGTTCATAAATTTTGTCAGGCCGGCTCTGTATCTAATAAAAAAGGAAATTATGGAAACTCTTCCAGAAATGAAGAAATCGATGTCGCGGATTTAGAACAGGTTCAACTGAATCCTTCATTAAGTAATCGTCAATTGGATACCGTAACTGGAGTCAGTCGACGCAGTATTCAAAGAATATTAAATACTCATCATTTTCACCCGTATAAGATCCACTTATTGCAAGAATTGAACAGGGATGATTTTGAATGCCGTTCGTAATTTTGCGAATTTATAAATAAACGAAAGATTGGAAATAATAATTAACTATTTAATATCTGCTTTTCTAATTAATGTTCATTTTTTCTAAACTGTGTGATAATTGGCATAACTGTAAATATTGGTCTGATGAAAATTCCAGAATTTTTCAACAGGTACCTAGTCAGTATCCACAAAAATTAAATGTTTGGGCTGATATGTTTCGCCATCATCTTGTTGGTCCTTCTCTCTTACCCGAAAATATCACTAGTGACATGCACTTAGAATTATCATAGGATGCATTTGAATCGTCATTTTTTTTTAATTATTGAAAGATACTCTTTATAAGATCCTTTAAACCTATTACAACCTGATCTATTGAACAGATCAATGAGCAATTTTATACTAACTTAAATTACTAGGTGATGATTAAAACTAAGGCCTTACTTACTAGTTTACCTTAAGATCTAATAAGTTTACTACACTAAACTTAGCATGTAGTACAATACTGTACAATAATCTGTTTTTCACTATTATTATTTCACAAAGTCGAAAGGTTTGGTTCTTTTGAGTCTTTTTACTATATTTGTGTTGTCTAAGAGCTGGATGGCTTCGACATTCACATGGTTAAGTAACCTTCGTTCGTGGTTACTGGCAACTTTGGTGATGGTTTGATCAACAGTTTCCATTTGAAGGTCCCGATGGATGTCTCTGTTTCGACAGTACCAAGGTGCATCAACTATGTTCCTTAGTGCTTTGTTCTGAAATCGTTGGATCACTTGTATGTTGCTCTTGCTGGCACAACCCCAGAGTTGAATACCGTAGGTCCAAACGGGTTTCAGTATTTGTTTGTATAACAACAGTTTGTTGTATGTGGATAACTTGGAATTTCTTCCAAGGAGCCAGTACATCTTTTTTAGTTTGATGTCCAGTTCCTCACGTTTCTTTTTGACATGAACTTTCCAGCGGAGTTTCGCGTCTAATGTCATTCCCAGATATTTAGCTGAGTCAGCATGGGGGATCTGGGTATTGTTGATCTGGATGGGTAGGTGTTGCTTTTGCTTATTGGTAAAGTTTACATGTATACACTTTTTTTCATTTAGCTTGATTCGCCAGGTTTTAGTCCAGATATCAATTTTATTAATAGAGGTTTGGAATTTTTCAGCAGCCTCTTCACGATCTCTTCCGACAGCAATGACTGCAGTGTCATCAGCGAATGTTGCTAGTGTTTCTTGTTCAGGATTTGGGATATCACTAGTATATAATAAATAGAGTACGGACCCAGCACACTACCTTGTGGTACCCCTGCTCGGATTTCCTTTAGTTCTGAGTAGGCATCTTCTTGCTTAATTCTGAAATATCTTCCCGATAAATAGGATTGTAGAAGTTGTGAATGTTGTTGTGGCAGAAATTGGTTGAGTTTATGGAACAATCCTTCGTGCCATACTTTATCGAAGGCCTGTGCAACGTCGAGGAAGGCGATGGAACAGACTTTTCTTTCTTCTAATGATTTTTCGATGACATTTGTGATTCTATGTACTTGATCAATTGTGGAGTGACTTTCTCTAAATCCAAATTGATGAGATGGTATTAATTTCTTTTCCTCTACTATGGGTTTTAGCCTCTTGAGTAGTATTTTTTCATATAATTTGGAGACCATTGGTAGCAACGATATAGGTCTATATGATGCTACGTCATTAGGAGGTTTACCTGGTTTGGGAATCATGATGACTTCTGCTACTTTCCACATCTTAGGAACATATTTCAATCTGAAAGATGCGTTAACAAGTTTGGCAAGTTTTATTACAGCTTTCCTGGGCAGTTGTTTCAATACTTCACCAGTGATGAGGTCAAGACCAGGGGCTTTTTTCGGGTTAACATTTGTTTTAATTTCATCTGAGACTTCCTTCAGTGAATCGTCATTGATAAAATTATGTCAAAATTGTGAAAATTGTCTTGGGGACCAGTTAACATTTCAGCATGACAGTGCCCCTCCCCATTACGCATTACGTGTCGGAAAGTATTTAAAGAACGATTTCCAGGGCGTTGGAATGGAAGAAGAGGCGGTATTAAGTGAACCTACGATCGCCAAATTTATCACCTTTGGATTTTTCTTGTGGAGTCACGTAAAAAACAAAATTTATGCGACATAACCGAACTCTTTAAAATACCTTCGCTAAAGAATAAGCAATAAATACCTTCAAACAAATCCTCAAATACTCTAAAATGTATAACAATGATTTGAGCAAAATTTGTATGACTGTTTAGAAACTGGTGGTTGCAACTTCGAACACTTTATTAATTAATTAATATCTAGGACAATATTGGTTGCGTACTTTTTAAAAATTGCCTTGTATTAATAAATGAATAATCCATCACTAGTTAAATAATCCGGTACTTAAAATTAATTTCTTTTACAGGTGGGTTTGACTCTTTCAAATCAATAAAAAAATACCTGCTTTTTATAATTTTCACTTCAGTTGTTGCCAATTTAACATTATTAATTCATATCAGACGATATATTTTTTGACCAAATTTCTCGAAAACTGCTGAATTGAAGTTAGTGAAATTGGGGATCATTATAACGAGAATTGAAATTCCCTTCAGACTTGGTCCTATTTCACCCCACTTAACATTTAAGATTTTAGGAGTTTAACTAACGCTGGCCAGAGAGTTGATCTGCAAGGAACGAGTGTACGTTCATAATGTGGCCCCCTCGAATATGAAGTTTACGTGTCCGAGCTTTTTCGAAATTAAAGTTTCAAATATCTGAAAATGCCTCCGTTTCGTTTTCAATGCGCCACCCTGTATATAATACATCCAGTGTGGTAACTTTAACTGAAATAAATTCGGTATCTATATAGCATTTGATTTCTAGCAAAAATTGCTTAAACACGTCAATTCTTATTTGACTCGATACACTTTTTCGTAGTATTCTGATGCCACAAATATCAACCCTTTAACTAGGGTGACAGTTACCCTTAAAAGTATAAATGGAAAAGGGATTCAAATGATACATGATTTTTAAAGATCTTTTCAACCTGACTTTATCTGACATATTATTTTTGACCATAGAGAAAAAATAGTATTAAATATAAACAAAATTTTAAACAATCAAATAATTATTTCCTGTTGTGACACCAGCCGATATTTTATACGTTGTCGACACCAGGATGTAGATTTGTCAAGATTGAGGTGACTGGTTAACTCACTAACAACTCTTTATTTTATTACTAAGGTTCTATACTTTTACTCTGGACTATTTGAAGGAATTTAAGAGCTTCTAACACTATACACTCAGTCTGAAGAAAAAATCATAATCATTCATTTTGGGCTGAAAACTATATATATATTTGTAGGACAACTTATTTAAATTACACTGCTAAGGGCAAACACCCGGGGACTTGAGACTTTGGTCGCAGTTAATTGTTCATGTATAGATGAAAGGGCAGTCTCCTGATAGTCCAATTGCTCTAAATTATTCCTATGATAACCCCATATTATTGAGAAAGGTTCATGTTGTCTGGAATAAGTTATGTGACAGATGCTTGATTTGAGGATAAGAAGGTATATAATATTTCTTTTACTTAGCAACTGTTCGAAATGTTCACTTTTGACTTCTTTGCACAGCTCTAAACGGTGATAAAAGTCATCTTTCACGTTTAATAAAATATTTGGAGTGATTAGTCTAATTTCTTATCTTATACATTCTTTCAGCTCGTCAATGACGTGCAGTTTCTTATTGCAAATCTACGATTTTTTGCATCTCCATCAAAAGAAATCGAGAGGAGTGAGGTCGAGGCATCTCGACGGCCATTCTATAAGCCTCTTCTTTGTTTCCATCAATTTGAAAAAGTTTCATCTAGGTGTAAGCGAACATTCCGAAAAGAATGTGGTGATACTCCATTGAGTTGTAATCAAATCCGTTTATACAACATGTCTGAATTTACTTCGCTAGGAAAGAAATTGGATAAAGTAGGAACTAGTTCGCCTTCAAGAAAATCTCAAAATTTTTGGACATTTAAATTTTCATCGAAAATTATTGGTTTTAATATTGGGTTCTCTACGGTATCCACCCAAACATTTGTTTTTACAAGATACTGCGTGAGACCTTTGTCATTCAATGAAGATCCACTGCAGACCAATGTCGATAAATTTGTTTTTTGACATGTCCATTTAATGTTAAAATTGTCTCATTAGTAAACAAAATCCATTTCATAGATATTTCCATTTTCTGAACTGCACTTCTAGATGATCGATCGAATTCGCCGAGTTATTATTGGCTCTAAGAAATCACTATAAATATAAAAGTTGAAGAGAATGTTATTCTGAATGAGATATAATCATTAGATTTCGTTTGACAACTACCATTTTAAAAATATGACATAAGTTCTTTTTTTTATTGGAAAGTGTTGTAGTAGATTATGAGTTGTCTAAATAGGTCCTTTTCTCAACTTTAAAATTATACAAATAAGTACATAGTTAATTTTCAAAATGACTGACTTTTAGTTATTTTCGTATATTTGATGCCAAATTTTAAGGTGGTTAGTCCTGGTATGAAATTAACTTGCCGTGGTTGACCGCCATTGAAATGCTTTATATTTACAGTGTGACCCATTTGTTTTGGGTTTATTAATTGGGCGATTTAGCCCGGATTATTTTGTAATTATAGAGTTTGTTAAACTGCACATTTTCAGCAAAAATGGTTAGGATGATGTAAAATTTAAGGCCTACTGTGACAGTTTCTAGGAGCAAAATTTTTTTAGAAAAAATCCATGCACGCCACTGGATTGACCACCCCTCAAAACGGGCTTGTACAAAATTTTAATGAAAAATTTTGAGTAATAATGAATTTGTAGAAGAATTAAAAATGCACACTAGGTATTTATTTATTTTCAAAAATTTAGAGTTTATAACAACTTAATTATTTTCTTGGACTTATACAAAACAAATAAAACAAAAAAAATTAAGTTTGCATCGCAAGAAACAATGAAATTTTTGTAAGTTCTACCAAGCCACCATTTTCCCCAATGCACTTGTCATTCCTTTTGCGTATTTTCAAAATTACATTTCATATTTGTGGTGGTGTAATTTTCACACAAGTACGGATTATTCTTACTTGCAGTTCTTGTAAATGTTGGAGTCTTGACTTATATACTTTTTCTTTAAGTAAACTTCAAAGAAAAAACCTAACAGGGTTAAGTCTGGAAATCTCGGTGGCCTCTTACAAAAAGAACTGTTCCCGCCCTATCTAACAGTTTCACAATTTTCATTTAGCCAATTTCTTATCAAACGAGCATTATGAATGGAACTACAATCTAATTTTATTACATTTTTAATTCTTCTACATAATCATTATTACTCAAAATTTTTCATTAAAATTTTGCACAAGCCCGTTTTAGAGGGTAGTCAATCCAGTAGCGTGTACGGATTTTTTCTAAAAAAATCGATATCATTATTTATTAAAATTTAGCTTCTAGAAACTGTCATAGTAGACCTTGAATTTTATAGCAATTAAGCCATTTTTGCTGAAAACGTGCAGTTTATCAAGCTCTATAATTTAAAAAAATCCGGGATAAATCGCACGATCAATAAACTTTTTATAGACTAATCCGAAAAGAAATGGATCACACTATATATGATATTTTTTTGTTCAAATATAACGAGCTCTATATATATATGTTTTGTAAAATTATTTTGTAACAAAAACATATACATTTTTTAATAAAAAGCTTAACACCATAATTATTCTAGTGGTCGTGGTTAAAGATATTTTTTTCTATTATACAAATAATTCAGAAGAATAAAAAAATCAATATTTTCATAAACAAGTAAAATTTCTAGCAAGTAGCTCTACATTGATATCCAAAAACTTCATGTCTTTCCCCATTTATTCGCGATCGCAACTCGTTCAGCTACTACGATATCTTCTCTATTAACTGACAAAAACTTATCTCGTATGTAAATTCGCGTGATGGATACCTTGGATTTTTTTTTAAACACGTATATTCAAAAAATTAATTTATTAAAACAGACGTTGTTTACAGGTATTTCAGAAAACTAATATATGAGTCTAGGGTGACAACAATGAGTAACAAAGTAACAATATGATTAAGGGTTAAAGTAACGAGGGTTAGTTCATCTTAGTCCGGGTGCCTGTAATGGACACGCACGTTTCTCTTACATGGTTAATATAGATAGACATGTCAATCATTGATAAAAATTTGTTTGTTGTTAATTAAAAATTTAAAGGACCATCATTGAAATTTTGTATTCACTAAGGGACAGTTGCGCAGGACCCTTAAAGGAAATATAATGACCAAAGTAACAAAAAATATATTTTTTATTATATAAATAATAAAAATTGATTTTATAAATAGTTCAAAACAAAAAAATGCGTTTATTTACTCTATACAGAGTATTTCGTAGGTAGTGTACGATACTGAATAGGGTATTACCAGTCATTTTGCATTGACTTAACCTAACATGTCTATATATCAAATTTTACAGTTTTCCTAATGTTTAAGTTTTAAATATTTTTTAATTTGACCATGCTTTTCCGCAATTATTGAACTGTAGAAGAACATTTTTTTACCACAAACATATACCAAATTTTTGTTAGATATGAATTGATTGTTTAAATTATTTAAGCCATAAAATCTAAAATAGCTTTGTTACTTACCCCGAACTTCTTAGACGCGATTTTCCTAGCTGGTTCTACCGCAAAAACTCAAATTCAAACACGGATTTTATTTGACTGTTTAGTCAAATTTATTAAAAACGTCTTTAGGCAATGGTTTTTCAGTTCTTATGGAAATTTTCTTAAGAAACATTTTAAATATTAAAATAATTAATATTAATACATTTAAATATTTATCAAAATATTTGCAAATAATGTAAAATAAATCACGAATAATTTATTTATTATATTCAAAATGAGGACTACCATTCAGAATACATTTACGTGCTGTAATCCTCATTGCTACCGTGATGATACCGAGTCGCATTTTTTATTTAAGTTGTAGGACAGCTGGATTAATTCTGACGATTAAACAGTCTCTATTTTGAATCTCCTGTTTATATACCAGCGATTTCATGCGACCCCATAGAAAAAAATTAAAGGGCTTAAGGTCAGGAGATTTGGCAAGATAGAGAATGGGCCCATTTCGCCCAATCCAGCGATTACGGAGCACTTGATTTAGATAGTCGCATACCTTTCGTTGGTAATGGGCAGAACAGCCATCGTTGTTGAAATATCATCTCTTCGCAGATCCAAAGGTTAATCCTCTAGTAAAACTGGCAGAGTTCCTTGCAGAAATGCTAAATAGTTTTCTCCATTTAAATTCTGTGGTAATATGTGCACTCCAATGGAATAATCAGCGATAACTCCGCCTCACACGTTAACGTTAAACTTATGTTGAAAGGAAGTCTGTATTTTCATATGAAGATCGTCATCCTTGTTATTCAAATAATGTAAATTGTGGTAGTTTATAATGCATTCCTTAGTACATTTTGACTCATCTGTGCAAATAATTCGCTTGAGGAACGTTCCATTTTCCATATCGCAATTCAGCAAAAAACGACAAAATCTTCGTACTTGATCATTGGGTCTTAGTCCTTGCACTGCTGTATAATGAAATGAGTTTCTTCTCGTCATTTAGTAGTGACCAGACTCTTCAAATTGAGATGTCACCTCGCCATTTTCCTAATACTAGTTGTTGAATCTGCTGTAAAAGCAGGAAGGATTTCCTCTTCTTCTTTAGGTCTATTGAGATTGCCTAAGGGATATAAATTCCGGCGAATTGATCCAGTTTCTCTGATGCGACGATAGGTTCGGCTAAACATGTTTGCATGTAGAGTTCGATGGTTTGGAAAACTGTGTTGAATCGAGAGAAAACTCTGAAAATCGTCTACCTGTCGCAACATTACCATCAGCTTTTCAATAACAGTAAATAGCATCAGCGTACTCCTCATTGCTAAAAGATATCATTTCATGTAATATACATTTAAGACTTTCAACGTTAAAATGATTGTTGTGAAACACACACTAAAAAAACACACATTAAAGAATAACAATTTATTATTTGCATTGTCAAATAGACTTAAAAAGGGATGAAAATCAGTTGCAATAATGCCTAATAAAATTCTCCGATCACAGCCAAATAAGAAGTTCTTTATTTTTTTTGTTTTTTGTTACATTAGAAAAAATTAATATTATTTGATGCAATTAAGTGTTATTTAATGCGAATATACAAACTGTATTAAAAATGATAAAAGAGCAAACACTTCGATTATCCAGGGTGAGTCTTAAGTAATGGGACACAGAGCAACGATGGATTTATGACATAAAAATGATGCAATATAGCTAAATTTATGTTATACCAAAAGTTGAACTGGGGAATCTTCTTGATGATGTGCCTCTGAATTTAAGACAAGTAATGTTTTTTATGCAAGATGGCGCACTCGCACATTTTTCTCGTCCAGTAAGGGATTTCTTAAGTACACGTTTTGCCAATCGTTGTATAGGACGTAGATTTGAAATACCCTGGCCCCCACGGAGCCCCGACTTCAATCCTATGGACTTTTGTATATGGGGTTACATGAAATCTTCCGTTTACCAAAATACAATAAATACACCTGAAAAATTATTAAACAAAATTCAAAATGTAGCCATATTATTTCGAAATGAACAATTGCTATTTAAAATAAAGAGGTCGTTCTGTAAAAGAATTGCAAAATGTATCCAAGTAAATGGTGGACACGTCGAATATTTATTGTCACAGGAAGATATGTTTAATTTATAATTTTTTGTTATTGTTAAAATATTCGTTTGGAGCTTAAATAAATATGTCAATAGAAGACCAACTACGGTATTAAATTGTTTTCATATAATCTTTGTGCTTTTTTAACAATACAAAAAAATTATGTTGTTACATGTCAACAAGTAGAACAAAGGGGAATTTAAGTTATTTAATTGAATTTCTCGAAAACCGTTGCTCCTAACGACACCAATAAGGTATAACTTTTTTAACTAGAAAAGGTAGGGAAACAAATTTTATGAGGACAAAATGACATATGCCGTGGCACAAAAAAGTTTAAATGGCTTAAATGACTCCTAATTGTCAATTGTGGCACCCTCTGGAAGATACACCCGAAATCGTCGATAAATTTGAATTGATCATCTCCAAAAACCCCTATATACGAAATTTTCTGAAATTAGCCCGAACTGTTCCAGAGATATTAAAGAAAATTTGATTTAATTTTTCAACTTTGGCACCCTGTATCTCAGTTATTTTCAACTTTTGGTATAACATAAATTTAGCTATATTGCATTGTTTTTATGTCATAAATCCATCGTTGCTCTGTGTCCCATTACTTAAAACTCACTCTGTATTGTTGGGAAAATACCCAACATCTTCACCCAGTAATAAATTTCCTTTTTTTTTGTCAACGTAACCTCTTCTTAATCGCTCTTAAGGGCAGTGTTTATATCATTCAAATGCATACACTTTCCACACTCATAACTCTTTTGACCCATCATTTTTCTCACACCTTCAAGGCTCCATGTTGATAAGCAATCCTTATTCCTCTGCACTAATAATTCACACTAATTGGTATGACTAGGAGGTGGTAAAAATATACAGGGTGAGTCGGGAGGATCGTGCCAAACTTCAGGGGCGTGTTGTACATGAAAAATAAATGTAAAAAAACTCAAATGTTGTTATCCGATTTTCGTTTGTTTACAAGTCATAGTAAATGTTCAAAAATATTGCCACTAACTTCTAAACATTTTCGGCTTCGTCTATGAAGAGCATTCGTTGCGCTCCTGATTGTTTCATGTCTTTCTTTAATGGCAGCTGCAGCATTTCTAATGCGTTGAATTAGTGCATCTTGAGTGTCCACTTTTACTCTGTACACTTCAGTTTTAAACCAACCCCACAAACAATAGTCTAGTGGTATGAGGTCTGGAGACCTTGGAGGCCAACTAATAGGGCCACCGCGACCAATCCAACGTCCAGGAAACGTTTCGTCTAAATGTTGCTTAACCTTTATGTTTTAATTTTATTTACGCTATAACTTGTAAACAAACGAAAATCGGATAACAACATTTGAGTTTTTTTACATTTATTTTTCATGTACAACACGCTCCTGAAGTTTGGCACGATCCTCCCGACTCACCCTGTATATGGATAAGATAAGGTTCACATTCGGTAGAAAAAATTAAGAAAAAGGGCAGTCTCATATAGTCTCTCACTCAACACGCAACGCCTCTCCAACACCTCTCCAATTCTCTCCATATACTCCTACAGCCTTAGTAGGATCCCAATACTGCTCTCAATTCACACATATCATTTGCCCTGTTCCAAAAATACTCCCGGTCGACAAAGGTTCTTGGTGATCGGTGATTGCTTATGGTTTTCTAGTTTACCCTAATTTCATACTTTGTTGTGACCTTTGTCACTTGTGCAATAGTGTTGGACATTTAGTTAAATAAATATAATACGTTGTTATCAAATGTGTTTTGTTCTGCATCGGTTCAGTGCCAAATAAGCTGTAGTCCTTCGAACAAAATAAAGTCTACACAAAAGAGATACAGTTCACCTCGGCACTGCCAACCAACTGTGCCCCCCTTGTGTCTGGGGCGAGACAGCAAGCGAACACAAACTTGCCCCGTTCATATATGGAAAACTATGTTATGGTAATAAATAGCTAGCCTAAGTTTTGGTGAATGCATTCGGTATATTATTAAAAGTATTACGATTAATTGCTCTAATTTTTAATTTGTTTCTTAAGAAACTTTCCATAAGAACTGAGAAACCATTGCCTGAGGAAGTTGGTAAGAAACTTGAATAAACATACACCTAAACATTCAAACAAAATCCACGTTTAAATTTGACTCTTTGATGTCCTATACGCTAGGAAAATCATATTTATAAAGCTCGAGGTAAATAACAAAACCATTTTGGATTTTATGGCTTCATTAATTTAAACAATCCGTTCATACATAATAAAAAAAGTTTAGTACATTTTTATGATAAAAGGGTTTGTTCTTCTCTGCACTTCAATTATTGTAGCACAGCGCGGTCAAATTAAAAAATATTAAAAACTTAATAATTAACGAAACTATGACGCGTGTTGTATAGGTATACAGAGTGTTGCAGAAACATATTGCCAAGTTTTAGGAGGTTATAAAGGGCGATAAGTTAAGTCATTTTGCCTCATAAACATATATCCAGAAAGGAGTCGTTAAGGCACTAGACAAAATATTTTTTAAAATCGTTAAAAAATGCATATGTTTTTGTAATTACGACTTTTTGTATCTTTGTTTTCTAAGGTGTTTATTAAAAAAGAAAAACAATAAAGTATTACAACAGTTGTTCAAAATTGCGGCCACGGACTTGTTGACATGCGGTCGTACGTCGAACCATTGATTGACGAACTCGAAAAAGAAAGTATGGATCTTCCTGAAGAAAGTGACTTACAGCCATCGCTCTTCCAAGCAATTCTTTTTTTGTTGTTACAGGTGCTTCATAAATTAATGATTTGAGGTAACCCCAAAGAAAGAAATCGAGAGGTGTTAGATCTGGACTCCGGACCGGCCAGTTAACAGGGCCACCACGTCCAATCACCTCTCAGGAAGTTGTAAATTTAAGTGGTCCCGAACGCCACGAATAAAATGTTCCGGAGCTCCGTCACGCTGATGTCACATCCTTTGACGGATGTTCAAGGGAACGTTTTCAAGAAACTCAGGAAAAATTTCTTGTAGGAATGTTAAATTTGACCAATTAAGCATGAGAGTAGAGGGTAGGGTCCAATAACCTGATCTCCTATTATGCACTCCCGTTAATAGAGAACTAATATTGATTAGACTTCTTAAATATTCTATGAGAATGTTGGTTGCTCCAAATATGACTATTACAGCTATTGAAGCAACCTTCTCGAGTAAAGCAAGCTTCATCGGTAAACAGGATAATCGAACTAAAGTCGAACTGTTGAGCACATCTTCCCAAAAATTAGCGACAAAAGTTTATTTTTGGATCGTAATCTTGTGGTAAATTGTGAACTTTTTGAAAATGATAAGGGTGTGGTAATTGTTCATGAAGTACACGCCATACTGATGTTGCTGAATTTCCTATTTGATTTGCTATTGCTCGCACGCCAGTAAACGGTCTTACTTCCACTTGTAGCAATACTTCTTCTTCCATCTCCACTGAACGAGCCGTTCTAGGCTGACCCATACTGCCATTTCGTTTAAAATGTCCTTTTTCTCCTAAACGAAAGTATATTGAGGCAAATAATCTACGAGATGGATGTCGACGATTAGGAAAGCATTGAGCATAGAGTCGAGCAGCTTCCCTACTATTGCGTCTTGCTTCTCCATAAATCAGATGCATATCAGCCATCCCCTTAAAACTGAAAATATCCTATAGCAAAAGATTTATTAACTTTAAGTATCACTTTACAATAACAATTAGTAGAAAATGAAAATAAATGAAATACGAAAACATGTGCATTTCATAACGTTTTTAACAATTTTTTTGTCTAGTGACTTAACGACTTTTTTCCGGATATATGTTTATAAGGCAAAATGACTTAACTTATCGCCCTTTATAACCTCCTGAAGTTCGACAACATGTTTCTGAAGCACCCTGTATACATATGCATTTAGTATCTTGTTCTGTTTACAAATACGATATATTGTCCTTTCCATGGTAAAATAACCAGTATCATCCTTTTTATGTAATATGTTTCCACTGAATGGCATAGAAATTTTGTGAACGTGTAGCTGCCAGAACGATAAAAAAATAATATTTTTTTATTACCAATTATAACTAAAATTGACTCAGTCGGTCTGTCATTCAATCATTTCACTTTCAATTTAAACTTATTACGTATTTTTTTAAATTCAATGGCGGGTTCATATATGCCTATTTTCAGCATTTTATAAATTTGACGTTGTAATATGATTAGTTTGAAACAAAATATTTGGAGCAAGATTGCTGTGCTATATTTGTGCATATACCATAGGTATACTGCACTACGAACAAGTCCAATAATTTTGCAGAATCGGCCGTGGAATCCTCTTGATTGGCACATAATTATTAATTATTTTATAATAGATTATTGTGAATTTCCAGCAAATATACATGCACGATATTTACCCGAGGCTTCCTGACCTTATATATAGAAAAAATATATCGGAAAAGCGGTAAAATGAACGAGTATTTGCAGTTTCAGTTGAGCAATTTAAATAAATTTGTAGTTTTTTTTAACGATCATGATTTTCATGATATTTAGTAAAAAATAAATTTTGACGATTTTTTTGAATTGGGCAGCATGGTAGATGATAGCTTGTTTAAAAAAGTACTTTTCCAAGCTTTCAAATGATACCAGGAATCACATAGTTATTTTCTATAATAACGCACCCGACAGCAATTTTATTGGTTTAAAAACTAAATTTTAACATAGTTGTTAGATAACTTCAGTTGACAACGACGACGCACTTCATGCTGCTAACAACTTTAAATTTCCGTGATAAAACAACTTCTTTATAATAAAGTTAGCACTACAAAAAGCCGTTCAACAAAATTTAAAAGAATCTTCACTAAAAAATCAAATTAATAAAAAAAAGGATAAATCTGACCGAGTTCTTGGAACACTATTTTATAATGTTGGTTTAAAACCAGTGAAATAGCTATAAGTCCATCATTTTGGAAAATAACTAAAACGTATAAAAAAATGTTTAATGAAGTTTTGTCAAAATGTCTGGTAGATTTATTCAAATTTCTCCCCTAAAACCTCGCATGGTTACTATTTACCGAACTTTCAAGCTCGGCTAGTTTTCGAGATATTGGTATTGAACATCGAACATTAAGAAAATGAATCGCAAAAAATGTTTTATCAAAATTATAATCCTTAGGTATGTGGATATTTTATTTAGTCTAAAAGAGCAATTTCTAGAAAGGTATAAGTCTAATACACATAAGGAACAGAAAGATATATTCATTTATTATATTATACAGGGTTATTCACATTGTACGGCACGGAATATTGTGGCCAAAATACGAAGCTTTTAAAAAGTTTTACCTTTGGAATATATGAGGGTCTATTATGACTACTTTTAAAAATTATTTTTATATTACACAGGGTGTCACAAAAGCCTTAAAAGTATCATATTTGTGTTTTTTTTTATGAAACCCTTTGCATATTATTACATTTTTTAATTCTTTGATCAAAATAAGTGTCTGTTTTAATAAAATTTATAATACCTAACACTTAAAGTTTTTTAAATAATTGAAATTTTATCAAAATTTTACATAACTTTCATGTTTTAAACACTTAAGAAATATTTAAGTTATGTAAGTGTAATTTGCAGTGTAGTGCAACAATAGATCATATTTTATATCCTAATCATGATAAACTTGCTATCTTATACAGGTTGTGTAAAAATGATAACTAATCATGTAAGGATTTTAAATGGCTATAACTTCATTAGTTTAAATGCAATGCCATATTTCCAAAATTTCAAGTAAATGTAATTTTGAGTTACCTATCGAATGGTACTAGGATGTTCACAGCTAAGTCTTCGCGTTTTTACAGAATACACTAAATAATCGTTCTTTGCACCATTTGGTGCGTTTTACTTCAAAGTTCTAAATTACATATCAACTATAACATAAAACAAAAACATAATAATAAAACTGTCCATTTCCAGATAATTACAAATTCCTTTTTCAAAATTACTGCTAACTCTAGACGACATTTGCGGAGTAATAGTCTCAAACGCGTCTCTTATACGTATTTTCATATCGTGTGGAGTTGTCGGAGGCGTATTGTAAACAATGATGTTTCTAGATTCCCTTTTACACCAACTTCCAGTATTATTAGAAAAAGTCCCTTTAAATATTAGAACTATGATGTGGGTTCAACCGGATAGAGTTCTGCCTCATTATCATCGTGAGGTTCGGCAATTTTTAAATATCAACTTTAACAAAAGGTGGATTGGGAGAAATGGATTTCAACATTGGCCCCCCAGATCTCCGGACTTAACTTCTCTAGATTTCTTTATGTGGGATACATGAAACGAATTGTCTACAATACGCCTTCGACAACTTCACACGATAAGAAAATACGTATAAGAGACGCGTTTGAACCTGTTACCCGACAAATGTTGTCCAGAGTTAGTAGTGATTTTGAAAAAGGAATTTGTAAGTGTCTGGAAATGGACCGTCGACATTTTAAACGTCTGTTATAATTATTTTGTTGTTGTTGTTGTTTTATCATGATTGGGATATAAAATATCATCTATTGTTACACTACACTGCAAATCACATTTACATAACTTAAATATTTCTTAAGTGTTTAAAACATGAAAGTTATGTAAAATTTTGATAAAATTTCAATTATTTAAAAAACTTTAAGTGTTAGGTATTATAAATCTTATTAAAACAGACACTTATTTTGATCAAAGAATTAAAAAATATAATAATATGCAAAGGATTCCATTTAAAAAAACACAACTATGACACTTTTAGGGCTTTTGTGGCACCCTGTACAACATGAAAATAATTTTAAAAAGTAGTCATAATAGACCCTCATATAGTCCAAAGGTAAAACTTTTTGGAAGCCTGGTATTTTGGCCACAATATTCCGTGCCGTACAATGTGAATAACCCTGTATATAATTTTTTTTCCGGTATAGTTTAAATATATTCGTAACAAAATACTACGAGTTCCATATACATATGTAGTAGATAAGAAGCACATAACACTAGGAAATCAATATAATCACCATGACTGGATTTACTATTTTTAATTTGAAGTATTGGAACTATCGATCATATCCAATATTGGATCAGAATTATTTTTTTCTAATTCGAAACCTTACATAAGGAATTTTCAAACAGTCTGATCCAGGCATTCCAAGTTCCTTGGTATGTTATACGGGTAAGAATAGCAATAATAATAATATATGTACCATATGTTATTATACATATATATTATAATAATATGTATATAAATAGAATAGTATTAGCTTATTATGATGAGGGCATAGTGCTATGTGATATATAGCATTTCTCGGAAATTGTCTATGAGATATGTGTGAATTCCTTACATAATTAGCACAATAATTTCTTGACAATTTGCCGTCTATAATGTTAAAATTTAGATTATCGTATGGAAATGGAAGTCACTTGTTCATAAAATCAAAAATAATGTTTAGAAAATTCAAAATTAGTATTATAAATTCATTTTCTTTTGTTAAATGTTTTCTCACTAGCTAAATTCAAATATACTCTGCAGCAATTGACTATAATTTTAATTTTTTAAATTATTTCTGCTAACATCTTTACACAATCGGTGTGATGAGAGGAGCGATATCCTGTTGTTATCAACTGGACTAGGATGGCATTATTCTCATTCTCATTATAGATGGTTTTATATACCTGATTGTTTGTCTTGGAGTTTTGGCTGTGATCTTATTTTCCAGTATTTTACATGGAGACTGACTATGACTAGTTGCTGACAGCTCATTTGCAACTTTGTTCTTAACATCTTCAATTTCGGGTTGTCAGACTGTTGATATCTGATATTACTCTTTTTTAATCTATTAATTACCGCTGTGCAGAAACATTTTCGCTAAGTTCTAGATGCCCATCCCCAATCAGAAATTGTTGAGATTATTTCCAGCTTTTTGATTATAAATTGATCATGTATTACGATGCAGTTTATTTCTTTCGCAAAAGCGAGGTATTTCTATTGAGTTCTGCCCTTGTGATTGCTGACTGACCTGAAAAGAGTCCAGGTAGATTACATCATATCCAGCAATGTTTTTGTCATTGATTGGAATGTCATTTTCCGGCGTGTCGGTAATAGAAGCTTTAGTTATAAACTGCCCATGCTGATGAAAGAAGTCCAACCGATATTGGATCAGCCAAGAGTATTAAATTAATATTATTAGGATAACAAACTTTGCTTATAAGAATGGGGTTTTCAGTGGTTCTCCTTGTGGTTGAGTTTGAAATTCGTTGCCGATAATGAACCCAAAAATTGATGATCTGATTTTATCGTATTATATTAGGTCGTGTAGTATGAAATGAGTAGAATTAATTTGAAACTTTAGTCATTTTTTTTTCATATGAAATGTTTTTATTGTCAATCGAAATATGCACCATTATCAACACACTTCTGTCATTTAACGGGAATTCCCATTCTGTAAAAGCCTGCAGGCCGGGAGTCGATAAACTCGTGGAAGGCAGCTTTGACAGCCTCGTCGGAGTTGAATGTTTTCCCTATCAAGAAGTTATCTAAATTTTGAAAGAAGTGGTAATCAGTGGGTGCTAAGTCGGGTGAATACGGTAGATGACGAAGAGTTTCCAATTCCAACTCCTGTAGCTTGGCCAAGGTGACTTGTGTGGTGTGTGGCCGAGCGTTGTCGTGCAACAATAGCGGTGCGCTTCGATTGACTAATCTTGGCTGCTTAACCGTCAGTTGCCCCATGATTTCGGTCAGTTGTCGACAGTAGACATCAGCCGTAATCGATTCACCAGGTTTCATGAAGCTGTGATGGATGACACTTGCGTTGAACCACCAAACGGACACCATAAGCTTCTTTTGATGAAGATTTTTTTTCGCACAATGTTTTGGTGGTTCATCTTGATCCAACCACTGCGATGAACGTCTGGTATTGTCATGTAGGATCCATTTCTCATCACAAGTAACAATCCGATTCAAAAATGGATCGTTATTATACCGGCAGAACAAAGAAACACAAGCTTCGAGACGTCGTTCCTTCTGTGTGTCGCTCAACTCATGCGGTACCCACTTGTCCAGCTTCTTCACCTTACCAATTTCAGCCAAATGAGTCCATATTGTTTTTTTGGTTACACTGAATATTAACGAAAATTCGAACGCACTTTGACGTGGATTCGCTTCCACCACGGCTTTCAGATGATCGTTGTCCACTTGAGTTTCAGGTTGTCCACTTGAGTTTCAGGTCGTCCACGTGGTTCATTTGTTAGGTCAAAATTGCCAGGACGAAATTTCATGAACCAACGAGATATTGTTTGCTGTGAAGTGACTTCAGTACCAAACACTCATTAATATTGCGAGCCGTCTGAGCTGTTGTGGTTCCACGGTGGAACTCATATTTCATTAACACACGAATTTCACTATTTTGCGTGGCTGCATAAAATTTTTTATAAAAATAAAGGTTTTCAATAATTTTTAACACTTTAAACTCTGATCGAAAGAGGAAGAATGTGCCTTTTCCACTTAAAAAAGTCAAGTCCAAATATAGATTTAGAGTGAAGTTATTCGCAGTTGAATGTGGCATTTGGAGAATCTATTCATTTCATACTACACGACCTAATATTATCCCTAGATAGTGTTGGAAAACTACCCAACATCTTCACCCGCTAATAAATTTCTTTTATATTGCCAACGTAAGCCTCATTAATCACCCTTAAGGGCAGTATTTACATTACACAACTGCATACACATTCCACACTCTTCCCATGCTCTTAACTCTTTTCACCCATCATTTTTCGCACACCTTCATGACACCGTATTGATAAGCAATCCCTAGTCCTCGGCACTATAATTCACATTAATTGGTATGACTATGAGGTGGTAAAAATATAAATGGACAACTTGAGGTTCACATTCGGTGGGAAAAATTGAGATTACAAAACAGTCTCATAGAATCTATCACACAAAACGCAACGCCTCTTCAACATCTCCGCTATTCTCTTTTTAACTCCTACAGTCTTAGTAGGATACTTATACTGCGCTCAATTCACATATTAGTTTCCCTGTTGAAGTAAAAACTCCCAATCGTGAAAAGTTATTAACATTCAGTGATCGCTTGTGTTTTTCTAGTTTTCTCACATTTTACAATTGTTATGACTTTTGTCACTTGTAAAGTAACATTGAAAATCTAGTGATACAAATACAAGTGTGTTGTTACCAAGTGTGTTTGTTGTTTTTTGTTCTGCATTGGTTCAGCGCCAAATAAGCTGTGGTCCTTCGCACAAAATTAAAAAGCTAACCAAAAGGAATACAGTCCCCTCGGCACTGTCAACCAACTGTGCCCCCCTTGTGTCTGGGGTGAGAAAGCAAAAATACCATAAAAACTTGCCCCGTTCAGATAGGTACTATATGAAATACAGTGAAAATCGCGAATGACAAAGTCGTATATAGCGACGGAAATTCGAATGTTTTGTTGAATTTGCATTTGCCCCATGCTAAAAAAATTACTTTTAACATTCACAAAAAAACATATTTTTGGTGGTTTGCTAGCTGGGTATAATATAATATTTGTAGCATAAAGTCAATACTGTCGAGATTCTTTTTAAAGTAATTCAAAGAGCGACCGACATTTTTTTAAAAGCAGTGCCTTTAGCGACTATGTTGATAAATTCCAGAAAAGATCTTTTTAATCTACATATTTGATACGCCTGTGTATGGCTGTGCTTTGTCTGCCATTTATATGTAAAACTGCTAAAACAATGCTTTTTTATAGGTTCAGGTCTCTTTTTGCGGAAATTCTAATTAAATGTTGGCAGTGTCGACTTCATATTGCGATTACTATAAATATAATAAAAATCAATTTTTTTTTAAACTTTTTACTGACTAAGCAACTGAAACTGCAACAAAGGGGTTTGTTGATTTAAGCCATAGCATTTGATTTTTTATTTGTCGATAGTTTCATTTATTATTTATTTTATCTTGATAAATGGTTCAAAGAAATTAATTTTTCTTAATAGAAAAGTATGGAGAGAATAGAAATTATCGGAATAATTCCTGAATTATGAACGCGGACTATATAAATTAGAATCTTTGTTCATTGTATACAGGGTATTTCAAGACGAGATTTACAAACTTCAATATGTTATTTTACATCTAAACCAAAAAGTTCCTATAAACATATGTCCGGATAGGCCTCATTTGGAATATTGATTACGAAAAAAGTTAATAATATTTTTTTTTATGTTACAAAAACGGTTATTAGTATTTTAAATAAAATTGGCAGAGAAGTACTCCTTATAGAAAGACGTCTTTTGCAATAAAAGTAAATAAAATCTATAAGCAGTGGCGTGTGTAACGCCAATTTATACAATTAAATAGAAAGAAAAACGGGACGCCATTGTTTTTTTGAATACGATTTCCTGATTTTAAAATCCCAATTAGTTTACTAAAACAAAGGTACTTTCAATATTTATCGTAAAATGTGTAATTTTCGAGAAATAAGCAGCAATAAGATTATCTTGTTGTCATCTGTATTATGATAGTTTAGATTTAAATATTAAACAAATTTTTTTGAACACAGTAAAGTGTTTAAATTGATATATTGTTTCAGTTTTTAGCCGTTTTATCGTATAGAATTGTCTTTGAATGCATGTTCTAAAAATGCCAAAACTGTTTACTCACGGTGATTATCCTGACATGGTTTTTTGTTACGGCTTTTCTAACGATAATGTGCATGTTGCTCATAGGGAGTGTCAAGGGCGATTTCCTAATAGAGCGCTTCCCAATACAAGAGTTTTTACTAACGCATTTAGTAAACATAATCCGGTGATCTTTCCAGTAATCATTTTCATTATCGACGAACAGATAAGCAAAATACCGATGAAATCGAAAATATTCTCCGATAGGTGGAACGAAACTCATCAACTAGCACAAGACGGATTTCCTCACGGATGAGCATTCCTCATATTAGGGTGCGGCAAACATTACCCAAACAGGGCCTTCATCCTTCCCACATCGAAAAAGTAGAAAACTTTCAATCAAGCAATTATCCCAGAGATTGCAATTTTGTGAATGGATCAATGCTAATCATCATCTAGTTTCAATCATATTTTTCATTGATGAAGCGTTTACTCGCAACAGTATTAACAACACTCACAATAATCACCGCTCGTTTAACAACAATCCACATGGGACACAACAAAACAAATTTCCAACATAGATGTTTCGTAAATATCTGGTGTGGAATGAATGATCATCAGTTGATTGAACTCTTTGTTTTACATGATCGTCTAACAGCAGCCAAGTATTCAGATTTCCTGCAAATGATTTTTCGTTGTTATTTGAAGATGATCCATTGACCAGAAAATCAACAATTATTTTCCAACATAATGACGCTACATCTCGTTACGGCAGTAACATAATAAATTATCTAAATGAACATTTTAAAGAAGGGTGCATTGGTCGTGCAGAACCTATTAATTGTCCAGCTAGATCTCCGGACTTAAGTCCATTGGATTATGGACTTTGGGGATGGATGAAAAACGAAGTTTACCGCAAAAATGTAAACACACACGATGAACTGATCTATCGTAAATATAATGACCACAACTACGTGAATAAAAGAGCTCCTTGCAAAAATAAATGACAGAACACCAAATATTTTCACACGAGTCGAAAAGTGTATCGAGGCGGGAAGTGGTGTTTTTGAATCAAATTTTTGAAAAAAACTTTAGTGTTAATAATTAATTATAATGTTTGGTCAACTAAGCTTTGTTTTTATTTACACATTTAAACGAAGTTATAAAATAATACAAATAATAAATTCCCTTCTCGAAAACTACACTTTACGATAAATATTGAAGAGACCTTTGTTTTAGTAAAATTGTTAGAGATTTCAAAAATTATTAAATCGTGTTAAAGAACAGTGGCGCCCCATTTTTTGTCTATTTCATTCAAACACATGGTATTACGCACCCCACTGTTTATAGATTTTATTTATTTTCATGGCGAAATATGTCTTATGATGATGATCTCTTCTCTGCCAAATTTCTTTATAATACCAACAACCCTTTTTTAAAATACTTTTAAAAAATTTCCAAAATTAACTTTTATTGCCCTGTATATCGTAAACTAAACCTTTCCAGACATACGTTTAAAGGAATTTTTTTTGCTTAGAATTAAAGGTAAAATAACATATTGAAGTTTGTACATCTCGTCCTGAAATACCATATACAGAGGTGGTCATTGAAATAGAGCCAGTTCAAAAAAATATATTTCTTGAGAAATAAAGTTTTAATATCACACCGAATTAGTATAATAATCGTATATTGTAAATATATGATAAGGAAAGAAAACCTTAACAACAAACTTAAGAAAAAAAAATCATAAACATAATATTTAACAAATAAATGGAACAAATCAACACGAACATTTTGTCATAAAAATAGAGCCAACCGAAGATAGAGGCATAATTAATAATATTTTGCAGTTTCAAAATTATGAAATAACACTTAAACTTTCTTTAAACTCTTAATACCTTTAAACTCTGTAAAATGACCATTATGTTTAACAACTTCGATGCATCTTCCAGGCATAGAGCTTACAAGCCTTTGACACACGTCTAGTCGTATTGCTCCTCATTCTGCTTTGATCACCTCCCAGAGTTCGTCCTTGTTTTTCGTTTTATGTTTGCCAAAAGCATCCTCGAGGACAGTCCATAAGTTCTCACTAGGACTAAGGTCCGGCGATTGGGAGGGCCAAGGTAATAAATCCGCATTATTATCGTTTTAAAAATGTTTTCGCTCTCCGAGACGTATGCTTCGGGTCGTTGTCTTGTTGGTGCTTCCATATTAGCGGCATGTTCTCCTCTGCAAAAGGCAACATAATATCTCGAAGAATGTGGACATATTCATGTTGATTAATGGTTTCTTTAATCCAGTAAATTAGTCCTACGCCATACCATGAAAAGGATCCTCAAAGTTTTGTGTTACCACCTCCATATTTAACTGTTTTAATAGTGTATTTTGATAATAATTCCTGGTGCGTGGTTTTCTGGCATAATGTCTCTCATCAGATACCATTAGATTTATTTTTGTTTCATCGCTCCATAAAATAAAGCGCAATTTTTTTATTCCCTCTTCACCACCCCACTTTAAATGGTCCTGTGCAAATTTGAAATATTGCTTGATGTTCTTGGAGATTAACAAAGGAACTTTTCTAGCTATTCTACCGTGTAAATTGTTTACATGAAGCCTTTTTCGAATAGTTCTTGTATTTACTTCCAAATCTAGTTCTAGTTCAGTTTTAATACTGGTAGACGTCTTGAAGGGATCTTTTTGGAGAGTTGAACAATCTGCCTGTCTGCATAAGGACTTATTTTTTTCCTCGCTTGACGATTTTCCCGATTTTGTGGTTTTCTTATAGCAATTTCAACCATTTTTTTTAGCACCCGATAAGTCTCGCAATTTCTCTTAGCGATTTTCCCTTTTTTTGTAATGTTAAGATTGCCACCCTTTCCTCAGCCATGCAATGAACGCCACGGCTCATTTTCATCTAAGTTATTCTTCAGTACTTCACCAAATGTTAAAAAGGAAAAAACAGTGATGACTTAAAGGAAACGACACGTGCAAACTGGAAGGAACACTAGTACTTTGCATTTTATTTTTCACGTCTCTATTTTAATGACCAGACAAATTGAAACCAGACAAGACCAAACAAGTTTAAATTTCTATCGTGTTCACTTATAATTTTCGTTTAGGTGCGCATTTAAAATAATACCTATTGAACATGCGTAGGAATTGTATAAAGGTTCATAAAAATGTTTCTAAAAATTTGTAGCGTTGAATTCTACTAAAAGTATCATCTAGCTCTATTTCAATGGCCACCACTGTATATTCAGTTTGTTCGCGTTATTGTAATTTTGTTGTGTTTTAAAAAATTACTTTAAGGAAAAGAAAAGTTTTCCAGATTTGAAGCAGGCAAAAACAACAATACCATTGCAAATAAGTTGCAATTATCCAATTGAGTTGCTTCTAGAATTTGGAAGAACCGAGCAAACATCAAGAATGCATTTAGTGAAAATTTAAGTGCTTTTAAAAGAAAGGAAGTAAAGCATCAGCAATCAGTGTTCTAAGCGTACAAGCAAAAGTGGAACAGTTTACCAGAATAATGAATAAAGGCCCGGAATATAAAGTCTCAGAAAATTGCGTTAAATGCTTCTGGCAAAAACATAACATAACATTGTGTATAAAAAATTTAGTGGTGAAGATGCTAGTGTTTCAATTGCAATGACAGAAATTCGACAAAAATGCCAAAATGACGAGATTTTGAACACAAATGAAACAGGTCTTTTCTACAAAATAAACCGAACAAGGCTAACATTGAGTGTTACCAAAAATTAATTGTTACTACCAAGTCACCACATTAAAGACTATTTCCCTATAATAATTTCAGATGGTCAACAAAATTTGCCAAGACAAGATGTTAAATACCTGGGGGTCACAAAGAGAAAATAAGCTGAAATTCACCAAACACTTATAAAAAGCAAGATCACAAATCTTCAAAAGAATGAAACACTTCAGAGCATTGACATATAAAGACAAGGAAATTAACACCAAAAAGGCCATTGAAATCTACAACTCCAGCTGCAGACCTCTTCTGGACTATGGACATATACTGAGAGCAAATGCGACGGACAAAATAAGAAAACACATACAAACCACGAAACAGATAGCATTAAGATCAATGACAAAGATAAAAATACCTTGGAAACCCTCTTCACAACCCATCCAACGAATTCCTATATGAACAGACTTAACTGACTAAAATAACAGAAGGACTATCATAACTACAAACAAAATGGAAAAACAAACTTCAGAACTGACTTATACTTAATCCCCTTTCCAAAGTAAGATAGACGAGACAATCACGATGCTTCTCCCCTCCCTCAACTATGTTAGAGCATTGTAGGATACTGAGTACTGTCCTCATATCATCTCGCGTGACTCAGTGGTGAATATGAGTATGTGGACTAAGTCACACGGAATAAAGTAAAAATACCCAGTTGGTGATGGTTTCTATTTATTTACGTTAACAACTATAACAAGGAGATAACAATTTATTACAATAATTATTCCCGAAGGGTCTTTAGTGCAACCTTCTTGGCTCTCGTGTCAGAGTGATCTGACTTTTTTTTATATCACCATTGCCTACCTCCCTGGTCCTTGGTCAACTGCATAACGTACATATGTCTCCCACACGTTTTCCATTCGTTGTCCACAAGGCACAAATTTGCCTATGGGTTTTTTTTAACAAAGGGTGTTCTTTTCCCTTTGCCATGACTCACAACGGGAGGTGGACAATGATTGACTACATGCTAGAAATCAGAACAAGCATCATTCGGATCGAAAACATACTCATTTCCTTTGATTTTTGTTTTTTTATTACACACTTAATCGTAACATAGGCAGAAAAGCCAATTAATCGATAGCCGTTTCTCTAATGAAATTATGAAAAAATATTTAAATTTAAAGAAGAGAAGGTCACTAACATGTAGAAAAATGTCCAAGGAAAAAGTTTGTTACTACCAATAGTACAAAATTTGTTGATTGTTATTGGAAAAAATCCTCGCTGTTTCAGGAAAATTAAGTCGTTACTTGTGTCCTACATGTCCAGTAAAAAAGCCTGCATGACGTCAGAACTGTTCATAAAAATTTTGTAAGAGAGGGACACTCAATTAAAGAACAAAAAAAATTAAAAACTTATTTTTAGTTAACAGTTGTCTAATGAAGAAAAAATGTCAAAATTAGAGAATATTAATAACGTTCAATACCTCCCACCAAATATAATATCAGTTCTGCACCGTCTTGATCAGAGTGTCGTAAGATCAATGAAAGTTCATTTTCGAAAATTCAGCTGATGAATATTATTGAAGACAATCATCAAAACAAAAATCGTTCTAATAATTTTTTGGATGCAATATCAATACTTTCTATAGCAAGGAACACAGTGCTATCCCAAACAATCATAATTTTTTTTAACATGCAGGTGTACAACTAGCACCAGTAGCTGACGACTTTAAAGAGAAGAACGATCTTAATTTGGCCGAGGTAGCAAGATTGATAATTAATGATATTGAAAATGAAGATGATGATGCCTGCCACGTGGCTCTTACTATGATAAAGGAAAAGCTTACGTCATTCGACGAATTATAGACCGATTTTACAAATGTAGATTTTCATTTGGAAATAAACGGTGCTTTATGTGACGAGCAAATTGCAAACGAAGTGCTCACCATTCAGTAAATCCAAGATTAAATTTATGAAGATTCTAAGGGTGGTGATCATTTTAAACCACCATTAATTGTAGAAGCCCTACAGACTGGAAAAACCCTGAAAAGTTTTGCGCTATAAAGTCGTTCCGGCGACAAAAGGCTTCTGAAGGAAATCAGTTCCACAGGGAAAAAAATGAATTGATTTATTTGAACTTGCGTTTACAGCACATTTGAATGGATGCCGTGTTTTACCATACACACGTAAATATAAATAATTTAGAATTTATATTAAATTATTTGAGTTTTATTATTTATCTAATATAGTTTTTATTTTTTTAAATATATTTTTGTGTTTTTTTATATTTCTTAATCTTCAAACGAAACGAGTCTTGATGTGACGACAACCGAATTGAACGGGTCTTTTTACCGGGTGTCCTCGCTGTCTTTATATTCAACTTTCATCGTAGTTTTCTACATTTCAGCATAACGTTCTTTAAAAGTTAAAGTGGACGTTAGGAGATAATATCAAATAAGGGATCAGTTTTGTTGAATAAAATGCCTTGCTTCTATTCGTAGCTATTCGCTATTTTTTCCTGCCATTGACACATATGCTCAGAGCTCAAAATAAACAACTTCTATCGCCGATCAACTTAATTCTACTGATGATTTTATTTTCTGAGTAACTTGTAGTCATTGTGACTGTCAGTATCGGCTGTAGAATTTTTATAGGCGGAGACTCATTCATCAAGCATTCTGCCACTGATGTCCCGCTTGTGGCACTTTTAATAGTGACTCCAAGGGAGCCCGGGCAATCACCTGTAACGTACCCTTAGGCTACGCCTATGCAATACACCATCTTAGTAGACTGTCCTGGGATGACCGTATGTTGAGAACCAATTATTTTCCTATAAGGGCTCCTTTACATAAAGAACCCTTCACTCCTTTCCCCTTAAATTCTCAATTTGCCATTTTTTTAAAACGTCACGGTTTAAAGACTTAGAAAGTTACCAACTATGTACTACCCTGAGAATTGTTAAAACCCGGGGCACGCCTATGAATACCGACCCCCACATACTAGTGCTGAAGATACCCTGAAGGAAAAAACAGAGAGTCAGACAATGAGACACAGAGGAGATACATAAGGTCAATGCAGGACTGAAAGAATCTCTCAGCATCCTCTTTCGAATAACTATTAGGTCGTGTAGTATGAAATGAATAGATTATCGAAATGCCACATTCAACTGCGAATAACTTCACTCTAAATCTATATTTGGACTTGACTTTTTTATGTGGAAAAGGCACATTCTTCCTCTTTCGATCAGAGTTTAAAGTGTTAAAAATTATTGAAAACTTTTTTTTTTTATAAACATTTCTGTGCAGCCATGCAAAATAGTGAAATTCGTGTGTTAATGAAATATGAGTTCCACCGTGGAACCACAACAGCTCAGACGGCTCGCAATATTAATGAGTGTTTGGTACTGAAGTCACTTCACAGCAAACAGTATCTCGTTGGTTCATGAAATTTCGTTCTGGAAATTTTGACCTAACAAATGAACCACGTGGACGACGTGAAACTCAAGTGGACAACGATCATCTGAAAGCCGTGGTGGAAGCGAATCCACGTCAAAGTGCGTTCGAATTTTCGTTAATATTCAGTGTAACCAAAAAAACAATATGGACTCATTTGGCTGAAATTGGTAAGGTGAAGAAGCTGGACAAGTGGGTACTGCATGAGTTGAGCGACATACAGAAAGGACGACGTCTTGAAGCTTGTGTCTCTTTGTTGTGCCGGTATAATAACGATCCATTTTTGAATCGAATCGTTACTTGTGATGAGAAATGGATCCTACATGACAATACCAGACGTTCATCGCAGTGGTTGGATCAAGATGAACCACCAAAACATTGTGCGAAAAAAAATCTTCATCAAAAGAAGCTTATGGTGTCCGTTTGGTGGTCCAACGCAGGTGTCATCCATCACAGCTTCATGAAACCTGGTGAATCGATTACGGCTGATGTCTACTGTCGACAACTGACCGAAATGATGAGGCAACTGACGGTTAAGCAGCCAAGATTAGTCAATCGAAGCGCACCGCTATTGTTGCACGACAACGCTCGGCCACACACCGCACAAGTCACCTTGGCCAAGCTACAGGAGTTGGAATTGGAAACTCTTCGTCATCCACCGTATTCACCCGACTTAGCACCCACTGATTACCATTTCTTTCAAAATTTGGATAACTTCTTGGTAGGGAAAACATTCAACTCCGACGAGGCTGTCAAAGCTGCCTTCCACGAGTTTATCGACTCCCGGCCTGCAGGCTTTTACAGCAGGGGAATCAATGAACTTCCCGTTAAATGGCAGAAGTGTGTTGATAATGGTGCATATTTCGATTTACAATAAAAACATTTCATATGAAAAAAAAATGACTAAAATTTCAATTTAATTCTACTCATTTCATACTACACGACCTAATATTTTGATGTCAAAAATCATTCAATCTTCAAATTTGTGAACGATTAAAGTATGTGCATCAAAATCAGTACAATAAAGATCTACCAAAAGTGTTCCCGAGTTTTGTTTCGCGAAGTTCCATTACACATCAGGTAGTGGAATTTTTCGAGGCTTGACTCAGGAGAAATCTTCAATTCTATGGTTCAGCTAGACAGCAGCAAAATCAAGTTAAAGAAGATTGCAAACATATCCGACAAAAAGTTAAAATTATAAGGTACATTATCACTATTTGGTGACACAGATGACTCAGTTCCATAGTCAAAAGCAGCTCGTAAAACCTCACTGCCACCTGTTGTTTTCTTATTATTTCAAGGAGGTAGCTCTGAGCACTCACAACTTCATGTTCCACTTAATTGCGAGGAATGGCCGAATCTCACAAAAGATTATTTTTCATTGACGAATCTATTGTGAATGCTTTTTGAGATGTTGACTAGATATCTCGTTATAGTTTAAATTCATCTAGATATTTTCTAAACTTGTGTGGAGTGTTACTCCTTGCTAACATCATGAAGAGGATGATTCGCAGCGTCTTCTGTTTCCATAATCGCTTTGTTTCGTCAATGAGAAATTCATTGCTGTCACAATAACAATAATCTGACATAAAGAAGTTGTTTATGTGTTTTCACAATGTACGAACACCACATTCAGCAGAATCGAAGTTAAACCTTGATTCAAAAAATCGAACTTAATCAACTTTAAACTGCAATTTTAAATGTCAACAGTGGCCGAGTTCAGCAGAATCGACAGTTGTGCAGTTATTGAAATTTTAGCTGAAAGACAGCGTATTTTTCAAATAAAATTTAATGGAAGATAATGTCGTTTTGATCCAAATTGGAAATAATTGGTAATCTAGCGCACAACTGTTACCTCGGTTGAAGATGGCCAATATTAAACCTTATGGGGTTTTGTTGATTTTCACTGAATATTCTCCGAAAATGAATAATTTGTTTGGTGCCAGGGGGGAAATTTTTCATATATTTCGAACTCTAAAAATGAGTGCGATAACTGGTAAGCGAATGTCGGAAAGTAAGCATATGAGATAAGATTCTTTTTACGGTTACCTCCTTTCTTAAATCTCTCTTTACCGTTACTTTAACATATTACTCGTCTTCTTCGGTCCATCTACATTTGGCAGTGGCTTCACCAATGGCTAGCTAATTTCTTAGTATTAATTTCATAAGTACAAGGGACAGACCAACAATAATATTGCGCACACATGTTAAGTAAGTATCAAACAAACAGTAAAGGTAAGGAAGATCACTTATGATATTTGTATTTTTTTCTCACAAAAAAAGAAAGCCGTTCGAAATATTTTCAAATGTTTTGCTACATACAGGTTGACCATTTCACAGCCCCTCGGACTCCTATAAGTTTATTTGAGATTAAAAAAAATCAATTACGGGGATGTATTAGGTTGGTAGAAAAATAATTTCGTTTTTGAACCCTTAACATGCCATTCAACTTGTAATACACTTTCTTAATCAAAATAAAAACTATTCGAATCAATACACTTTTGCCAACGTGAAACAAGTTTATTTATATCGGAAGTATAGAATTTCAAAGTCCGAGAGGCGAAGAAGTCGTTGAAGGCGTTTTTGGCATCCTCTTGGTTTTTAAAGCTTTATCGTGTAGGAAGTGGTCGAGGTGCTTGAAAAAATGGTAATCGGTAATTGAGAGGTCTGGAAAGTATGGCGGATGAGGCAAAGTCTCATATCCAAAGTCATTCAATTTCTGTAGTGTCGATTGTGAGACATGTGGCCTAGCGTTGTCATGAAGAAGGATTAGGCCTTTTGTGTTGACTAATGCCGGGGAGATACGCCGTAGTTTTTGAGGCATGTTATCAATAATAATCTCTAATATCTCTCTGCTGTGATGGTTTCGCCTGGATTTAGGAAGCTGTGATGAATCAAATAGGCTGTTGACCATCACACACTTACCATGATCTTCCTTTGGTGCAAATATGGTTTCGGGATGTGCTGTGGAGCTCGATCGTGGTCCGACCATTGAGCTGAATGTCGATGGTTGTCGTAGAGGATCCATTTCTCGTTACACGTCACAATACGATCAAGAAATGGGTCATTTATGTTGCGAAAATGAGTGCTGACGACACTTCGAAACGACAATTTCTTTGCTTTTCGTTCAATTCGTGCGGGACCCATTTGTCAAGCTTTTTTGTTTTTCCAAGCTATTGCAGATGGTCTAGAACTGTTGGATGAGTTATGCCTAATTCTTCCGAAAGCTCTCTAATAGTTGTATGGGAGTTTGTTTCGACTAGGGTCTTCAAATGGTCATCATCCATTACCGATGGGCATCCAAGATCTTTTTGATCTTCGAGGTTTTCGTTTCCACTACGAAACTTCTTAAACCAAAGTTGTACCACCCGTTCATGAACAGTATCAAGACCAAAAGCATTATTAATTTTTCGATCCGTTTCCGTTAGTTTAGTACCCAGTTTAAACTCGTATAAGAAATTCGTCCGAATTTGTTTCTTTTCTATCTTGATTGAAGTTCTCTAATTAAACTATTAAGGGGCACTACATACACACTGGTTGTTATTCAAATATAGAAAAAAGGCAACGTTTTTAAATGGTATATAGCATAGCCGTATGTATCAAAGAATTTATTTCAATATCACGCTGTAAAAATCGAAAATTCAAAAACGAAATAATTTTTCTACCAACCCAATATATGACACTCATGAAGGTAAATTTTAATATTACTGTCAACTTTACAGGATGTCCAAAAAAACCTGGGCGTCAAAAAGTTTTATTTTTATAAATAGAATAATCTGAATTTTTTCATGCGATAGAACCCTCTCTAGATTCTTTGCTAATTCCTAGATTTTTTAAAACCCTAAGAAGCGAAGCTATGACGTAACTGAAAAAAATTTTTGGAATTTGCAGTGTCGCATAAGAAAAATATTCTAGTTAGTTTAAGTTAGATTATGATAATTTTAGAATTGATTGTCATGCAAAATCGCCGTAACAGGCACGAACGAATACTCTTTTAGCCAAAAATACTCACAAGATATCTACAATAATAACTTTAATTTTCATCTTTTAACTTCATTTTTTAAAGTTTTTCCAAATGGGATAGTGTGTTTTTTAAGACATAGAATGAAAGAAAATTCAGTTTTCTTCATTCTGGCATAAAATAGTTGTTTTAAATATTAAGAAAGTTTATAATTATTTCGGGAAAATTTGCATTCACAGCGAAATGCCTGAGTTTTAGCATACGTTGCCATGATTTCGATGTGTTTTTGAAAGCTCATTAATCTCTTTACCAATTTCTTTCACGCTAATGCTTGGCTTTTCTACTACTAATGACATGATGTCCAGTTCATTTTCTTCTCTAATACCTTATTGCTTCGATTTTCCTTTTTATAATTAACACTTCCCGTTCGCTCCATGCGCTTTTTTTAGATTTTCTAGGCTCCTTACATTAAAATGCTCTCTACTAGGAATCGTTGTGTGAAAATACCAATAAACAATTTTCATCATATAGATCAATGACAAAAATCATACTAATAAATTATTAAAGAATATACTTCATTTTGATTTCCAGTTGTGAGAAAAACAGATTTTTTACGAACAGAAAACCGTTATTGCGCTGTCAGAACTTAAAATTAAAAAACATCGAAACAGTGGCAGCGTATGATTAACATTAGGGTCTTTGGTCTTGAATGCAGGGTTTCCTAGAATAATTAATAATTTGATTAACGTCAAGGCAAATATGACAGTTTTTGTTATACCAAAATCATAAAAATTTAATTTTCTTTTCGCTCTGTTTCATAAAACTGATCATCCGATCTGACAAAAAAAAATGGAAAATTAAAATTATTATTGCGCACACCGGCTGTGTATTTTTGACTAAGCGAGTGTTCGTGCCAATTAAGGCGATTTTATATGAGAATCCATTCTATAATTATCAAGATCTAACTTTAGTTGACTGCAATATAAGTTTGTCATGATGCACTGCAAATGTTCAAAATTTCTTTTAAAACGTCCTAATTTCGCATTAGTGCGTCTTAAGGCAAAAAAATTTGAAATTAACACAAGATCAAGAAAGCATTCTATCACGTGACACTATATGGGTGGTCGCATTTAAAAAGGGAAATTTTATGACGCCCCGCTTTTTTGTGACATCCTGTAGGATTGTCACTGCTTTTAAAATTTACCTTCATTAGCCTCATATACATTTTCACTCATTTGGAGGCCGAAAACCCGTTAAACGGACACCGTGTAAATCAAATTAGATGAAAATAGTAGAGCGCGACGTAAAGTATCGTAATAGGCATTTCCTGATTATTACGTCAGTGTATGGTAAACGCTGCCTAATTACAGACTAATTCTAAACGTTCGTAATAATATCTTTATTCCTAACGTTTAAAGCATCATAATATTATTGGCCCACCCTTGAAAATCCGAAGATATATTCTCTTTATTTTTAAATTCGTATGGCTAATATAATTTAAGAGATGAAAACGCCAACCCTCGGCAAACAAAGGGCTAACGGCACCCTCATTGACGTGTTTATCTCGTATCAACATTTTAACGTTGCATGGCAACTTTGCGTCCAATTTTTTTAATTTGTATGATAATAATGCAATATCCACTATCTAACAAAAAATCAATTCGTGTACTTATTGGACCTGAAATGGAACTGCATTAAATCGACTTGTTTTAACAAGTCGTTTTGAGCACCTAGGCATGTTTAATTTTCCAAGAACATGTTGGAAAAAAATAAATTAAGCCCTGATTATTATTAAAAAGCCGACAAACGCCTTACAGAATAAATGGGAAAAAATAATTAGTCAGGTCTCAGCGACGGACTAGGGCACACCTACATTTAACGAGACTGCGAGACCGGGATAAAATTAATGAAGAAGAATATTCAATGTTTGAAATTAATGGGTCGCATAAAATTGGAATATGAAGGCTAGACCTATAAGAAACGAAAATTTTTGAATGCATTATTCTATTCAACAGAATCATACGTGTCCAAAATAAAAACACTTCCGATAATCTAAAATAACGAATACACAGGTTTGCATTAAAGTATAATCAGCAAAAATAAAGTACTAAGATCTGTTCATAATCCTGCATTTTTCTTGCAATTACTTGACCCCACATTAAAATTAGAAAAAATCATGTATGAAATTCATTAGGGATTGCTATTTTGCGTGACTGATGTCATATTGTCTAAACTCGCGTTCATTTAAAGGCTAAAATTTTAATTTTCGAATTTTTATGATAGAATTCCAATCAAATTGTTGGCAACACTGGTGATCTGGTTTAATATCTATTTTTGTAAAAATATCGACATTGCCGTAATATGCAAAACCAAACTATGCAGCATGGTCTCTGATGATCAGGCATTGTATGGTAGAAAGATTTAATCGTGTTCGCTCTCATGACGACAGTACAGTCTTCTGAATAGTAAAAACAAAATACTTCGAAAAGACTATCCCAACTATACAGGGTGTTACAAAAGAATGTAAAATATTATTATTATTTTTTTTTTAATTAAGATTATAGTGCCTCAACTACTTAGGTTATTGGCACTCAACATACGGTTTACAAAACGTTTTTAGTACAGGTACATTTCAAGTAAAAACGATCGATTGACTTCAGGAATTCTATGGTTGTTCTCTGATCTACCGTGGAGTGCAAGTTCTTGTGCAGTTCATCTTTAGTTTGGAAGGAGGTCCTATTAGCACTATACATTGGACACTTTGTGACGATATGGTCGACTGTCAGCAGGATATTGCACCTATCACATTTTGGCGGAGATGTCCTTTCCATTAGATGACCATGAATTAGTCTTGTATGTCTTATTCTTAATCTTCTTATGGCCACAGTGTACTTTCTGTCTAGTTGAAGTTGTTTGAAAGGGAGCAGAGATGGTTCAATTCGTGACAGTTTCGTGTTGGATAGATTCCAGAGATTTTGCCACTTACCTTCAATAGATGCTTTAAAATATTTGCATACATCCTTCGGTAGATAAAAATGTTGCTCTATGATTCGTGAACGGACCGCATTTCCCGCACTCGAGTCCGCAAATTCGTTACCTGCCATTCCAATGTGTGATGGGATCCATACCAAGTGAATCTTGCAGTGGTTGGTAGATAAGGTGTGGATGTCGTCTTGGATGTTTTGAATTAGAGAATTAGAGCTGTAAGGGTCCTTGATTGCTTGTATTGCACCTAGTGAGTCCGAACAGATAGCAAATGTTTTGTTGTCTCCATTCAACACTTTAACTGCTCTATAGATTGCGAACAACTCACCAGTATAGATGCCACACATTTCTGAAAGACTAGAGCTTGCCATCAGGTCTCGCGCGGTCGTGACTGCCCATCCCATGTAAAATATTTAAAAAGGTAATAGTATGGATCAAAATAAGCAAAAAAATCTTAGTAAACGTGGGTCTGCAAAGTAACGGTTTCGGAGATAGAGAAGGTTATTCTTTTTTGAAAAACTTATTTATTTATAAATAAACAAAAATTACTCTTTTTTTACCCAATTTTTTTATATTGCAAAAACTTGTATTTTCGTATCATGGTATAAATTTTAAGTATTTGATTATTGTCTGTGTACGAGTTTTCATTTGCTATGGCTGTTTGCTCTAACGCAGAATTAACCGACATGCATTTGATGTATGGTCGTGCATGTACGTGTTTATGCTGAAGCTTATCCAATTCGTCAGATTCCTTCACATCGTACGTTTGGAACAATTCATCAAATATTGCGTGATACCGGTTTATTGAATAAACAATGCTATTTATCCGGAAGATCAAGATCAGTATCTACTTCTAGAGTAGAAGAAGAAATTTTAGCACGGATAGAGCATAATTCAGGGAAAAGTGTGCGAAGAATATCACTGCGGTAGGAATGAGTGTTCCTTTTGTTTAGGAAACTCTCCACGAGGATCTGCTTTATCCATACCATGTACAACGAGTACAGGTCTTGAATCCACTTGATTATCAAGCACTTTGGTTTTTTGCCTCTGGTTTCTATGCAGTGATGCTGAAAATCTCCGTTTTCTTAACAACATTCTTTTTATTGATGAGGCCGGATTTATATGAAATCAAGTTGTTAATTTTCACATTACACATATTTAGGCCAATGAAAATTTCCACGTTTTCATGGAATCTAGACATCAGACACGTTTTTCATTAAACAATTGAATATGTATTGTAAGCAACAGATTTCTACGTTCTATTGTTTTATAAAACCGTTTAATAGGCGCTGTTTACTTAAACTTTCTGCAAAACACAATGGGCGATCTCTTTGACGACATTCCTTTAGACCAAAGGCAACAAATGTGATTTCAGCATGATGGTGGTCCAGCTCATTTTTCGATTGCTATTAAAGTGCATTTAGAGCAAACTTTTCCACGTAGATAGGTAGGAAGAGGCAGACCTGTATTATGGCCTGCAAGATCGCCTGATTTGAACCTTCTAGATTTCTTTTTTTTTGGGGATATCTGAAAACATTGGTCTATGGTAGTCCTATAAATAGTCTCGAGCAGCTACAACTACGGACTAATGACAAATCCCAACAAATCCGAGCTAACAAGGGGGTCTTAGAAAAGGTTCGAATATCGTTCAGACAAAGATGTCGGGCCTGTTTGAAAATAAAAGGAGGGCACTCTGAACATCTTATGTAACTGTATTTTTTTTGTTTTTGTCAAAGGTTCTTTTTGTCATTTGTAGATAATAAATAAGTAATAAGTAATTAAAAAGAAGTCTTTCAAAAGAGAATAACCTTCCATATCTCCGAAACCGTTATTTTGCGGACACATGCTTACAAAGACTTTTTTGTTTATTTTGGTCCGTACTATTACCTCTTTAAATATTTTACAATCTGTTTTTAACACCCTGTAGATTAAAACTTAACATTTAGCGATTCCGCTACAATATAATATTATATGTAATACACCATAAATTTTCCTCACGATGATTTTCTCGGTTGATAATCTATAGGTATTCTTAATTTCTCTACACTGGTTAATAGTCTGATCAATTTTACAAGTATTCACATTGAAACTGAACTGCTTTTTGGAACTCTCCCACCAACTGTTGTGTGAAGTTTCTTAATGTTTTCGAAATATCTTATTAATAAATATCAACGATTCAAAGTTTGTCAATATCGCTCTAGATCAAATATCTTCATTATGTGTACCAGACAATAGATATCTTAAGGTTTTCACATATCATCATGTAAAGGGCGAAAGAATGGACGTTTTACACATCACGGTGTTGAAAAATATCTGACATTGGCCGTATTTCTATAATTTCCATACTTCCAAAGGATACTTGTATCAAACTATGCAAATACTTAGAGTGAACAAACTGTCAACGGTTTCAACAATGTTGGGAGGGCTCTGCCACAATTACAGTTATAGCTACTAGAGCCAGACTCTTTGAGTTCCATTGCATCCAAAAAAGTCTGAAGACAAAGAAAATTGTAGTACCGCCCTTCACAGGGTAAACTGTGTGGTATAAAGCGATGAAGACAAGATAAGGACATTTAATTTAATACGAGATAGCGAACATACGATAAATAAACATTCTGATGCAAATGTTTCTTATGTCTATATGGTAAGGCAAAAAATACGTTACATAAGAGACGAAGTCTCTGGTGAGACACAGAAACTAATCAACCTGATTAGTTCTTCGAATCTGACCGCACGTCAGGGTTGGTAAAGCTCTTGGCTATGACGGAACTTCCAGCAAGTCGTAAAAGTCCTAGAAAAGGATTTACAACTATCTGCACTGTTACCAATGCCACCTTCATCTCCCAGCATTATCTATTTAGGTGGAAAAAATAGTAAGGATAGGAAATTACGTCAAAATAATTTTTGTATAGAGCTAGCATGGTTGTGGAAAAAGTCATCCTGCGACAACTGACTGACAACTTTACACACTTGAACATCACTCCAGAGGAACAGTATGGTTCTTGGAAACTATATTCAGCACAAGTGCCGTTACTGCAGATCATTGGCAGCGGAACCGATGCCGGGAAGAGCCGGAGAGCTTCTTGGCTAGTCCTGCTTAACGTAAAAATAACTTTCATCAACATCTGGCACAATAGCCTGATGTAGAAGGTAAGGAGCCTAGATTCGTGGGTGAAAATGGGTCATGTTATCGATACACTTTGACAGATTACAGAATCGTTCTAAAAGTAGGAGACTAAGTCTCTAGCCCCAAAAATCTGGAAACAGTTGTCCCACAAGGAGTTGTCTTCTCACCAGATCTATCCCTGGTGTACACAAATGATATTTCTACAACAAGGCGTAAGGTCGCACTTTATGCGGAACAAATTGCCAATATACACTAGACTAAAATAGTTGTTGAAAGAAATCTGCAGCAAGCATCAGACGATATGCAGGAAAGGTTGGTAAGAGGTTAAAGTCAATTGAAGTGTCAGGTAATCCTAAAAGGACAATGCCCATTTCGCGAGGTCTGACGGCCAATGGACAGATTATCCCGTGACCCGAATATTGCGTTCATTCCGAACGGGACGTGATGGCACCTCCAATTACGACTATCGCTAAAGGTGATGGTGGGGAATGCCGGTACCCAAGAATCACCTCCGATGCACATTTATGACTTGAGTGCATCGCAACCTAGTTCTTAGCAAAAATATAAAGGACAAGGAATTTGAACCATAAACCACTTCTACCGAATCTAACGGATCGCGACATTTGGGAGGCCACAAATGTAAGATGTGCAGGGGCGCAACTTGGGGTTTTAACTCGATCGGTAAAAACATAGACTTGGTTCACCAAAGCTTAACATCAACATCGACAATTAGTGCAGTATTCCATGAGTACTAAAGTCCACAGACATTTTGGAAGAATCGAGCCACATCCCGATGACTTGCTTCGAGCTTTTAGTCAGCTATGTTCCTAATCGCGGAACAAGATAATTCTGGAAGCTATACAGGGTGTCCGAATACTCCGTGTACAACACTCTATCAGATATAGTACAACTTTTTTTTGGGATGAGAAATTCAAATTTATAAACGATTTTGATGTATCTTCTAGAGGGCACCACAAGCGACCATTAGGACACTTTTAAACCGTCAAAACTTTTTTCTGCCACAGTGTATGTCAATTTCGAATAGAAAAATCTTTTACCCTATCTTTTCTGCTTAAAAAAGGTATACTTGTTAAATGTCGCTAAAGCCAACTGTTTAAAAGATATTTACAATTTTATTAATAGATGCAATTTTTATTTCAAAGCATTTTATTACAAAAATTTCATAGCAAATGCTCAAAATGCGGACCATTTTCTAGCATACACAAATTAATTGTTTTCAAAAAATTAAAGTGCATTCTCTGCATAACTTCTAGCCTATTTCTCACATCGTTAACTGCATTGAAAATTCTATTATGTAACTCTTGAATATGATCAATTTATGTCGAATAAACTTTTGATTTAAAAAAACTCCACAAAAAAAGTCACATGGCGTCAAGTCTGGGGATCGTGGAGGCCATTGTACTGGAGCGTCATTTCCCCTTCCAATCCATCTCCCAGGAAATGCATTATTTAAATATTGTCTAACATTGAGGATATAATGTGGAGGCGCCCCATCTTGCATGAGCCACATGCCATCACGAATTAATAATGGTATGTTCTCCAACAAGTCCGGTAAAGTTTCTTGAAGAAAGTGCAAATAACTTTGTCCATTTAATCGATTTGGCATCACAACAGGCACGAGAATAATATTGCCTATTATTCCGGTCTATACATTAACTTTGAATGTATGTTGATGGTGAACTACTTTGAGGGCGTGCAGATTTTCATTACTATAAACATGTTCAAATTGAAAACAACAAAAAACCTAAGTTACAATACAAATAAAATGGTTCGCATTTTGAGCATTTGCTATGAAATATTTGTAATAAAATGCTTTGAAATAAAAATTGCATCTATTAATAAAATTGCAAATATCTTTTAAACAGTTGGCTTTAGCGACATTTAACAAGTATACCTTTTTTAAGCAGAAGAGATAGGGTAAAAGATTTTTCTATTCGAAATTGACATACACTGTGGCAGAAAAAAAGTTTTGACGGTTTAAAAGTGTCCTAATAGTCGCTTGTGGTGCCCTCTAGAAGATATATCAAAATCGTTTATAAATTTGAATTTCTCATCCCAAAAAAAACCCTGAATACAAAATTTCGTGAAATTAGTTTGAAGAAGTCAAAAGATATTAAAGAAAATCTGATTTCCTTTTTTAACTTTGACATCCTGTAGCTCCGTTATTATCAACTTTTGTACTACGGCAAATCTAGTTAAATCGACTTATTATGAGTTGTACTATATCTGATAGAGCGTTGTACACGGAGTATTCGGACACCCTGTATATATCACAGTCGTAATAAGAAAAAGAACAATATAAATTTCTACTTACAACAATATGGCTATCATCACTCGCAAAATATCTCAGGCCATAGCTGCTTTGAGTGGGAATCTTTGAAATTTTTTAGGGAAAAGCAAATGTTAGAGATTGCTTTTAATAACAGTCAACCGAGGGCTTATATGCTTCGAGCCCAAAAGTCCCATATCATATGGAATTTGTTACTGAGTAAAAACGCCAGACAAGTTGGATGCACTGGTACCAGTATCACCTTACAGACACCATTAGAACCAATTTTTTGCTGCTGAACTCGAAAGAGTAAAAGTACAGCACAAGGATGGATATCCAAAGTTGAAAATTCTTGATTATTAAAGTAAGCTAATATTAACGCATTACAATTTAACAGATTTTTCCATGGCCGCGTTTCTAAACTAAACAGAGGGTGTGCACTTAACAGCTCCTTGGAGTCTTATCAGTTTATTTGGGATTTCATAAAAAAAAACAGTTATGGAGATGTATATGAGGCTAATGAAGGTGAATTTTAAAATGAGTGGAAATCCTACAAGGTGTCATAAAAAGACGGAGGCACACAAAATGTAAATTTTCTAAATGGCACTACTTGCCTTTCTTCACATAATCGAATCATGTCTTGAGCCTGTGTTAGTTCCTAGATTCCTTTAACACTGAGATGCAGTGATTCCAAGCTATGATATTTTTAAAAAGATTTGAGACACTTACATTGCCTCATAAAAAAATTAATATCGCAGTTAATTTATGTTAAATTTTAATTATTTTTGGAGAGATGCTCATGTAAAATCACCTTAACAAACACGAATACTCTTTTAGTTAAAAACATATACAAGGTGTTCCTTAATGATATATGGATAGTTTAAGTTGGGTCTCTACATAAAAAAATAAGTATAGTTTGTCATATAAACGATGTTCCAAAAAGTCTTCGTTACGAAAATAGAGGGCTCTAAAATTTTAGAAAAAAATATGAAACTTAATGAATATCTCCGAAATCTCTAGCTATATTTTAATGAAATTTAGTATGTAAAGACAGTTTACAGAGAGGCATTAATTACAACAAAAATATGTGGTTCAATACAAACTAATTCAAAATTATTTTAATACGACAAATAAAACAATAAAAAATTTAGAACATTATGGATTGACACTGTAATGAAATGTGAATTACAACTTACTTCAACATTTTTAAAGAAAACGAAGTTTGGCCATTGATTTTTGTCAAAATAAAAATCATTTTGAGAAGAAAATTTGTTGTTATTATTGTTATTGAAATCAGTTCTCTTTTTCATTTTTAACAGTCATAAAAATATTTCTTTTTCTTCTTAGTTATAATTCATATTTCATTACAATGTCAACCCATAATGCGTTAAGATTTCTATTGTTTTATATGTAAAATAGTTTTGAATAAGTTTGCATTGAAATTCATATTTTTCTTGCTATAAATGCCTCTTTATAAACTGTCTTCACATACCAAATTTTATTGAAATATCTCAAGTGATTTTGGAAATATTTATTAAGTTCGATTTTTTTTCTAAAACTTTACAGTCCTGTATTTTCGTAGCGGAGAATTTTTGGGACATAGTTTATATAACTATCACTATTTTTTCATGTAGAACCCCTCCTTAAAATGTCTGCACATCACTAAGGATCACCCCGGACAGGATGTTCACAATAACAATTTTAATTTTCATCTTTTCCGCTTCAATTATTGGAATATCTTCAAAATTGGATAGTGAATCTTTTATGATGTAAGACTGTTAAAAATGTTGGATGTCATGTTAGCCTTAAAGTTAATGAAATTACTAATTATTTCAGCGAAACCTGCATTCATGGCTAAGTGTCTGAGTGTTTAGCATACCTTGCCATGGCTTCCACGTTGTTTGCTTTAAGGTTTCACAGCTCCTGTGCGGTTTTCTGTTTCTTTAAAATCTGTATATTTTAAAATTGGCCATCACAACGAAACATAGTCGACAAGATCTTATTATAATAGTGTGATTTATGTAATTGATCCATGCGATGAAAATTATTTATTATCAGCTCGGATTTCTGATCGGACTACTTATTTTGAGGTATAGTGAAGTCAGATGTGTACAGAATACCAGCAACAACTTGCGAAAATATGAAATTGAGGAATGAAATGTCGTTTCAGAGCATTACTGCCGAAGTGCTTTCCAATACCAAAAGATCTTTCTAAAGTGTTGCAGCTAATACTTGGGTTTTGTGCAACTGATAAAATGATGTCCAGTTAATTTTTTTTCAAGTAAGACCTACCAGTTTTAACTTTTCTTTTCATAATCAACACTTCCTATCAGCTCAAAATACTCTTAAAGACTTTCTAGCCTCCTTACACCAGAACGCCTTCTATTAGGAAATCGTTGATCGTAAACACGAGATTCTAAGAAAAAATTTCTATCACACGAACCAATTACATAAATTATACTAATTAGTTCTTAGTGAGCATACTTCATCTTGATGATCAGTTTCAAAATTAACAGATTTTGAAGAGATTAAAAATCGTAAATGAGCTGCAAAAACTTCAAACAAACAACATGAAAACCATGATTTCGCATGTTAAACCTTCAGACACTTAGCTATAAATGCAGTTTTTCCTGAAATAATTAACAATTTTTTTAATTTTAAGATAAATATGACATTAATTTATACCAAAATGAAAATTTTTTTAATCCATTTTACATCGTAAAAAAACACCACTCTACTTGAAAAAAATGAGAAAATTTAAGTTAAAAAGGTGAAAATTAAAGTTGTTATTTTGAACACCCTGTATATGTTTTAAACGACTATTCGTGTCTGCTGAAGTGATTTTACACGAGAATCCATCCGAAAATGATCAAAATCAAAACTTAAGATAACTATGATGTACATTTTTTTATCGGGTAATGTACCAGGTTTACCGGTATGAAATGTGCGCTATTTTCTGAAAATAAAACACCAATTTTGACAAGGTAAGAAATAAAATTATTCAAAATATTGACCATTACTTTCTACACATTTTGACTACCTTTCTGGCAATTTATGGATACCACGCCAATAGAAATGTGCCTCTTTGGCATCAAACCAATTAGACACCCAATTTTCTACTTCTTCGTAGGAATCGAAGTTCTGCTCAACCAATGTGTGTCCCATCGATGAAAACAAATGGTAGTCCGAAGGTGCTAAGTCTGGTGAATACGGCGGATAGGGTAGCAACTCCCAGCTAAGTGTTTTGATGGTAACCTGAATCGCTGTTGCTTTGTGTGCAGGTGCATTGTTATGGAGCAAAATTACCTTCCCGTGTCTTCTGGCCCATTCTGATCGTTTTTCGATCAATACATTGTTTAAATTAATCAATTGTTGTCGGTAGCGAACAGTATTAACGGTTTCACCAGGTTTGAAAAGCTCGTGGTGCACCACACTTTTCTGATCCTACCAAACACACAGCATTGCCTTCTAGCCGAATCGATCAGGTTTTGCAATTGATGTTGATGGTTGTCCCGAATCAACCCATGACTTTTTCCGTTTAGGATTTTGAAAATAGATCAATTTCTTCTCCAGTAACAATTCCATGCAAAACTGATTTTCTTTCGTGTCTTTGAAGCAAAATTTCACAGGTGTTTTTTCGGTTCTCCATCGCTCTTTCATTCAATTCATGCGGCACCCATTTTCCACACTTTTGGATCTTTCCCATTGCTTTTAAACGATCAAAAATTGTTCGTTGTGCAACATTTAACTTTTCTGCCATTTGCTTTTGACTTAAAGTGTCTTCTTCATCCAATATCGATTGCATTTCGACGCCTTCAAACTTTTTTGGTGGTCTGCCACGTTCTTCATTTTGCTCATCAAAACTGTTATTTGTGAATCGTTGAAACCATCTTTTGCAGGTTGCTTCTGATAAAGCATAATCACCATATGCCTCGACAAGCATTCGATGCGACTCTGCAGCACTTTTCTTCAAATGAAAGCGAAAAATTAATGCTTTCCGCAAATCATCATTTTGTGGTACAAAATTCGACATTTTTGGCACAATGAAATAACATATTGTTATTTGTTCAAGGACTTGATTTGTACTAAATATGTTTTTCAGGTTGCACACCAACCAAGCAAACAAAAAAAAGGTTTGTTTACAACAAATGCCCTATATCGAGACATTTATATCCTGACGCTCACTTCATACCGGTATACCTGGTAAATGTCTAAAATTATTTTTAAAACGTCATAGTTTCGAATCACTGCGTGCCAGTGTCAAAAGAACTAAAAACCAGCATAGGCACAAAACCGGATTTTATCACGTGAAAAACATGTAGGTGGGGTCATTTAAAAAAAGTACATTTTTAGACATCCTTCTTTTTGGGAGACCTTGTAGACTTGGCACTAATTTAAAATTTTACCTTAATTAGCCTCATATACATTCCTAAAAATAATTTTTTTCATAAAATCACAAATAAAGTTATAGAAATCTGAGGGGCGGTTAAACAGTCACCTTATATAGTCCGTCCCATATATGGATAAACAGCATGGGGACTCAGGGTAATAGATACAAAACGGTTTAAATTGGGAGAAAGTTGGGCAATTTAAAGCAAATATATGAATAATCGATATCGCGCCTATAAGAAAATCAGAAGTTTACCATTTATTTTCCGAAAGTAAGGATTTAACAAATAAATTGGCAACACTGCTAAGCAGTTCTCAAAAAAGTGCCTCAATAACGTAAAACTTTCATTCCTCTAGCTATAACCGTGTCAGAGTTTCTTGCAAAAAACGAAAATCGCTAAATTCGCTTTATCCCGATATCTTCGTAACTATACTGAATTTAGCCGGTATAAAAACAGGTTGTTAATTTACTTTAAATTGTCCAATTTAAACCATTTTGTATCTATTACCGTTTTCGAGATCCTCACGCTATTCGTCCTTATCTGGGACAGATTGTATATTTGGTTTCGTACTGCAGCTGATGACCTCTGTTAATGGAAATCCCTGCACATTAGATCTATCCAGGTCGTTAGTTGTAAAAAAAGTCCCTGAACTTACTAGTATGTGAGCAACCAATAAACAACAAGATTCCTTTGCCTAAACGAATTTTAATAGTTCCAACTTTGACGATAACTTCACCAACCCCCATATACTTTTTAATAAATAGTTTCAAATGACTTCCCCGCAGTCGCTTAGCATATAAAATGGTTCCCATATATCTCATTCTAGATTTTATTTCAGTATTTCGAATCGGGAAGTAAGAACTATCTTTTACGTGTATATCGACAAAATTCGTTATATGTGACAGTCTATAGCTTTTTATTTGAATAAGTGAACTTTCTCGAAGATTGACGAGGAAATATTTTAACCTAACCAAATTACTTTACCGCTTTATCGTGAAGAACGAGCTACATTATTGAGAGACAGCAACTAGGACTCCGAAGGTCGTTAAAATTATTTGACTCTGGAGGCAAAGCAAATTAAAGTTATCGCCATCCCTTGAAGAGGCCTTATAAATTATTAGATTGTAATTGTTTTAATGTTGGGACAACGTGCAAAAGCTCGCTTCATGATATATTGCCTAGTCGAGCATACACAAGCTTTGGGGACAATAAAGAATTGCTTTTAAGGGAACTGAATCGACGTTTTGCGAATTTACTTTTTATGGAACGGGGATAAAGTGAATGGATAATTTAATTACTGGACTTGATATATTTTCCTTTATGTGCCACCCGTGCAGCAACAAAACATTTTAGTGTCTATTGCCGAATCCAGATTTAAAAAAGCTTAAATCGTCTCAAATCTCTAAAAGGAAAGACTCGTACTGGCCAAGCTTCAGATTGTGCTTTCTAGCAAATGGGATTTTTTTGGGTTCAGTTTTAATGTCGTTACAGCATCGTGGGCCTGATGTCAAAAATATTTTCTTGATTTTTGACTTTGTTATTATGGTGAGTATTATTGTTACACTGAAACAGATGCATTGATGCGGCATCATCTATACTATCTACAACAAATATCCCGATAATCAGGGTTGGGAATATAGTGAACGGTTTTTCTTTTATACAGGGTGTCTCTAAAAGGTCTGCACAAAATTCTATCACAGATTTCTGAGGTCAAAACCTGGCGATTTAACCCAATTTACCTTAATCAAAAAGTGGACGGTTTTCGCAATACAGGGCGTCAAAGTGAAAACAAAAAAAAGCAAAAAAATTTATTTCTTGGTTGGTAATGCTGCTATCTACACAAAATGACGTATCTGGCGTTTTTTGGAGATAAGAAATCAGAATCCGTTTACATTTTCGATGCACAATGTAGGGGGCGTTGTCGGCGCTCGATGAACCGTCTTTAAAAGGGCATAACTTTTTCATCACCCGGTATAAAATTTATTTATAACTAAACTTGTGTTTTCCTACATTTTTTAAGGAAAAAAGGTCTCTTGTTAAAAGTCTCTACGAGGCTTCCTTCTTGAGACATTTGAAGCTTAAAGTTCGCTGCATGTCTTGAACAATAATTTTAATGTACTACATATCTATTCTTACCGTTGGATCGAAAAAAATCAAAACTTAAAAATAGGTTACAAATTACTTGAAAAGATAGATACCAAACATAAACACGAAAAAATTATACTTTTAGTAAATGTTCGAAATGACCACCATTGACTCGCATACAAAGATTAATCCTAGGCAAGAAATTAAAATGTACTCTATTCATCAATTCTTACTCGTTCTTTAAAATGTTTACTGCATTTTGAATTCGTCCCCATAGTTCCTCTTCACTATTTATGGCCGTGAAGTATACCATGGGCTTTAGAGTCCCCATAAAAAATAATCAATCGGAGTTAAATCCGGTGAGCGCGGTGGCTATGGTACCGCAGCATCATTTCCTCTACCTATCCATCTTCGTGGGTACTGTTGATTTAAATAGCTACGCACATTTATAGTAAAATGTGGCGGAGCACCGTCGTGCATAAACCACATATCTTGCCGAAGTTGTAAAGGAAGATCTTCCAATAATTCTGGCATTGTATTTTAAATATGTTCCAAATAACTTTCACCACTTAATTGGGGCGGCAAAATGACAGGACCAATAATAAAATTGTCAATTATTCCTGCCCACACATTAATCTTAAATTCATGTTGATAATGTACCACTTTGTAGTAAATTAAAACTATTGTTCAAGACATGCAGCGAACTTTAAGCTTCAAATGTCTCAAGAAGGAAGCCTCGTAGAAATTTTTAACAAGAGAACTTTTTTCCTTAAAAAATGTAGGAAAACACAAGTTTAGTCATAAATAAATTTTATACCGAGTGATGAAAAAGTTATGCCCTTTTAAAGAGGGTTCATCGAGCGCTGACAACGCCCTCTACATTGTGCATCGAAAATGTAAACGGATTGTGATTTCTTATCCCCAAAAACCGCCCGATACGACATTTTGTGTAGATAGCAGCATTACCAACCAAGAAATAAATTTTTTTGCTTTTTTTTGTTTTCACTTTGACGTCCTGTATTTCGAAAACCGTCCACTTTTGGACTAAGGTAAATTGAGTTAAATCGTCGTGGTTTGACCTCAGAAATCTGTGGTAGAATTTTGTACAGAACTTTTAGAGACACCCTGTATATCTGATTTTACAAATTTTAGATTAATTCAGGGTTCGATTTTTCATATACTGTTAAAGGGTTCCTTCGAGAAACGAAACCACGAAAACAACAATTTGGTTTACAAAAAATGGGCTGTATTTAATTGCACTTATTTTAAATAATGTTAAAGTTTATTAGGCTAAGTATGAAGAGGGAGAATGCTTAATTGGGCAGGTTACACACTATGATTTTGATCACATATCCGACACCGATGCAGCTCCAACACGAAGAGAAGAAAAAAGAGGGAAAAATTACTTCGAGTATCCCTTAAGCACTAAACCGAGGAAAAGCCGAGGAATTCCAACCAGGGGCGCACCACAACCAAGAGCCCTTACGGGCTATGGCTGAGCCGGATGCCATAAATCGCGGCCATCTTGCGAATATCTATACGAGTCGCATTTCTGAGAATATTGCAGGCCCAACGCACTGTCCATCGTGGCAATAGTCCTGATCGAGAAAGCTTCCTTGGACTAGTAGCATATTCCCCAGCCAAAAAGCACCCTTGGTTTTGGCTGATCGGTTATGTGGTCCAGCATCCGGATGGTAATCTAAGAACAAGTACCGCAGTACATGGGCGTAGCTTAAGGGATAAAATACAAATAACTAACAACTAACAAAATTAACAACAACAAAAAATCAATAATTTTAAATCCCTAACATATACTATTTTAGTTATTTCGGGATAGTTTGGGTTTCGGGTTAGTTTGAATTTCTTGGGTTTGAAGTCGAAACAGTTGTTCTTTAGTTTTCGGATATTTTCGGTTTAATTCGACTTTTTTTGTGTTTGGATTTTACGTTTTCATTTGGTTTTTCTTTATACGTTTGTAGGTTATAGCGTGTTACATAATATCGGCCAACATATGAAAATTAAACTTTAAAACCAACTCCAGCTATAACTTCAAGGTAGTTAAATTCATGTTCGATGCCAATGCTGAGTCCAAAGTCAGTTTTCCAAAATTAGCTCTAATATGAGCTCTAACGCCAGCTCGAATCTAAACAAAAGTGAAAGTACTAGCAATTAGCAAGAGACCGACCGAGAACCAACCTCCAACTAACTTCGAAGTAACCTGGATCTACCACTATTTTTTCCTATATTTATATTTATTTGCATTAGCTTTTCCGTTTTTGTTATAACATTTATCCGCTTTGAAAATTTATTTTAAAGATGAAGTATATGAGACAATAATACTAGAGAATTCAGACAGCAGAACAAAATAATAATCATGATAATATTTATAAGGACCTTCTTTTTGCAGCACTTTCAAAGTGGCGAAAATAGATATTAACTTCACTCTGTATCTCGGAAATCAAAAGGTATGCTAATTCGTTCATGTAGGATTACATAGCGCATTCATACGATTAAGTAACCTTTTAAAACAATTGCTGCATGGGTTCCTGGCGATTAAAGTGTGAGGAGTGGTAAGGACATTTTAAAGAAAATTTCGAAATTTATGAGGTGTAATTTTTAAGTTGTATGATGTACCATAGATCTGATAAAGATCCTGAATTAGGGAATTTTTTAAGGTTTTTGGGTTAATTCGAATATTTTTTCCTAAGCGTTTTGATACTTAAACAAAATAAGAAGAATGAAGTTTCGGCCACTGCGGAAGGACCAGTTTTATGTTCCCGCAATATCACTGACATACATTATGCTTAAAAATGCATCATTTTTTTCCTATGGCGCCCTCTATACACCATACGATAAACACATACCGAACATCTGTTCGACTGAATAGCTTTAGTAACTTACATCTAGATGGCTCAACAAAAGATAAATATATTTCTTTATATAGAAAAAAGCTTACATGGTAGTAGTGTAGATGGCGTAACATTAAGATAATTTTTTTAAATTTAACTTAAGTTACTTTGACTAAGATCTGACCGATGCGAAAATTTTGATTTTTTACCGATTGCATTTGAAGCGGTTGGTCAATACATGAGAACGATGTGCAAATTTTGAAAAGAATTTAAAATTCAACGTTTTCAGTTTGCGACGTTCACAGTTTTTACGCTTTTTGTTTTTAAAGGTCCATCGCCAAAGGTTTACGCAATGTTCGTGTAGTTTAGATTGTGAATTGGAAAATAAGATTTGTTCATCACAAAATAAAACATGGAATAAAATTTATTTTTTATTAGGAATAATAATTACACAGGCCAACGAAAAAAAAATGTGATTAAGCTACTTTAGTTTTTTTGTCTTAATTAGAACTTATATTTGACCGTATTAATCCATTTTTGTTTAGATCACGTATCTTTTTTTTTGTAAACCAATATTGAGGTATTATGTCTGAATATTGGGAACAAATTAAGTTAAATTGTTTCTTTTTGTTGAAAAGTTTGAGCGACACGCGCCAAAACTTTGTTTTTAAATAGCGATTTGTCGGGGAATTCACCGGAAGTCACTAAATGACACTCGGGGATTCCCAGGTTTTGGCAAACTCCATTTATTAAAAAAAAAAACAATGCTTTCACAGCCATTGATATAATTTAATGTTAACGTGGTATTTAAATCGATATCGTCACACTTTTCATACAAACATGTCTAGTAGGTGTTGCAAAAATATATAAAACATGATGACTTTTGTTGTATTTGTGGACAGTTTATATTGAAAAAGTTTGAAAGAAACATTTCTGATTTTGTAAAAAATGCATATTTTGCTTACATTAAAGAAAAAATTTGAAGATCAAGATAAACTTTGAGGCATTGTTTTAAAGGAATAAGAAAAGCTCTGCCATTTACGATACTAACGGTCTAGGGAGAATCCAGAAATTACATTAACAAATGCTATTTTTGTTTTAGTAATATAAAAGGTGTTAAAACAAATTTTCTAAAGTATATCAATTATCCCAAATTTACATCGGCAATAAAACCAGTTCCATATAATGTAAATATGCCTGTATCTTTTCCTCCTGAACTAGTGCAGTTTAATGTGAAATCTGAATCTTCGAGACATACAGAATTTAATATTGTTAAACCACCTACTTCAAGATACAGTTAACCAAAGTAATGTTTTCAATTAGAACTGAATGATTTAGTCAAAGATTTAGGATTTGCAAAAGATATTTCTCAGAGTTTAAGATCTAAATTAAGAGAAGAAAATTTACTTGCTCCAGAAACTACATTTTTTACTGTAAAATCGTAACTAGCTATAGATTATAATTATTAATTTTAAGTTGTATTAATGAAGGAGCACGCGGGCATTGATATTCCCTAAAGGGTACGCCTGTGGTAGATATTAAGTGATAGATTAGAATTCCTAACCATCTGCTTTGTTACCATTGCAATTTCCCGCAATAAACTTTGTCGGCCTTAGAATTACAGTCCCAATTCTGTTTGACGGAATTGGCGGCAAAGGACCAATTCATACTTAGGCGTCAGAGTTTAATGCAGCGGGTGGCGTTTGATTGCATTAGCGGCACCCTAGCCAGGGTACGCCCATGGTTTATCACCATAAGCTTTTTATATTTCAGAGAGGAGCAGAACACGTACTGAAGCTTTTTCTTCCCGTTGGTTTCTAGTAACTCAGTAGCTATGTCCGCGCTCTATCTTCCGCTGTATTGTCATTTCACATAAATAAACTCACACTTATGATCTTTCTTCACGACCTGTGATTTCTTTCATAGATATAATTACCACCGTATATCAGTATCAAAACTAGTGATACTACATTGGTACAAATATCGTGAAGTTGAGTTTGTCGATTACTCTGTCGGGGATGGTTCACTTGTATATTGCCAAAACATATCTAAGATGGTTATTCATCTTGCTGCTCTTGAATACAAACCTACCGAGTGGAGGCTGTTTATAGGCTCATCAAACACGCACCTTAAAACTGTATTACTACGCAATGGTAATCTCTATGCATCTGTTCAGGTCGCTCATTCAACCCAGCTAATAGAAAACTACGAAAATCCTGAAGAACTGTTTTTAAGAAGAAATTATAAGCACCATAACTGAATCCTATATAGCGACCTTAAGATTTTAACATTGCTTTTAGGTCAACAATCCAGATATACCAAATACCAATGTTTTTTTATGTGTATGGGACAGCAGAGCAAGGGATGACCACTGGACCAAAAAACATTGGCCACTGAGAGAAAATTTAACGCCTGACTCCAAAAATGTTATTCGGGAAACCCTAGTTGATTTCAAGAAAATGTTATTTTCCCCTCTTCACATAAAATTAGGTCTGATAGAGCCATTTGTCAAAGTTCTAGACAAAAACGGTGGTTGCTTAAAGTACTTGTGTGAAATATTTTCGGAGTCTTACTACAGCTAAACTAAAAGAAGTAATTTTTATTGGAGTACAAATACGAAAGTTAATGAAAAGCAATTAAATTGGCATGCAGGAAAATGAAAAAGAAGCATGATTAGCTCTAAAAAAGTGGTAAATAAATTTCTAGGACATTATAAAGACCCAGAATATAAAAATATTATTGAAAACATGTTGAATAAACTTAGGAAGTTAGACTGCAATGTGAGCATAACAATTCATTTCTTATATACCATCTTGGCTATATTCCGGATTAATTCGGTAATGTGAATGAAGAGCAAGGGGATGGCTTTCATCAAGATCTTAAACAGATGGAAAGACGATATCAGGGACGTTAGGACGTCAAAATGATATTCGACTACTGTTGGGCGCTTAAAAGGGCCCGTCCTACAGTCGAATATCCCAGGTATACTGGTATGAAGTGAGCGTCAGGATATAAATGTCTCGATATAGGGCATTTGTTGTAAACAAACTTTTTTTTTGTTTGCTTGGTTGGTATGCAAATTGACAAACATATTTAGTAAAACTCAAGCCCTTGAACAAATAACAATATGTTATTTCATTGTGCCAAAAATGTCGAATTTTGTACCACAAAATGATGATTTGCGGAAAGCATTAATTTTTTGCTTTCATTTGAAGAAAAGTGCTGCAGAGTCGCATCGAATGCTTGTCGAGGCATATGGTGATTATGCTTTATCAGAAGCAACCTGCAAAAGATGGTTTCAACGATTCACAAATAATAATTTTGATGAGCAAAATGAAGAACGTGGCAGACCACCAAAAAAGTTTGAAGGCGTCGAACTGCAATCGATATTGGATGAAGAAGACACTTTAAGTCAAAAGCAAATGGCAGAAATGTTAAATGTTGCACAACGAACAATTTCTGATCGTTTAAAAGCTATGAGAAAAATCCAAAAGTGTGGAAAATGGATGCCACATGAATTGAATGAAAGACCGATGGAGAACCGAAAAAACTTCTGTGAAATTTTGCTTCAAAGGCACAAAAGAAAATCAGTTTTGCATCGAATTGTTCCTGGAGATGAAAAATTGATTTATTTTCAAAATCCTGAACGGAAACCTCATGAGTTGATTCGGGACAACCATCAACATCAATTGCAAAACCCGATCGATTCGACTAGAAGACAATGCTGTGGGTTTGGTAGGATCAGAAAGGTGTGGTGCACCACGAGTTTTTCAAACCTGGTAAAACCGTTAATACTGTTCGCTACCGACAACAATTGATTAATTTAAACAATGCATTGATCGAAAAACGATCAGAATGGGCCAGAAGACACGGGAAGGTAATTTTGCTCCATGACAACGCACCTTCACACAAAGCAACAGCGATTCAGAATACCATCAAAACACTTAGCTGAGAGTTGCTACCCCATCCACCGTATTCACCAGACTTGGCTCCTTCGGACTACCATTTATTTTCATCGATGGGACACGCATTGGTTGAGCAGCACTTCGATTACTACGAAGAAGTAGAAAATTGGGTGTCTAATTGGTTTGATGTAAAAGAGGCACATTTCTATTGGCGTGGTATTTATAAATTGCCAGAAAGGTGGTCACAATGTGTAGAAACCAATGGCCAATATTTTCAATAATTTTTTTTCTTTTCTTGTTAAAATTGGTGTTTTATTTTCACAAAATAGCGCTCATTTCATACCGGTAGATCTGGTACAAAAAAAAACAACCAAAAGAAGCTTTTCCGGAAAAAGAGAAAGATTTTTCAAGAAACAAAAGATTAACGTGTGTTATTTTTTCATTATTTTCACGGTTTTATTATTTATTTTGTTGGATTTATTATTTTTCTTGTTTATCCTAAATGTAAGGTATAAATATTTCGACTTTTTTATATTATTGTACTATTTTGACGAAAATCTTTATGTGATAGAAAAAAACTGAAAAGAGATTTGAAATGAGCATCTTCAAAATACCTAATGATAATTGAAAACTTCAATTCAAATTTTATAAAGCATTAAACCGCAGGCCTGTGTTATTAATTTCCAAAATGTTAAAGTCAACCAGGAGAATAAAAGAAAAAATAAGGGAAAAATGGTTTGTTAAATCGGTTTTTTGTTAGAAATGTTAGTTGATATGTTTTTCAGGAAAGAAATTATTAATAAGCTACTTTTACTTTACTCAAATTATTTCATATGTTTTTTTTGTCGACAGTTTTTATTTTAGTATTAATTGAAGACTTCAGTTTTAGTATACGTAAGAACTATTCGAACTGTCGCGATTCGACGTCATTATGCCCTCTCTCTCTCTCTCTCTCTCTCTCTCTCAGCGGTGTATTAATGAGCGGTATTTTTAAATTCTTGTTCGGGCTTGGTGCGTCTGTAATAAGCAATTGCAACCAATGGAATAGTAGCAAAACAGTTTGCTTGCAAGTTAACATTTTGTAATTTTACTACTTAATTCTACGTAAATGCTAAAAACTCGAAACTTCGACTCTTTATCGCAGAAAATGAATTCTTCATTCAATCTTTTTTATTTTCTTCAATTTTTCGCGTTCAAGGGAATCACATGCAATTGGATTTCCAAAAAAATACGTATGCAACAACGACTTCTTTGAGAAGTGGCTTTGTTGGTGTAATCCTCCTAAGGGCAAAGTGTGTCTTTCAAAGGGCAGTAGCAGTAAATAAGAAACATACTGAATGTACTGTAACACCTAAAAATTGCCCTTGGTTTTGCAAGAAGGAATTCAACGAAATCTCCCTACGATTGATTGAAGATAATGGGAGGATTTTTGGTAGTACAATAGAACCTTTCTTTAAAACTAATCGAATCTGACAGTGTCAAGGGAGAAAGTTAATGGGGACGATCGTTGAGGAATAAAAAATAATTATGCGTACTTCCTCAAAAGCATTCGCTAATAGAAATAGAGGAAAAGGTAGCACGAGATTGATGGTATTGCTCGAAACGGTTCACTGGGTTCTTTTCTTCTTGAAGAAAGCTCCAAATTCATGCTTCAGCCCATAAAGTTTAGGTTGGATGACTCCACAATTTCAAACTTATCCCGTTTATTTAGGTCGATGTAACTATAATAGTAAATATCTTGTGTAGAAGTGATGGTATTATGTTTAGGCCAAAATTTCCACTAAAATTTTTCATGAGAATGTACCAACTTAATTATCGAACCAGATTAAACATAGATTGGTGCATCAAATAATAATGCATTATGTTTCAAGGGGAACATATATTGCTAATTTTCAAAATTCACACGCCGATATTTTACACACCTATGGAACAATCGCTTCAAAGAATAACTAAAATAAATTGTCTCGATCCTCTCTAGAAGCTCAAAAAATCGGAATAGAAACATCTGTATAGGTTTCTGAGATGCAGAACCAAGTTACTACTATTTTTTAAACTTGTAAGAGAGCTGTAAAACGAAGGTCACTGAAAACACTTTTCAAGATTCCAGGGTTTCAATTCAGATATCCAGGAGCCATAAAAATTTCGAAATTTACCTGGAAATTTTTTAAGCCAGGGAAGTCCCCAATGTTGCCAGTTCTCAAACTTTAACGCAAATATTTGGCAAGTCCATGGAAGAATTATTTAAAAAAATATCTTAAATTACTCGGCACCATATCTTCTATCATTCTATAAAAATTGAGTTACAATATTCCTTCAGACTTCCGATATATAGGGTCACATTTATACTTATTTCGGTGATTTTAAAAGTGGTGGTAAATGAACATTCCTAAAAAGACTTTTTCAATGAGCTGAAAGGAGGTTCTCCGACCCATATAAAGCACATCTGTTAAATCAAAAAATGGCACCTCAAATATTTCGATTTTTTTCGGGAACAAGTTGAGCAAATACGTTAAAAGAATCGTATTAATTGCCCTGATGCGTTCTATATGAATACACTAACGAAGTTATAGTATCTCTTTTGATTTCTCATATACAAGGTTAAGTAGCACCTTTCCCAAATTTAAAAGTGCTCTGTATAATTAATATCCATAAAATGTTTACTGAAAGCTCCAGGTCCTCAAGTGAGGTACACAGGATTAAACAGTACCCATGTTGCTTTATTAAACCAAAAAACGGTACTTGAGGTAAGGCTACATTTAAAAAAAAATCTAATTTTTTGTAACATTTCGAAAGGAAGAGAGGTACCTGATTTTTAGCAGTTTTCAAATGTTAAACACTGATATCTCGGGAACCTCTGGACTAATACAAAAACTGAATTGCATAATATTTTTCGTTTCTGAGAAGTAAAGTTTACATCTATTTATGCGAATTTGAAGTGCTATAAAATGAAGACATATAAAATTATTTTTCGAAGGCTGCACAATTTCAATCCAAATTTCCAGAATCAAGATAAGTTCTATATAACTCCCTTAAACTGAAAACTTCCACTTAATAAGTTTAGAACTTCCTCTGGAAATTTCCAAAGAACAGGCAAAGAGGGGTTTTACGTTCCAACATCTCAACAACGCGTTGAGTAATTGCCTTGAAAATATATCAAATCATTGGCCTCTGCCTGCCTTATTTTCCTATATAAACGGAGTTGTAACAGATTTTTGGGATCCTGAAGAACAATTGTATTAAAAATATAATTCAGATCCATCACCTCCAAGAAATCTATCAGCTTAAGCTGGACAGGTGGCCAGTTTGGTTCTACATAGTATATAAAGTAACGTTCGCAGAAATTTTCACGATTTTCAAGTTATTTGAAATATAAATTCTTAAAATTTTATTTTTGAGGTTACAGAGCCTCAATGTCAGAACTTCTCAACGAAAAAAGAGCCTCAATGGAAATATCCCGGGACCACATGAAATGAACTTCGTTCGATTAAAGTAATAAATGTCATCTCAAAAAGGGTTGAAGTTTTCATAACTATTTTCAAAATGGCGAAGGTGGCCCATTTTAATCACTTTTCATAACTTAAGCCTCAATCTTTCAAAAACGTGAAGATCAATTGCATTAAATATACAGGGTGCGCCAACTAAAACGAAACAGAGCTGTTTTCTCGGTTAATAAAAAAGTTATGCAAAAATGTTCGGACACGTCAACTTTAGTGTGGAAGGGGAAGATTTTTTATTAGATATTTATGGTGGCTGCCTTCACCCCCTGGGCAGAGGATGAACCACCCCTGAAATTTTAAATGGGAAGGGGGGTCAAGTTATACATCAAATTAAAGGTTTTTTAAAGGGCTTTATGGTGATACCAAAATTTCTTACTTTCGAACAACCACTGATGAGTAAAACGATTATTTCTTTATGAACCACACTTAAAGCTAAAATCATGGATTTTGTTAGGTAATAATAATGGGTTTTATCAATTAAAAAAAAATTAAATATTATGATCAAATTAACATTTTTTCTTTTTCTCTATTAAAGTTAGATGCGATTTAGTCATTTTTGATAAATAATTCAAAATGAACAAAGTTTAATGTTTTTTGCTATACTAAAAATAAAATCCTTATCAACAAGTTTTTGCCTGGAAGTATCGAAAACATCAAAAATTAAACCCATTTGATTTGTGACTCTCAGGTGACCTGGTAATTCATGGTCTGTGTTAATCGTTAAAAATGGTTTATTCAACTGCAGAGAGAGTTGAGATTATTGAATTATTTTTTGTAAATGGAAAATGTGCGAACCAAGCAGTTAATGTTTTCAACCAACGTTATGGGGACAAGCGTGTAAGCCGAAAGTATGTGCTTGATTTAGTAGCGAAGTTTAGAGAAACTGGTTCAATTCTTAACGTAAAAAAGAATCGTAGACACCCGGTGAGAAATGAGGCGGTGGAGGTAAGAGTTTTAGGACATATGGTTTTAGAACCAACAACCAGTACAAGACAGTTGGCGACTTCCACTGGAATAAGCGCAACCAGCATTCGCAGAATTTTAAAATCACACAAATTTCACCCCTACAAAATTAAACTTGTCCAAGAATAAAATGAAGACGATTTTGACCGCCGACTACAGTTTTGCGAACTCATAAGCCAACGAGCCACTGAAAATCAGAATTTTATTTTCAATATTTGCTTTTCGGATGAAGCAAGTTTTTCTTTAAATGGCATTATTAATCGTCACAAATGTAGATATTGGTCTGATATTAACCCACATATCTTCCACGAAGCGCATACACAACATCCTCAAAAACTAAACGTTTGGGCGGGTATTTTTGGGGATCACATTATTGGACCATATTTTATACCCGGAAATCTGACTAGCGAGACTTATCTTCAGTTGCTGGAAGACTTCGCTTATCCCCAATTAGTAGATCTTGTGGAAAATAATCCGGATTATTCAGAAAATCTATTGACATCCCAACAAGATGGTGCACCATCGCACTATGCTTTAGCCGTTCGGCAATTTCTAAATGAAAATTTTCCTAGTCATTGGATTGGTAGAAGTGGTCCAATTGAATGGCCTGCAAGGTCTCCAGATTTGACTCCATTAGATTTCTTCTTTTGGGGTCATCTCAAGTCAAAAGTGTACTCCACTCCTCCAGGGACTTTGGAAGTTTTGCGAGAACGTATTGTTAATGAATGCCGCCAAATAACCCCTCAAATACTCCAGAAGGTACGACAGAGATTCGAAGCAAATTTATTGCACTGTCAGAAAGTTAACGGATAGCATTTTGAACAATTGATTTAGGTGATTTTATGCGTTATGTATTTGTAGTATTCATAAAGAAATAATCGTTTTACTCATCAGTGGTTGTTCGAAAGTAAGAAATTTTGGTATCACCATAAAGCCCTTCAAAAAACCTTTAATTTGATGTATAACTCGACCCCCCTTCCCATTTAAAATTTCAGGGGTGGTTCATCTCCTGTCCAGGGGGTGAAGGTAACTACCGTAAATATCTAATAAAAAATCTTCCCCCTCCACACTAAAGTTGACGTGTCCGAACATTTTTGCATAACTTTTTTATTAACCGAGAAAACAGCTCTGTTTCGTTTTAGTTGGCGCACCCTGTATAGTTCAAATAATCATAGGAGCTCTTCTCGCTTGCACTGAACAGATTGCTCTGCTTCTTTTAGTTCTCGAGATATCTTAATTCAAGTCCTTGAGCCGTGGAAAAGTGTTTTTAGGAACCTCCATTACACATTGTCTTCAAAATAGAAAAAATAAGTATTAATATTATCCCGTACCTTACCTACAAAAAAAGATTTTGTAAATCTTTTCGTGCAAAATCACATAGAGCATCGACACAATTAACTTGGTTCATTGTTAATATTTTTCAAGTAAGTGAAGAGTTTCTGCATTAAGTGTGATCGACAGAAGTATGCATTAATCGCTGCAATTTCTTAAAAATATTTTGTTTAAATTCAAATTCAAAAAGCAGCAATTTTTGACTTTTGGAATTTTATTCCATTCATTTAGAAGGTATTTAGAATTTTAATGACTAAACCTTAATTAGGTGTTTTAAATGTCAACCGTCTACATTAATACATTTTTCAAATATTAAACCTAAATTTGTCGTTATTACTATTATTATATTATTATTACTTAATATTTATCTGAGATCCTACTAAAGATGGATAGTATGCTCAGTTAATTTTAAGGGCCAATAGTGTGCAATTCCACCTCCCCAAAATAATATAACAGAAACAAAGCAGATGGTTCCATAATTACTTTTGTTTTACAACATCATCGTAATATTTAATTTGTTATTTGCGCCACTGGTCTCAATTTGAGCTAATGTACTTTTCATGTTAAAGTTGGCAATGCAGTTCAACCATCACTTTTAGTGAGAGATATATGCAATGTGATACGTCACACTGCCTCGATGCATCATATGCACAAAATTATTTTCGATAAACATGGCGCTCCATGATCATCTTCGGCAAAAATACCAAAATAATTCAATGCGTAAAGATTATACACGAATTTGTATTTATTTGCGAAGTATAACGCTTTAGGTTTGGAATCATAATATTTTATTTTAAAGGAAATTTAAATGTTTTTCACCGGAAAAGCACTAATTCTAGTCCAATTTTCTGTATGAGATACATTCAAGAATTTTTCTAAACCAGTGAGCAAAATGTACACTTTGTGTCAGTTGAAATCGCTTTGGAACACAAGTTTCATCAAAACCTTATTTTAAATACAAAAATATGGGCAGAGACAGCTATAAGAATTATTAAGTAGAAATAATAATGAAAAAGAAATTATATAAATAGCGAATTTGTTTTTATATAGTGTGCTCAAAATAAAATAAAAATGTAAAAAAAAGAGCGATTCATTTAAACTTGGGTCAGGAGAAAGTTGCTTTTTTCACTCTACAAGGTGTCAAAGTAATTCTTTGAATTTCGTAAATCGGAAATAGTTAGAGAGGCTTTGAGTACAATAAATTTATTAGAAATATTTACTACTTTCTGATCAAAATCGAAAACTTCAATATTTTTACGAATTCTGTTGTTTTGAACTTTTATATGAATAGAGTATTTCACTCAGAAAGTTTTTGATGTGCCCCCCCCCCCCCCCCCCCCGATAAATAAAATGGAAAATTAATTAAAAAATGTTGATGAAGTAAGTAATTAAATTTTACTGTTGTTTAAACTAATCGAACTTGTGAATTATCAGAAAATACTACAGACATCTATGGTTAAAATGTTCTTTATTTAACGGAATCACTAATATCTTTAGTTTAACTAAAAGGCCTACCTAAATCTTAAAAATGACCAATAATTAATGAAAGTAGAATATTATTGTCAATCAGTTTCAAGGGAGAATAGTATGCAATTTCATCCCCCAAATAATATATTAAAAACAATTCATATTATTACATAATCTCGTTTGTTTAATCTTATACTAGTGGCGCCCTATATTTTAACAATAACAGTGGCGCTGGGTCACACAGGCCCTTAAACGAAATAAGTGGATATACAGGGTGTTCTCAACGTTGAGTCATTTATTTTAACAGCTTGTAGAACTCGGAAAGAAAAGTCGGTTTACTAAAATTTGTTTATATAAAAGTTGCTGAATAAGAGAGTTAAATAATATTAGATTGTAAGCTCCAGGTCGCAATAAAAATTAAAAGTTATGCAATGCTCACCAGTAAAAGACATTCTGTTCTACAAAAACTATTTAAAATTGTCATCATTTGTTCGGTAAATGCAAAGTCTTGCTCGGCATACCCATGAGTGACTATATGCATCAAAAATAAAATCCCGATATCCTCGAATAACATCAGAAGCATTTTCAATGTTCTGTTGTAGTTCTCTCACATTATTTACTTCTCCATTGCGATAAACTAACTGTTTTAAATAGCCCCGTAGAAAAAAATCGCAAGGTGTTAGATCTGGGGAACGTTCAGGCCAAGAAATGGGTCCCTTCCGTCCTATCCGTCTAGTAGGAAACTCATTATTTAAATGTTCGCGAACTTCTCGTATGAAATGTGGTGGAGCTGCATTATGTAGAAACCACATATTCTCTCTCACATTTAAAGGAACATCTTCTAATAAATCTGGCAGATTGTTTTCAAGAAAGCTTAAATGATGATCTCCTGTCAGCCGATTAGGTAAAAAGTAAAGTTCAATAAGCATTCCATTTGCTACATCAGACCAAACATTTTCCGAAAAACTGTGCTGAAAATCACTTCTTTTCACAGCATGCGGATTTTCTACTGCCCAAACATGGTTGTTGTGGAAATTATTCACACCATTTCTTGTAAATGTAGCCTCGTCGGTTGCCAAAATTAATTTGGTAAAATTTTCATTTATGCAGTACTCATGTAAAAGCCACTGACAAAAGTCAACTCTTTTAAGATAATCTTCAGGTTGTCACGTTTGTACCCGTTGATAATGGAAGTAATAAAATTGTTCTTGTCGTATAGTTTTTGAGACTTTACTTTGAGCAACTCCTATTTGAGCTACTATGAACCTAGTGGCCGTTATTGAGTTGTTTTCGACAATTTCTAAAATTTCATCCTTAATCTCTACCATTTCTCGTGGAAGAGGTCTTCCAGTGTGACCTTCTCCATCCGCGGAGCCGGATGATTTCGTAAAGGAAACCTTTCCGCGTGTAAGTGACGTGCTGCGGCTGCATTTTGTTGGCACACCCCGTAAATAAATATTACGTCAACTAGTTCATTGTTTTGATGAGTGTGTGCCATTTTTAAAGCTCAAAATACCCACAAATTAAATATAATATACGAACTATTGTACGAATTTATTTAGCATTGGCCAAATCGAAAATTTCACTGAAAATCGTAGAATAAGAGTCTTGATCGAACACCGAAACGATCAACAAGTGTCGGTGCGAACAAACAAGTTTTTGTGAAATAGCCCGATCGAAGCAGATCGGAATTCCAAGAATTTACATAGCACATCAATACAATATAATTAATAAGTCAAACCTTGAAGCTACAACACCCACTAAAGAGGCCCACAATGGCTTCTGGGGGCACCCAGGACTACGAGTCCGACGTGTCTTCGCAAAGAAGCAACACGGAAGAATTCAAGCTGCCTCGCAACAAAAAAAAAAGAGGCAGACCTATGAGACAGGATAGTGGCCCCACACCTCAAGCAAAAAAAACATCAACAACTATCTCACAATGTACTCAACAACCCAACGTTCCAACAACATCAAACCAACATGCGCAAATACAATCTAATTCTACACTACCAACATTCAACCACTCATTCATGTCACGACACCGCCCAACACATCCCGGATAGACCTAGCCGTACACTGGGGGAACCACAATGCAAACAACAAAGACATTATAATCAAAAAAGAAAATACATTCAGGATTAAAACAAACAACTACGAAACTGCCAACATAACCCTTGAGCTTCTAATGAAGAACAAAATAATCACATCCTTCCACAAGGAAAACAATGCTAATAGCCAGGAAAAGACGAGAATCAACATCACTAGACAGTATCCACCCTCATATTCAGCGGTCATCACTGGCGTCGAACCGGAAATAACTGACAACATGCTCCACGAACAACTAAAGAAAGCAGGCTTCCAAATACGATTCTGTAAAAGAATCGTCTCCAGGCAAAGGTCGACGCCAACACTAATGATAAGACTTATTACAAGTGACCTGACCTCATACGAAAAACTGATGGCGGAACGTCGCATATACTGCTTCAATTGAACCTACCGGATAGAGGAAAGCAAGCCACCCCTACCAATACCGGCGCCCTGTAGCAAATGCAACGGATTTGACCACGCTACAGAGAAATGTCCAAATGGAGTACAATGTACCAAATGCAAAGGACCTCATCACACAAACCAATGCGAATCGCCACTCCCAACACGATGCTTAGCATGCGGATCAGAGGATCATGCTGCCTGGAGCATGAAATGCCCACACAGACCCACAGCCCCCATCGAGAACGTACCCAATGTGAGAATTCGATGTAATAACAAAACCACAACCCAACTACCCAAAGCTACCACATCCGACAATCGAATCCATGCTCCCCTTTCCACCCACGACTTTATCATTAACAAATACAGAAACAACATAAACAAAGCAACAAACGTTAAGCGGGAGGAATTGGTTAAAAAACTAAGGAAACGGTTTATTCAAGATTTTCGCATTGACTCAACTGTTGTTTTTTTTGGGAATCAAATGTATATAATAATGTTTGATCTTGACAATCCCAACGCACCCTCCCCAACTGAACCCATGGACTCAATAAGACAGACAACGACTAATGTCTTAAATTCAACCTAAAAATACTTTACTCCAACATTAATGGACTTAACAGCAAGAAAACAGTAACATATAACTACGTACAAAAACATGACATAGACTGCTGCTTGTTCGTAGAGACAAAAACAAAACCAGAACGCTACCCGACATACAGAGATTGGCAGTACATATGTAAACACGGCGCTACGCAGAACAACGCACGAGGAGGTGCAATGGTGCTACTCAAACCCACAGTGAAGTTAGGTAAGGCAAATCCCCCTTCCTTGAGAAACCAATCAAATGAATGTTTACACTTTACTATACCGTACCTAGACGACAAAATTCATCTCTTCTTAACATATATCCACCCCCAATCTTACATCGAACAAACAATCTTAACAAAGGCATGTTTGTATAAATATACAATTATTGTCGGGGATCTCAACATGAATAAGCAGAAAACATCACAACTTAACAGATTTGTGGAAAATTCAGACTTCGTTAGACAAAACACACCCCCCACGTTCCTGATGCCGCTAAACGAAGACTCGACACCGGATGTTCTTTTACACACAAAAAACTTAACCCATAACATCCACAATGTAAATCTGACAAACGAATTAGGATCGGACCACTTGGCAATATCTTTTGAAATCGATCTTGGAACAGCACAGCCTACTCCAACGAGCCCAGACAAACCAAAATTAGACCTAAACAGAACAAACATTGACGGCATAAAGAGATACGCTCACGTCTTGATACTCAGCCACCACCAAAACATCTCACTAGAACAATTACAGGAACAAATCTCTATAGCAATAGAAAAACACACCCCCACAATGAGGATGAACTTCTACAAATACACACTACCTAAATATATACTGAGATTAATAAAAAGTAAGAGAAACCTTTACCGACTCTACACACAAACCCAAGACAAAAATCTAAAAACAACGTTAAACAACCTCAACAAAGACATAAAGAAGTTGACACACCAATACCGACAGGAAAAATGGATGGAGGCATGTCAGGAAATAGAGGAGGAACGAGGGAAGTCATTTTGGAAGAAGGTTAAAAAACTCTCATCATATAAAAAAAATATATATACCACCACTCTCACTGAGAACGACATGGAGCTGCACACAGACTTGGACAAAGCTAACGCATTCGCAAGACATTATCAAGAAGCTTTTAATCCCTCGTGCAACTCTAAGTTCGATCAAGATAACTTTGAAAAAGTGACGCACTGGTACAACAACTTCTTTAAGGACGGATGCGAGTGCAACACAGTACCAATAAATGACAAAGAATACGACGAAGCACTAACACACATCAAAGACACCGCACCGGGATACGACAACATTAAAGCCAAACTCATAAGAAACCTAACTCCAGAAACCCACGAATTGATTAGACAATCAATGAGCAACTGGTTACTCAGCATGAACATCCCCGACAATTGGAAGAAGGGTATAATTATACCCATTCCAAAAAACAAACTTGACAACACTCAAACACAGAATTATCGACCAATAACATTACTTCCAGTGCTTAGTAGGGTCTTCGAACGCATTATCCGAAACAGACTCCAAACAGAAATCGGACAACATATTCCAGCCTATCAATTCGGATTCAAACCAGAAAATTCTACGATCGATCCCCTTTTTGTTATGACCAACAATATTCAAACCACCAGACTGAATAATGGAACATCGGCCTGTCTCTTCATGGACATTAATAAGGCCTTCGACAGCGTCTGGCATAAAGGACTGTTATATAAACTCCATAGGCTAAAAACCCCAAAATACTTACTCTACACAATAAAGAACTTACTGGAAAACAGACAACTGGAGGTACGCATCAATACTACACTCTCCTTTCCATTCTCCCCTGCTCAAGGTCTGCCACAGGGGTCGCCTCTATCGCCCTTTCTATATAATGTGTAGTGCCATGACATTTACAACCACAACCTTCCCAATATGAATCAAATAAACAAAACTGCCTACATATTACAATACGCAGACGATACAGCACTCATTACACACGGCAAAACCACTACGAAAACAGCGGAAAAACTACAGTCTCTGACGGACGCCACGATGAAATGGTTCTACAGATGGAGATTGACTCCGAACCCAGCAAAGAACCAACTTCTACTAACAAACCACAGAATTACTCATAACTCACCGACAATAGTCTCAGACGGACACACAACTAAACCTATCAAACACATTAGATACCTAGGACTAACAATCAATTACCAACTCAAATTTACAAAACACGTACAAAACATGAGGGCAGAAATTAAGAAAAGGACTAAATATTTTCGACTACTGACGTACAAAGACAAGGGAATATCCACAAAGACAGCTACAATAATATATAAATCCATCTGTAGACCGTTACTGGACTATGGACACATAATAAGAGCTAAGTCCACAGAAAAAACTAAACGACATATACAAGCGACGGAACAAATCGCACTAAGACTAATAACCAAAATACGACATCCCGAGAATCCACTATACAACCCATCCAACGACCTACTGTACCAACGCACACATATGAAAAGAATAACAGACAGACTGCTACACATACAGACGAAATGGAACAACAACTCCGTCAACTGGACAGTACTGACACCACTTTGCTTGACTAGACAGACCAAACAAGCACAGTTCCGGTTCCCCAACAAAACCCTCTACGAAACATATGAAGACATGTAAATACATAGAGTTAAAGACACTAACAAACAGTAAAACAGGCTGTAATCACGGGCGGAAAGACCAATAGGGTCAATAGCCCATTTCTTCTTTCTCTTTGTTTTGAAGAAATAAATGTGTATTACACAGGGTGTCCTCGAATTACGTGGCCAAAATAATACCGCAGATTGTTTGAGTGAAAATAAGTCGATTTAACTAAACTTCCCTCAGTCCAAAAGTTGATAATTATGGAGCTACAGGGTGTTAAAATTGAAAAAAAAAATCACATTTTCTTTAATATCTTTCGATTTCTTTGAGTTAATTTCACGAAATTTCATATTTGAGGGTGTTTTAGGATACGAAATTCAAATTTATTAACGATTTAGTTGTTTCTTCTAGGGGGCGCCACAAGCGACCATTAGGACACATTTAAATCTCTGTAACTTTTTCGTGTCACGGTGTATATTATTTTGGTATTTAAAAACCTTTTTCCCTACCTTTTATACTTAGAAAAGGTATACTTTATTGACGTCGCTAGAAGCAACGGTTTTGGAGAAAAATGCATCTAAGCCTGATGATGCATGCAAATTACCTTAAAATTATTTTTTGTTAAAAAAAATTAAGTTTTTCAAAAATAATTATTAGTAAAGGTATAACAATAAGTTTTCAAAATCAGATATTATTAAATAGAAAACAAAAATAATTAACAAAGAAACAACAACAAGCGAGAATAACACTTACTAATTAATTAAATTAACTTATGTAAATTGTTGGTTTAATTTTTTTTCATTTAATCTGCTATCATAACAAATGTTCAAAGTGTTTACCATTTTCCTGTATGCATAAATTCATCCTTTTTAAGAAATTACATTGTACTCTAAACAATATTTCAGGGGTATTCTTCAATAATTCCACTTCATGAAGTATTCTTGCCTCCAATTCTTGTCGCGTATGAACTGGAGATGCATAAACTTTTGATTTCAAGGCACCCCATAAAAAAAAATCACAGGGTGTCAAGTCTGGTGATCGAGCCGGCCAATTCACAGGTGCATCACCTCATCTTCCAATCCAACGTTGTGGGTATTCCTCATTTAAATGTTGCCTTACATTTAAAGTAAAATGAGGAGGTGCGCCATCATGCATAAACCAAAGATCACGACGAAGGAGTAAAGGCAAATCTTCTAATAAGATAGGTAGAGTTTGTACTAAAAAGTTCAAGTAGTTATCACCATTCAGCGTATCTGGCATTACAAAGGGACCAACAATAAAATTATCTACTATTCCAGCCCAGACATTTACTTTAAATCGATGCTGATAATGAGTCACTGTTGTCTCGTGAGGATTTTCATAAGCATAAACATGTTCATTATGCATATTAAAAATACCGTATCTAGTAAAAACAGCTTCATCTGCGAACAAAATTTTCTTACTAAAATTTGGATTTTCGATTCTTTCAATATTAACAAAAGTTTTCCGATTTGGAATTCTACGGAAAGGATATTTTTCCTTGTAAACTCGTACACTTTTTTGACTATTACAACGGCAAAGTCCATAAACTAACAGCATATCCACCATTTCAGAATAAGTGAATTTATTGGCCATACTTATGGATATTTACAGGAACAAGAAGCGAAACTGACAAGAAAAACTGAGGGCTAAATAAAAAAACTGACATTTGAGAAACAAATTCAAGTGTTAAAATGTCAATTAAAAACATAGCCAACTGAGTTATTTACTTAAAAGCGCCAACGCAAATATGCAGCGCATTAGAATTATGCGTTTTTCTCCAAAACCGTTGCTTCTAGCAAAGTCAATAAAGTATACCTTTTCTAAGTATAAAAGGTAGGGAAAAAGGTTTTTAAATATCAAAATAATATACACCGTGGCACGAAAAAGTTACAGAGATTTAAATGTGTCCTAATGGTCGCTTGTGGTGCCCCCTAGAAGAAACAACTAAATCGTTAATAAATTTGAATTTCGTATCCTAAAACACCCTCAAATATGAAATTTCGTGAAATTAACTCAAAGAAATCGAAAGATATTAAAGAAAATGTGATTTTTTTTTCAACTTTAACACACTGTAGCTCCATAATTATCAATTTTTGGACTGAGGGAAGTTTAGTTAAATCGACTTATTTTCACTCAAACAATCTGCGGTATTATTTTGGCCACGTAATTCGAGGACACCCTGTATATATATTTATATATATATACAGGGTGTCCGGATACTCCGTGTACAACGCTCTATCAGATATAGTACAACTCATAATAAGTCGATTTAACTAGATTTGCCGTAGTACAAAAGTTGATAATAACGGAGCTACAGGGTGTCAAAGTTGAAAAAGGAAATCAGATTTTCTTTCATATCTTTTGACTTCTTCAAACTAATTTCACGAAATTTTGTATTCAGGGGTTTTTTGGGATGAGAAATTCAAATTTATAAACGATTTTGATGTATCTTCTAGAGGGCACCACAAGCGACCATTAGGACACTTTTAAACCGTCAAAACTTTTTTCTGCCACAGTGTATGTCAATTTCGAATAGAAAAATCTTTTACCCTATCTTTTCTGCTTAAAAAAGGTATACTTGTTAAATGTCGCTAAAGCCAACTGTTTAAAAGATATTTGCAATTTTATTAATAGATGCAATTTTTATTTCAAAGCATTTTATTACATAGCAAATGCTCAAAATGCGCACCATTTTATTTGTATTGTAACTTAGGTTTTTTGTTGTTTCCCTGAAGACGTTTAAGTAAACAAATGAAAATAACACTGCACGTCTTAGTTTCTTTTTGACGTTATTAGAATACTGAAGTTTTATCAAGTCAATAACTATCGCTTTTTCACAATGAATACTTACACCTATAATGAGCAAGTTGACATGTTATTGGTTTATGGATTTTGCAATAAAAACGGCCGGGAAAGTGTTCGAGTTTATCACGAAAAATTTCCAAATCGTCGAACACCCAATCATCAAACGTTTGCAAATATTGAAAGGCGACTCCGTGAAAATGGAAGTTTTCAACCGAAAAGAATCGACGGGGGTCGAATCCGGACAACTAGGACAACAGGTAATGAAGAAGCTATTTTAAATAGAGTCGAAGAAGATCCGAGAATTAGTACCAGACGTTTACAAGACAACTTAGCAGTTCCCAAAAGTACAATTCACGAAGTTTTGAAAGAAGAATTATTATACCCTTTCCATATCCAAAAAGTACAAGATCTTTTACCGATCGATCTTGGAAGTCGTTTAGCTTTTTGTCATTTTATTCAAAATCAGCAAGTCCATAATCCGAACTTCAGTAAAAAAATTCTCTTCACCGACGAAGCTTGCTTTACTAGATCCGGCATAACTAACGTTCACAATGAACATGTTTATAGTAATGAAAATCCGCACGCCCTCAAAGTAGTTCATCATCAACATACATTCAAAGTTAATGTATGGACCGGAATAATAGGCAATATTATTCTTGGGCCTGTTGTGATGCCAAATCGATTAAATGGACAAAGTTATTTGCACTTTCTTCATGAAACTTTACCGGACTTGTTGGAGAACATACCGTTATTAATTCGTGATGGCATGTGGTTCATGCAAGATGGGGCGCCTCCACATTATACCCTCAATGTTAGACAATATTTAAATAATACATTTCCTAGGAGATGGATTGGAAGGGGAAATGACGCTCCAGTACAATGGCCTCCACGATCCCCAGACTTGACGCCATGTGACTTTTTTTTGTGGGGTTTTTTGAAATCAAAAGTTTATTCGACATCAATTGATCATATTCAAGAGTTACATAATAGAATTTTCAATGCAGTTAACGATGTGAGAAATAGGCCAGAAGTTATGCAGAGAATGCACTTTAATTTTTTGAAAAGAATTAATTTGTGTATGCAAGAAAATGGTGCGCATTTTGAGCATTTGCTATGAAATGTTTGTAATAAAATGCTTTGAAATAAAAATTGCATCTATTAATAAAATTGCAAATATCTTTTAAACAGTTGGCTTTAGCGACATTTAACAAGTATACCTTTTTTAAGCAGAAAAGATAGGGTAAAAGATTTTTCTATTCGAAATTGACATACACTGTGGCAGAAAAAAGTTTTGACGGTTTAAAAGTGTCCTAATGGTCGCTTGTGGTGCCCTCTAGAAGATACATCAAAATCGTTTATAAATTTGAATTTCTCATCCCAAAAAACCCCTGAATACAAAATTTCGTGAAATTAGTTTGAAGAAGTCAAAAGATATGAAAGAAAATCTGATTTCCTTTTTCAACTTTGACACCCTGTAGCTCCGTTATTATCAACTTTTGTACTAAGGCAAATCTAGTTAAATCGACTTATTATGAGTTGTACTATATCTGATAGAGCGTTGTACACGGAGTATCCGGACACCCTGTATATATATATATATATATATATATATATATATATATATATATATATATATATCGTAGAATAAGAAAATAATCATACCCAGTATCAGTAGTAAACAAACAATTGTTTACTATTAAAATGTTATTATAACGCAACAGTTGAAAACGATTAAAAATCAAATTTGTATTAAAGTTTTTAAATTTCAATTTTTCTAAATAATTGTTAATAATTGCTTTATTCTGCAACTTTTATATAAACAATGTTTGTTAAACCGGTTTTTCTTTACGAGTTCTACCAGCTGTTAAAACGAATGACTCAACTTTGAGAAGACCCTGTATAGACCTCATTGTTTTTAATAACTTTAGGCGTTAATTACAACTTTACGGAGATGTATACAGTTTATAAAACATATTTTCATTTCATTATATATTATAATTTTACCTTATCCTTATGCATTTTATTACAAACAACAATTGAACTCCCAAGTTTGTGTTGATAAGCAAACACCCAAGCTAAAAACATGAATTTAAACCACAAAATATGTTGTTTAAGTCGGTTCTACAATGTTTCCCAACAAGTTTGGCAGATTAAATAATTACATAAGAATTTTGTACATCTAGAATAGTATTTCGTATTGCTGTTCTTTTGACATTCTGAACACCTTTATTGGTCCCAACAGGAATCTTTTGGTGTTCTGTATGAACGACAGAAGTCCCGGCTGCTTCTTTACGTCTTTCTTGAACTTCGGTGAGAGTATTTATCAGTAAGGATGGACGCTTATTATGGTCACTCACTAACGATAACGCTAAACCCCTCAAGAATTTTTGTCTGACTAGTTTTGAATCTTAATTATTGACTGTATGTATTACTTAGGCATTAATCCCAGCCACATTCATGAGTCCATAAAATGTTACCATAGGCCAACTTCTGGTTTTACCTGCAACCTCATAGTTATATGATAAAAGGTTTACTGTATAAACTCCACCCTTTGTTGAGTTATGAAAAGTAACAATTTTCGACTTATTTTTATCTTTTGAAGTAGAGTCTATGCAGTCATCGTGATGGAGGCTAGAGGCAAGGAGGACGATTTTGGTCTTTTTTTTAATATAAAAAACCAGAGTGACTCATTCTTGATAGCCGAACATAATAGAAACGACTGATCTATTCTTGCCATTCATAAACTCTATCAGAATTTCCCTCGTTCTTCCGAGCCGTGTCTACGTATGTCAATTTGCTTTTTTGAAATAAAAATTTAATCAAAATGAAAATAGTAAATCAGTTGTAGCACATTACGTTGCGTCTCGTTCCTGATATGGGTGCTACTAATCATTGAACTACACATGCAGATTTGTTTTTGACATGAAACGTCCTTCTGGTTACTGCCCAAGGTATATTTCTAGATTTAGAGTGTAATACATTTTTACGTCCACCAAAGCAAAAATGTTGGGTTTGTTAATAATATATTGTCTAACTTCACAATTATCTCTAAAACTCAACAGCATTTCATAAATCGTTTGCAAATTCACTTAGAGTATAGTATATTTGGCAAATATTCACGTATTTTTCAATTACGTATCGGAGCTAACTTGTCAGTGGTTTTTCGAAAATTTCGAGTTTCGATATCAGCTAATCGAATAGAACTTACCAAGAACAGGAACCTTTGTTTTGGTATTGTGAGCCAAAATATGTCCACTCCATATTTCTTCCAATTTCATAAATTTTCTAAATTGAGACAACAATTTTTTGAAACACCCGGCTATATACAGGGTGTCCCAGAATGAAGGGATCAAGGCTTAACCACATATTCCTTGATCAAAAGTATATATAGTGATATACTTATATACGAAATTGTCTCTTTCTGGAGATACAGCCCTTCAAACTTTCATTTTATTTTTTTATTTTGCAAATAAGTTGAAAATGACTGTATGGATTGTAACGAAATTTGTTGCATAATCTTTCTGCTTCTCGGGGTACACTAGAGGGGAGTTATTATTCCAAAACCATTAGGGGTAGTGGTCAATTCCTAGAAGGTCGAATGTTAAATACATCAGAACTGTTTTATTCGCTCATGAAGACGACTGTTTTTTTTATATAAAATTTCCAGTCTATTATGCAACTTTTTTTTTTATCTCTTATTAAATTTTGATTTAGAACCTCAATTAGGCGGGAAGAATGTAATTCTTTATTTCGATTTCTGGAACTGCTTGGTGACTGACAAGAACGCGATCATCAGTTCAGCGCATTCTTTACAATGTCAGTGAACGCAGAGTCTTCAGATTTGGTTAGATTTCACAGGTTTTAAGTAAGTTTTGAAGAATATACGTTTGAAGAAAAAACCGATATGTTGCTCACATTAGGATTTTGCCAGGGAAAATATCGTAAAAGCGGGAAAATTTATGTGGAAAGATTTCCAAACTGGCGATCTTCAAATTTGAAAATTTTTGCGCAGTTGGAGAAAAACATCCGGGAAAGTCGCAGCTTTGCTGCTCAACGTCACCTATGTGGGCCCTATAGCGCGCTATCGGTCGAACGGGAAGAACAAATTTTAGAGAATTTCGAGCAGAATGCCCGTAACAGCATGAGGAGACTAAAACTTCAACTTAACATTCCAAAAATATCAGTGCACAGAACGATAAGAAAAGAATTTTAATTTTCTTCGATGTGTCAATTTCTGTACTCAAAAACGGGGTGGTCATGTTGAGTACTTATTAAATTAATTGTTTATTGAAATTTATGCTTTTATTTCCTTGTGAAGACTCTGCATTCGCCGACATTGTTGAGAATGAGCTGAGCTGGTGCACGCATTCTTGCCAATTATCTAGCAATTTTAGACATGGAGATAAAGAATTACATTTTTTTCGTCCAGTTGAGGCTCTAAATAAAATTTCAATAAGAGATAAAAAAAATTTGCATAATGGACCGGAAATGTCACATAAAAAAACCAACCGTCTTCATGAGCGAATAAAACAGTTCTGATGTATTTAACATTCGACCTTCTAAGAATTGACCACTTCCCTTGATGGTTTTCGAATAATAACTCCCTTCTATTGTGCCCCGAAAAGAAGAAAGAGTATGCAACAAATTTCGTTACAATCCATACGGCCCTAGTCCACTTATTTGCAAATTAAAAAAATAAAGTGAAACTTTGACGAGCAGTATCTCCATAAGGAGATAATTTCGTATGTAAGTATATCACCATGAATCGATATATTTTTGACCAAGGAATGTGTGGGTAAGTCTTGACTACCTCATTCTGGGACACCCTGTATAAAAGTGCAAGGAAAACTCTAATTTCTGTTTTGTCCGTAGAATGCGTCAATTTTTCTCTTAAAAATGTTGTTGATATAGATTCAATGAATTCGTTCGTTTTGTTCACAATAATTTTTAATTCGTTATCATAAATAAAGGTCTAAACATTGGATTGGAGTTTTAATTAACTTCGCTGATTGTTTTTCCCCAGGGAGATGAAGAACTTTATTCTTAGATCGGGTACGTACAGTTCTTGGCAGCATCCATTTCTTCAGATCAGTTGCACCATCTTCACGGATAAAGGACGGCTCTTTCGTAGGTCTGGATATGGATTCACCTTCTGCCTCATTTCGACTTTGTTCGGTATCAGTATTTTCCTCCCTTGCCTCAATTATATTTTCTTTGTGATTTGACCCCTTGTTATTACCTTTTTCTTGGTTCGTGTCACGTTCGGGATATCCTATTCTTTCTTGTATACGCAGAAGCCTCTTTTGCTCCTTTTCGTAGTAATGGTATGGCATATTAATACTCTAATTTTGAAACTAAATACCCGGTTACCAATTGTCCTAATTTTCGTATAAATTTCATTACAGATACCTTTGTGCTTGTTGAAATTGATTATACAAAAATAATTTTTTTGTTTTAAAAAGTCACATAAATGGTGATGACGAGTCCATTAGATTTCAACAAGAATTCGTATGATTTTATGATAGGGGCAACGTGTTCAACATCGTATTATTCGTCCCTTTGTGGAAGTGTTGGAAAGTACTGATAAACTCGAATAAAATTCTCGAATCGTAAAAAATACAGACAAAAACAGAACCTTTAGTGTCTCATAGACTCTGCGCCATTAGTGCAAAGTTAGCAACGTAGGTATAAAACTTAATTTGTTATCTCTGCCACAAATCTGGATTTGAGCCACTGTCCCGTGTGTCCAATTAATCGAAGACGCTGGCTGCATCTCTAAAATTATTGGAAATGAACGTTTTAAATAAAAAATGGTATAAAAAAGTGATCGAGAATAATGAAAAAGTGTACTGAAAATGTCATAATTTTATTCGTGAAAAACGTATGCATAATTTTGGTATATTAAATTTTTTTATTTATTTGAAAGTTTTTTATAGAGGGCACTACGAATGTTCTCAGATAAAAATTTTAATATCTCGAGGGCGGATCATGGGATGTACAGAGGTGGTGGCTCCTTAGAAAGAGTTTTTTTTGCTTTATCCAAAGATGTGCCGGAAAATTCATTTTAGTTAATAGAAGCACCCTTAGAAGGCGTTTTATTATGAAATCTGAAATTATTAAAAATTACCTGTAAACATCAAATGGAATTACATGCATGGTATTTTAGTTAGCAAAAGCATACAATTTTACTTATACTATCTTAAAAACTTTCAACTTTATTGGTTTTAATTATTTATTTGCTTGGAAAATATGACCATTTTTATCTGGAAACTATAGTATTTAGGCTTCGCGGCGTTTACTATCGGTTGATGATTTTTGGTATTCAAATAATCTTTGAAGTTAATGAAAAAATGAGTATAATGTTTTTGTTTACGCCTCCAGTGCGTTATAGATGGCGCGGCATTCATTTTAATCAAAATATCTGCATTTATAGCTTCTCACTTTTTCTTTCTCCTCTTTATGTCGTTAATTCCTAAAATGTGTATTTCAAATGAAAATTATTGACATCTTGCGAGTATAGCATACCTTTTTCACTATTATGCATATGATGTTTTAGTGAGTGCAAGCAAAAGGCAATTAGAGGATTGATAAGTGCGAGGAAAACAAGCTACCGTTCCTCTTTCATTGCTAACGATCGACCAGCATCGTTGTTCGCAAGCAGTATGTCTCAAGTCCAAGATGGATCATATCTTGCAAAGGACTTTTTTTTGCAATTGATCCGTTCTAAAAATATCATCTTTATCATGGTGTCTTTAGAAATAAGGCTACATGAAAATTTATTGTAGAATTTATTCTTGGAGGTTGATTTTAACACACCCCCTCCTCCTGAAGTGATGTTGGATGGCAGTCGCGTAGGGATCCAGGAGGAGGAGAGGTATTAGCGGGTGGGCACCCCCATAGGGGGTGAATCCCACATAACTCGATCGTCGATTAACATATTGAGTACTTATGGTGATTTTTCCCCTTCACAAACAAAAATTATTTTACAAAAAAATTTACATCAAAAAGCTTAACAAATATTCTTCAATTAAAAATACGACTTTAAGAAATATATTTCTCGGTTATGTATGGTATTTGTCAGACATTGTCTGAAAAGAGTTCAGACTTTTCTGGGAATTCAGGATTTCGGCAATAAAGTATTCTAAAGATTAACACCCGGATGACCAATAAACTCGCGGTATTATTGAGGCCTGAAATTCAAAGGGTAGCGGCAGTACAGGTTACTGCTAGGTAATAAAAGTATCTGGAATTTTCCGAGAAGTCTTAGAACCATACAATATCAGTCGCACATGGGCCATTGTCCAAGATCCAAAATCTCGGGTTGCAAGAAGTACATATGGTAACCGTAAAATCAGAGACCAAAAAAGGGCTGGTTCCCGATTTCCAGGGAACCCAATTTTGTGGTCCCTAAAATAAAATGAAGGACAGAAATTGGACTGCCCGACGATGGGAATTTCCAACCGCCTTGTTGAACCACCGTTCAACCCCCTCCTGTGGGGGTGACCGAGATCTGGAAACAGAGGGGAACCGAAGAAACGAAGTCAAAACAGTTGTGTCTGTGTTTTTTCAGAAGAATGATCTTCAATCAACCCTCGCATCGCTCAGGACATATAAAGTGTACCAGCATCACTAACAATTCATATACAAGCAGGGTGTGGTTTCATCACTCAAGGGACTCAATTACCAACTCTTGTAACACTATCAAACTAGTTGTTCTTGGAAACACCAGTGGCTAGTTATTATTAACATCAACCAAGTATAGTCTTTTACAACCTGTTTTGCGTGGAACTACTAGTTACATTATTTACGAAAAAAAGCGTTAAATAATCAACCAAGAGTGCATAAATCCAGTTTCTTTCTGTCTGGAAAAAACGAGAGTAGTCCTTCGGAATAAACTAAAACAGAACTAGCTGTGGAAGCAGATACCACTAAGTTACATTAGTGTCCTGGAGTGGTACCACAGCTTCTCCAGAGTACAGAGATTTAATATAAAGAACTTGCCATAACTCAAACAATTTTTGCTGTTAGTTTGCACAGTTTCATATCAATAAAAGTGTTGTCAATAATTTTAATAAATGAGTTTTATTAATTAAAAAAAATAATTTTAGAAATTCTTCATTGACATACAATACACCAATGAAGAATACACCGATACGATATAGGTGTTTAGGTATTTCCAAGGAAAACGTCATGATTGAGTGAGAGTGTAAACCGATAGGTTTCCGAATCATTGGATACCAAGCCACTCACCTTCTGCTGCTGTTGAGATACGTCAATGGAAAAATGGCCAATTTACTTTTCCAATCATTGATTAAGGAGGACATTGTTTGGAAAGGTTATTGAAGTTTAAGAGGATATTTAAGAACACCTTAAAGAAGATTCATAAGTATCCCCCAAACGACTAGGTAGGGAAGTAGGCGTATCCAAAGATGTGAGTTATAGAGTACTTAAAGAGCGGTTGCTATATTCTTACCATACGACGCCGCTCCAAGATATATTATATCATGATCCTGAAATGTGCCTGTTTTTTTGTCGGTTTGTTAATAGGCAAAGAAAAGGAGAATGAAATTTTGGTAACTAAGTTTTGTTTACCGATGAAGCGTAGTTTACAAAAAAAGAAGTAATGAATTTCGCATGCAATCAAAGTAAGACATTTTCAACACGAATTTAAAATTAATGTGTGGGATAGAATAATTAGTAATCACATTGTCGATCCTCTCATGCTTCCACAAAGATTAATGGGAGAAATGCAACATCTACAAAATACGTTGTCAAATTTGTTAGAGGATTTACCTTTACAACTTCGTGGCGGTATGTGGGTCATACAATATAGAGCTCCATCACATTTTGCATTAAATGTTAGAATCATTTTAATCAGCAGTAGACAAACAAGTGGGTAGGTAGAAATGGTAACACTCCCTGTAAACTAACTATCATACTCTCTGGACTTAAATCTATTGGATTATTTTTTATGGAGATATCTCAAGTCCATGGTTTACATGACAACTGGAAATAAAGAACAATTGTAGCAATGTAGTCAAGATGCGATAAATAATATTGCAGGTTGCACCTTATGCAATAAGTACATTTATTTTATACGCCGAAGATGTACATAAGCACATCTTCGGTATATAAATCTTTGTATACGTGCTGATGGGGGACATGTTGAACAGTTTCTATAACATCTTTATTCGTTGGTAGTCATGTTTTTGTAAATTAGTTTTTTTGTAAAAGTATTGTGAATTATTAAAAAAAAATTATATCAAGCTTATTTTTTTATAGCAAATTTGTTGTTTTATCTAAAATCTCATACCTAAATCCCGTTTCTTCCGTTGCCCATTGCAATTACTTATATCTACAGACAAATACTAAAAAACCCAAATTCTACGCCCATGGATTGATATTAGATACAATTTTGCTATGCGTTTTTCCCACATAAAACTATACGAATATGTCAAATTTCACGTTTATGTGAAAATTGTTATTGTTTTCTTTTCTTATTAAACTTCGTAAGTTTATTACCTGTTTCTTATTGCAACATTCGTGTTTAGGTGTAACTCAAATACATTTTTCTCGTAAACGACTCCTCTTAGCAACATTAACGAGGTATATGTACATTATTTACTTAAAAACGATGGCCAAATACGCTACTGCATTTAAAAATATTTAAACCAGAAAGCAAAAAAGTTGGAATCGATTAAATACGTGCTGTGAGCTCTAAGTGGCCCTATATTGGATATGTAAGTGCAATTTGTCAGCAGATATGAATTCCGCGGCTTGAAAAACTCTGCTACACTTTTTATATTTTTTTGTGGTACAGTATGAAAAATTTGATTAAAAATTGATTTTTAATTTTCAAATTTGACACCCTCTTGCAGTGTTATTAGCTTTTGGTCTAGAGTAAATATAACTAAATCGTTTCGATTTGATTTGAAAAATCTGTGGCAAGGCGTTGTCAAGACTTCTTACATACACCTTGTAAACAGTGTTCTGTGAAAAAAACACTTTAAGAAGGTTTAGTGGCTACCCGTAAACCTTCTCGAAAAAACTAAAAAAAATAAAAATTAAGAGCCTCAATTAGTGTTTCAGAAACTGCTATAGATAGGTACGGAAATTATGAAGCAAAAATTTTGCAGTTACAGGAACGGGTGAGAGAAGCATTTGATCTGCTTGATCCAAATAAGTTCCAGAGAGCTACAAAGATTCATGTTCTGAATTCAATCCAAGAATGTTCAAAGCAAACGGTGGCCATTTTCAGCAAAATCTCAAATTTTATTTAAATTACGTAGATCTAGTTTATTATAAAGGATGTTACAATTTCGTTTATTTTACGTTGTTACCCCTTGCCTCCTCCTAACCGAATCAACTAATAAGTGGTGCCTTTTACTCTCATTTCTTCGATTCTAATATTTTCCAATATTTCAAAAACAACTGAAAAGAATTATGTTAATGTATAATACTTTTCGATAGAGAATTTATTGATTTTTCAGATGCCATCTAAAAATATAAGGTGTTCTATTTAAGATTCTCATTTATTGTTCATATTTATATCCTTCCAATATCGCTATAATTTTTCCACACCCTGTATGTAAATCTAAAAAATGTATAATATTAAAAGATACAGATAACTAATAAGAGTCTGTAGCTCAAATTTTAACTCTCTAGCTGTGTTAGCTGAAAAGATATGCGCTTTTCAATTTAGAGCTGTTTGTTGCCAAATCAGTCAAAAAAAATTATTTATTTCGAAAACGGTTCATTATACCTACGGCATATAATAAATAAACTGGGGTTTAAATCTTCCAGGAAATTCGAAAATATAATAAAATACAGGGTGTGCCATTTAAAATAACAAAGTTGTTGTCAGTTACACATAGATCTGTCATTGTCGCAACGATACCAATATATTAATTCAACAGATCAATCTCCATTACATCAGTATCCAAAATTTCAGATCCCTAGCTACATTAGAACCCCGTAAACTTTTAATAGGACGCTCACTGTGAATGACCCTATATACAGGGTGGGGCACCAAGAGCGCCTCGGGGTATTACGTCTTATTAATAATTTGATAGAAAATTGTTTTCAAAGGTGTATGTAGGACCTTACAAGGTACATTTTAAAAATATTTTCATTTGCAAGGTGCATATAAAAAAAGATACATCTCAAACATATGTTTTTTTTAATGGAACACCTTATATTTTATTACATATTTGAAATTATAAAAAGAAAATAGTACAAGTTTGTATAACACACATTAGGTCTAAAACAATCGTTCCTCGAGAAATTTTACAAAATATAAAATGCAAGAGTTAATAATTTTTTTTTGCTAGGTGAAATGAATTACTTGGCAATTATTTTTTTACTATTACTTTTTAAGTACAAACTAATCTTCAAACTAGAATAAATTATTTACTAAACTGATATACAGGGTAAGCAAAAAGAGTGGTCAAATTTTAGTCCCTTATAATTTAGCATAACTTTCTTATTTCAAATGAAATATATACATTTTTATGTATTACTTAGAATCACTAATTAATTTCCTTTCAATTGATACTATAATGTTCTATACCTATCTATTACAGTTTTCCCATTATATGAAATTTTATTTACTTTTCAATAATAACATTAAATAATACAAATTATTGTAAGGTTATGCCTTGGATTGGTTGCTATGGTTATTAAAGAAATCTAATTATAGAGGACGAATTTTAAAAGTAGTTATTACAGTTTAACAGATTCCCAAAAAAATTTGAAATTTACAGTAAATGTTCGAAATGATGGCCATCATTTTCAATACATAATTAAATGCGTTTTTGAAAAGAAAATTTCACTTTTGATAACATGTCTGATGTTATTTCTTTGAATGCATTTTGAATCCGAATTTTCATGACTTCCTTTGTTGTTTGGTGGTAATTTCTACACTACATCTTTAATGTAGCCCCACATAAAAAAGTCCATACTGGTAAGATCGGGCGATCTTGCGGGCCACAACTGAGGACCACTTCGCCCAATCCATCGTCGGGGAAATATAGTGTTGAGAATTTCTCTTACATCTTTATGAAAATGTACGGATGCTCCATCTAACTGAAACCACATTTTCCTTTTAACTGTTAATGGTATTTCTTCCAATAATTCTACAAGTCTATTTTCAATAAAGTCTTTGAACACTTGTCCAGTTAAATTGCCTTCAAAAAAGTAACGTCTTATAACGGAAGTATTTAAAATTCTATTGAAAATTAAATAAAATTTCATATTATGGGAAAACGGTAAAAGATAAGTATAGAATACTATAGTATCAATTGAAAGGGAATTAATTAGTGATTCTAAGTAATACATAAAAATGTATATATTCCATTTGAAATAAGAAATTTATGCTAAATTATAAGGGAGTAAAATTTGACCACTTTTTTTGCTTACCCTGTATATCAGTTTAGTAAATAATTCATTCTAGTTTGAAGATTAATTGGTACTTAAGAAGTGATAGTAAAAAAGTAATAGTCAAGTAACTCATTTCACCTAGCAAAGAAAATTTTTTTAACTCTTGCATTTTTATATTTTCTAAAATTTCTCGAGAAGAGATTGCTTTAGACCCAATGTGTGTTATACAAACTTGTACTATTTTCTTCTTATAATTTCAAATATGTAATAAAATATAGGGTGTTCCATTAAGAAAAAATATATGTTTGAGATGTATCTTTTTTTATATACACCTTGTATAAATGAAAATATTTTTAAAATGTACTTTATAAGGTCCTACATACACTTCTAAAAACAATTTTCGATCAAATTCTTAATAAGGACGTAATACCCCGAAGCGCTCTTGGTGCCCCACCCTAAATATGTATGTTAAATAAATGTTAATATCATGCATTAAGTAAAAGATTTATACAGGGTGATTGTTAACTCATTCGTTTAAACGTAAATTTAAAAAAAATACAGTAAAACATTTTTAGTTTCAGACATGCAAATTTATTTCAAACAAAAATGAAAGAATTTAAATTTCATAAAATTGAAAATGAATTTAATTTATTATAATAACTGTTCGAAGTTATTTCGATAATTTTCAATACACACCTGAATTGAGATGCGAAATACTATTCAGGTGAAATTTTTGTTTATAAATACTAGGAGATGAAAAAGTCCGGACGATCTTTTCAGTATAATTTTTTAATTTTTGCTTAAATTTACTTTTTTTTAAATTTTATTTAACGTAAAAACACGATAATATGCCAGAGTTAGTGTCTCAAGATAGGATGCTTAAAAACTACAGATTATGCTACTGATTTACGTATATACAGGGTAGCGCATCAAAAACGATACAGAGGCATTTTCGCATATTTAGAAATTAAAATTTAAAAAACGCTTGGACACGTCAACTTTATATCCAAAGGGAACACATTATAAACGTATACTCGTTCTTTTCACATCAGCCCCCTAGCCGAGGTGAGTTAAACCCCTAAAATCTTAAATGGAAACTAGGGTCGAGTAGTATCTTGTTTGAAAGGTCTTTAGATTCTCGTTAAAATGATACTTAACTCGACCAACTTTGATTAAGCAATTGTCAAGAAATCCGAAAAAATTAGTTCAAAAGATGTATCATCTTGTAGGAATTAATGATGTGATGAAATTTGCTAAGGACTGTGGTAAAAATAACATTAAGGCATTTTTTTAAGGTTCATGAATTCTGCTAATTTCAACCATTTGCGAGGAGCGCAGCCCTTCTTTTTTGACTTGGTTGTAAAGGTACACAATAGAGATAATGCATTGTTGTCATGTTTAGAATATTTTTGCAGAAAATGAAAATAAAAACTTATTTGGCCTTGATTGTTGGTAGTAACCAATAATTCGTGATCAGTTTTGAATATTCTCGTGCGGAAAAATTATTTTAGGATAAATTTATTTTAATTCCGTTTACGTTGCGCAAATCAAAAATGGTTCGTTCGATTGCAGAGAGAGTAGAAATCATTCAATTATTTTATGAAAATCATCAATGTGCTAATCGAACCGCCCAACTATTCAATCAGAATCATGAAAACAATTAAGTGCAAAGAAAATAAATTTTGGAATTAGTTCATAAATTTTGTCAGACCGGCTCTGTAGCTAATTAAAAAAGAAATGATGGAAACCCTCACAGAAATGAAGCAATCGATATTGCGGTTTTAGGATAGGTTCGTCTGGATCCTACATTAAGTACTCGTCAATTGGATATTGTAACTGTAGTCTGTCGACGCACTATTCAAAGAATATTAAAGACTCATAATTTTCATCCCTATAAGATCCATTTATTACAAGAATTGAATGAACATGATTTTGAATGCCGTTTGCAATTTTACGAAACTATAAGTGAACGAGCAATTGGAAATATCAATTATCTATTCAATGTCTGTTTTTCTGATGAATGTTCCTTTTTTGTAAACGTTACAGTGAAGCGTCATAACTGTGATATTGAGCAGCTGAAAATTCTAAAATTTTTCATGAGATGCTTACCCAATATTCACAAAAATTAAATGTTAGGGCTGGTATCTTTGGCGATCATCTTGTTGGTTAGTTTTTCTTACCTGGAAATCTCACTAGTTACATGTACTTACAATTGTTACAAGGTGCAATTGATCTCGCATTAACAGAATTACCAGAAAATAATGAAAATTACATTGAGGACCAGTTGATATCCCAGCAGGATAGTGTCCCTCCTCATTACGCATTACTTGTCAAAGTGTATTTAAATTAACAGTTTCCAGATCGTTCAGTTTGAAGGAGAGGCGCTATTGAATAGCTTCCACGATTACCAGATTTATCATTTTTGGATTTTTTCCTTTGGGGTCACTTTAAACTTAAGATTTATAGAATCCAACCGAATTGTTCAGAACACCTTCGCCAAAGAATAATAAATGAATGCCCTCAAATAACACCTCAAATGCTCCAAAAGGTGCGACAGTGATTTGAGCAAAACCTGTATTACTGTATAGAAACTTGTGGTTGTCACTTCGAACACTTAATTAACTAATACGTATAAACAACAATTACTAAACGCCTTAATGTTATTTTTACCACAGTCCTTAGCAATTTCATTACATCATTAATTCATACCAGATGATACATCCTTTTTAACCAATTTTTCCGGATTCCTTGACAATTGTTTTATCAAAGTTGGCCAAATTGGGTATTATTTTAACAAGAATCTAAAGACCATTCAAACAAGGTACTACTCGACCCTACTTTCTATTTAAAATTTTAAGGGTTTAACTTGCCCCGGCTAGGGGGTTGATATGAAAGTAACGAGTATACGTTTATAATGTGTCCCCCTCGGATATAAAGTTGACCTGTCCGAGCGTTTTTTTAATTTAAATATATAAATATGCGAAAATGCCTCTATTTCGTTTTCGATGCGTCACCCTGTATAATAAAATAAATGCTGTTTCTGCTGGACCTCATAGACAATAGGAGTACTGTTGTTTTTATATATTCATTATCTATCATCATGTATATCTAGCAGTTTTTTTTTCAATTGTGGGCATATTGTAGTTCATTTTCAAGCGTTTAGAGTAAAAGTATGACACATAATTTGTCAACCGAAGAACTTATGGACATGGTACTAGCATACAGTGAAACCGCAGTAGAGGTTTATGCTCAAAGGTTCCCCCTAAAAATACCATTCGAGACGTGCAGCCTTTTTACGTGTGGTTTAGCAGGGTGGCGGAACTGACAATTTGCAACCCAGGCCTGGACAATATTGAGGGAACCATTAAACTTCAAGAAACTGTGAATTTTGAGAAAGAGAGTTTAAATCTAATTGACAAACAGTCTAGCATCAGCACTAGCTAGCACTAGCACTAGAATAATTACAGTGCAATTTGGGATATCACCATCCACAGTTTGGTATACATTAAGGTACTAGTTACTTTATCCATTTTATATGCAGCAGATATAAATCTTATTTCCAAGGGATCTTCGGCTTCGAGTGAACTTTTGCCAGTGGTTGTGACATCAGCAGCAATTAACCTTGCACTAGTGGCGCCCTATATTTTAACAATAACAGTGGCGCTGGGTCTCACAGGCTCTTAAATGAAATAAATGGATATATGGACTTCTGATTTTTTTTAATGACATTAGGCGTTAACTACAACTTTACTAAGATGTATATAGTTTATAAAAAATATTTTCGTTCAATTATCTTTCATACCTGCAGGTCTGTTATGATTTTACCTCATCCGCTGCATTTTATTACAAACAACAATTGAACTCAAAAGTTTTTATTGGCAGGCAAACAAAATCAAGCACCAAAGCTAAAAACATGAAGCTTAATAACAAAATATATTATTTAAGTCGGTTCTGAATGTTTCCAAACAGTTTTGGCAGATAATTTTGGCATGAGTTAGACACAAGAATTTTGTATATCTCCTACAATAGTATTTCGTCTTGTTGTCTTTTTGACATTCTGTACATCTTTTTCTGGTCCCAGCAGAAATCTTTCGTTGTTCTATATAAACGTCAGAAGCCTCTGCTGCTTCTTGACGTCTTTCTTGAACTTCGGTGGGAATATTTTTTAGTAAGGATTGACGCTTATTATGATCATCCACTAACGATAACGCTAAGCCCCTCAAGAACTTTCATCTGAGTAGCTTTGAATATTGATTATTGGCTGTATGTATTACTTGGGCATTAACCCCAGCCACATTCATGAGGCTATAAAATATTACCATGGGCCAACGTCTTGTCTTACGTGCAACATCATAGTTAGATGATAAAAGGTCTACTGTATCAACTCCACTCTTTGTTGAGTTATAAAACATAACAATTTCCGGCTTATTTTTATCTCCTGAAGTAGAGTCTATGCAGTTGTTTAGGCCAGGGGCTTTTAGTCACTGCCTAACAGAAACGACTGCCTCACAAGGCACCCGAAGAGGTATCTCCTATTCTACTGGAGTGAGTTATTAATTCGAAGGACCAGAGGCTGATGCGTCAATTGATTGTAAACGGGGTTCAAGGGTTCAGGGAATACAAACTCCGTAGCACAATTTAAGTAATTTACTTTTACTATAGATATCACTTTAACTTACACTACAATTTACAACTTTATATATACTTTTTATACATATATTTACAGAGTCGGTATTGGGTCGCCCGAGATCTGAGAATGATACGTATAAAGGTTGAAGGGTGTCTTGTAAAAGAGTTATGGAGTAGAGATTGAGGTAAAGTAGTGAGAGAGGTTTGATGGTATTCCGCTTCAGGGATCGAGCAGTGTCCAAGAAACGGGAGAGAGAGAGAGAGAGAGAGATTTCGCGAGCACTGGTTTGGAGTTAAGTTATGTGAGAGAGATTTTGAGGGAGTCCTAGATTATTTGCGTCCCAGGGATGGTGGGGCTGGAGGGAGATTACCACGAAAAGATCTTAACCAATCCCAACTGACACCGCCCTCTAGTTCTGTGGAAAGTTTTTTCCTAAGAATCTTCACGGTCAAAACTCAGATGTGGCTCTCTGGTTCCCTTGACAGATTTATCTGGTGCCCCCCATAAATCGGGACAACGATAATTCAAGGAACCAGTGCCATCACGGTGGCCGGGTTTAAACACGTGAGGGTAAATGCTGCATCGCGGGGTGCAATGCAGCAGATGTATTAGGGATTGTTCCAACGTCTTTAGGGCCTAATTGGTACCCAGCGATAACGCTGATTTATGTTGGGTTTTTTCCCAACAGCAGTCATCGTGATGGAGGCTAGAGGCAAGGAGGACGATTTTGTTTTTTTTTTGGAATATAAGCAACCAGAGTGACCCTTTTTTGATAGCCGAACATATTAGAGGCAACTGGTCTGTTCTTCCCATTCAAAAACTCTATCGGAATTTCCCTCTTGTTCTTCCGAACCGTGCCTACGTACGTCAATTTACAATTTTGCAATAAAAATTCAATCAAATCGAAACTAGTAAACCAGTTGTCGCACGTTACATTGCGTCCCGTTCCTGATATGGGTGTTACTAATCGTTGAACTACACTTGCAGAATCATTTTTGATATAAAATAGTCCTTTTGGTTGCTGCCCAAGGTATATTTCTAGAATTAGAGTGTAATAAATTTTTGCGTCCACCAAAGCAAACATTGTGAGGCCATATTTATTGAGTTTGCTAGAAATATATTGCCTAAATCCACAATTACTTCTAAAACCCAACAACATTTCATCAATCGTTGGAAATTCACTTAGAGTGTAGTATTTTTGGCAATTAATCACGAATTTCTCAAATACAGATCTTATTGAAGCTATTTTTTTTCTTTTTTGTAGAGGAGGAAAACCTTCCAAAGGTACCCGATCTGGTGGTCTAGCGACCGGGTTATGTGGTATTCGCCCCTCCCCGCCAGAGAGGAGAAACGCCTACCCACTAAAAAACTCCCCTTTCTTCGTCCGGAGTCCCATCCAGTACCGCCGCAGGAGCATTTCTTCAGATGGGGGACGAGGTGGTGTGCTTCCGTTTGGACTGCCGACTCTTGTTAATTTGCTTCGTCAGCGCGGTCACGTAGGTTCCTCGCGTAGAGGCACTTTTCTCTCATTATAGATTTCAGCATACATGTGACAGCGTTCCACGTGTCGCTATTTTTCATCAGCAGCATCGCCACGTTCTCCTTCGTTATGCCTATCCCGCACGCGGCCTCAGCCCTCCTCCTGTGTTCCGCAAACTCGGTACACTCGAACACAGTGTGCTCCGGAGTGTCCCGGGCATCGCAGTACCAGCATATGTCCGAATTAGCCTTGCCTATACGTTTCAGGTACGTCCCGAATGACCCGTGTCCGCACATGGCCTGCGTCACGTAGAAATTTAAGTTACCGAAACCGCGTTCGCACCAATTCCCTATGTCTTTCACAAATATCTTTACGTACCCATCGTACTCATCAGGTCTTACCTGCCACGCCCTCAAGATTATCGGAGCTAATTTGTCAGTGGTTCTTCGAAGATCTCGAGTTTCGAGATCATCAAATCGGATACATCTCATCAAGAACAGAAACGTTTGTTTTGACATTGCGAGCCAAAATATTTCCACTCCACATCCCTTCCGATCCCATAGGTCTTTTAAATTAAGGCGACTACTTTTCAAACACCCGGCCATGTACAAAAGTCCAAGAAAAGCTCTAATTTCTGTTTTGTCCGTAGAACGCGCCGATCTTTCCCTTGAAAATTTTACTGATACAGATTCAATGAATTTGTTCGTTTCATTCACAATAATTTGTAATACGTCGTCAGAAAAAAATAGTTCCCAACATTGGATTGGAGTTGTAGCTAACTTAGCTGATTGTTTTACCCCAGGAAGATGAAGAACTTTATTCTCAGATCGGGTACGTACAGTTCTTGACGTCACGCATTTCTTCCAAACAGTTGTACCATCTTTGCCGATAAAGGTCGGTTCTCTCGTATGTCTGGATATAGGTTCACCTTCTGCTTCATCTTGACCTTGTTCGGTATCAGTATTTTCCTCCCTTGTCTCAATTACATCTTCTTCGTGGTCCGACTCACTATTATTACCTTCTTCTTGGTTTGTGTCATCTTCGGGATACCCTATTCCTTCTAATATACGCAGAAGCCTCTCCTGCTCTTTATCGTAGGATTAATACTCTAATTCTGAAATTAAATATCCGGTCACAAATTGCCTTAAATTTTCGTTTGAATTTCATTAAAATTATCTTTGCACGTGTTGAAATTAATTACACAAAAAACTTCTCTGTTTTAAAAAGTTACACAAATGGTGGCGCCGGGTCTGTCAGAATTTAACAAGAATTTGTATTATTTTACGATACGGGCAACGCTCTCAACACTGCACCATTCGTCGCTTTGCGGAAATCTAATAAGCTACCGATAAATTCGAATTAAACACTCAAATCGTAAAAAAATACACACAAAAACAGAATCTCTTGGGTCTCATAGACCCTGCGCCACTAATGCAAGATTAAACCCAAATTTTACCATGAACATTTTAATTAGGAATGAGGAAATTTTCACACGTTGGTATTCACAATTTCCATAACATACATTATTCGGTATTGGAAACTCCACATGTCATTCGGAGAACACACTTTCAACTACGATTTTCGGTAAATGTGTGAGCTGATATTTTGAAAGGAGGTACTTACTGAACTTTTCATTATGGAAAATTATTTACCTGGTGTTTCTTATTTACAATTTTTGCGTAATGATTTATCAAAACTTCTTGAAGAAGTTAATCTCAATGTTAGACAGCATATGCGGTTTCTTCACAATAATGCTCCACCACATTTTACGCGACAAGCATGACAACAATTGGATCATGTGTTACGCGAACGATGTATAGGCCGAGAGGATCCAATTGGATGGCCTCCTCGATCGCCAGACTTTAATCTGTTTGGCTATTATTTTCGAGGTTATATAAAAACCATGCTGTATGTTACCGAAGTTAACTTGAACAAGAGTTACGAAATTGCATACATGCTATTGCTGAGGTAGTTCGTGGACAACCTGGTTTGAGCTGCGCGTGTGGGAACTTATGGATTCGGTGGCTTCGACTGTGAATTGAAAATTACGAAAATAACTTTGAACAGTTACTATGATAAATTTAATGTATTTTCAATTTCATGAAGTTTAGTTTTTTTATTTTTATTTGAAATAAATTGATATGTGCAAAACTAAAAGATTTCACTACATTTTTTTCACTAATAATTATTATTTGTCCTTAGCTATCATTTTCCATGTTTATGCATATAGGTTAAAAATCACCCTGTATAATAGTTGCTACTATTTCTTATGCTTGCGTCGTATCTTCTTGTCTGTCTTATACTTCACTGACTTTTTTCGAGTTTTATCGACGAGGAGTTAATCAGAATTTTAATTATTTCAAGGGCCTCTGCTCTTTGTGTAGTTGTTCCACTATGTAAACTACGTAATTTATAGAGCTTATTATTATTGTTAGTTAACATAATAAAAGAAGCGTAATACAGTGATCCATGTTTTTTCCATTATTTTTCTTTTTTATTTCTTTTTTTAATTTTTGTTTTATTGATTCGGTTCGACTGAAAACGCAGACAGCTGTCTTAGATCGCTTAGGTAGCAATTATGGAAACAACAAAACATATGGTGTAATTGACTATATTGGAAATAAATAAAAGCATACAGAACTTAAAAATTGTAGGTTTTCACCAAAACTACTTCAAATTAAATTAAATTAAAACTTCCGTTTTAAACATTGTCAGTCATTAACGTCAGCATTTGAATCCCTTTGTTCTATACCGAGTGATTCTAGATCAATAGGACAATCACATATCTTCAAAAAAGTCTTTTAAAGGTCTCAAATTTAAATCCTGCCAATTTTTTTAAGCTCAGCTTCAGTTGTTATTTTGAGATCAACTTCGTTTTTTCAAATAAAACACTCAATTTTTTTGGAGATTCGAATTCTTTGTGAACAGGAAACATATTTTGCCGAAAGTGATAAAATTCATAGTAATACTAGATACAAAATAAACTCTCATTTTTGGTATTACTACAGTTAGCGTAAATCGTATTATAAATTACTTTCTATTTATGTTTTAGATGTAATTTAAATTGAAATTAGGCATACCTTTATGCGCACTCAGCTAGTTGAAAAAGAATCTTATTATGATTTGGTTAATATTTAGTTAGAGTTTAAAAAATTTAAGATAGACAGTCAAATTTTAGACTTAAAGACCCGGGTTTAGTCTCACCAATTTTCTTCTAATATTTGTATCAAGAAGTTCTCGATGGTAATAGACCGTAATGTTCTTTTGCTATGTTCATGTATTTCATCATTTTTTAGCTATGCGCACGGCATGACCAGATTTCAGTTTCACTATTCTCAAAAACTTGTTTCCTATAAAAGTTGCCACACTTTCCTGAAGAGGTTAATTTAGAGCGAAAAGGTCAATGTGGTTTCAATATCATGGTTGCTCTGCTTATTATGCCAGACATGTCAAAGAAGTTTTAAATAAACATTTTTTACAAAGGTGGATTGGGCTTTGTAGTTATTTGGCCAGCCCGATTACCAGATTTGACTTCAGCAGATTTTTTTGTGGGGTCATTTGATGCATATCATTTATGATCTAATGCCAACTATTGCCGAAAAAATGAAAATTTGGATCAGAAGCACATGTCGAAACATCGTACCTGAAATGCTAGAAAATACCACACGACCATTTCAAAACAGAATTCTCAACTGCTTTGAAAAGCAGCGGCACCATTTCGAAATTTTGTTGAGCTGATTTTTTTATAGTAATGGAAAATTTACTACGTAACAAACAGAATTGCTCGAATAACTTAATAAAATATAATCAAGAGTCTGTTCTATATTTAATATTATTATGAATTTAACACTTTCAGCAAATGATGTTTTAAGTAAAAACATTTATCCTGTCAACAAAGAAGTCGAACCTCAAAAAAAAAACTGGGTGTTCCATCGGAAAACACGAAGTTCACCTTGAACGACAGATGAAGGTGACCTTGAAAAAAAATTGGCAGTATTAAAATTTGAGCCCTTGAAAATTAAATCGACTTTATTTGGCCAGTTTCTTTGTAGACCTTCTTAATTTCAAGACATTTGCTTGTCCAATTTATCCAGAATTACCCGGTATATGTTGATATTGATTTTATATACTGGAAAGATAACTCCGATTCTGTTATATGAGCTCTGTTTATCAAGATTTATTTAAGATATCAACATTATTTTCCGGGGTGAACGGTGGCTCGATTGTATTATATAAAATCTCACAAGGTTTACATCCGCTCATATCTATCATCATTTGTCAAAAATTGAGGGGTTTTTCTTGTCTTTATTTATCCCTCTGAGTTTTTTGAGTTGGGTCCATGTTCATGTCTTTTCCATCAGCCCCGTAACGAAGGAATTTGTTACAACTCAACATCGTATTATTTATTTGGAAATATGCCTTAAATATTTTATTTATAAATAAATAAATATAAATATTCCGAAACAACTCAAACGTGCGGAATTCCGGCCGAATGTTACTGCCACTTCTTTTTGCATCGATATGTTACTTTCCAGTTTGTTTTCACTTTAATATTTGTGTTAATGGTGTTTAGTAGTTCACTCACATTGTTGCAAAATATCCTATTCCCATTAGTGGAAAACACAGATTTTAATATTAGAAATTATGTTCAACTTTATCTCTTGAAGACCATGATGGTTGATAATAATAAAATATTTTCTTACCTCATATTGAAGATCTCCCGAAAACCATAAAAATGTCGATCAGGCTGCATTTACCGAATTAAACTTGAAATTGGCTTGAATTCAGAGCAGTGGCGCAGGTAACACATTAAATTTTATGATGACGTTAAAAATGAAAATGTGATATACAATATTTTAATACAACAATCTGCTTTTTTCCAATTATACAATAATAATTAGTATAAATAGAACATTTTAGTTTGAGACTTGGAAAATGGATTAATATGCGTGGTCGTCATTTGAGAAATTTGTTTTAAGTTTGGCTAAATCGCTTTATTTTCCTGGGACATCCCAAATAAGTAAGTTCTTGATTTTGGTTTATAGATTTATTTTTCCCTAACTTACTCCTTAGTTTTCTATTAAGCTTTTTGTTGGAAACTTAAATTAATTAACATTACGAGCGAGTGAGAATCGTGTCGTATGCAAATTTATGTGGAGTCTACTAATTTTCTCCGTTCTATTCATTTAATACCAGCGAGATTTGAGTTAATCCAGTCCCTAAGTTGGTACAATGCATGACAAAGCTGAATTTATCGTTTATCAGGACTGACAAAATAGTTAGGTCAATTTTCCTACCTTGGTGGGTTACACAAAAAAATCTAAATAAAAAATGTACATATACTGCAAAGTTTAACAAAGCAACTAAAGATATCCATAAATTTTCTCTTGTGGCATATACAGTAGTGGCCATAAGTATGGAAACTTTTTTAATATCGCTTTTATTTAAAATGAACGATTATAATTTATAATTGTAAATATAAAATAGATTCAATTTTTAATACTTTATCAACATCCATGGTATATTGGTATTTATTGGAATTTGATTTGGAGTAAATATGAAATTAAAAAAAAAACTGCGGACAAAAGTATGGAAACTATTTACATTTTTTGATAAAACGAATCAAATAAAAGCTAAATTTATCGAATTTACACAGTATACAGTAGAATTCAATAAAAGTGACAATGCCAAAGCGTCATTTACCTGAAGAATTAAAACAGCGAGTTGTAAAATTGTTTACGCAGGGGCACAAGCAGTGTGATATTGCTAGTTCTTTAAATGTACCCAAAGGAACAATATCGAAAATATTGAAACGTTTTCGTGAACGTGGTACAATAGAGAGATTTCCAAGACCAGGTAGGCCCAAAAAGTTTCCAAAACGCACTCAAGAATTAATACGAAGGATGTCGAAAAAGAATCCACTATTGACTTCAACGGATATTTCAAGACTTCTTGCTGAAGAACATAACATAGTGGTATCGAGTCGCGCGGTGCGAAGATTCTTGGTAGCTGTAGATTTCTTTGGAAGGATTGCTGTTAAAAAACCACTAATTTTCAAAAGAAATAGAAAGGCGCGTCTTGCATTTGCTTGGCAACATATCAACTGGTCACAGGAAAAATGGAATACAATCTTGTGGAGCGATGAAAGTAAATTTCAGTTATTTGGTAGTGATGGTATTCGATACGTAAGACGTCCTAAGAATGTAAGATTCGATTGTAAGTATCAATTGCCTGCTGTAAAACATGGCGGTGGAAGTGTTATGATGTGGGGGTGTTTTTCTGCGTGTGGGGTTGGGCCATTAATTAAAATAGAAGGGACTATGGACCGATTCGTATACAATGACATCTTAGCGAACCATATGCTTCCTTATCCAGAATGGGAAATGCCCTTGTCTTGGAGTTTTCAGCAAGAGAATGACCCCAAGCACGCATCAAAACTGGTTAAAAATTGGTTTGAAGGAAATTGTGTCACGAAAATGGAATGGCCGTCGCACAGTCCAGATCTTAACCCGATCGAACATCTTTGGGAACACCTTGGAAGGCAAATTCGGAAAGAAAAAATTCATAGTTTACCACATTTATTCGAGGTTTTGGAAAGAGAATGAAATTAACTTCAGTGAAAGTTTGCACAAAACTGATGTATTCTATGAACCAACGGTGTCGTGGAGTAATTAAAGGAAAAGGAGTTGCCACAAAATATTGACACAATTTTGAAACAAAGGATATATTTTATAAGTTACTGAAAATACATTATTGGTTTCCATACTTTTGTCGGGAGTTTTTTTTAAATTTCATATTTACTCCAAATCAAATTCCAATAAATACCAATATACCATGGATGTTGATAAAATATTAAAAATAGAATCTATTTTATATTTACAATTTCAAATTATAATCGTTCATTTTAATAAAAGCGATATTAAAAAAGTTTCCATACTTATGGCTACTACTGTAGATGTGAGTGGTAAGAATTGAAAATTCAGCCGAGGAAGAAAAGAAAGAAACCTGCCGAAGCGTAATGCGCCGTTTGTCGTATGGGTTATAGATGGCGGCATAATCACACAACACATCAATAAATAATAAATCAGGAATATCCATTGTCTCAATGAAGGAAGATATCTACATGTGAGCTTTTATGAAGAAAGTGATACGAGGGTGTTTATTGATTCGCCTAATGTGAGTGTGAAAATACATATTGTCTCATAAAGATAGTGCTATAACCTGGCCTTAGGTATAAAGACAATGTTACGAACACTTGTTAGTGTCTTATCACATTTTAGAAATGGACTTAGCTTGTAATAGTTAAATAGATTATCGGTGAGAAAAGATGAATAGGGCCTGTTTATAATTTCGCCAAAAACAAATGGAAATGTGACGAGAGTGATTCAGGGATGCGAGCATAGGAAGAATGTGGAGGTCGGGGTGTCGGTTCTGGTTAAAAAGAATAGGCGCACCCAGGGTGACTCGGATACATTGTGTGGGGGAAGCATTCGATCCCCGATCTTAGGGAAGTAAAGAAGTACCGCTAAGACTTGTGCTTTATTCCACCCTCTTTCATTACCCTTAAAAACAATTTTCTGACATCAGAAGTGGGATCGACCGCCTAAAAGTACCATAACGCGTAAACAATTAATTGAGTGAAAAGTGGGTTTTTTCTTCTTCTCCTTTTTGTGTGAGCGCGGAAAAGTGTTACGAAAATGGAAGAACTGACCAATGTCTTGACGGCTGTTCTTCGTGAGATACAACGACCTCAACAAGCCACACCTGTGCTGCAGGCACCTGCTGCTCAAATGGACGTTCCAACCTTCGACCCTTCGAAGAGCGACGCGGGAGCGAGCGGGTGGTGTGACGATGTCCAGACCTTGGCGACCACCTTTAATTGGACCGACTTTGAATAACTTTGCCGAGCTGCAAACGCTTTGGTGGGCGACGCTAAGGAATGGTACGACAATTGGCACCCAACAAGGAAGGATTGAGCCAGCTTCCGAGCGGAAATTTGCCAGGTTTACCCTAGGCGAAAAAACCTGAGCGAGCGGCTGCGTAGGGCAAGTTTGTACACCAGCGAACAAGCAACGGGTTACTGTGAGTACGCTCGAAAAAAAATATCGCTATTAAAGGGTTTGAATTTTGAGTTAAGTGTTGGCCAAATAATTGAGCTGGTTATTGGTGATATAACCGACACCCATGTTAGAACGACGGCCTTTAATTGCAATATTGATTCTATTGCAACATTACTTAGTGTACTTAGCAATTATCAAATTGATAAACGAGGTCATCAACCTCAGGAAAAACCCTTAAAACGTTCCCGTCCACACCTATCTAGGCAGGACGACGAAAAAATTATTTGTTTTTTTTTTTGTTTTGTGCCCGAGGAGGTGGAAATCTTCAAAAAGACACCCGACCGCTCGGGGTCGGGTAGTGTGGGATTCGAGCCTGAGCCCGCCTACCCACTAAAACCACCCCCTCTCTTCTTATGGCCCCGGTATCGCCTGGTAGGCATTCCTTCGGGGCGCCAGGTCGTAAGAGCTACTCTCTATGCTTTCGTCCTTCTCCTTCTGTACCGTTCACGCACAATCTTCTTGCGCATGATCTTCTTGACCATGCACTCAAACGCTCTCCACTTACACTCACTCTCTACGAGTTCAGAGCCGATCGTCCCTCGGTCCAGGTTGAGCCCCGCCCCCCTGGCATCAGTCCGATCGGTCTCCCACTCCGGACATCCCCAGATTATGTGCTCTAGGGAGTCCGCAACTCCTGGCTCCTCGCAGAACCAGCAGCCGTCACTCTCTTCAACCTTTATTTTGTGCAAGTATTTCCCGAACACTCCGTGTCCGGTAAACACCTGCGTTAGTTCGTACCCGGTCTTCGTCCATTCGCATTCGACCCATCGTCTAATGCTCGGAACGAAGACCTTCACCCATCCATCATACACACCCCACTCACTCTCCCACTCACTCATCATCCTCTCTGCGGCCTCCCTCCTAAAACCTTTACCTCTCTCACACACCATTCTCCTCTCTTCCACTCGCAGTCTGATGGGAGGAATCTTGGCCAGTGCCAAGACCGCTGCGCACGGGACCGTTCTGTACGCGCAGGCCACCCTGATCGCGAGCCTTCTGTTTGCCCGCTCCAGGACGGCCCTACACATCTTGGTCCTCAACACTCCGTGCCACACCGGCACAGCATACAGCTGAAGCGCCGATGACGCCGCCATGACCATCACCCTTCTCCTCTCGAATCCCATGCCGTTGACTCTGGGTAGGATGCCCTCCAGCTTTTGGATTATTCCTCCCACCTTGTCGGCGGTCCTTCGAGCGTGTTCGGCGAACCTCGCGTCTTTGCCGAACCACACCCCCAGATATTTGATGCTAGTAGTCGTCTCGTACCTGAAACGATCTACAACTAAACTCATATTAGTGAGCTTACGTCTCCCAGCGAGTAGCACCATTTCGGTCTTCTCGGACGCCATACAGGGCCCTTTAGCTCTGAACGTGTCAATGACCATCTCATGTCTTCCTTGGTCCTCCACTCCAGTGTGTTTCTGCACCCGGCAGTAACCACCAGCGCCAGATCATCCGCGTACGACACTGGTGTGACGCCTCTCGGATAATCCAGCTTCAGCAGCTCGTCGTAATAGAGGTTCCACAATACGGGTCCTAACACCGACCCCTGCGGGACCCCACACGACATTTCCCTTACATCTTCGTTAGGCAGCTGCACCGTCCTTTCGTCCAGGTACGATTGCACCACACCTACAACATAACTGCTAACCTGGGACCTCTTAAGTGTTTCAACTATGAGATCCCATGGCGCAGTGGACGACGAAAAAATTATTTGTTATACCTGTAATAAGCCTGGGCATATGAGCCGAAATTGATGGAAATCGCCTAAATTGAGCGATACTGCCGCTGCGAGTGGTTCAAAATCGGCGGAAATTAGAAAACCTTGCGATATCTGCAAAAAAAAATTGGACATGCTCCCGAAAAATGTTTCCTTAAAAATAAAAAAAGAAGGCTACTTGTCGAAATTTTCAAAAGTGAACTATTTCTGTGTCGACTTAGATAGCGATTTCTGCGTCAGGTTTAAAATACAGGGCTTGCCTGTAAGCTGTTTGATCGATACTGGTGCCGAATGCAGCCTCATCTCTGAAAAAGTCGCCAGTAGGCTACATTGCCGTTTTGAACCAACCTTTATAATGTTAAGAGGTATAGGTGGCAATTTGGTGCCAACCCGCCAAAAAGCGACCCTGTTACTTTAAAGACATGGTACTGCGTTCGACATCACTTGTTATGTCGTCGAAGACTCAGTTATGAAACCAGACGCTATATTAGGCAGGGATTTACTGAGATATAGGGATATCAAAATTTACACCGATTCGCGCGGAACCAGAATTTACCTAGATGATGATGAAGGTGAAAACGAACCTAAGCTAATTCACAACGCAAGGATTTGTTCCGAGCAAATTAAGACAAGCGTTCGAGAGAGCGAATACGACGAATTGTTAAGGGTATTGACGAAGTATAGTGATTTTATTGCTACCGGCAACTCCGTAGGGTCAATATCAACCGGCGAAATGGAAATAAAGCTGAAAAGTGATAAGATAATACACTATAATCCGTATCGAATGTCATTGAGTGAACGAGAGAAAGTCAAGGAAATCATCAAAGACCTATTACAGAATAAAATCATACGCGAAAGTTCATCACCATACGCTAGCCCGATCATTTTAGTTCACAAGAAGGATGGTAGTCATCGTTTATGCGTGGATTACCGCGCGCTCAATTAAATCACCATCAAAGATCGCTTCCCATTACCACGCATAGATGACCAAATTGACCAACTAGGGAGACACAGCTACTTCACGACCTTGGATATGGCGGCTGGATTCCACCAGATACCCGTACCCGAAAGTTCAATCGAAAAGACGGCATTTGTGACGTCGGACGAGCATTTTGAGTACTTGCGTGTACCCTTTGGCCTATCGAACTCTCCTGCGGTGTTTCAACGAGCAATCTGTAGAGCACTAGGGAAATTGAAGGACACAGAGGCATTGGTGTATTTGGACGACATAATCATTCCATCTAAGACCATACGGGAGGGGCTCGAGAAACTTGATAGGGTACTAGCCTCGCTTACCGTAGCAGGTTTTACCTTGAATATCGATGTGACGTGTGGTTTAGTGAATGACATTATTTTGTCTAGACAAAATAGGCATTGTTCCTCCAAGTGTCTGAACCTTTGTTTATTTTTGCTTTATGTTTATTAAGGCGAGCATGCGAGCTCGGATCTTGATTCTAATGTGCCAGAATCAATTGGTCACTCTTACTGTGAACAGTTTTAATAAATTGTTTTTTTTTATAATTAATAATAATTTTTTTTAGTCATTATTCGTGGATTTGAATAACATTTTAATCATGATTGAAAATTCATTCGAATAATGCCTCTGGTCTGAGAAGCGAAGCATGGGACTCGGTGTCGATAAAAAGGCGGATGTTGTAGTTAGGAATTTCGATATACGGCAAGTGGTTAATTTGAAAGCTGTTTAGAGTTAAACAGGGTTGGTTTTCTTCGAGGCTTCTAATTGAAAATTTTCTAGCTGGTCGATTATATCTTCTGGCAATGAGGTTTCATCATGTTTTAAATAGTTCAAGTCATGATTTTCGTCGGGATATTCATTGGTTGAGTATGTTTCATCATAATCGGGATCTTCTAGGTGTGTCAATTCTTGAAAGGTGTGCCTTAGTTGAGTTTGTTGTGGAAAAGGTGGTCGGAATTGACGTTGAAATGACCTTTGTTGGTGTCTAGGTTAGTTGAAGCTTTCATGGGTTTGTGATATTGCTGTACTAACTCCGGACATTGGTTGAGGCTATTGTTTATTAAAACTTGAATGTGGGAATTGGTTTTGTGGGGTGAATTGGGTTTGTTGATTTACATGTTGGTGGTTTTGGAGTGAGAACGAACGATTTGTTGAATAAGAATTTGTTGGTTTCGAGAAATTTCGAGATCGTTGAGTGTCATTATTTTGATTTGAAGGTCTTTGAAGGTTGGAAAAAAAATTGGGTATGGAATTTGGTTTCGTATGGTTCTGTATGTAATTTTGTTTGAAATTGCTCTGACTCATTAGAATTTCGTAATTAGTGATGACCTCTACTGCGTTATCGAGGTTTTTGGAATTTTGTACTATTAACAGGGTTCTTAATTCATTGGGGACATTCGCTAACAAATTTTGAGTTGCTGTTAATTCATTTTACGATATGAGTATTGCTTTTGCCTCATCATTTTGTATTTCTATGCAGATTTTGGTATTAATTTTTGTTACGAGGGTCTTTAATTTTTGTATGTAATCTTATGTGGATTCGCCTTTCCTGGTTAAAAATATTAATTGCTGCTGTAAGTTTGCTCTTGTTATGCGGTCACTAAATTTTTGTTGCAATGCAGATTAAATGTTATCCCAAGTTTTCAAGTCTGGTCGGATCAATAAGAAATCTTCTGCCGAACCTATAATTTTGGATTTTATAGCCAATACAACGTATTCTTGCTGCGAGGGGTCTGCATTAATGTAACGGGTGTGAAAAGTGTTAATTTGATCAATAAATGATTCTAGATGGGAAGGTGTGCCATCAAAGGTTTTTAAAAAACTAACCGTGGATCTTAATGCTTCAGCCATTTCTACTCTTACGTTAGGTTTATCTAATGTACAACTACTATATGTATCACTAATTTCAGTAGACGATTAAGTTATGTAGCTTTCAAAATTTGAGCTGTTACTAGCAGTTGAGTTGCTACGTAATCTAGGGTAGGTGATTTCCCCAAGTATTTGTCTTTTGAATTTTTTCATAAATTTCTTTAGATAGAAATATATATATATATATATGTCGGAGCTTCAACAGGAAGGTTTTCCATGATGATGCAATGTATCTAGTTTACTTTCAATAGCAAGAATAGAAAAAGGACAAAGCCAACGAATTCGCTACCACACGAGCGCTTCTCGCCACTTGCCAATCTAATCTGCCTGTCCCTTTCGGTTTCTGGTTTTCCAGATCTCGCGAGTCCTTCAAATTCGAGATGAGGTACCTGCTAGTCCCTGTTTTCCACGAAGTCTCGCACACATGGCCCCTCGATTTCGCCCTTGGTGGTAGCGACCTCGTTCGACAGTACTTTATCTCCACGATAAACCTGTTAGCCTGCTCTTCAACTTTATTGTTAACTAAAATTTTACATTTCTAAACTAAAGGACTAATAAATCTCCGACATATATATGTATATATATATTTTTTTTTACTTAATTAACAGGTGGTTCCACTATAAGAAACTAGTTGACTTACAGTATAGCAATTTCTAGCTTCTTTCCTGTATCAAGCTGCAGTTTGCTGAAGAGGTAGACTATTCAGATAGGTGCCACTTGTATTGGACACTGGTTACGCCAATATGTCCAGCTGGATGTTCGTTATGGATTGGTCCACTAGACGAAGCGTCAGGAGTCTCAAGGTCTGGTCCGTGGTTGCGGAGATCCTTTCTGAACTGTTGGAACAGAGGGTGCCAGTTGGGGTTGTCTTCGGAAAGTGGAGGTCACGAAGATGTAACGCCTCTTAGTTGGGTCATCGACACTCGAACACTCGATTTTCCGAATTTTTTCACTTTTCTGATACCCGAAAGGATCCTACCGACTGCGCCAATTTTAAGGATGGATCGCGATCGTAATGAAAATAATTATTTATAAAAAAATAATTTATTATTTAACATGTTACGATCTAAACACCTTAACCAATTCGACAACCCAGACTTAAGAACTAACTATAATCTTTCGATCCCCTCCTTATACCCAAAAAATACAATCGTTAAGAAATCTGTTGGTTTATGTTATGACTTCAATTAATCAGTACATATGTATGTATGTGGAATCCGCTTGTCAGATCGCGTAATTGTACATAGAATTATGTAGGATAAATTGAGAATGTAATAATAAATGCTATTTAATTGTTGAATAATATATACAGGGTGTCCAAGCGAACATTGAATATAGGAGATTAACATGGGAAATTGGTTTTTATTTTTTTGCGCCTGTACGGATTATCCAATTGAAAAATTTTTATATAGAGGTCATAGTATGCAAGACCGGCTATCTTTCAGTATTTTTTTCAGTCTTCTAGTTACAGCCGTTTTGGCTCAAAACGCCTCCAAAATTCAAAAATTTGAATGTCCCGCGTAACCGTTCGGCGCCATGATTGGTCAGAATTAATGTCAAAACACAATGTCGCCAACAACGTAAGCGTAAACACCCCATTTCAAATTAATTTTCCCTTTTTGCTGATTTCTAACTTATTTAAGAATTAATTCAGGGAAAAATCAATGGAAAACCTGAGGATAATTATTATGTGGTCTGCTTTGATGTCCCTACGGTAAATACGCAAGTTTTGTTTTGAATTAAATTTAAAATTGCCCGCGAAGATTCTGTCTAGTAAGTGAGATAAAAGGTTAGGTTATGTCTTTGTGTTATCATTATGGGGTAATAAGAAACTTGCGTATTTACCGTAGGGACATCAAAGCAGACCACATAATAATTATCCTCAGGTTTTCCATTGATTTTTCCCTGAATTAATTCTTAAATAAGTTAGAAATCAGCAAAAAGGGAAAATTAATTTGAAATGGGGTGTTTACGCTTACGTTGTTGGCGACATTGTGTTTTGACATTAATTCTGACCAATCATGGCGCCGAACGGTTACGCGGGACATTCAAATTTTTGAATTTTGGAGGCGTTTTGAGCCAAAACGGCTGTAACTAGAAGACTGAAAAAAATACTGAAAGATAGCCGGTCTTGCATACTATGACCTCTATATAAAAATTTTTCAATTGGATAATCCGTACAGGCGCAAAAAAATAAAAACCAATTTCCCATGTTAATCTCCTATATTCAATGTTCGCTTGGACACCCTGTATATATTCTTTAACGAATAGCGATCTAAACGCAAGTTCATCTAGTGACAAATTTGGACCTAATGAGATGCCTCTCGTTAGTAAGGGCGAGTCATCTGGTTAGTCTCTCTTAAGATTACAATCAACAACCATACATGAAAGCTGAATCCCTTTCAGCATCCCTAAAGATAGTTTATGACCTTTATGGTCTTCCCAACATAACACTCGGCTATAGATTTATGAGTTTGTCGGGCCAGCATTATACTAATAATTATCACTCGTAGATGGTCATATAACTATATCATCCCAAAAAGTCTAGACCAAACACATCTATCGAATAATTTATGTGTCTGATGGAAGTCATATCTTCATTAATTTTGCCTTATGAAAGAAAGCATTATCCAACAAGATTGATTTTTCATTATACAAATTTTGAACAAAATCAGACGAAAATTACGGGTCACAGAATTTTTTTTCCGCTGTACGAATACTTTTTTGAGCGACTGTATACACCTCACCAAACGGTCAATCCGAGAGGGAAATGAGAACAATTGTTGAAAGTGCCAGGACAATGTTAATAAACAAAAATGTTGCCCAAAAATTGTGGACAGAAATTGTTAACACGGCAGTTGACATTCTGAATAGAACAGCATCAACTCAAATAGAAAATATGACACCGTATGAGAAATGGTTTGGACGAAAACCGGAAATAAAACATGTAAACATTTTTGGTTGCCCAGCTTACATGTTCATTCCATCCCAATTTCGCAAGAAATGGGACAAACATTCAAAAAAACTACTATTTGTTGAATATGAAGGACATTCGACAAATTATAGATTGTGGGATTCTGAAAAGACGAATTGAAATCAGTTGCAACGTAAGCTTCAACGAAGGCGAGACATACACGATCGAAAAAGAAAAATTCACATTGAAATTTGAAAATTTTTATGAGAATGAAGAAATTCCATCAGGAAATATTCTATCAGAAGAAAATATTGAAAGCGAAGGATAAACGACTTCAACAGAGAGAAACGTTGAAGAAACAACCTCGGATGAAGACTTTGAAATTGATGAATACGTTGATGCTGTTGGAAAACTACCCAACATCTTCACCCACTAATAAATTTCTTTTACATTGCCAACGTAAATCTCATTAATCACCCTTAAGGGCAATGTTTACATTACACAACTGCATACACATTCCACACTCTTCCCATGCTCATAACTCTTTTCAACCATCATTTTTCTCACACCTTCATGGCACCGTATTGATAAGCAATCCCTAGTCCTCGGCACTATAATTCACATTAATTGGTATGACTATGAGGTGGTAAAAATATAAATGGACAACCTGAGGTTCACATTCGGTGGGAAAAATTGAGATTAAAAAACAGTCTCATAGAATCTATCACACGAAACGCAACGCCTCTGCAACATCTCCCCTATTCTCTTTTTAACTCCTACAGTCTTAGTAGGATCCCTTTACTGCGCTCAATTCACATATTAGTCTCCCTGTTGAAGTAAAAACTCCCAATCGTGAAAAGTTATTAACATTCAGTGATCGCTTGTGTTTTTCTAGTTTTCTCATATTTTACAATTGTTATGACTTTTGTCACTTGTAAAGTAACATTGAAAATCTAGTGATACAAATACAAGTGTGTTGTTACCAAGTGTGTTTGTCTTTTCTGTTCTACATTGGTTCAGCGCCAAATAAGCTGTGGTCCTTCGCACAAAATTAAAAGCTAACCAAAAGAAATACAGTCCCCTCGGCACTGTCAACCAACTGTGCCCCCCTTGTGTCTGGGGTAAAAAAGCAAATTACGATAAAAGCTTGCCCCGTTCAGATGCTACAAAGAACAAAAATATTGAATTAAGACAGTTAAGAGACAGAAAAACTCTACAACCTCCAGATTGTTATGCAAAGTGTTCCATTTTAGAACCAGATTCATGTGAAAACGCTATGAAAAGTGAAGACTCTAGTAAGTGGAAAGCTGCTATGAAAGAAGAAATGGATGCCTTACAATCAATCAATGCATGGAGCCTGGAAAAATTGCCTCCAAGTGCGAGATTAATTGATAATAAGTGGGTTTTCCGCGTAATAACCGACATAAACAATAACCCGATACGTTATAAAGCACGTTTAGTGGCACGTGGTTTCACCCAAGAATTATTTTAACTCACTAGTGACTTAAAAAAAAATGAATTTATTTAATAAGATAAAAGTACAATATTAGTTTTCGGACTAATTCCATGAATGAGGTCTAGAATCTAATTAATTTTATCCATATGCAGCGATGCATTTTTATAGAGAAAAGATGCTGAATTTACTGAATATGGGAATGTGTTATGGTTTCCACGCGTCACACGTGTTATAACCTTAGGAAATGATCATATAATTCAAGAAAAGGGCATTGATTATCAATAAACATTTGCGCTGGTTGTCTATTACGATTCAATTCGAGTGTTGCTTGCTTTAGCTGCGGAAAAAGACCTACAAATCGCGAACTTTCACATGCAAACCGCGTTTCTCTATGGAGAATTGACTGAAAAAGTTTACACGAAGCAACCAACAGGATTTGTTAATAAAGGAAAACCACTTTTGATATGTGAACTCAACAAAAGTCTTAACGGACTAAAACAATCTCCTAGATGTTGGAATCAAAAATTTGTGTCGTTTTTAAGCGAATATAAATTTGAATAATTGAAAACTGATCCGTGTGTGTTTATCGGCCACTTCGAAAACGTGGAAGTGTATGTAAGATTTACGGTTTAAGGGTGGAGAGAAACAACACAATTCTCAGAGCACTTCTTTATTCTCCGTGAACCAAAAATGGAATCCCGATCCAACCCAGTATCCATACACAGAACACATCCCTTCTTCATGAGAGAACCGATAAGATGGAAGAGCTGTCCACCCTTTTTCCCACGGATACCAAACCCCTAAACGTCATTCTCACCTACGCTAAAGGAATTTATAAAAGACCCTCTCTTCTCACGCTAATCTGGGGAAGAGCTTGGTACCAAAAGCCTGTACCACCTTTAGATAATGCCAGTTAATGATCTTAACATCAACAAGAAATGCGAGGGGATTCGTGACAGCCTTTTTACCATTTTCTCGCACTTATCTTGGGAGGAATTTAGAGCCAGAACCTCGTGATATTTTCGGATAATTGATTAATAGTTTCAACATGGACAAAGAATGCTAATATGTATCTAGCAATTTATGTTGATAATGGACTCTTATTATCAACATCTGAAAGTGCGATTCGTGAATTCATAAAAGCTCTAGAACAAATGTTTAAAATCACTGTAAATATGGACAATAAAAACTCGCAATTTGTTGATATTCAGATCGAATGGGACATTAAATAATCTTATCATCATAATACATCAACAACCTTATGTTTCGCGAGTGCTGGAAAAATTTAATATGACTTCAGCTAAACCTTTACCTATTCCAGTCGAACCTAGTATTCATCTAACGAGATCCTCTGATGACTCAATTTGTTATCTGAAGTTACCTCATCGAGAGGCCGCTGGTTCTTCAATCTTTCTTGCAACTTTCAGCAGACCTGACATATGTTTTGCCGTAAATAAAATAAGCAGGTTCCTAAATAATTGGAAAAATGAACACCGGCAAGCAGTTAAACGAATTTTTCGTTACCTGATACAAACAACACATTATAAGATTGTGTTAAATACTTGGGGTATTTATTAATTAAATAAAATAGCTGGGTTCACAACCAGCCACAACTTCTCGGTTCAAAAAATCAAAGTATATTAAAATCTCTTGTATAATCTACGTGGCTTAAAAATAATAAACTGTGGATACGCTGTTAATAAGTGTACCCTTGATAAACATGGCAATCATGGCTATTCAGCCATGAGTCACCTTAGCACCTAACAGTTTGGAACTCTGGACAATGGTTCCTTTTAGTAATTGCCGGCGACGCGGCCAGCAATTAAAATCGGATATTCAAACAAATATTAATAAATAAAATTACTGTCTTCTTTGGTATAAACTGTTGATGCAGCATCGGGATACACTAACATATTTCATAAAAAAAGAGAAAAAATACTAAACAGATTGTTTATTCGAGAACCCAAAACATCAAATTGTCGGGTACACAGATGCCAATTACGCTGGATGTGTGGATACCAAGAAATCACCCAGTGGATATACCTTCATGTTTGCAAAAGGTCCAATCGCGTGGAAAAGTCAAAAACAATCTGTTGTTGCTCAATTATCAACCGAGGCCGAATACATGGCCTTGGCTCTTGGTGTGAGAAAGGCATATGGATGAAATCCTTCCTAAGAGAATTTGGAGTTCCAACCTCAAAAATGAAGATACTTGTAGAAAATCAATCAGCAATAAAATTGACCTAGACGCATTAACTCCATAGCAGAACGAAGCACATGGACGTGAAGGTGTGTTTTATGCGAGATGAATGTGAAAAAGGGAATATAACCATTGATAATGTAAATTCCACTAATCAGTTAGCAGACATTATGACCAAATCGCTTTCAAAGACAATTTTTAAAAGTTTGGTGAATAATATTGTTAAATACTTGGGGTATTTAATGATTAAAAAAAAAAATAGCTGGCTTCAGTACCAGCCACAACTTATCGGTTCAACTGTTCAAAGTATATTAAAATCTCCTATATTTATGTGGCTTAAAAATAATAAACTGTGGATACGCTGTTAATAAGCGTACCCTGGATAAGCATGGCTATCATGGCTATTCAGCCATGAGTCACCATAGCACCTAACGTTTTTACCGGACAATGGTTCCTCTTAGTTATTGCCGGCGACGCGGCCAGCAATTAAAATCGGGCGTTCCTATAAATAAAATTAATCTCTTCTTAACATAAACTGTTGGTGCAGCATCGAGACACACCAACATATTCGATAACAAAACAAAAAATACAAAAAAGGGAAAAATACTGAACAAATATCATAAACTGTATCTAATAGGTTTATGTAACTGGTATAATAATAGACAATGTAGATTGCAAATTTACTTAAGTACGATAAGTTTTATTTTGTTTGTTAACTGCTGAAACAAATTTCATATAAGTGGGAGTGTTAGGACTACAATAAATAATCATTTATGAAATTTCATCATATTCATATGAAAATCATTTTCAGCATCTTTAAAGCTAGCTTTAAGACCAACATCGTTTTTCTGCAGAACGTCCCATACAGGTGATAGATTTGTGTGTTTGCTTAATCAGCATTATGCTAATGAGTTTTGATTTCATTTTCCTTCCTATTAGTTCAATAAAGTCAGTTATCTCTAAGCTTTCACGCCGTACATTAGTTTAATAAACATTTTATTAAAACGTTACGAAGGATTTTTCTTTAACAGAAAATTAATATCTTCGGCAAATGAGGTTCAAATTTCGTCATCAATGACTTAAATGAATCAGCTGGAACTGCTCTTTAATATGACTCATTCGGTTTGATTGTCTCTTGTTTAGTTTTCCAGATAAAGAGTAATTCACGTGCGAAAACACTCATCTTTTCTGACTTTTCAAACTTTGAACCTTTGAATCAAAGAATCACCTCGGCGAGCACTTTAATAGGACTAATAAGGATTCATTGCAACTTGGCGAGTTTTCTAGATAATAAGTAATTTATGGGCTCAAGCACAAAACTTTTTTGGACTTTTCAAGCTTTGAACCTCAATAACTTCTGTAAATGAGCTGCAAATGCCTGCAAAAATGAATAAATGAATCGCCTCGACGAGCACTTTAATATGACTAATAAGGATTAATTGCATCTTGGTGATTTTTCTAGTTAATTAGTAATTTATGGGCTCAAACACACAACTTTTTTTGACTTTTCAAGTTTTGAACCTCAATACCTTCTGTAAATTAACTCAAAATGCCTTCACTAATGAACCAAAGAATCACTTCGACGATATAGTGTCTTGATCCAGGTTGTTCCATATTTTAATGAGAAGGCGCCCGAGGTCTTTTAAGTTGTTAGGCTGGTTAGGATGACTCCGCAGTTGTCGTCCCAGTATGTCCCAGACTTGTTCTATTGGATTGAGGTCGGGACTTTGAGCTGGCCAAACCATAGTCTCAATACCAACATCCAATAGGTAGTCACGAACGACTCGAGCCGTGTGGGGCCTAGTATTATCTTGCATAAACAAGAAATTGTGACCAATGTAGGGAGCAAATGGGGCAACGTGGTCTTCTAGGATGTTCGAAATGTACCGATCAGCATTCAAAGTTCCGTTGTTTAACACTACTAAGTCAGTATGTGCTGTCGAAGAATTTCCACCCCACACCATAACTGATCCTCCACCGAACAACGTTGTGTTCACTATGTTACATTGGGCATATCTTTCGTTTGGTCTTCTAAAAACACGAACTCGTCTGTCGCAAGTGTATCCAAGTGATCATAAAAATCCTTGGACCTTGGTGCTAGTTATGTTGAATAATACAACTCTAATGACAATTAGATTTTTAGTTATTATACTTCAGATAAGTCTCTTTTGATTACGGCATTAAAACACCACAGTTCGATTATTTATTTCGGCAAATCTAAAGCGGTTGTTGTTTGATTATTTTTCAGTGGAATGATTATCAAGCAAAACGGCATCACAAGTCAGTCCGGCTCCAACAATCATCCGAGTGAGCACTATTTAACGGGATCAATTTCTTTTTTATAATAACCACACCTTTATCAATAAAATAATTAATCCTGTGTTAATTATTATACCTTTGTTTCTGGCAACAAGTTAGTGGATCCTGCTTCCGCGGCTGGTTCTGGGGTATTATTATTATTCCGAAGGACCACTCTCGATTTTTGTCAGACCGAGAGAAACTGAATTGTACTCAAATGAAAAATTAAGTTTAAATCTTTATTTTCGATCGTGTTCTTAATTTAACTAATCTTTGTAATCAACGTTAGTACGATCACAGGGTTAAGAATGCCTCACTTCTGGGGGTTGCAACACGAAGTTTCTTTTAAACCTTTCTTTTTCACAATTACGATCACCTATGCTGTCTATGAAATTCGTTTCGCGTCTCTTCTTGCTCTTCTGGGTTTTTTTCTTCTCGTCTCAAGGAACCTTGCTCCCTCTTTTGTCCCTTCAACCTTTTTTCCCCAGTCTACCTTTAGTCCGGGTGCAACGCAAAGGTAAAATTAAGATTTATTGCGGCATGGATTCTGGTGTTTTTTGTTTCACTTGGTTGCAACCACTAGATGTTGGCCATCACCTATCGCCCGTTGGAGTGGAGTATTTAGGAAGACTTTGAGTTCCTTGATTGTGGGCAATAAATCAAACAGTCCGAGTACTTGAATCACGTTGAGAGCTTTACCCAAATTTATGATGTACCTTTCTGTACCCTTTGTTACAGAAATTAGGAATTTTCCCAGACGTCTGAATTGAATTCAGACAGGAGGGACATTGTCTGTTTACGGACAACTTTACTTCACTGTACCGGGACTTAAGGGCGAACAGAGAGGACAATTCTGAAGCTGTTGCCAGAACAAAACTGCAGACAGGACAGACAAGAGCAGTATATCGAGACGGTAATGACTGGACAATGGAGGGCCAAAAGACAGTTACTCCGCATATCGTCACGGTTTTCTATCAACTTGATGCAAACACCAAATGAAAAAGGGAACATTAGGGACAAACCTGAAGCTATTGCAAAGTGTAACAAAAACATGGGTGGGACTGATCGTATGGATCAAATGATTTCATATTACCCTCCGAGTTCGAAAATCGTTCCGTTGGTACACAAAAGGGGGAATTCACATGCTCCAGACATGGTTATATAACTCTTTCCTCCTCCACAGGAAAAACTCCAGGAAACGTTTGTCATGCCATCAATTCCGTTTGGCAATCATAGAGGTAACGCTCCCAAAAGAAGGAAGTTCTGAAGGGCAATTGAACACCTCTTATAACCGCACCCCCCAGAAAATCGAAATTTGCGGAGGTAAAGGCAATAGGATAACGCGAAAAAAAATGGAAAGTTCGTTGGAATAAAGGAGTTATGGAAGATTCGGCACGTCACTGCGCCCCACGTCCTTTTGAGCAGGGTTTATTCGTTGGCGAGTGTTTTGAAGAGTGGCATAAATCCATGTTGATGTGTCCGAGCATTATTGCACAATTCTTCCATCATCCGAGAAAACAGGTCTGTTTTGTTTTAGTTGGCGCACCCTATATATTTGCTTGGACGAGTAAGAAGCCAAAGTTTGGATCATAATTGTAGTTGTTTTTTTTTTCTATTATAGTTTGGTGAAACAGGTGCGTGGTTTGTTTGACTGGAGGAGGATGAGAGATAAGAATCTACCAAAGAGAATTGGGAACATGAGACTAGAAGAGAAAACAGGGAGGAAGGTGCCTATAGGAACTCGTGTCCCTGGCTTCTAGCTGGAGGACTATATAGAAATGGAAGAAAACTGTAATGGTTCGGAAGGGAATCTGCAAGAGCTAGATCGTGGCTGTTGGAAAAACTCCAACATAAAGATCGCTCTTACGCAATGCTTTAACATCTGGGCAATAAATAACAATAGACGGAAAACAGAACCGTTTCTCATCTCGTCGCTTTAACAGCAACTTCTCTCCTATCTCGATTTCACAAGTTAGAATAAATCACTTTACCAACTTCTAACGCATCTCGTCGCAATAGAAATTTGTAGTTAATTATTTAATCGTCAATCAAACCCTGTATTCCAACTAGTCTGCGATTAAATTTAGTGCGATTCGTGTAACAGATTTTCTGTACCTTCTCGAACTTTCGGACCCCCATTATTTCTTGACGGTGGCCCGTCTGGTCCTTTGTCTCAAGTACAAAACACCGCCGACGTATTTGAATTTTTCTTTGAGTGCCTAGTGAGGCAGTCGCCACCGTTAGGTAAGAACTCGGTAAGTCCCTGGGATAAACAGTGGCACTAATTAACACACGACATGTTTGTTTCTATTAGTTATATTCCAAATTTCAAGTAGTCAGTCCCTTTTCTCAGGCCAAGTTAGCATTATCAGAGTCCTTTCTTGACTGCCTCCCTGTCTAGTTACCAACAAGAACCATCGTCCCTTATCGAGTCCTTCTTGGAGTCTTCTTGGAATCGGGCACTGAGGTGATTGTTTTATGGCCTCGACGTGGTCACATGTTTCTAGAGATTCCATTTCCAATGGTTAAAAATTGTGTGACTTCAACACACAACAGTTCGTGTTTTCATTTAGATACGAAACATTTATTATGATAGTGTTGACGTTCCGGAATCAACCGGACTATTGGAACTATTGCTACAAAATGAACAAAACCTAAATATACTTGTATACATATACAGGGTGACTCTAGATAAGTGGGACAAGCAAATGTCTTGAAATCGAGAAGATCTACAAGAAAAATGTTCAAACAAAGTCTTCTTTATTTCCGGGGCCTCAACTTTTTATGCCAATTTGTTTTTTCCAAGGTCACCTTCACCTGTCCTTTGGGACAAAAATGTTTCAGGACGTAACACTTTTTATCGTGTTTTGAATCGGTTCTTAGAAACAGACAATTTGGAGAGAAAAAAAAACGTGAAAACGCTCAACCACTTCATCTGAATGAGAATTATCAAATTGGCGTATTTTACACGCACATAAATTTCATCCATTCCACGTAAGTCTGCATCAAGAATTACATGGTGATGATTTCCGAAATCGAGTGACTTTTTGTACTTGGATACAAAGAAGACTCCATGAAAATGCGATTTTTTTTTCAAATGTACTATTTTCTGACGAATTCTGCTTCACAAACCACGGTGAAGTGACTCGCCACAACATGCATTATTAGTCAGTTGAGAATCCACGCCGGTTTCGTGAAGTGGAAAGTGTTGGATTCCCATCCACATCGCCATGTTATTTATGGTTAAAAAATTTGCCACTCCTTCTCGAAGAAGTTAATTCAGGGCAAAGGTTGACAATGTGGTTTCAACATGACGGTTGCCTCGCTCGTTATGCTAGAAATGTCAAAGAAGTTAACTGGCCAGCCCGATCGCCAGGTTTGACTTCAGCAGATTTTGTTTTGTGGGGTCATTTAAAACAAGTAGTTTATAATCGAGTACCAAATACTTCCAAAGACATGAAGATTCGAATTAAAAACGCATGTCGAAACATTACAACTGAAATGCTGAAAAATAAGAAGCAATCACTTCAAAACAGAATTGTTAAGTGCCTTGATCAGTAGGGGAACCATTTCAAACATCTGTTGGACTGAATTTTTTTATACTAAATTAAAATTCACTACAAAATTAATAAAAGTGTTAAAATAAATGATTAAAGTTTAATGAAATGTTTCTTATTTTGCACCTGTTATTATTATGAATTTCGTTAATTTTAGCACAAAATGTTTCAAGTAAAAACATTTTTACTGCCAACAAAGAATTCGAATCTCCCAAAAAAAAATAGGTGTTACATTTGAAAAAATGAAGTTGACCCCAAAGGACAGGTGAAGGTGACCTTGGAAAAAATTGACATTATAAAAAGTTGTGGCCCCGAAAAATAAAAAAGACTTTGAACATTTTTTTGTAGTTCTTCTCGATTTCAAGATATTTGCTTGTCCCACTTATCTAGAATCACCCTGTATGCATGTAATTTCTCACCTAAACTGTAAAAATGTTTCCAATACTGCTACGAAGTTCTGCTTTTCTACCAGACTTGCAAATTGTAATGATACAGTCTCTTCTCCATGGTAGAGGTAAAGCTCTACACTCAGTGTGTGTTCATCTTTGTCGTCCGATTCACCGTTATCAAATGCCGTTATATCGGTGTCTTCTAGATTGAAAAACCCTTTCCCATTTTCGTCTTCAAATGTCATAACGGCGCCCTGATATACTCTTACGATTACGTCTGCCATTTCGACAGCCCCTCTTTGGAATTTCACGACATTGAAGCTCGACATTTTCTTCTTCACTATCTTAGCCTTCTGCCGTTCACGTTGGAAGTGACGAAAATCCATTATCAGTTTTTTCATATCCATTTTATCTAAAAAAAAACTACCTTCACTGGTTTTTATCACTGGTTTAATGTGTACGAACCTATTCCGAGTCCCTTCAGCCGTCCGTCGCTCTATCGGTTCTTCTGGTCCCAATAACAAGGCCAAAGACGCACGCGTTGCATGTATAATTAGTTGCCTACTTTAAGTGCAGGATTGGACATATAATTATGCGGTGCCTTCAGAATTGTTTGTCTGTCACGTGATCAACAATGTAGACAACCAAACATACAACGGTTGGCGACATTGTTCAGTTGTTAGAGTCGGGCTTATAGGAGTTTGTGCGTCCCGAGAGGATGTAGGAGAACGCAACGCGCAGTCGGTGCTAACGGGGTAATGGATGATTCCGTTACTATGCGTGCGCGTGGGAAAGGGCCAGTATCTAAACCCGACGAAGAAACTGACCTTGAGTACTGAGTACCCGTTTGTACTACTTAACTATTTTGTTTCACTTTACTATTGCTACTCTAATTTTTCCACGCCTGAACTCTCGATCTTCGTGTAGATGATGGTCATGCCGTTTGTTTTTTGAAGCTGCTTAACCCTTTTAATCTCCCGCCCCCGGCATTCGTCAATCGCCACTCATGTAAGTGTCACTTGTCAGTGCGGGTTCTCGGAGTGGACGGCTCTCGAGCGGACAGCGCACCACACTGGAAATGAATTCACTAAATAAAATCAGCTGACAATCCTTGTTTATAAGCTCGGGCCTTTGAGGGTTATGTTATTGTTATTGTGGTGCACTATCCGCTCGAGAGCCGTCCACTCCGAGAACCCGCACCGACAAGTGACACACGTGTGGCAATTGACGGGGGCGGGAAGATCAAAAAAGCCGTTAGCTTAGAGAGAAAAAGGGGAACCCCAAGAGATTCACGACTGGGGTTCTGGATAAAAGGAGGTTGGCGGCTCGCGGGAAGACAGAACAGACTGTGCAACCACGTAACAATTATTTAAATAAATCTGTAAAAAGTATAGTCTTGTATTCTGTTCCGAAAACCATTTTCCTTGTCGACACCAACTGCTCGTTGCGTTACCCCCGATCCGATCGGTATACGCAAGCCCCTGGAATCTCGACAAATTGGTGACCCCGACGTGATCAGCGCCCTACGAGGCTCCAGCACCAGGAACTGCGAAAAGTCAATAACACATCAGTACAAGGATCATGGAGAACCCAGGCCCGTCCGAAACCAACAACACCTCCGCAATGGTAGACAGAGTAGCGGTAAAGCCTCCTCCGTTTTGGACAGCAGATCCAAAACTCTGGTTTCGCCGACTGGAGGCACAGTTCAAACTAGCTGGAGTTACAACGGATGAGACCAAGTTTGAGTACGTGGTCAGCGTTCTCGACAACGAAGTTATGAAGCAGGTAGGAGATTTATTATACAATCCCCCAGCCGTGGACATGTTCCCAGCAATAAAAAACAGGCTAATCACATTATTCTCTGAGTCCGATGAGCAGAAGTTTAGAAAATTAGTCTCACATTCAACATTGGGAGACAGGAAACCATCTCACCTGTTAAACGAAATGATGGGATTAGGCGGCGCATCAGTGTCAAAACAACTGCTCAGATCAATATGGCTGCAGCAGCTCCCAAATCAGATCCAGTCAATCCTAGCCGGTAGCAGCGATCCACTGGAGGAGTTGGCAACGAGGGCAGACCAAATCGCAGAAATCCTACAGCCCGGCGTGTACCAGATCCGGCAACAGACCGAGACTCCTGATCTGCCAACATTAGTTGAAAACCTGCGACAGCTCACTCTGGAGGTGAGGGAAATAAGGAGAGACACACGAGCCCGGGAAAGATCACAGAGCCGGAGAAGATCAAGATCTCCAGACGGGAGACAGCAGGACGCTGAAATTTGCTGGTACCACCGAAGATTCAAGGAGAAGGCCACCAGGTGTACGAGGCCTTGTAATTTCAAGGCGGAAAACTAGGCCCCACGTTGCCTGACGCGAACGGCAATATGGGACAGCCAGCTCGCCACGCGCCCAGCTCTCCAGCCCCTACCGGTAACAAAATAAGTACGTATAGGCTAGTTATTAAGGATAATTTAACAGGAATTAGGTTTCTTATTGATTCTGGCGCCGAGGTATCGATAGTCCCCCGTTCCCATAAGGACCAGCACGTTGATACCCGGTTTAACTTGCTCGCAGCAAATAACACACAAATCCCCGCGTACGGCAGCAAGCACTTAGCCGTCAGCCTTGGTCTGCGACGGAAATTCATGTGGAACTTCATCATAGCTAAGACGGATATCGCTATCATAGGCGCAGACTTCCTACACCATTTCAACGTGCTTGTTGATATGGGACGCGGTAGGATCACAGATGGCATTACGCAAGCGGTTAGGTATGGTCAGGTAAAACTTGCTAGCACGTATTCGGTATGTACCATTCCGGCACCCTGCAAGTATAGTGAAATCCTAAGGCAATTCCCCAACCTCACTAAATTTACCTCGGCACCTAACGATTTGAAGCATAGCACCTCACATGCCATACACACCAACGGACCGCCGGTCTGTTCAAAAGCGAGACGGTTGCCTCCGGAGAAACTTAAGTTGGCTAAACAGGAATTCCAGTACCTGCTCGAGATGGATATCTGCCGACCTTCAAAGAGCCCTTGGGCTAGCCCCCTGCACATGGTCTCAAAGAAGGCAACAGGTGAATGGAGACCTGTGGGAGATTACCGCCGCCTAAATTCATCGACAATTGAGGATAAGTACCCGATCCCAAACCTGCACGACTTCTCACATTTTTTAGAGGGAAAAACTATTTTCACAACACTGGATTTGGTACGTGCATATCATCAAATCCCCGTCGATGAGGACTCAATTCCAAAAACCGCGATTATTACCCCATTCGGGCTGTTCGAATTCACCCGTATGCAATTCGGATTGAGAAACGCAGCGCAATCTTTTCAGAGATTCATACATGAAGTACTGGAAAATTTGGACTTTTGTTTCCCATATATCGACGATATCTTGATAGCTTCCGAAGACGAGCCGCAGCACATAAAACATCTGAAAACAATATTCGAACGCCTACAAAAATTCGGGTTGACCATCAACCCGGAAAAATGTGTCTTTGGCGAGGAACAAGTCAAGTTCCTGGGTTATCAAGTCTCTCCGCAAGGTTCCACACCGCTCCCGGAGAAGGTAGCCACTATCGTTGGTTATCCTCTGCCTAAGACCGTCTCAGACTTAAGGCGTTTTCTCGGTATGATCAACTTCTACCGAAAATGCATACCCAAAGCAGCCCATAACCAACGCGTCCTCCACGAATTGCATAGGAATGGCAAGAAAAATGATAAGACCCCCATAAGTTGGACAGAGGAAACTCGAACAGCCTTTGAACAGTGCAGGAAGGACCTAGCAAACGCTGCGACCCTGGTGCATCCTAGCTCATCAGCACCCATTTCACTCACGGTTGACGCGTCTGATTTCGCAATGGGAGCAGTAGTCGAACAATTCGAGGACAACTCATGGAAACCACTCAGTTTCTTTTCGAAGAAATTCTCGAAAACTGAGAGGAAGTACAGTACATATGACCGAGAACTGCTCGCTATTTACTCAGCTGTAAAGTATTTCAGATATATGTTGGAAGGAAGGCACTTTAATATCTTTACCGACCATAAACCGCTTACATATGCCTTTAGGCAGAAGTTCGACAATTCATCTCCGAGGCAATTCCATCATCTGGATTTCATCTCGCAGTTCTCAACGAATATAGAACACAGCAGTGGTAAAAGCAACGTAGTAGCCGACGCTCTCTCCCGGATCAGTTCAGTTGACGCACCCCAACCGGTCGATTACAAGGCCTTGAGCAAACACCAGGCAGACGACCCGGAGTTGCAAGCAATATTGGGAGACCCTCAAGGAACCGCATTGAACCTGAAACAATGCAACGTACCTGGTACTGAGGCGATCGTTTACTGCGACGACAGCAACTCGAAAATCAAACCCTTTATTACAAAAGGTTTCAGACGATCTATCTTCGACAGATTCCACAACCTTTCCCACCCAGGGATAAAGGGAACCACCAAACTGATATCCGTAAGGTTCGTCTGGCCATACATGAATAGGGATATTCGAGACTGGACCAAAGCCTGCATCAGCTGCCAAAAAGCAAAAATTAATAAACATAGTTACACACCATGGAAGCAACTGCAGGTCCCAGACGCACGCTTCCAAGATATCAATATAGATATTGTCGGACCACTACCACCGTCAAACGGTTACAGGTATTGTCTGACATGTATAGATAGATATTCCTGCTGGGCAGAAGCATATCCGATGGCCGATATGGCAGCAGACACTGTCGCGAAAACCTTTTATGACAACTGGATTTGTAGATACGGGGCCCCTCTCAAAATGATTACCGACCAAGGCCGACAATTCGAGAGTTTCCTTTTCAGTGCCCTATCCATTTTATTAGGTTGCAAACGAGCGCGCACAACACCATACCACCCCATAACGAACGGCAAGGTGGAAAGGTGGCATAGGACCCTTAAATCCGCAATTATGGCTCACGAAACAGAACGCTGGACGGAAGTGCTACCTACAATCCTGTTGGGATTACACTGTACCGTGAGAGACGAGGTAGGTGTATCACCAGCAGAGATGTTATATGGAACAACCCTACGACTCCCAGGAGAATTTCTCGAACCCTCCAAACCAGATCACGACCCAACATCCTTCGTGCAAAAACTAAAACAGAAAATGAAGCTATTACAACCCATACCCACTAGCAACCACAGCAGCAGAAAAAATCTTCGTCGCCCCGGAATTAGAGACCTGCACACACGTCTTTGTGCGGAACGATACGGTGAAAAAGCCTCTCCAACCCCCCTACGAAGGCCCCTTACCTGTTAGAAGCCGTAGTGATAAATATTTTACTGTCACAATGAATCATAGAGACATCAACATCTCCAAAGATCGACTGAAGCCAGCTTATATACTTTCTACGGATCCTACAACGCACGACCATACCTATGCCGGCTAAAATCAGTTAAAATCCGTAGATAGTAAAGTAAAGAAAACAGTACGTTTCAGTACACATTGTAAATAATATTTCCAGCAGTTACACTAATTGTATTATTATTCAGGTTGTCGTCTTTATGTCTAAGCTTAGTAGTAGTACATTCCTTGTAACCCGATACTCCGTTTCTAGGGGGGGAGTATTGTGGTGCATTATCCGCTCGAGAGCCGTCCACTCCGAGAACCCGCACCGACAAGTGACACACGTGTGGCAATTGACGGGGGCGGGAAGATCAAAAAAGCCGTTAGCTTAGAGAGAAAAAGGGGAACCCCAAGAGATTCACGACTGGGGTTCTGGATAAAAGGAGGTTGGCGGCTCGCGGGAAGACAGAACAGACTGTGCAACCACGTAACAATCATTTAAATAAATCTGTAAAAAGTATAGTCTTGTATTCTGTTCCGAAAACCATTTTCCTTGTCGACACCAACTGCTCGTTGCGTTACCCCCGATCCGATCGGTATACGCAAGCCCCTGGAATCCCGACACCTTTTAATCTCCCGCCCCCGGCATTCGTCAACCGCCACTCATGTAAGTGTCACTTGTCAGTGCGGGTTCTCGAAGTGGACGGCTCTCGAGCGGACAGCGCACCACTGGAAATGAATTCACTAAATAAAATCAGCTGACAATCCTTGTTTATAAGCTCGGGCCTTTGAGGGTTATGTTATTGTTATGATTAGATATTCTGCATGAACTTTACATTTATTTTAATCGTTATTTGCCAATAAAAACAAATCTGCTTTCCAAAATTTAATGCATTTTATACAAACAGATAACATAGAGAAAACACTAATTTTAAGTACTGACAAGTAAGTTAAAACTTAAGAAATTAGAACGATTATAGTCTACATTTATCATCAGCGGTTCGACTCGATTCTCCGTTATATTGCCTAATTTCTACGTTTTGGTTTCTACTTTTCCCTTACATTGCTTTCAGAACGGCATTAAACGCGCCTTGGTACGTTTGCAACCAGGCAATAAAAAGAGATCAAAACAATGATGGACATCATGAAAGAACATGATATCGAGACATTCCAAGCAGTGGAGCAACACCGAAACGAACTGATCAGGAAAGCAACAGATTACACTCTAGAGCATGCCATTCTGCACAAAAGACCAAAACATCAGTTACAAGATAACGGATGACAATGAAGAACAGACCTGCATATGACCAAGCAAACGATTGCAGGCTAGAGGTAAAGACCACAGCCGTAAGGCTTCCTCCGCAATGATGAAAAAAAAACCGGAATAGCCTGCCTGGTTCTTCTGACCCATCTTCGTTAAAAGAACAAACACAACAATCAAGTGAACGAAGAAAGAAGCGCCCAGACGGACAGAAGAGGGCAGAAGAACTCCATGTTGGGGAGGTAACTCCAGTCAAAAGAAAGGAGAGGTATCAAACGCCTCCCAGATAGGCAAGAAAAGGCCTAGAGCGAAAGCAGAGTAAAAGGCGATAGTTCCGCTCGACTCTGCTAGCTCACATATGAAACGACAGAAGCGCGATCGAGGAATTCGAACATTCAAATTCGAAATCCTTTGCAACACGGGGTTTTTTAGTGGGTGAAACCCCACACAGGCTGGTTGCATGGGCACCAGTATCGTCTTCTGGCAAGATTTTTTACCCCCGGGGTCGTGACCCCACAAAAAGAAAAAGATCATTTGCAGTACTGCTCGCTTGGTACGATGGACAGGGGGAGCTCTGCAACGTTGCCGACTCGCTTTTAAACGGCTTTGGGCTTGATTGATGATATTAACAAACTAATGTATTAAAAACACGGCGATACTTAAAGGTGAGCCCAGACATTTTTTGTTGAATACATGAAATATAAAGCTGAAAATAATTTTGTTTTCTTCACTTGTTATCAAATTTTTGAATAAATTTATCTTCTGTGTCCTGCTATAATAGCAAATACAAATAGACTAAAATGAAAATTTTTACAATTGAAGAAAAAGTCTTTGTGATCAAATAATTTTATTCCAGGCAATCTTTAGAAGGGGCAGTCGTTCTTTTTTTAGGACATTTTGAGAATCGGCCCGTTCCCAGGGTTACCAGAATGCGTCTTATCATTCAAAATTTCGAGACGACTGGATGTGTTTCGCCTCTGCATCATAAACGCCCCCCACAAGATAGCAATGAAAGGGAGGAGCAGGAAATCATGGTTTGTACCAGTGTTGAGGAAAATCTTGATCAGTCCCTCAATGAAATGACGAACCGAGTAGATGTGTCACGTACAACCGCCCGCAGGGTTTTGAGGAAAAACGGGTACACTTCGTACAAGGTGAAAAAAATGAACCAAATCTTTCCTGAAGATCATGAGATACGGCTGGTTTTTTGTGAAACAATGATGGAAAGGGCCAATAATCATGAAAATTTCATCAAAAACGTCCTTTTTACGGATGAATCGACATTTCCATTATTAGGTCACGCTAATTCAGTCGTCACTCATTGCTGGTTAATGGAAAATTTGAACCGAATGTCTAGGCAAACATTAAGATTTTGATTTTTAGGAATAACTTGTGATTTTTCTAGACGAAATGACGGATGGAATCTATTCTAAAGAAACCACGGAGTCTGGGAAATTAAACGACGAGGACGGAACAAAATTTGACGGATCCTAGAGGAAGTTTTAGTCAACACTGGCGACGATTCGAACAGAAGAACCGACGACGGGGAATCATCCAAAATTTTTCCTAAAAACATAGTCGGATCTAGAAAAGCCAATTCTGGTCGGTTTCTTTCTCGGAGAACCCTTGGAAACACTTGCGTCTTTTTTTCTAGACGAAATGGCGGACAGAATTTATTAAAGGAACCACGGAATGTGGGAATTTAAATGAGAAGGACGGAACAAAAATCGACGAATTTAAGGGGGGGGGTTACACACTCGTACCGGAGAAGGCGAAATCCGAAGTTCCAGCAATGGGGGGCCGTTCAAAAAACTCCGAGTGTCCGGTTCAAACTCGAGCGAAAGAGGGAGCACAAATTTCTGGCTACTCCAAGACTTTGACGAGAAACTGCGCGGCGAACTGTAATAACCATCGGGAGGTCGAAGTATCGGCAAATCAAGTGGGAGGTGGATGCAGTAACCCGTCTGAAAGATGAAAAATAAATAAATAAATAAATCCTGGCTCTCTTCGATGGAAGAACTAGCAAAAGATAAGCAGGGGAAGATAAAGAGGCAGATCGTTGTGCTTCTTGTTTCCACACTCCACCGAACGTAACCTCGTCGCGCGACTACGAACCAACTACACTTAATCCTCCGCCTTCATCGACGTTATATCCCGCGAGACAATCCCGAGTAGACGCAGGACAAGAGTGGTAACCCGAGGTTTCCAGTTGGTAGACGCAGCAGGCATATCCCACACTATCCAGCCGCCAGGACACCGAGCCGGACGTCTTTTGAAGATTTCCCTCGTGAAAAAAGGAGGAATTTTGGGTGACCTTGCAATTGGTCTGTTTTTCATTGAGGGTACTTTGAATAGATTGAAATACCTTGATTTGCTCCAGGCACAAATTATTCTAATAAACCTACAATTATAAATTAATTTAGAAGATGTATGGTTTCAGCAAGATGGTTGTCTTACCTACAATACCGCTCCTGTTCGAGAATGTCTTGAGAGACATTTCCCAAACAGAGCGATAAGTGGACGGGAAACCATTGTATGGCCAGCAAAATCCCCTGATTTAAGTCCTGCAGATTTTTTCTTGTGGAGTTACGTCAAATCTACAATTTATAGATTTCAAGATGATAGTGCTAATAATTTTGATGAGTTGCGAATTGAAATTCGAAATTGCATGCAAGCTACTAGTCCAAAAACACTCGCACTCGCAAGAGTGCGGTAGGCTTCTTATGATCGGTTCGGTTACTGTTCTGCACAAGGAGGGGGCAAATTTGAACATTTAATGTACTTTTTATTAACAACAAATGTTAATTGTTTATTTATTTATTTATGGAATTTTACACTTACTTTTAAGTGTTGCATTTATTTTCTTATTTAATTATGAGAAGAAAAATTATTTGAAATAATTTTGATGCGAAATTTTAAATAACGATTAAGCTCCCGGCCGTTTAAGAGCGAGTCGGCAACGTTGCAGAACTCCCCCTGTCCATCGTACCAAGCGAGCAGTACTGCAAATGATCTTTTTCTTTTTGTGGGGTCACGACCCCAGGGGTAAAAAATCTTTCCAGAAGACGATACTGGTGCCCATGCAACCAGCCTGTGTGGGGTTTCACCCACTAAAAAACCCCGTGTTGCAAAGGATTTCGAATTTGAATGTTCGAATTCCTCGATCGCGCTTCTGTCGTTTCATATGTGAGCTAGCAGAGTCGAGCGGAACTATCGCCTTTTACTCTGCTTTCGCTCTAGGCCTTTTCTTGCCTATCTGGGAGGCGTTTGATACCTCTCCTTTCTTTTGACTGGAGTTACCTCCCCAACGTGGAGTTCTTCTGTCCGTCTGGGCGCTTCTTTCTTCGTTTACTTGATTGGTGTGTTTGTGCTTTTAACGAAGATGGGTCAGAAGAACCAGGCAGGCTATTCCGGTTTTTTTTTCATCATTGCGGAGGAAGCCTTACGGCTGTGGTCTTTACCTCTAGCCTGCAATCGTTTGCTTGGTCATATGCAGGTCTGTTCTTCATTGTCATCCGTTATCTTGTAACTGATGTTTTGGTCTTTTGTGCAGAATAGCATGCTCTAGAGTGTAATCTGTTGCTTTCCTGATCAGTTCGTTTCGGTGTTGCTCCACTGCTTGGAATGTCTCGATATCATGTTCTTTCATGATGTCCATCATTGTTTTGATCTCTTTTTATTGCCTGGTTGCAAACGTACCAAGGCGCGTTTAATGCCGTTCTGAAAGCAATGTAAGGGAAAAGTAGAAACCAAAACGTAGAAATTAGGCAATATAACGGAGAATCGAGTCGAACCGCTGATGATAAATGTAGACTATAATCGTTCTAATTTCTTAAGTTTTAACTTACTTGTCAGTACTTAAAATTAGTGTTTTCTCTATGTTATCTGTTTGTATAAAATGCATTAAATTTTGGAAAGCAGATTTGTTTTTATTGGCAAATAACGATTAAAATAAATGTAAAGTTCATGCAGAATATCTAATCATAACAATAACATAACCCTCAAAGGCCCGAGCTTATAAACAAGGATTGTCAGCTGATTTTATTTAGTGAATTCATTTCCAGTGGTGCGCTGTCCGCTCGAGAGCCGTCCACTTCGAGAACCCGCACTGACAAGTGACACTTACATGAGTGGTAGTTGTGGTGGAGCTAGAGGACACCGACATTGTTGACGAAAGCCGGCCGCGGGAGATTAAGAGGCTTAGGCAGCTTCAAAAAACAAACGGCATGACCATCATCTACACGAAGGTCGAGAGTTCTGGCGGGGTAAAATTAGAGTAGCAAAAGTAGACGTGAAAATAAAATAGTTAAATAGTACAAATGAGTAGTCAGTACCCAAAATCTGTTTCTTCGTTGGGTTTGGGTACTAGCTCTTTCCCACGCGCACGCCCAGTAACGGATTCATACATTATCCCGTTAGCACGAACTGCGCGTTGCGTTATCCCTACATTCCCTCGGAATGAGCAAACTCCAGTAGGACCGACTCTACAACTGAACAATGTCACCAACCGTTGTATGTTTGGTTGTCTACATTGTTGATCACGTGACAGACAAACAATTCTGAAGGCACCGCATAATTATATGTACAATCCTGCACTTAAAGTAGGCAACTATTTATACATGCAACGCGTGCGTCTTGGGTCTTGTTATTGGGACCAGACGAGACGATTTAGTGACGGACGGCCGATGGAATTCGGAATAGGTTAGGACGCATTAAACCAGTGATAAAAACCAGTGAACATAGTTTTTATTTTAGATAAAATGGATATGAAAAAACTGATAATGGATTTTCGTCAGTTCCAACGTGAACGACAGAAGGCTAACATAGTGAAGAAGAAAATGTCGAGCTTCAACGTCGTGAAATTCCAAAGAGGGGCTGTCGAAATGGCAGACGTAATCGTAACAATATATCAGGGCGGTACTATGAATTTCGAAGACGAAAATGGGAAAGGGTTTTTCTTTCTAAAGGACATCGATATAACGACGTTTGATAACGGTGAATCGGACGACGAAGATGAACACACACTGATTGTAGAGCTTTACATCTACCATGGTGAAGAGACTGTATCATTACAATTTGCAAGTCTGGTAAAAAAGCAGAACTTCGTGGCAGTAATGGAAACATTTTTACAGTTTAGGTAAGAAATTACATACATACAGAGTGATTCTAGATAAGTGGGACAAGTAAATATCTTGAAATCGAGAAGAACTACATAAAAATGTTCGAAGTCTTCTTTATTTTTGGGGCCTCAACTTTTTATGTCAATTTGTTTTTTTCGAGGTCAACTTCAACTGTCTTCTTTATCAAGGAGGCTCCAAAAATAAAGAAGACTTCATTTGAACATTTTTCTTGTAGATCTTCCCGATTTCAAGAAATTTTCCAAGGCCTCCTTCACCTGTCCTTTGGGGTCAACTTCATTTTTTCAAATGTAACACTCAACTTTTTTTGGAGATTTGAATTCCTTGTTGGCAGTAAAAATGTTTTTACTTGAAACATTTTGTGCTAAAATTAACGAAATTCATAATAATAACAGGTGCAAAATAAGAAACATTTCATTAAACTTTAATCATTTATTTTAACACTTTTATTAATTTTGTAGTGAATTTTAATTTAGTATAAAAAAATTCAGTCCAACAGATGTTTGAAATGGTTCCCCTACTGATCAAGGCACTTAACAATTCTGTTTTGAAGTGATTGCTTCTTATTTTTCAGCATTTCAGTTGTAATGTTTCGACATGCGTTTTTAATTCGAATCTTCATGTCTTTGGAAGTATTTGGTACTCGATTATAAACTACTTGTTTTAAATGACCCCACAAAACAAAATCTGCTGAAGTCAAACCTGGCGATCGGGCTGGCCAGTTAACTTCTTTGACATTTCTAGCATAACGAGCGAGGCAACCGTCATGTTGAAACCACATTGTCAACCTTTGCCCTGAATTAACTTCTTCGAGAAGGAGTGGCAAATTTTTTAACCATAAATAACATGGCGATGTGGATGGGAATCCAACACTTTCCACTTCACGAAACCGGCGTGGATTCTCAACCGACTAATAATGCATGTTGTGGCGAGTCACTTCACCGTGGTTTGTGAAGCAGAATTCGTCAGAAAATAGTACATTTGAAAAAAAAATCGCATTTTCATGGAGTCTTCTTTGTATCCAAGTACAAAAAGTCACTCGATTTCGGAAATCATCACCATGTAATTCTTGATGCAGACTTACGTGGAATGGATGAAATTTATGTGCGTGTAAAATACGCCAATTTGATAATTCTCATTCAGATGAAGTGGTTGAGCGTTTTCACGTTTTTTTTTCTCTCCAAATTGTCTGTTTCTAAGAACCGATTCAAAACACGATAAAAAGTGTTACGTCCTGAAACATTTTTGTCCCAAAGGACAGGTGAAGGTGACCTTGGAAAAAACAAATTGGCATAAAAAGTTGAGGCCCCGGAAATAAAGAAGACTTTGTTTGAACATTTTTCTTGTAGATCTTCTCGATTTCAAGACATTTGCTTGTCCCACTTATCTAGAGTCACCCTGTATATGTATACAAGTATATTTAGGTTTTGTTCATTTTGTAGCAATAGTTCCAATAGTCCGGTTGATTCCGGAACGTCAACACTATCATAATAAATGTTTCGTATCTAAATGAAAACACGAACTGTTGTGTGTTGAAGTCACACAATTTTTAACCATTGGAAATGGAATCTCTAGAAACATGTGACCACGTCGAGGCCATAAAACAATCACCTCAGTGCCCGATTCCAAGAAGACTCCAAGAAGGACTCGATAAGGGACGATGGTTCTTGTTGGTAACTAGACAGGGAGGCAGTCAAGAAAGGACTCTGATAATGCTAACTTGGCCTGAGAAAAGGGACTGACTACTTGAAATTTGGAATATAACTAATAGAAACAAACATGTCGTGTGTTAATTAGTGCCACTGTTTATCCCAGGGACTTACCGAGTTCTTACCTAACGGTGGCGACTGCCTCACTAGGCACTCAAAGAAAAATTCAAATACGTCGGCGGTGTTTTGTACTTGAGACAAAGGACCAGACGGGCCACCGTCAAGAAATAATGGGGGTCCGAAAGTTCGAGAAGGTACAGAAAATCTGTTACACGAATCGCACTAAATTTAATCGCAGACTAGTTGGAATACAGGGTTTGATTGACGATTAAATAATTAACTACAAATTTCTATTGCGACGAGATGCGTTAGAAGTTGGTAAAGTGATTTATTCTAACTTGTGAAATCGAGATAGGAGAGAAGTTGCTGTTAAAGCGACGAGATGAGAAACGGTTCTGTTTTCCGTCTATTGTTATTTATTGCCCAGATGTTAAAGCATTGCGTAAGAGCGATCTTTATGTTGGAGTTTTTCCAACAGCCACGATCTAGCTCTTGCAGATTCCCTTCCGAACCATTACAGTTTTCTTCCATTTCTATATAGTCCTCCAGCTAGAAGCCAGGGACACGAGTTCCTATAGGCACCTTCCTCCCTGTTTTCTGTTCTAGTCTCATGTTCCCAATTCTCTTTGGTAGATTCTTATCTCTCATCCTCCCCCAGTCAAACAAACCACGCACCTGTTTCACCAAACTATAATAGAAAAAAAAAACAACTACAATTATGATCCAAACTTTGGCTTCTTACTCGTCCAAGCAAATATATAGGGTGCGCCAACTAAAACGAAACAGACCTGTTTTCTCGGATGATGGAAGAATTGTGCAATAATGCTCGGACACGTCAACATGGATTTATGCCACTCTTCAAAACACTCGCCAACGAATAAACTCTGCCCAACAGGACGTGGGGCGCAGTGACGTGCCGAATCTTCCATAACTCCTTTATTCCAACGAACTTTCCATTTTTTTTCGCGTTATCCTATTGCCTTTACCTCCGCAAATTTCGATTTTCTGGGGGGTGCGGTTATAAGAGGTGTTCGATTGCCTCTCAGAAGTTCCTTCTTCTGGGAGCGTTTCTTCTATAATTGCCAAACGGAATTCATAGCATGGTTAAGAAATAGGCCCTATTTAGATAATAAGTAGGTTAATTCGTATTTCTAGATCTTAAGCTACGCCCCTGTACAGCAGAACCTATTTCCCAGCATAGTTCAATAAACATACCATCTCAAGAAGTAAAAGGTTCGTTTAGTGCGGGGAAATACACTCATTCCCTTTTGCGGCACTAAAAATTGGGATGTCCTTACGATAGGTTAAGAAAGCGTATCGTATATATCCTAATAAAAATGCGTCGTAAAAGTATCCGCCTAACGGTCGCATTTTTATAAATTAGGTACCAGATGTGTGAAAGACGACTTCAGAAGGCAGCACGCCTCTGCCTGGAGGTTCTCGAATTTGGTACTTAAGAACTAGGAGAACTGGAAAATAAACTATTTACTATTCAATCACAACTCCCCTGTGGAAGCAGGTCGAACTACTAGGGACCAAATTCAAAATATCTCGAAAACAGTGACTTTTAGCAATTTATAACAAGAGTACCCTTTTCAAGAAAAAATAAACGGGGAATTCATTTTGATAAGAAAAAAGCTGCTACAAGGAGGCACAAAAAAGTTATCATAATTTAAACGTTCACTAGTACGTTGCATATGGTGCTCTCTGTAAATTTGACGAAAACTTTAAGAAATATAAATTCGGCACTGCGAAAAATCCAAAAATGGAAAAAAAATTGCTTCAAAAGATATTTTTTATTTTTCTCATTTTCTAAAGCCAACAAATTTTGATTTTTCAATCCAGTAGGAGCATGCTCTTGTCTATCCTAATGGGAATATACCAAGCAGGAAGACATTTTAAAAAATTGAAAATAAAATGCATGAAACAAAATCTTTAAAAATCGAAGAATTGTGCCAATTAATGTAAGGAGAAGTCAGATAATTCTAAACTATAATATTGTAGGTAAAATTCTAGTGCCTCTTTGCGAATTGGAAGTTTGCAAATGAAAATTTACAAGTTTACTGCTGTGCAAAAATGAGCAGATATTCGCATTCAGAACAGACTAAATTGTTGTAACTATATGTTGAATCGCTAAAGGGACAATCTAAATTTCTTTAAAAAAGTGTTATAGACAGATGAGGCAATATTTTCAACAGTTGGTGTGTTGGTCCAGCCGCAATCCAAATTTAATAAAAGAAGTAAAGGCCAAGGCAGAAAAAATTTTGACGTGCGATGTGGTATTCGACGAGTCAACGGTATTAAGGGTTTTGAAATGAAGACTTTTTTGATTTAATCGAAAATTTACAGCACATATCTCGTGTGCGATTTCCTAAATCGGGAATATTACGAATGGATAACAAGAAACGGAATAATTCCATGGCCACCAAATAGTCCAGACCTCACCCCTTCGGACACCTTTTTACGGAAGTATCTAAAAAACGAGATATATGTTAGTGAATTGGATGATACATTAGATGCGATGAAAAGGAAAGTCCCAAATATAATAAATCGCATCTATCGAAGTGATACGATAACAAAATGTCTAAAAAATTTGGAAAAAATATACAGTGTGTCCCGTAAACCTTCGACAATACTTCTCCTGATGGAAGGTCCATCCTTTGGAAGTCAGAAAACGAAAAAAAAATAAAATAAAATCTTAACGAAAGTATCGTGGACTTCGAGATATTTACACTTTTTTCAAAATCGATAAAAACTGACATCACTTGATATTTCGTACTATCACTGTTACACCACTCCAAGTAGAGAAGCAAAATTTCTGTATTAGTTTCCTCAATGTTTATGGTTCAAAAGCGCATCGATAGATTTTACATGTACGCTTCGGATTAAAAAAAAAACATTTTTATCTTAACGGATTCCTGATAACTCCATTTCTATTATGTAACTGTTGTTCCTTAGTATAGCGATTGATGTACAGCTATCTTGAAGCCCACAGGCTCAAAAAGTAGCGTCGTTCTTCTAGATTCTGAAATGGTATAACAAGTATACGTTCCTTGAACAGAAAATATTTGTTTGACCCGTTAGAATGGATGGAACAAATACAATTTTTCCACCACATTACAAAACAAAGGGACGGATTGATTGTTCTCTTAAAGTCCTATGCACCGATGTTTTTGGTATATTAAATTGAAGCCCCAGTCTTCTCATGCTGTTACGAGCATTCTGCTCCGGATTCTCCAAAATGTCTTCCTTCCGTTTTACCGGTAGCGCTCCATGGCGCTCACATAGATAACGTCGAGCAGCGAAGCTGCCAGTTTCGCGGCGGTTTCTCTCCGATCGCGCAAGAATTTTCCAGTTTGGAGTTTGCCGATTCGGAAATCTTTCCGCATAAATTCTGACACTGTCACGATCATTTCCCTGACAAAATCCCAATGTGAGCAACACATCTGTTTGTTCTCGAAGCGCATACATTTTTTAAAATTTCCTCGAACTTTGGCAAATCTAATCGATCACATGCATTCACCGACATTATCAACGATCGCCGGCGCTTTGGTCAATTACACAACACAGGCGTTGCATTCGTTGTAACTTGTTTTTCAGAAATCGATGTGAAAATTTTAATTTTTTTTTCATCTAATAGAGGCTCCAAATCAAAATTCAGTAAGAGATAAAAAAAGTTGCATTTGCAGTACTGCTCGCTCTTAACCGGCCGGACGCTTAATCGTTATTTAAAGTTTGCCATCAAAATTATTTCAAATAATTTTTCCGGCTCATAATTAAATAAGAAAATAAATGCAACACTTAAAAGCAAGTGTAAAATTCTATAAATAAATAAACAATGAACATTTGTTGTTAATGAAAATTAAATTAAATTAAATTAAACGTTCAAATCAGCCCCCTCCCTGTGCAGAACGGTAACCGAGCCGATCATAAGAAGCCTGCCGCACTCTTGAAAGTGTTTCTGGACTAGTAGCTTGCATGCAATTTCGAATTTCAATTCGCAACTCATCAAAATGATTAGCCCTATCATCCTGAAATCTATAAATTGTAGATTTGACATAACTCCACAAGAAAAAATCTGCAGGACTCGAATCAGGGAATCTTGCTGGCCATACAGTGGTTCCCCGTCCACTTATCGCTCTGTTTGGGAAATATCTCTCGGGACATTCTCGAACAGGAGCGGTATTGTAGGTAGGACAACCATCTCGCTGAAACCATACATCTCCTAAATTAATTTATAATTGTTAGTTTGTTAGAATAATTTGTGCCTGGAACAAATCAAGGTATTTCAACCTATTCAAAGTACCCTCAATGAAAAACGGACCAATTGCAAAATACCTTCTTTTTTCACGATGGAAATCTTCAAAAGACGTCCGACTTAGCGTCCTGGCGGTTGGATAGTGTGGGATACGCCTGCTGCGCCAACCCACTAAAAACCTTGGGTTACCATTCTTGTCCTACGCATATTTGGGACTGTCTCGCCGGATATAACGTCCATGAAGGCGGAGGATTAAGTTTCTTCCCCTGTTTATCTTTTGCGAATTCTTCCATCGAACAGAGCCAGGATTTATTTATTTATTTATTTTTCATCTTTCAGTCGGGTTACCGCATCCACCTCCCGTTTGATTTGCCGATACTTCGACCTCCTCATGGTTATTACAGTTCGCCGCGCAGTTTCTCGTCAAAGTGTCGGAGTAGTGAGAAGTTTGTGCTCCCTCTTTCGTTCGATTTTCAGCCGGGCACTCGGAGTTTTTTTGAACGGCCCCCATTGGTGGAACTTCGGATTTCGCCTTCTCCGGTACCCATTTGTAACCCCCCCTGGATTCGTTGATTTTTGTTCCGTCCTTCTCATTTAAATTCCTATACTCTGTGATTTTTTTAATAAATTCCGTCCGCCATTTCGTCTAGAAAAAAAAACGCAAGTTTTTTCCCAGGGTTCTCTGCAGCGGCGCGTCAAGCTTTAATCGGTCAAGATGACAGTGCGACGTACCCTAGAACGATCTTCCGGTCCCTAGGGCCTTCGGAAAAATCCTCCCACAGAACTTCCGGCAGGACGTTCTAGAACGTTCGGTCGGAATAGTATAAAAGACCGTAGCCAGCCACCAAGGCAATTCGTTCTCTCTTCCCTCGCCACCGGGAAACTTGGGTCGAACCACATAGCTCCCACAACCACTTAGTGAATACACTCGAATAATTCAAAATCAAATATAAGTTTTTTTTCATTTATTTTGTACAAGTATATATACATATTTACAAATTCCTAAAATCTACTCCACATCCTGAGAGAGATCGGACAGCGAAAATACTTCGCACCTGATATCCGACAGGCTGATGGGACTCGGAATAGGTTCGTACGCATTGAACCAGTGATAAAAACCAGTGAAGGTAGTTTTTTTTTTAGATAAAATGGATATGAAAAAACTGATAATGGATTTTCGTCACTTCCAACGTGAACGGCAGAAGGCTAAGATAGTGAAGAAGAAAATGTCGAGCTTCAATGTCGTGAAATACCAAAGAAGGGCTCTGTCGAACTGGCAGACGTAATCGTAAGAGTATATCAGGGCGTTAATATGACTTTCGAAGACGAAAATGGGAAAGGGTTTTTCTTTCTAAAGGACACCGATATAACGACGTTTGATAACGGTGAATCGGACGACGAAGATGAACACACACTGATTGTAGAGCTTTACATCTACCGTGGAGAAGAGACTGTATCATTACAATTTGCAAGTAGAAAGTAGAAAAGCAGAACTTCGTGGTAGAAAAAAAACGCAAATTTTTCCCAGGGTTCTCTGAGGAAGAAACCGACCAGAATTGGCTTTTCTAGATTCGACTATGTTTTTAGGAAAAATTTTGGATGGTCCCTCGTCGTCGGTTCTTCGGTTCGAGTCGTCGCCAGTGTCGACTAAAACTTCCTCTAGGATCCGTCGAATTTTGTTCCGTCTTCGTCGTTTAGTCTTCCAAATTCTGTGGTTTCTTGAATAAATTCCATCCGCCATTTCTCTATTTCTCTCATTCATTCTAGAAAAATCACAGGTTGTTCCTAAAAATCAAAATCTTAATGTCTGCTTAATGTCATAAGACTATCGTTTTTTATTATTTTAGTAAGAAAATAAGCACTATTTTCCTAATTGTTTTTATTTTTCTCGCAATAACAACATATATTCAAACGTTATTTTGTTTATGTTTTTAAATTCATTTAAAAAATACTAATTTTACTAAATTTTAAAATTGAAACAAATATAATTATTTTTGAAGTAAAAAACTTTTTCACTTCCAGAAAAAATAAAATGTTTAATTAATGCTTTTTTAGGAAATACCCGAATTTTATCAAAAGTTAAAACAAAATGATAGTTTTTTTTAATGAAATAGGAATTTTAAATTAAAAGTTTCGTGTCAGTCATGAAAACATTATTATTCTACAGGGTAGTTCAGGTTACTTTCCAGTCGATCTCCCAAAAAAAAGGGGGAAAACAATTACCAAAATTACCAAGTTCATCCATTTTTTTGAAATCGAGTTACAAATGCAAAAGTTACATTATACATTACAGGTGTTTTCATTTGAAATGAGTCACACTGTGTATAAGAGCACCAGAAATGCATGGATGGCATCCAAACTTTTTAAAAACTGGTTCTATCAACAATTACTCCCTGAAGTAACGTTATATTAATTCTATATGTATAGTATACGCCTTTCCGGATACTAAATTAATTTCAGGTTAAGTGTTTCTTAAAGTCTTAAAATCTCCCTGAAAAAACTTTATTACTGTTAGAAAATGCCCCATAGCATCCAGCCATTAAAGAATTGAAAAAGTGACGGATGTTTTTTGTAATCTTCATGCCACCAAGCGTCACCCCTCTAAACCAACCTATGGATCAGAATATACCAAGGCTTACAAAACTGTACTACAGAAACAGTATTCTGAGTTCCATCGTCGCTGTAGACGATACAATGGGAGAAGCTTTGAAGAAATTTACTTTATGAGATGCAGTTATTAATTTGACAGTTTCACGGAAAAAGTTATGTCCTTCAAACTATTATGAAATACTAGCAAAATACAAAAACAAAAACTAATGAGGTTGATAAAAACGATTTGGCGTTGTCTATTATAAAGCAGCATTTCGATGAAGAAAAAGTCTTTATAATGCCCTAGAAGAGACTATCGTGCTTCTACAAACTATAGTACCCTTTGAATGTACAATTTTTAATGTGAAAGAATAGAATAAAGACACAATAGTAGAAGATTTAAATCTGGAAGGCAAATGTAACACCGATAATGATTCTCAAAAAAGTGATGGTGAAATCCAAGAAGAACTACTTAATAAAGTTTCACACTCCGACGCAACTCAAGCTCTAAAAGTAGCAACGGAATGGATTAAACAAAATGTTTTAATCGTTACTAAAATAATTATCCTAAATATGTATGTGAGCATTCTCTGTCCATGTTGAAACTATTAATCAATTATCTGAAAGTATCACGGGGTTCTGGCTCTAAATTCCTCCAAAGATAAGTGCCACCAAGAAAATGGTAAAAGGGCTATCATGAATCCCCTACCAAGCTATTTCCCGGATTAGCGTGGGAAGAGAGGGTTGTTTACAAATTCCTTTAGCGTAGGTGAGAATAACGTTTAGGGGTTTGGTACCCGTGGGAAAAAGGGTGGACAGCCCTTCCATTTTATCGGTTCTCTCAAAAAGAGGGGATGTGTGCTGTATATGGATACCGGGTTGTATCGGGATTCCATTTTTGGTTCGCGAAGAATAAAGAAGTGCTCTGAGAATTGTTTTTTTTATCTCCACCCTTGGACATAGAATCTTACATGTATATGAAAAAGCGATTGTGGCAACGGTTTTTATTAATCAAGACCAAATTAAAATAATATCATATTTTTCACTAAAGAATTTGTCATATTTGTAAACATATATATATAATTATACAGGGTGTTCCTAATTATCGTGTACTGTTGGATAATGCTTTCTTTTATAAGGCAAAATTTATGAAGGTATCACTTCCATAAGACACATATTTTAGATAGATATGTTTGGTCTAGTCCCTCCAGGATTATATAATCACACCAGGTTCGATGTATGGGTGTCTGGAGCGATGCTTGATATTTTTTTTTTTTGCGTCCTGATATAATAAGACACTCTTCTATTATCTGTCGGACCGTGCATATCAGAAATAGTTGATCATTAGTAATAACAGTTTTTTTCTTTTAATCTCCATCACCGAAGATGTACATACGAAAGGGGGTAATTCTTTGGCTCATTTCACGCCTAAAATGTCATATAAACGTAGGATCGCGAAAGCTTCGTTACCAATCTACAGGGTGTTTAAATTTTTAAAAAAGTCAGGTTTTTCTTTGCAGCTTCTGTAGTTTTTGAGATAGTTGGTTAAAATTTGTAATATAGTTTATGACGGAGAACTTACATTATTGATCAAGTCAAATAATTTTGTTAATCTATAGAATGATATTTTTTCAGTGGTCAGGGCCTCTTTTCTCTCTGACCATTTAGCAATGCGTGGATGGTAAATGCTACAATACACGATGACTTTGTAGTGTGACAGGGTGGAAACTAAACGCGAATTCAGTAAAACACCTTTATTTAACAAACTCAAAGGTACAAGATTACGAACACAGGTTGTAAATTTCTGTTAGCACGAACAAAGTCGATTTTCGTTTCTTAACTGCTTTTCTCGAATTCTTTTTTGAACTCTTGCGTTTGTGTTCTTATATACTATTTCGTATCTCTAGATATCGTTAAGGGTAGATTTAGACCTTTAACCTATTTAATTACAGTGAAATGGATTTAGACCTAAGGCCTCGTTAATTATGAATTTGTTGTACTAACATAGTGACGTCCTAATTGTTCTGTAATTATGTCTGGTTGTTTCCATTCGATATGAGTGGGTACATTACAACTTCTTAATTTTATTAATAAACTGTTTAAGATCTTGTGGTTTTTTCGTATCTACATCGGTTATTGAAAAAAAAACAAACAAAAAATGAATTTTTGGTCAGATTGTCAACATTTCCGGTAGATTGGACGTTTCAATGATTTTTTGTATTCTTATTATAACGACTATACTGTAAATAGCGATAGAAGTTAAACGGTAATTTTTATTTATTTTTTCTAAGTACTCATTTACCAATACTTTTGTGACTTTTTGGAAAATACATAAAATATTATCTGAATCTGCAAACTTTAATTTTCATTTTTGATTATGTTTAGAATCACGTGTAAATTTTTTCGGTAATTAAAAAATGTTTTTAATTAAAAATGTATTTTTTAATAAGCAATCAACTTTTCCATATTACATTATATAAAAGTAGTCGTTAAGCTGCATAAATAAATAAATAAATAATGTCAATGTTCAGTTAAAAGAAACAAATCAGTCTTCATAGAGACTGCGAGCAGTAAATGGAAAAGAATGAATTAAGGCACCATTCCTTTAATTGAGTTAATAAAAATATACAGTATAAATGAAATATTAGAAATTTTGACTTTATGTGAACCTGAAAATTAAGTTATTCATTGCCAGCTGATTTGTGCTAAGCTCTTTACATGGTTCCGTTTCATCATCAAAATAATAATACACCTAAAACCTTAATAATGCTTAACGAAGCTTTATAATAGCCCATGAGCCCATGAGTTTCATATCACAGAAATGTATATTTGACTTCAATTTAAATTTTTTGTCAATTGTAGGTATAAAAATTTGCTGTGTAAAATTATAAAAATTACTGTTATCAAGGTAACATTGTTTTACCTTAATATGTATATTGCACATTACACACCTATTACAAAACCTGATAATTTCAAAATCAAAATGAAAAGACTGAACTAATGCAAGAATAACATGTGGATGGATGTTCTATTTCAAACTTCAAAACTTTATAATGTTGTTCTTTTGATTTTGTTCAATCACTTATTTAACAATATTTTTAAAGTTTACAATTATCAATATCCAACATGACTATTTTCACTTAAATATAAGCCAACTCCAACAAAAAGACTGTTCAGTCCTTATCAAGTGGCTAAAAGACTGTTTAAAGCAAAAAAAAATGTATTCAACCCAAAAAAAAAGGTAAAATCTCATTCCCGAGAAATTTCAACCGCACAATTATCAGCTTTTTCAAATGAACCATTAATGGTAATATTATTACTTTGGTTGGATCCCTAAATATTATTGTCACTTCTGGCTGAACCTCTTGGAATTCACTAAAAACTCAAACATGTTCGCAAAAGTCAAAATATATAAAAATTCTTGAGGTGAATGGAGCACTGGGTTCTTTATTTTTTAAAATAAAGAACCCAGTGCTCAGAATATACAGGGTTATTCACGCTATACGGCTCGGAATATTGTGGCCAAAATACGAGGTTTTCTAAAAATTTTTCTTTTGGGTCATATGGGGATCTATTATGGCTATTTTTTAAAATTATTTTCATATTATACAGGGTGTCCCAAAAGTGCTAAAAGTATCAAAGTCGTGTTTTTTTAAATGGAACCCCTTGTATATTGTTGCATTTTTGGATTCTCCGATCAAAATAAATGTGTGTTTTAATAAGGTTTACAATACCTAGCACTTACGGTTTTTGAAATCATTTAAATTTTGTAAAAATTTGGCCTAATTTTCATGTTTTAACCACTTAAGCAGTATTTAAGTTATGTAAGCGTAATTTACAGTGTAGTGTAATAATGGATCATACTTTATATCCCAATCATGAAAAACTTGCCAGCTTATACAGGGTGTGCACAAATTAAAACTATTCAAATGAGGACTTTAAGTGGCTATAACTGGATTAATTTAAATGCAATGCCATATTTTTTAACTTACCAGGATATGTAGTTTTTAAATACCCATCGAATGGTACTAGGGTGTTCATAGCTAAGTCTTCGCGTTTTTGCAGAATGCACTAAATAATGGCTCCTTTTTTTTTCAGAAGAAGTTTTCACAGAAAGTAAATCATTTGTATTTGTCATGCATTGTAATGTTTAAATTCATTTTATTCGAAAACGAAGCGTCCTAGCATCGTGAACCAAGAGTGTCTTTTTTTTCTGGAAGCGTATATGGTTTCATAATTTTGCATCAGCAACTAAAAAATGGGGCACATAAAAAAAATCTAGCATTTTTTAACCCCGACACTACCCGTGCAGCACGCCTCTGACGAAATAATTTCCATTCAGCCACATCAGTCAATTGAGGCTTATAAGGTATAAAATCGTACCAAATTTCATAAAGTTATCTTGCACCGTTTTGGAAATATTTCAAAATTACCATCATCAGAGTTACGTCTTTAAAGAGGCATACCTCATTAAGGAAGCATTTTCCGACATTGTTTTATTTAAAGTTTTGGTGTTATTTTTTGACCTAATTTACGTTGTTTAAATATGGTGCTTTAATTTCGGGACACCCTGTATATTACTTGGCGGCTTCTACCCACAATTTTGGCAATTCTTAATATGGAATATTTTTCTTTCCATAGGCATAGAATCTTAGCGATTTCACTCTCATTTAACTTTGTACCTCGCCCCATGACTTCGAAAATTGAATGGTATTTGTGTTTATTTATATTGCGTATGGGTTTCATCCTTCATAAAAAAAAGATTAAGCATAAATACTTCAAATTACTATTCGCTGAATCACCGCAGAGATAAATCAAACCAAAATGTGCTATTATTTTGACGCGTTAACTTTTCACGATTTTGATTGTATTATTTATTAATACCTCATTTCCATAAAAATTGTAAAGCAATCATTCTCCTTTGTTATGTATTACATAAGTTAACAAAAAATTATTAAATAAAATGCATTACAAATGACTTTTGACATAAGTTTCACTGTGTGCTATTTTATTGTCGCGCACTGTAAATACATTTTTGTAAATTTAATTAATTATCTATGGTAGATTAGAAGATAAAAATTCATGAACATTATATAATTGTTCACAACATATTTATTGATCACAATAATGAAATAAATATTGTTAAAAATAAATTTAAAAGCATTTAGAGAGTCTTTTACATTAAAAATGCAGGTGTACGAATAGAACTGTTGTATACTGTAGGTACCTTTCCAACATCGCCGTATTTTATGCCCCTGAATCGATTTAGTTCTCTGCCTCTCTACCTGTCGATCCTTTTTTTCAATTTATTTTCGTTAGTAAGCCTCGAATGGATCTATATAGTTTATACTGCGTGTTTTGTTGTATAGGCCGTATTATCGACGATATTTGTTTGATATTCGAAGGTGGTTTAAGATGGTTTTCTGGATCGTTAGTTGTTAGCAATAAATAAAACTATCATGAAAATTGTGATTTCCACAAGTGGTATCACCCGATATCATCTTCTGGATGTACGAGTGCCAGCAGAGGTTTTTATTTTTGTAACTCCGACCACTATTAACACCTTATGAGTGTTGTAATGCCCCCTTAGGCTACGCCTACGCATTACGGTGTCTTAGTAAATTGCCCTGGGATGACCGTATGTTGGGAACCCGTCATTTTTCTATAAGGGTTCCCTTACATAAAGAACCTTTCACTCCTTACTCCTTATTAAGATTGACACTGTGGTTTTAACCATAGTGTCAATCCAACAATCTCCATTGCATTCGTATTGTGAAACGTATACGCTTTAAATTCCTCGTTTACACAAGACTCATTTCGAAATGAGTTATTGAAAATTACCATAAATCCTATTTTTAACGTTATATTACTGATAATACATTATAGATTCAAAGATTTCTAGAATTATTTGATAAAAATAGGAAAAATTAATCACTTGAAAAACGTAAATACCCTACAGCAGTGGCGTGCTAATATGAAGTGTTCAATTTGTTTTAACGATTTACAGTATATCAAACGTCGAAATCGAAGGGGTGTTCGTACAGTCAGTCTCAAATGTCTACATACACTCTGTAAATTGTATATAACTAATAAATTAGTGAATGCACTTTCTTCTTTTGTTAGTTATGTAACGATACTACTCTAGTAACAATACATAAATATAAAAAAAATTATTTATTTACATTCCTGTGTAAATAAAAATTAAAAATCAAGAATTTATAGCCCACAAAAGTCTACATAGACTTTTAGATATAATTTATCTATTAGTTTGTATTTAATATTTCCCTCTATTTGAGTCAAACTCTGCTTCAAAACGTTTTGGTATTGAATTAAATTTTCTGTAACGTCAGAGGGTCTTTTTACCCACGAAGTTTGTAAAGCGCGTTTTAATGTTTGTTTTTTAATGTTCTTAATTATTTTTAATCTTTTAGTCTTTCTTTTTAATGCATCCCATAGGTGTTCTATAGGGTTCAAATTAGGCGACTGAGGAGGTGTGTGCAATTTTTCAGATACATTATATAAAATTGATTCACGAACAGCCCGAACTGTATGTTTAGGATCATTGTTTTGTTGAAATATTCAACGATCGCCAAACTTCAGTTTTTTGACTAATTGAATCAAATTGTCTTACAATATTTTTAAACATTGTAGATAGTTCGTGGTATTTATTATCAATGAAAACTAATTTTCCAATCTCGGCCGCTGATATTGATACTCAAACCATGACGTTACCTCCTCAATATTTAATAAACGACACTAAATTTTGAAGTGTGAACTCTTAATTACCTTTTCCATACTTTACCCTGTCCGTCACATCCAAAAATGTTAAATTTACTTTTATTGCTAAATAGTACGGTTTTCTAAAACTTGAAGCGTTTGTTTAAGTGATTATTATCACCCTCTAGTCTTTTCTATCTGTTTGCTGAAGATATAAATAGTTTTCTTCTTTGATAGTTATTTGATCGCAATATACGTCTTACTGTATCATCACTAACAGTCTTTCCTATATCATTTTTAATCTCTATAGCAAGTTTTGGAGCACTTGTTTTGGGTGCTGAAGAAACTCTTTTTAAAAGTGATCACACATCTCTTTCATTTAATTTTCTTGGGCGACCAAATCTTGCTTTATTGCTTGTATTTCCTCGATTATTATAGTTTTTAATGATGGTTCGAATTGTACTGCGAAAAAATTTTACCATGGTTGGTATTTTTATTCTTCCTATAATTTTCTATATACGATTTTTAAACAAGTAGAATACCAGAGAATGTTGATCTCATACTACTTTAAAATATAATTTTATGCGCCTTTCAATACATCATTCGAAAGAGCAATGGTCAAAGAGGTTTTTAAAGATATTTGAACGACTCTTCCATTTGCATGTTTCTCTTTATTTACTTACAAAGTCAAGGTTTGACATTAGAGAAATTCATTTATGAAATTTTAAAGCATCACAATTTTTTTTCATATGCAGATACTACTACATGTTTGATATCGATAAAATACATATTCAAGTTTATGCGAAAACCGATAGTCGCAACAAATGTTCTATTAAATTTTTGTTGTAACTTATACAGAAGTAAACGGCAAATTTGGTAAAATTCGGAAAAGTGTCGATATCTGGAAATGCGTGACACTTTGTATAATAGTATATGTATATGGTCAAATACGTTCACAATCATCTTACCTTTCACCCTCTTTCGGATGTGTATCGGTAAACCAAACAACCAAACACCCTGTATAGTAACATTCACTTTAGTACGCCCGTCCCGTGCATGAGTTCATTGTGTTTTAAATTTTTACAAAAATTTCGGTAATTACCCAATCAAATAATTTATTTATTATGTTAATTTGTTGACGATTTGTACTTTTTCTTATTTTACTACTTATTTATTACATTTTGTTTTTCATTTAAATTAGAGGAAAATCAAACAAAAATGGATTTCGATGAATCTATGTCTATGGCTTCAGTAAGCATTTTAACCAATGTGTCTGTAGAAACTGATGTCGATGATGAAAGAATCAATTCGTCCGATGAAGAAGTAAAAAGTCAACCCTCGACATCTAAGGGCACTATAACTATTTCAGTTGTGGATAGAACTTTTTTCAAAATTTGTTAAAGAAAAATTTATTTCCACAAAAATATAGCCCAATGTAGAAAATGTTTACGGGAAAAAATTTTAATATCGAGAACAAAATCTTCATCAAATTTTATTTCACATCTGAAAAGAGTTCATAGTAATAACGTTTATAATGATTACAAACAATGCAAACAGTATATAAAATATTCTATATTGCCAAAAAAATGTTGGAAAAAAAATCGGTGATTTCGATAAAACTGATTTTGAAAATGTTTTGATGAAGCATGTTATCCATACTATGGCTCTATTAAACCTAGCGGATGATATTTATTTCTGAGAAATTTTCATATCTTTGAGAATATCAACATTAGGACTTCGTATTATAAGCTATAGAACTTTAACTCGAAAACTGGAAGAGCTATATATGCATATTACGATGTGTACAAGTATGAAATGCGGATTTTTTTATTCGAAAAGAACCTGTTAAATTTGAAAGAACGATAAAGGATGGAGTATTGGAAAAAAAGGTTGGAACTCTTTCAAAATTTCAAATATTTTGTTAAAATTTTATAGGTAAACACTCTAGATTACTACGTTATAATTAGTATACAATTGGTAATACGAGTATATTCCAAATATAATTGGCTTTGAACTATGTATGTAAACAGGTAAATCTACAGACAAATTTAGTTTTCAGCCTGGACAAAATGGTCGAAACCGAATTTTTTTAATCATTTTTTCTAAAAAAATTTTTAATGGAAATTCCAATTTGTTTGCAATTGAAACATATATTAGTATGCCTTAAGGTGTTGCTGTTTTTAGTAATTTGCAAGAGAGAATACTACAGCTACTTAATGAGGTTGCCAAGCAAAACTTTATTGTAAGTTAATTACTATTTAGAAAAACGACAGTTTCGCGAATATTAAATCATTTTAAACGTGAAGGAACTATGAAACCCAAGAAAAGTTTAGGTCGATCGCGAAAAACTTCACGTAGATTAGATAAGAAGATTATACGACTATCACGAAATAATTTGTTGACTTTATTTTCAAACATTATGAGTATCATCAATGAAACTATTCCTACTGGAATTATGAATCGCACAGGTCGTCGAGGTTTGAGAGAGGTACGTAGGTCCTTCACAGTTTCAAAACTACCAAAAAACTCTTCTTCGTAGGAAGAACATAAATGTAATATCGGGATTCAATAGGACATCAAATTCTAATACTAGAATAGATATGGGATGGTGGTTATATCTACCAAAGAAATCACAGTTCCAGAATAAAAGCCATAAACGTGCGTTTATTAATTAAAGATAAAAAACATAAGAAAAAAGGAGCAAGCGGACCGAGGCCTGCCTCATCTCAGTTCGTCGTATTCGGGACTGCCCGGATGAGCCTCTTCCTTTTTCCCATTCCCTTAAATGCTACCTGTGCTTCTGGTTTTTCACCCTCACTTGGGTCACATCTGGGCACCAGACACCCAGAGGATCATCACTCTAATTGTCCTATAATAACGTCTTTAACTATGGGACGCGGTATTGTGACATAGAAAGAACGGACACATAAATTTAAGAAGATGTCGATGGTTAACTAAAATATGGCCTGGTTTTGTGATCTTACATAAAAGCAAGATTATATTTTGCTGAAATTCATGTTAATTGGACCGAAGAAGATTGGAAACGAGTCGTTTTTAGCAATGAGTCAAAATACAACTTATTTGGAAGTGATGGTGCTAGATAGTGTTGGGTATAAATATAGCAAATTTTCATAAATTTGTTTTTTAGATCCCTTTACTATTTCCCTACCATTTCTTTATATTTGTTAGAATAAATGTTGATAAATAAACAGATGTTACTATTTTCATTATTTTCATATTAATTCATGTAATGAATGGATGAATTTGGTAATTTTGGTAATTGTTTTCCCCCTTTTTTTTGGGAGATCGACTGGAAAGTAACCTGAACTACCCCATAATAATGTTTTCATGACTGACACGAAACTTTTAATTTAAAATTCCTATTTCATTAAAAAAAACTATCATTTTGTTTTAACTTTTGATAAAATTCGGGTATTTCCTAAAAAAGCATTAATTAAACATTTTATTTTTTCTGGAAGTGAAAAAGTTTTTTACTTCAAAAATAATTATATTTGTTTCAATTTTAAAATTTAGTAAAATTAGTATTTTTTAAATGAATTTAAAAACATAAACAAAATAACGTTTGAATATATGTTGTTATTGCGAGAAAAATAAAAACAATTAGGAAAATAGTGCTTATTTTCTTACCAAAATAATAAAAAACGATAGTCTTTATGACATTAAGCAGACATTAAGATTTTGATTTTTAGGAACAACCTGTGATTTTTCTAGAATGAATGAGAGAAATAGAGAAATGGCGGATGGAATTTATTCAAGAAACCACAGAATTTGGAAAACTAAACGACGAAGACGGAACAAAATTCGACGGATCCTAGAGGAAGTTTTAGTCGACACTGGCGACGACTCGAACCGAAGAACCGACGACGGGGGACCATCCAAAATTTTTCCTAAAAACATAGTCGAATCTAGAAAAGCCAATTCTGGCCGGTTTCTTCCTCAGAGAACCCTGGGAAAAACTTGCGTTTTTTTTCTACCACGAAATTCTGCTTTTCTACTTTCTACTTGCAAATTGTAATGATACAGTCTCTTCTCCACGGTAGATGTAAAGCTCTACAATCAGTGTGTGTTCATCTTCGTCGTCCGATTCACCGTTATCAAACGTCGTTATATCGGTGTCTTTTAGAAAGAAAAACCCTTTCCCATTTTCGTCTTCGAAAGTCATATTAACGCCCTGATATACTCTTACGATTATGTCTGCCAGTTCGATAGCCCCTCTTTGGTATTTCACGACATTGAAGTTGGACATTTTCTTCTTCACTATCTTAGCCTTCTGCCGTTCACGTTGGAAGTGACGAAAATCCATTATCAGTTTTTTCATATCCATTTTATCTAAAAAAAAAACTACCTTCACTGGTTTTTATCACTGGTTTAATGCGTACGAACCTATTCCGAGTCCCATCAGCCTGTCGGATATCAGGTGCGAAGTATTTTCGCTGTCCGATCTCTCTCAGGATGTGGAGTAGATTTTAGGAATTTGTAAATATGTATATATACTTGTACAAAATAAATGAAAAAAAACTTATATTTGATTTTGAATTATTCGAGTGTATTCACTAAGTGGTTGTGGGAGCTATGTGGTTCGACCCAAGTTTCCCGGTGGCGAGGGAAGAGAGAACGAATTGCCTTGGTGGCTGGCTACGGTCTTTTATACTATTCCGACCGAACGTTCTAGAACGTCCTGCCGGAAGTTCAGTGGGAGGATTTTTCCGAAGGCCCTAGGGACCGGAAGATCGCTTTAGGGTACGTCGCACTGTCATCTTGACCGATTAAAGCTTGACGCGCCGCTGCAGAGAACCCTGGGAAAAAAACTTGCGTTTTTTTTCTAGACGAAATGGCGGACGGAAATTATTTAAAAAATCACAGAGTATAGGAATTTAAATGAAAAGGACGGAACAAAAATCGACGAATCCAGGGGGGGGTTACAAATTGGTACCGGAGAAGGCGAAATCCGAAGTTCCACCAATGGGGGGCCGTTCAAAAAAACTCCGAGTGCCCGGCTGAAAATCGAACGAAAGAGGGAGCACAAACTTCTCACTACTCCGACACTTTGACGAGAAACTGCGCGCCGAACTGTAATAACCATGAGGAGGTCGAAGTATCGGCAAATCAAACGGGAGGTGAATGCGGTAACCCGACTGAAAGATGAAAAATAAATAAATCCTAGCTCTGTTCGATGGAAGAATTCGCAAAAGATAAACAGGGGAAGAAACTTAATCCTCCGCCTTCATGGACATTATATCCGGCGAGACAGTCCCAAATAGGCGTAGGACAAGAGTGGTAACCCAAGGTTTTTAGTGGGTTGGCGCAGCAGGCGTATCCCACACTATCCAACCGCCAGGACGCTAAGTCGGACGTCTTTTGAAGATTTCCCTCGTGAAAAAAGAAGGTATTTTGCAATTGGTCCGTTTTTCATTGAGGGTACTTTGAATAGGTTGAAATACCTTGATTTGTTCCAGGCACAAATTATTCTAACAAACCAACAATTATAAATTAATTTAGGAGATGTATGGTTTCAGCGAGATGGTTGTCCTACCTACAATACCGCTCCTGTTCGAGAATGTCCCGAGAGATATTTCCCAAACAGAGCGATAAGTGGACGGGGAACCACTGTATGGCCAGCAAGATTCCCTGATTCGAGTCCTGCAGATTTTTTCTTGTGGAGTTATGTCAAATCTACAATTTATAGATTTCAGGATGATAGGGCTAATCATTTTGATGAGTTGCGAATTGAAATTCGAAATTGCATGCAAGCTACTAGTCCAGAAACACTTTCAAGAGTGCGGCAGGCTTCTTATGATCGGCTCGGTTACCGTTCTGCACAGGGAGGGGGCTGATTTGAACGTTTAATTTAATTTAATTTAATTTTCATTAACAACAAATGTTCATTGTTTATTTATTTATAGAATTTTACACTTACTTTTAAGTGTTGCATTTATTTTCTTATTTAATTATGAGCCGGAAAAATTATTTGAAATAATTTTGATGGCAAACTTTAAATAACGATTAAGCGTCCGGCCGGTTAAGAGCGAGCAGTACTGCAAATGCAACTTTTTTTATCTCTTACTGAATTTTGATTTGGAGCCTCTATTAGATGAAAAAAAAATTAAAATTTTCACATCGATTTCTGAAAAACAAGTTACAACGAATGCAACGCCTGTGTTGTGTAATTGACCAAAGCGCCGGCGATCGTTGATAATGTCGGTGAATGCATGTGATCGATTAGATTTGCCAAAGTTCGAGGAAATTTTAAAAAATGTATGCGCTTCGAGAACAAACAGATGTGTTGCTCACATTGGGATTTTGTCAGGGAAATGATCGTGACAGTGTCAGAATTTATGCGGAAAGATTTCCGAATCGGCAAACTCCAAACTGGAAAATTCTTGCGCGATCGGAGAGAAACCGCCGCGAAACTGGCAGCTTCGCTGCTCGACGTTATCTATGTGAGCGCCATGGAGCGCTACCGGTAAAACGGGAGGAAGAAATTTTGGAGAATCCGGAGCAGAATGCTCGTAACAGCATGAGAAGACTGGGGCTTCAACTTAATATACCAAAAACATCGGTGCATAGGACTTTAAGAGAACAATCAATCCGTCTCTTTGTTTTGTAATGTGGTGGAAAAATTGTACTTGTTCCATCCATTCTAACGGGTCAAACAAATATTTTCTGTTCAAGGAACGCATACTTGTTATACCATTTCAGAATCTAGAAGAACGACGCTACTTTTTGAGCCTGTGGGCTTCAAGATAGCTGTACATCAATCGCTACACTAAGGAACAACAGTTACATAATAGAAATGGAGTTATCAGGAATCCGTTAAGATAAAAATGTTTTTTTTTTAATCCGAAGCGTACATGTAAAATCTATCGATGCGCTTTTGAACCATAAACATTGAGGAAACTAATACAGAAATTTTGCTTCTCTACTTGGAATGGTGTAACAGTGATAGTACGAAATATCAAGTGATGTCAGTTTTTGTCGATTTTGAAAAAAGTGTAAATATCTCGAAGTCCACGATACTTTCGTTAAGATTTTATTTTATTTTTTTTTTCGTTTTCTGACTTCCAAAGGATGGACCTTCCATCAGGAGAAGTATTGTCGAAGGTTTACGGAACACACTGTATATTTTTTACAAATTTTTTAGACATTTTGTTATCGTATCACTTCGATAGATGCGATTTATTATATTTGGGACTTTCCTTTTCATCGCATCTAATGTATCATCCAATTCACTAACATATATCTCGTTTTTTAGATACTTCCGTAAAAAGGTATTCGAAGGGGTGAGGTCTGGACTATTTGGTGGCCATGGAATTATTCCGTTTCTTGTTATCCATTCGTAATATTCCCGATTTAGGAAATCGCACACGAGATATGTGCTGTAAATTTTCGATTAAATCAAAAAAGTCTTCATTTCAAAACCCTTAATACCGTTGACTCGTCGAATACCACATCGCAAGTCAAAATTTTTTCTGCCTTGGACTTTTACTTCTTTTATTAAGTTTGGATTGCGGCTGGACCAAGTACGCCTGTTTTGTCTGTCAAACACACCAACTGTTGAAAATATTGCCTCATCTGTCTATAACACTTTTTTAAAGAAATTTAGATTGTCCCTTTAGCGATTCAACATATAGTTACAACAATTTAGTCTGTTCTGAATGCGAATATCTGCTCATTTTTGCACAGCAGTAAACTTGTAAATTTTCATTTGCAAACTTCCAATTCGCAAAGAGGCACTAGAATTTTACCTATAATATTATAGTTTAGAATTATCTGACTTCTCCTTACATTAATTGGCACAATTCTTCGATTTTTAAAGATTTTGTTTCATGCATTTTATTTTCAATTTTTTTAAATGTCTTCCTGCTTGGTGTATTCCTATTAGGATAGACAAGGGCATGCTCCCACTGGATTGAAAAATCAAAATTTGTTCTAAATAGTTTATTCCCCAGTTCTCCCAGTTCTTGAGTACCAAATTCGAGAACCTCCAGGCAGGGGCGTGCTGCCTTCTGAAGCCGTTTTTCACACATCTGGTACCCAATTTATAAAAATGCGACCGTTAGGCGGATACTTTTACGACGCATTTTTATTAGGATATATACGATACGCTTTCTTAACCTACCGTAAGGACATCCCAATTTTTAGTGCCGCAAAAGGGAATGAGCATATTTCCCCGCACTAAACGAACCTTTTACTTCTTGAGATGGTATGTTTATTGAACTATGCTGGGAAATAGGTTCTGCTGTACAGGGGCGTAGCTTAAGATCTAGAAATACGAATTAACCTACTTATTATCTAAATAGGGCCTATTTCTTAACCATGCTATGAATTCCGTTTGGCAATTATAGAAGAAACGCTCCCAGAAGAAGGAACTTCTGAGAGGCAATCGAACACCTCTTATAACCGCACCCCCCAGAAAATCGAAATTTGCGGAGGTAAAGGCAATAGGATAACGCGAAAAAAAATGGAAAGTTCGTTGGAATAAAGGAGTTATGGAAGATTCGGCACGTCACTGCGCCCCACGTCCTGTTGGGCAGAGTTTATTCGTTGGCGAGTGTTTTGAAGAGTGGCATAAATCCATGTTGACGTGTCCGAGCATTATTGCACAATTCTTCCATCATCCGAGAAAACAGGTCTGTTTCGTTTTAGTTGGCGCACCCTATATATTTGCTTGGACGAGTAAGAAGCCAAAGTTTGGATAATAATTGTAGTTGTTTTTTTTTCTATTATAGTTTGGTGAAACAGGTGCGTGGTTTGTTTGACTGGGGGAGGATGAGAGATAAGAATCTACCAAAGAGAATTGGGAACATGAGACTAGAAGAGAAAACAGGGAGGAAGGTGCCTATCGGAGCCCGTGCCCCTGGCTTCTAGCTGGAGGACTATATAGAAATGGAAGAAAACTGTAATGGTTCGGAAGGGAATCTGCAAGAGCTAGATCGTGGCTGTTGGAGAAACTCCAACATAAAGATCGCTCTCACGCAATGCTTTAACATCTGGGCAATAAATAACAATAGACGGAAAACAGAACCGTTTCTCATCTCGTCGCTTTAACAGCAACTTCTCTCCTATCTCCATTTCACAAGTTAGAATAAATCACTTTACCAACTTCTAACGCATCTCGTCGCAATAGAAATCTGTAGTTAATTATTTAATCGTCAATCAAACCCTGTATTCCAACTAGTCTGCGATTAAATTTAGTGCGATTCGTGTAACAGAGTTTCTGTACCTTCTCGAACTTTCGGACCCCCATTACTTCTTGACGGTGACCCGTCTGGTCCTTTGTCTCAAGTACAAAACACCGCCGACGTATTTGAATTTTTCTTTGAGTGCCTAGTGAGGCAGTCGCCACCGTTAGGCAAGAACTCGGGAAGCACCTGGGATAAACAGTGGCACTAATTAACACACGACATGTTTGTTTCTATTAGTTATATTCCAAATTTCAAGTAGTCAGCCCCTTTTCTCAGGCCAAGTTAGCATTAACAGAGTCCTTTCTTGACTGCCTCCCTGTCTAGTTACCAACAAGAACCATCGTCCCTTATCGAGTCCTTCTTGGAATCGGGCACTGGGGTGATTGTTTTATGGCCTCGACGTGGTCACATGTTTCTAGAGATTCCATTTCCAATGGTTAAAAATTGTGTGACTTCAACACAAAACAGTTCGTGTTTTCATTTATTACAATAGTGTTGACGTTCCGGAATCAACCGGACTATTGGAACTATTGCTACAAAATGAACAAAACCTAAATATACTTGTATACATATACAGGGTGACTCTAGATAAGTGGGACAAGCAAATGTCTTGAAATCGGAAAGATCTACAAAAAAATGTTCAAACAAAGTCTTCTTTATTTTCCGGGCCTCAACTTTTTATGTCAATTTGTTTTTTCCAAGGTCACCTTCACCTGTCCTTTGGGAAAAAAATGTTTCAGGACGTAACACTTTTTATCGTGTTTTGAATCGGTTCTTAGAAACAGACAATTTGGAGAGAAAGAAAAACGTGAAAACGCTCAACCACTTCATCTGAATGAGAATTATCAAATTGGCGTCTTAGGTGCAGTAGCCGCAAATTCTCACGTTCTCAAAGTACTGTTTGGCGTATTTTACATGCACATAAATTTCATGCATTCCACGTAAGTCTGCATCAAGAATTACATGGTGATGATTTCCGAAATCGAGTGACTTTTTGTACTTGGATACAAAGAAGACTCCATGAAAATGCGTTTTTTTTTTTCAAATGTACTATTTTCTGACGAATTCTGCTTCACAAACCACGGTGAAGTGACTCGCCACAACATGCATTATTAGTCGGTTGAGAATCCACGCCGGTTTCGTGAAGTGGAAAGTGTTGGATTCCCATCCTCATCGCCATGTTATTTATGGTTAAAAAATTTGCCACTCCTTCTCGAAGAAGTTAATTCAGGGCAAAGGTTGACAATGTGGATTCAACATGACGGTTGCCTCGCTCGTTATGCTAGAAATGTCAAAGAAGTTAACTGGCCAGCCCGATCGCCAGGTTTGACTTCAGCAGATTTTGTTTTGTGGGGTCATTTAAAACAAGTAGTTTATAATCGAGTACCAAATACTTCCAAAGACATGAAGATTCGAATTAAAAACGCATGTCGAAACATTACAACTGAAATGCTGAAAAATAAGAAGCAATCACTTCAAAACAGAATTGTTAAGTGCCTTGATCAGTAGGGGAACCATTTCAAACATCTGTTGGACTGAATTTTTTTATACTAAATTAAAATTCACTACAAAATTAATAAAAGTGTTAAAATAAATGATTAAAGTTTAATGAAATGTTTCTTATTTTGTACCTGTTATTATTATGAATTTCGTTAATTTTAGCACAAAATGTTTCAAGTAAAAACATTTTTACTGCCAACAAGGAATTCAAATCTCCAAAAAAAGTTGAGTGTTACATTTGAAAAAATGAAGTTGACCCCAAAGGACAGGTGAAGGAGGCCTTGGAAAATTTCTTGAAATCGGGAAGATCTACAAGAAAAATGTTCAAATGAAGTCTTCTTTATTTTTGGAGCCTCCTTGATAAAGAAGACAGTTGAAGTTGACCTCGAAAAAAACAAATTGACATAAAAAGTTGAGGCCCCAAAAATAAAGAAGACTTCGAACATTTTTATGTAGTTCTTCTCGATTTCAAGATATTTACTTGTCCCACTTATCTAGAATCACTCTGTATGTATGTAATTTCTTACCTAAACTGTAAAAATGTTTCCATTACTGCCACGAAGTTCTGCTTTTCTACCAGACTTGCAAATTGTAATGATACAGTCTCTTCTCCATGGTAGATGTAAAGCTCTACAATCAGTGTGTGTTCATCTTCGTCGTCCGATTCACCGTTATCAAACGTCGTTATATCGATGTCCTTTAGAAAGAAAAACCCTTTCCCATTTTCGTCTTCGAAATTCATAGTACCGCCCTGATATATTGTTACGATTACGTCTGCCATTTCGACAGCCCCTCTTTGGAATTTCACGACGTTGAAGCTCGACATTTTCTTCTTTACTAACTTAGCCTTCTGCCGTTCACGTTGGAAGTGACGAAAATCCATTATCAGTTTTTTCATATCCATTTTATCTAAAAAAAAACTACCTTCACTGGTTTTTATCACTGGTTTAATGTGTACGAACCTATTCCGAGTCCCTTCAGCCGTCCGTCGCTCTATCGGTTCTTCTGGTCCCAATAACAAGGCCAAAGACGCGCACGTTGCATGTATAAATAGTTGCCTACGTTGCGTGCACGATCGTACATATAATTATATGGTGCCTTTATAAATGTTTGTCCGCCACGTGATCTACAATCTAGACAACCAAACATACAACGGATGGTAACTTGTTCAGTTGCTAATGTCGGGCCTATAGGAGTTTATATGTACCGAGGAGATGTAGGAGTAACACAACGTGTAATCGGTGCTAACGGGGTAATGTATAATTCCGTTACTAGTCGTGCTCGTGGAAAAGAGTCAGTATCCAAACCTGACGAAGAAAGTGACCTTGGGTACTGAGTACCCGTTTGTACTACTTAACTATTTTGTTTTCACTTCTACCATTGCTACTCTAATTATTCCCCGCCTGTAGTCTCGACCCTCGTGCAGATGATGGTCATGCCGTTAGTTTTTTGAAGCTGCTTAATCCTTTTTTTCTCTCATCTCCGGCATTCGTCAACCGCTACTCGTGTAAGTGTCATTTGTCGGTGCGGGTTCTCGGAGTGGACGGCTCTCGAGCGAACAGTGCACCACACTGGAAGTGAATTCACTAAATAAAATCAGCTGACAATCCTTGTTTATAAGCTCGGGTCTTGAGGGTTATGTTATTGTTATGATTGGATATTCTGCATGAACTTTCCATTTATTTTAATCGTTATTTGCCAACAAAAACAAATCTGCTTTTCAAAATTTAATGCATTTTATACAAACAGATAACGTAGAGAAGATATTAATTTTAAGCACTGACAAGTAAGTTAAAACTTAAGAAATTGGAAGGATTATAGTGTACACACTGTATATGAACAATAAAATAAAGTTGTAGTGTATACTCAAAAAATGCCTTAAGAATTTTGTTTATAAATATTCGAATCCGTATCTACTTTCGCCTCGATTGAATTTTTCGAATAAGTCGTTTGGTCCTTTTCACAAGTATGGAAACATTTTATCATTCGGCTTTAGAGTGTAGCATTGAAGTTAGTAAGCAGTTATTTGGCATCTTTCAACAAAATTTAAAGCACGTTCATTAATTAAAATGCCCCTGTGCAAATAATTCAGTTCTGATTTGAAGAAAATAATTATATTGCTGTACCAAAGAGGAATAAAACAAATTGACATAGCAAAGTCATTTAACATACACCGAGGAACAGTTAGCAAAATTGTCAATAAATTTTTAAGAAGAGGTACTGTAGATCCGGCTTTGAAAATAGAGAGACCACGAAAAACAAATAGGGGACTGGATAAAATCATCATTCGAAAGGCAAGAAATGATCCCATGAAAACTGCCATTGATATAAACAAAGAACTAAAAGAAGAATATCAGGATGTAGTGGTGTCAGACATGACTATTAGACGTCAGAAGTTTTTCTCAGAAAACCTTCATGGCAGGTGTGCGGTTAAAAAACCTCTTCTTACAAAGCGGCACAGAGAAGCCAGATTAAAATTTGTTAGAGAACATAAGGACTGGACAACGAATCAATGGCCTATGATTGTCTTTAGTGACGAAAGCAAATTTAATCTCTTTGGCATGGATTCTACTGGCTACGTATAAAGACCTGTTGGTCAAAGATATTACCCCAAGTATTTAGTGCCCACTGTTAAGCATGGAGGTGGCAACGTGATGGTGTGGGGCTGTTTTCGACGGTTTGGCACGAGTCCTTTGACAAAGATTGATGGCAGAATGGATGCTCAATTGTATGTTCAAATATCGGAAACTAATTTAATACCATATGAATATGATAAACTGCCATTGATGTGGATTTTCCAACAAGATAACGATCCAAAGCACACATCTCGTTTGGTGAAGAATTGGTTTTCCGAACAAAAAATCCGCATGATGAGTTGGCCTTCACAATCACCTGATTTGAACCCAATAGAGAACCTTTGAAACTATTTGGATAAACAAATTAGGAAAAGGAATATTAAGAAGAGGGTGGATTTGTGATATGCATTGGAAGAAGAATGAAGACTAATCCCACCTAACTTTTCCGCGAGGCTCGTCGACTCAATGGGCAGAAGATGTCAAGCAGTGATTGACGCAAGAGACTACCCTACAAAATATTAAATATAACGTAAAGAACTTATTATTTTTTTATGTTATTACGAAAATGTTTCCATACTTTTGTTCGAACCACATTTGGTCAATTAAAAAAACAACTTACCAATAAATTGCATAAACGCGTTTTAGTGTTAATAATGTGTGTTATGACATGCGCTATTGGCATAGTGACCATATGATAAAAAAATGTTTACATTATGAGATATGAAATAGAAATTATAAATGTTTCCATACTTATGTTCACCACTGTTCATATTTTGGATTTTTACATATTGGTCTACAAGGTGTTAAAAAAAGATTGTAAAATATTTAAAGAGATAAAAGTATAGACCAAATTAAGCAAAAAGTCTTAGTAAACATGGGTCCGCAAAATTCTTTTTTGAAAGACTTATTTCTAATTCCCTATTACTTATTTATTATCTACAAACAGCAAAAAAATACAATTACATAAGGTGTTCAAAGTGCCCTCCTTCTATTTTCAAGCAGGCCTGACAGCTTTGTTTGAAGGATATTCGGACCCTTTCTAAAACCCCCTCGTTGGCTCAGATTTGTTAGTATTTTTGATTAATCCGTAGCTACAGCTCTTCGAGGCTATTTATAGTAGGATCATAGACCGATGTTTTCAATATTCTCAAAAAAAGAAATCTAGAAGGTTGAAATCAGGCGATCTTGCAGGCCACAATGCAGGTCCGCCCCTTCCTTCCCTTGATAAAAAGATGCAGATGTTGTCCTTGGAGGTCGAAATGTTAGTGTTGTCTTCAATTATGTTATTATTAATAATAATTGGTGCGTTTTGCAGTTTAAACTTAAAATTTTGATAGGAGTTAGACTCACTCGTTAGGTGTTTAATAGAAGTTGTTGGAAAATTGGAAAAGTCATTTGAAAAAGGGTTAGGCATGAGCGGTCTACTCAGGCAATCAGCGTTTGACTGTTTGACTTCCATTCAATTGAGAATCCGGGTTATTGATGCCTTAGCAGTTGTATGCTGCCTTATTAGTGTTGTGTAAGACATCGTCGTGAAATATAAATAGAATATACTAAGAGTTGCTAAATGAATTAAGCTTAACAGGTGGGTCCTACTTATACTGATGTTCCTGAGACGTCACGTCGGGTCACGACGGCCACGTCTTCTTCTACATTGCACACAGCTTTCCTTAAGGGGCACTGTCCTGTAATGCACTAATACACTGAGCACTGCACTAGCACAAATATTTGGACGGCGTTAAGATGATTTGTGTTTGACTAATGAGGGATATTCAATGCGTTAACAGCACAAGCTCGGTGGAGCACTTGAGGTTTGAACCTTTGGATTTCTGAGATATCCGGCTCGAAGGACCAAATTTTTCGATCAGGGGCATCCTGAGTTCCTGCCTAACAGTAGTGACTGCCTTACTAGGCACCCACAGAGGAATCCAAATACGCTAGCGTGGTTTCGTAATTGAGTCGAAGGACCAAACGGGCTACAGTCATAAAATAATGGAGTTCCAAAGGTTCAAGGGGGTATAGAAACTTTGTTACACGAATCACACTAAATTTAATCACAAACTAATTAAAATACAGGATTGAGTGGTGATTAAACTATTAACAATAATGTCCGTATATAGATTTCTATTGCGACGAGAGCGTGAGAAGTTCGTAAAGCTCTGTGGTCTAACTTATGAAATTGAGAGAGGAGAGAAGTTGCTGTTAACGCGACGAGGTGAGAAACGGTTCTGTTCTTTGCTCCAAGAGGAGTGATTCTCCTTCCCGAAAAATGCCGGTCTCCAAATCTGGTTGTTCCCACAATTTCGTGGGAAAATCACCACCTTGATGTTTTCACATCATTGCTTTATCGGTAACACCCTCTGTTTCTTATCCACTTTGCGAGTTTGTTGCGACATTCCATCCTAATTTACTGCGGCCCTTTATCTATTTTACGATTTGCACTTCATATATCAGGGTGGAAATAAACCAGATGAAAGGTGATTAGAGCGGTATCCATGGTTTGGCACTTAATGGTATGTCGAGTTTTGGGTTTTGTTTTCCAGCTATTGTTATTTATTGTCCAGATGTTAGGGCATTGCGTGAGAGCGATCTTTATGTTGGAGTTTCTCCAACAGTATACATTAGCTTGCCTAACAAGTGAGCAGCTAGTTGTTCGAGTTGAGGTAATGTCAGCTTTTTAACTGGAGCTACTCGTGATTTCCCATTTAGAAGTCAAAGATTGTGATTGTTAAAGCCGTCTACCAATCCTACATAGATACAAGCCCCGTAGGCCTTTTATGAGCTGTCGCTGAAGCCAAATGATGTTATCCCAATCGCGTTACCTAATATCACGTGTCTGTCTATCTTGCATTCATTTAGACATTCTAGCTGAGTCGCGAACTCCTCCCAGAGTTGCTTAAATTCATTGGGAGCCTCGTGGTCCCAATCGAATTGCAATTTACATAGTAATTGAATAATTAGTTTGCCTCTAATCAATGTTGGCCCGATCAATCCAAGAGGATCAAAGATCTGAGAAATAGTTGACAAAGTTGTCCTCTATTACGCGAGTCGCATAGAACTTAACCTTAATGCTATACTTTAGAATATCTCGTTCGGGATCCCAATATATTCCCAAAGTTTTCAATTCCTTTTCGTTATGTGAAAAAATGAAGCTGTCAAGATTTTCGTTACCATTTGACATTAAAATCTTCTTTAATACTGTTCCACCATTCGAAGCTCATGTCCTTAGTTTAAAATTGGCTTAGTTCATTACTTCCTTAAGTTCTTTGCAAATATCTCATGTCTCTGCTTCCGAGTTCACGCTAACTAATAAATTATTCGTACAGAAAGAATATCTTATTTTCGATCTTCGATGATACGTGCTCATATTTTGCTCTGCTAATTCTACCAAACAGTTCGTGGCTTGGAATGGCGCACTCGATGTGCCGTATATCACTGTGTTGAGTTTATAAACATGGACAAGATCCTTACCATTTGACTGCCATAAATTTTTTTTTAATTCTCGTTCGCTTTCCTCAATTTTTATGTATCTATACATCATTTTAATGTCTGCACTTAAAATTGTTTTTCGAAAATGTAAACGTAACAATATTATACACAGTTTGTCCTGTACGATCGAACCTATCATCAAGATGTCATTTAACAAGATTCCCGTGTTAATTTTGCAATTCGCATGAAACTACGTGGCACTTTGTGGTGATTGAGTTTTTTACCAGTGCCCTGTGTGATAAAAAATAGCTCTTGCTGGACATAGAGCCGTCATTTTCGATTGATTCCTGTCGCGTCATGTGACCTAAAGCTTTGCACTCGGCCATAAAGTCTACATATTGTTTCTTTAGTTCCTCGTTTTTCGTTAACTTTTTCTCCAGCTACATTAATTGTTTTAACGTTACAGTCTTTGAATCTCGGAGACTTAAGTTTGCATCATGCTTAAAGGCATATCTAACCATAAAGTTGGTACCCTTGTCGCAGGTCGTGGATTACGTAAAGTATTCTTCACAGTAGAATTCCTCTGTCGATAAAAATTTTGGTTTATTGAATTACTCAACGTGTCAGAATTTGGTTAGCGAGTCATTTAACATTTTATTCAATATTCACGTTGATAAGTTGCATACCGTTTTTTGAACACGCGATTTAAAAATTTCTAAATTTCCTGATATCACCCAACCTAAGGAAGTTTTTTGTAATATCGGCAACTTACTTCCTAGTCCTACTTTGCCCGAGGCCAATAAGTCATAAAATACACTGCTCCACGAAATTAACGCACCACAACGTAACTTCTAATTTTTATTTTTATTTACCTGAATTAAGGAACAAAAAATAATTCTTTTTTAACGTCAATCAAAATGCTTTTAAATAACCGATTTTCTCTTGTACATAACATCAACTAAACCGTGAATCAGTAAAATTTGGCATTAATAATACTGTGAAAGAAACAAGTGACTTATTAAATTTACATAAGTCCTAAAGTTTATGTAACATCTTGCAAATTTAATAGCGGGTATTTTCATCTCTGCTTCTAATCGTGTCCTGACAACGACGATTCATGCTTAGAACCAGGATGCGGATAGTGTCTTCATCCAGGTTGTTACATATTTCAATGAGAAGGCGCCCGAGATCTTCTAAGTTGTTAAGCTGGTTAGGATGACTCCGCAGTTGTCGTCCTAGTATGTCCCAGACTTGTTCTATTAGATTGAGGTCGGGACTTCGAGCTGGCCAAACCACAGTCTCAATACCAACATCCAATAGGTAGTCACGAACGACTCGAGCCGTGTGGGGCCTAGCATTATCTTGGATAAACAAGAAATTGTGACCAATGTAGGGAGCAAATGGGACAAAGTGGTCTTCTAGGATGTTCGAAATGTACTGATCAGCATTCAAAGTTCCGTTGTTTAACACTACTAAGTCAGTGCGTGCTGTCAAAGAAATTTCACCTGTCTTGGGGGGAATTCTGTCATTCCCCTGGACAATGTAGTAGTTAGTGGGTTCAGCTTCCGCGGCTGGTTCTAAACCTTTTGTTACCGAAGGACCACTCTCGTTTTTGTCAGACCGAAAGAAACTGAGTTGAATTGAATTGCTTGATTGACTTTTTGAATTTGTATATTAACAAAGCTCAACAGTTAGTTCCCACTACCCTTCCTTTGTCATACGGTAATAACCTTTTATTGAATTACTGGAATTGGACGTCCTCCGCGGTACCAGGGATTGGTCCTTTGTTTGCCTCTAGTTGGGTTTTTTTTTCTTGAAATCACCAGGGTTTACAACCTTTTCTACGACTATTGCTAATTGCAACCAATATCACAGATGTACTGCCATGGGATTCTTGGAAAATTTTTACAGTGTAAATTTTTTTTCTATCGGCAATAAACTACTTCAAGGGACACCATTATGGGAAAGTTTCCAGGGTTATGATACCCTTTCGCTATGGTTTATTGCCGACATTTGGCATTCCCGAAAAAGTCAGATTGTTTTCAGACACCACCCCACACCATAACTGATCCTCCACCGAACAACGTTGTGTTCATCATGTTACATTGGGCATATCATTCATTTGGTCTTCTAAAAACACGATCTCGTCTGTCGCAAGTATAGAGACAAAATCGCGAGTTATCTGTCCAAAGAACTCGTTCCCAATCAGCATCTTCCCATTGCACATGATTTGTTGCAAACTGTAATCGGACTCTGCGGTGATCCACAGTTAACACTGGACCTCGGGCTGGAATACGAGGACGCAAGTTTGCTTCCAGAAGACGTTGCCGAATTGTTTCCAGACTTATTCGATGGTTATGTGCATTTTCAAGCTCGGATTGTAACAATCTTGTTGTCACAAACCTTTGCCTAAGCGCGGAAAGCCTTAAAAAACGATCTTCACGAGGAGTCGTGACGCGGTTTCTGCCTTGTCCTGCTCTTCTGGCATGGTCACCCGTTTCTCTGTAGCGGTCAATCATACGCGATACGGATGTATGGGACACACCAAATCTTTCTCCTATTCGCCAATAATCCTATCCCTCTTCATGCAGTACGACCGTTTGGGCACTTTCAGCAGGTGTCAAATTTCTGGATTGCGGTTGCATGATACAATTCGAAGGGGGTACTATCAAATTTACATATGTACATTTTACACCACACCGTCAAAATTCAAACCAATATTTGAGATACAATTCATTTTAAAGGCAAAGAATTTTATCAATACCAAACAAAAAAATTTAATAGCCAACTTATGGTTCGCATAAATAAAAATTTTTTTATAGACATGGAAACTAACATACAAAGAGCCATCTAAGAATTTTTTTTTTCGGACCTCAAATTATCAAATATTTCCATAATTATTAAGTGGTGCGTTAATTTCTTGGAGCAGTGTATGTCTACCCTTAACAAAACATACGTTTTTTCATTAAATTTTTCATCGGTTAAATTGATATGGATTGGAATCTTCAGCAACGATTTAGGGAATTTAAACAAAGATAGACTTTCGGTAAGAGTTGGCAAAACTAAAAATGTTAAATTAGCCTCAAAGTTATTGCATTTCGATATGATTTTAGTACTAGTTTGTCCGTTAATTTTCGTCAGGACTTGACTGGTGCCTGATAAGGGAATTTGGATCTTTTTGCAAACTAAATTTAACTTTTTGCACAAACTCTCGCTTATTAAATTTGATTGGTTTCCAGAATCCAGTAGCGCATTACACCTATGCCAATTTCCCCTTCATCAATAATCAAAATGGTAGCGGTGGATAACAATACCTCATTTCTTTCCAAACTAGCAGAGGCTAAGGTTAACGAGCAATCAACGCTTTCATTTGCGTCATCGTTGTTTTGACCGCTTGTCCGTCTTGAACGCTCCGTTGATCCGGAGTACTTCTCCCTACGTGTACTTTGAGTAGCCGTTATGGAAAATGTACCCTTTGGTGACTCTTTCTTATCTGCGGGTAATAAGGACGCGGTAATGCTGTCGTTCCTCAGGCTTTGAACGCGCTCATCCTCTTGATATTTCTCGTAATGAAGCGCCGTGTAGTGTGTATGATTACATTTTTTGCAACCACTTGATTTATACTCCTGTTTACGATGTCCTACTCGTAAGCAATAGCTGCATAACCTATGTTTTCGAACTTCCTCGTATCCTTCAGATATGGACAGTTAGATAAACGGAGGACACTGATAAATGAAATGATTTCCATTGCACAAATAACAATCTCAGCTTTTCAGTTAAATCGTATGACTGATTTTTAAACTGAGAAAATTAAATTATTTTTTTCTAACCTCTGATTTCCGTTGTGTCTTTATTATGTTTGTGTGACTGAAGCCTTGAACCACTACTAGACGATTCCCGCGTAAAACATTTCTCAGTTAAAAACTCAAGCAATTGTTCAGTCGTGAGTAACTCATTTTGATATTGTGTTCACTTCCATTCACGATTACTATTATCGTCTAGTTTGCTCAAAATCAAAGTATTCAATAATGCATCCCACTTGTCTACGGGTAATTTTAATTGTTCTAACGCTGCTTTACACTCACCCGCAAAAGTCATGGTACAGCACGTTACTGCATCAAAAAATCCTAATATTTTCTATATGTGAAATCAAAACTTCAATTTATTTACATTGGAGTGACGTCTAACGCGTCTGTACCAATAGCAATATTGTAAATATTTACAAAAACTCAAACTTATTCTGATAAAAATCAAATGTTGTTTTCTAACAGTAAATTGATTCCACAAAAGTGTCGGTACAGGTAAAACACTCGCTATTATTCGTAAAAAGAGAAGAAAATTAACACCGAGTGGAGTGCCCCTTTCCTTTAAGGACTTCTACCAAACGATTTGGCATTGATCGAACCAACTTTCCCGTAACCTCATTGGATACTTGCAACCATTCTTCCAAGATAACCCTTTTTAAAACTTCTTTATTATGAATTATATGTTTTCTAATTTGTTTTTCCAAATGGTCCCATAAATGTTCAATTGGGTTAAAGTCGGGAATTTGTGGAGGTGTTTCTAGTAGATGCGAAGTATTGTATGTCAACCACTGGTGTACCGTATAAGACTTATGTTTAGGGTCGTTGTCTTGCTGGAAGTAAAAATTTTCTGCCAACCCCAATTTTTCCGCACTTTGTTTCAAATTTGCCTTTAATATGTTCAGGTATGTTAAAAAAAAGGCATTCGTAACGTTTTTAATGAGTTTATTAGAGTTGTCTATAGTATCGAAGCTTAGAAAAGACTGACTATATTATGACTAAAACTTAAACGAACCAAAACAAAAACCATTAACCTAATGCTGATTAAGCAAACACACAAATCCATCCTTTGAATGATGCATTCAGCAGTAAAATGATATTGGTCCTAAAACCAACATTGAAAATGCCGAAAGGGATTCAAATTTCTTATATGGTTTGTTTATTACAATCCTAACAAGATACACTTTTTGGTTCATGATCTCATCAATTATTACTAAATTGCCTACACCAAAAGATGACATACAACCCCGGACCATTAGTCCACCTCCTCCATGCTTTATGTTTGGAATTGTATTTTTTGGATTAAAAGCTTCCCCTAGTTTTCTCCACACTTTTCTTCGTCCGTCTGGTCCAAAAAGATTAAATTTACTCTCGTCTGACCAAATAACTTTTTTCCAAAATTCGCTTTCGATCGCTCTGTATTTTTCGCCAAATTCAACATGCTTCTTTCCATTTACGGCACTTACATAAGGTCTTTTTCGCGCACTACAGCCTTTATACCCTCTTTTATGAAGCGTTCGGCGAACTGTTTCTTCATGAACAACAGTTCCAAAATGTTCTCTTAGTTCAGAAGCCAACATCGACAAGCTTTTCTTCGGGTCCTTCTTGATTTTATTTAGAATGTATCTTGTTTCACGTTCCGTTAATTTGTTTGGGCGCCCAGTTCTTGGTTTGTTATTAATTTTATTGTGATATTTGAAACGATTCACTATTTTTTGAATAGTAGAGCGACTCCTTTTTACAATTTTTGAAATTTCACTGTAAGATTTTCCTTCTTCATTTAAACGAATAACAATTTTTTTCACCCTGACTGAGCTCGGTTCTACCCATATTTTTAACTTTTAACGACTATAATATAAATGATACTGACTATTTGTCGTATTTCTGCAAAGAAATAAACAAATGCATTCTTAATTTTTTAATAAAAATTCAAATATTTTACCTGTACCATGACTTTTGTGGGTGAGTGTACGTTGGTGAACTGTCTTTATAAGTTTCCTTATAGCTGCCGCTGAATCTTTACTTGCGCTCGGCAAATTAAAGAATATATTTTTCACATCAAATTCAACCACAATTTTTTTGTTTTCGTAACGTTTTTGTAATAAATTTAAAGCTAATGAATAATTTTCAGTCGTTATCTCAATTGAGTCTATTAATTTCATTACATCGCCCTTAGAACATAATTTTAGATACAACAGTTTTTCTGTTTCGTTTAAATCTATTCTCTTATGCACTACCGAATCAAAAATGCTTTTGAAACTAAACCACGTTTTACAGTTGCCAAAAAATGAGGGTAACCTTAAACCTGGTAATTTTCTTAACATTCCCAACGACTTTGATTTTTCTGCTTTTGTGCTTTTGCCACATAGATTCGTATTAAATGATCTTATGTACTTTTTTGCTTGTGAAACTGCATCATAATACGTTGATTCCGTTTTAAGCTGATTTTGTTCTTCATTTGAATTCATAAACTCTAAGCGAGTTTGAATTCTGTCGAATTCCTCAAGAACCTTTTATATAGGGTGTCCTCGAATTACGTGGCCAAAATAATATCGCAGATTGTTTGAGTGAAAATAAGTCGATTTAACTAAACTTCCCTCAGTCCAAAAGTTGATAATCATGGAGCTACAGGGTGTTAAAGTTGAAAAAAAATCACATTTTCTTTAATATCTTTCGATTTCTTTGAGTTAATTTCACGAAATTTCATATTTGAGGGTGTTTTAGGATACGAAATTCAAATTTATTAACGATTTAGTTGTTTCTTCTAGGGGGCACCACAAGCGACCATTAGGACACATTTAAATCTCTGTAACTTTTTCGTGCCACGGTGTATATTATTTTGGTATTTAAAAACCTTTTTCCCTACCTTTTATACTTAGAAAAGGTATACTTTATTGACGTCGCTAGAAGCAACGGTTTTGGAGAAAAATGCATCTAAGCCTGATGATGCATGCAAATTACCTTAAAATTATTTTTCGTTAAAAAAAATTAAGTTTTTCAAAAATAATTATTAGTAAAGGTATAACAATAAGTTTTCAAAATCAGATATTATTAAATAGAAAACAAAAATAATAATTAACAAAGAAACAACAACAAGCGAGAATAACACTTACTAATTAATTAAATTAACTTATGTAAATTGTTGGTTTAATTTTTTTTCATTTAATCTGCTATCATAACAAATGTTCAAAGTGTTTACCATTTTCCTGTATGCATAAGTTCATCCTTTTTAAGAAATTACAGTGTACTCTAAACAATATTTCAGGGGTATTCTTCAATAATTCCACTTCATGAATTATTCTTGCCTCCAATTCTTGTCGCGTATGAACTGGAGATGCATAAACTTTTGATTTCAAGGCACCCCATAAAAAAAATCACAGGGTGTCAAGTCTGGTGATCGAGCCGGCCAATTCACAGGTGCATCACCTCCTCTTCCAATCCAACGTTGTGGGTATTCCTCATTTAAATGTTGCCTTACATTTAAAGTAAAATGAGGAGGTGCGCCATCATGCATAAACCAAAGATCACGACGAAGGAGTAAAGGCAAATCTTCTAATAAGATAGGTAGAGTTTGTACTAAAAAGTTCAAGTAGTTATCACCATTCAGCGTATCTGGCATTACAAAGGGACCAACAATAAAATTATCTACTATTCCAGCCCAGACATTTACTTTAAATCGATGCTGATAATGAGTCACTGTTGTCTAGTGAGGATTTTCATAAGCATAAACATGTTCATTATGCATATTAAAAATACCGTATCTAGTAAAAACAGCTTCATCTGCGAACAAAATTTTCTTACTAAAATTTGGATTTTCGATTCTTTTGTGGATTATAAACATACAAAAATTTAAACGTTGAGCAGAATCCACGGGCAATTGTAGGTCTTGAACTTTTTGAATATGATAGGGGTGCAACAATTGTTCTTGAAAAACTTTATGAACTAGTGATTTCGAAACTCCCAATTGCAGTCCTACACCTCGTGTACTTGCTTTTGGATTTCTTTGAACAGTATCCAAAACCTCTTCTTCCATTTCTACTGTACTTATTGTTCGTCCGCGTCCAGAATCTGCATGCTCAGGTTCAAACTTGCCATTTTCGCGGAGACGCCTTTCAATATTAACAAAAGTTTTCCGATTTGGAATTCTACGGAAAGGATATTTTTTCTTGTAAACTCGTACACTTTTTTGACTATTACAACGGCAAAGTCCATAAACTAACAGCATATCCACCATTTGAGAATAAGTGAATTTATTGGCCATACTTATGGATATTTACAGGAACAAGAAGCGAAACTGACAAGAAAAACTGAGGGCTAAATAAAAAAACTGACATTTGAGAAACAAATTCAAGTGTTAAAATGTCAATTAAAAACATAGCCAACTGAGTTATTTACTTAAAAGCGCCAACGCAAATATGCAGCGCATTAGAATTATGCGTTTTTCTCCAAAACCGTTGCTTCTAGCAAAGTCAATAAAGTATACCTTTTCTAAGTATAAAAGGTAGGGAAAAAGGTTTTTAAATACCAAAATAATATACACCGTGGCACGAAAAAGTTACAGAGATTTAAATGTGTCCTAATGGTCGCTTGTGGCGCCCCCTAGAAGAAACAACTAAATCGTTAATAAATTTGAATTTCGTATCCTAAAACACCCTCAAATATGAAATTTCGTGAAATTAACTCAAAGAAATCGAAAGATATTAAAGAAAATGTGATTTTTTTTTAAACTTTAACACCCTGTAGCTCCATAATTATCAACTTTTGGACTGAGGGAAGTTTAGTTAAATCGACTTATTTTCACTCAAACAATCTGCGGTATTATTTTGGCCACATAATTCGAGGACACCCTGTATACTCTTGCGGTGTATTTCATAAAAGATTATTTCATTAGCATCTATATTATCAGTTAGGTACTGTTCAAAGCGAGACAACTGTTTGATTAACACCGTACAAGTGGAAGAAAGTTCTCGAAATTCATCGTTTTCAGTGGATAACTCTGTTGAACCAAGATCCTTCTAGGAACTTTTAAAGGGTTTTACTTTCCTTGCTGTTACGAACATTTTTGGCTGGTGTTAAATCAACCAATCAATTCAAATCCAAAATTACGCGTTAAGTTCATAACGCTATAAATTGAGAGTCACCAATTTCACGTTTTTTAGATACGAAAAATTCGAATCAACTTTACGTCAATGTCATACAATAAATTACTATGCTAAAGAGGAAATCGGCAAATGAAGTAATAACGAGGTATGGTAAATGTAAGAGGAAAAATGATAAGGGAACTGACTTTAAGATATTTCCCGGATTGAGAATGTTTAAATCTGTTCGGATTGAATCACAAATAAAAAAAGCCCCAATTTTTTTTTAGGGGATGCGACCCCGGGGATAAAAAACCTTGTCGACGATACTGGAGCCCGAGCTACCAGCCTGTGCGAGATTTCACCCACTAAAAAACTTCGTGATTTGTGGAGGATTTTCAGCTCATTCCCAAAAAGCATCAATCGCAAATTTGGGTCGCTTTTGTTTTTATCCTCTAATAAGAGAAGTATGCAGGCCAATCGCCTTTTACTCTGTAATCTCTCTAGGATCTTTTGTGCCCTTCTAAGAAGGGAATTAGTTTATGTTTGCCTCCCAGATCTTTGGCTTGAAATATTCCGCCGACTGGGGATTCTTCTGCCCTTTTATTTTCTTTTGAGCGATTTTTTCTTTTTTATTTTGTGTTTTACAATGAAAATTTCAAAGTACCTGAATAGCTTTATGGCATTTTTCCTTCATCGTTATAGGGATTTTTTTGGCATTTTAACTTTTGTTTTTTTTTCTTTGGTCATGCGTAGGTGGATTCCTGTTTTGTCACCCGTTGTCCAGCAGCTCATATTTTGGCCTTTTTGTGTGAAATGGCATCCTCCGGATAGTAGTCTGTTGTCCTCCTGATCGGCTCATTTATATGTTGCTCCGTAGCTTGGAACGTCTTGGTGGCATGGCCTCTTATGACTTCCGTCATCGACTTGTATTTGAGGTCCCTCTTTATAATCTTGTTGCTGATGGTAGACGCTTTTAGAGCCGTTCTCAGAGCAATGTCTTCCACTGCGTGTAGGCTCCTTAGATGCGACTTGGCTGCAGAACACCGTGTTGTTGATGTATACATTAACTCCGGTTGAATGACAGTTTTGACTAGCGTGATCTTGTTCTTGAGGGACAGTTTAGATTTGCCGGTTATCATATGGTAAAGTTTTGTCGTCGTCATTTTCGCCTTTAGCCTGGTCTTTACAATGTGATTTTTCCACATGAGCTTCTCGTTCACATATACTCCGAAATAAGTGACATTGTCGCTTCATTGTATCGGCTTATATTGTATTTCCAATCTGTTCTCTGTCTTGAGTTATTTCCTCCGGGTAAAGACAATGGCCTGGATATGTTCGGCGTTGATATTTATTTTCCACTTCGAAAACTGCTTTTTCAGCGCAATTATTTTTTCTTGCAAGTATTTGACTAGCAGTTCTCCATTGCCAGATCTTGCCAATATCGCCATGTCGTCTGCATAAAGAACCAGTTGTGTTCTTTCCATCTTGGGAAGATCAGACACGTAGACGTTTTACAAGAACGGCAATAGTACCGCTCATTGAGGTACTCCTGCTTCTGTGATATTTGCAACATTCTAGCATAAGTAGCTAAGATCAAAATTAAACTATTTAACCATATTTGCCTTAATTCAAAAGTTGATAATCACCGAGCTTCTGGGTGACAAAGTTGAAATATAAAATTTAATTTTTAATCATAATTATTAAACGTCAGGAGGAAAACTCATGAAATTTTCTACAAAGGAATTTTTAGACATGAGGAAATCATATCTACAAACAAAATTTATGTAAATCGTAGAGAGGACTACATACACATTAGGTACCTGTTAAGGTCCTTAAAGCTTTTTTTGTTTGTGAAGGTAAACCATTTTGGGGTGAAAAAACGTTTTTTTTTGTTTTTTTGCATTTGTGCGATGTTTTTGCATAAATAAGGTACAACTTAATCAAGTCGCTCACTGCAACCATTTTCGAGAGAATCGCTTCTAAAGTAAATGCAGAAGAATGTAATTTTTTTAACGAATATTTTCTAGATTTTAATTTGTTAATGTTAAAAAATACAGTAAAAAATTACTCAAGTGACTGTTCAAAATGCCCACCATTTACATGCGTACAAAAATTAATATGACGAATAACGTTAAAGTGCATTCTATGCATTACTTCGTTATTGCCCCGAAGATTATTTACTGTATTTTGAATTCGTGGTCAGAGTCCTTTTTGAGTAGTAACAGGTGTTCGGTACACCACGGACTTAAGATGTCCCCACAAAAAGAAATCTAATGGATTTAAATCCGGAGAACGTGGTGGCTAATTTAGGGGAGCGTCACTACCTCTACCAATTCATTTATTTCGATACTGCTGATTCAAATAATTCCTGACGACTAATGCGAAATGAGGTGGAGCACCACATTCTTTCTCTTTGTTGCAGAGAAATATCTCCCAAACAACCTGGTAGTGTATTTTGTAGATGTCGTAAATAAATTTCTCCAGTTAATCACTGAGGAAAAATGACTGGACCAATGATAACGGTATCAAGTATTTCAGCCCAAACGTTAATTCTAAATTCGTGTCGAAAATGCACAGTTCTAATGGCGTGTGGGTTTTTGTCCGCATACACATGTTCGTTGTAACAGTTGGTAAATCCCTCCTTTGTGAATCCACTTTCGTCAGAAAATAAAACATTTTTTCCAAAATTAACATCAGCGTCTCTTTGAAACTGACAAATCGGTAGAAATGTAAGCGAGATTCCAGATCCTGTGGTAAAAGATCTTGTACTGGTGTTTTGTGGTATGGGTAGCAATTGTTCTGTAAGCACTCGATGCACAACATCTTTAGAAAGTGCTAGTTCTCTCCCAATTTGCCTAGTACTGAGTTCTAACTCTTCTCCCACACGTTATAAGATTTGTTCTTCAACTTCAAGAGCTCTTACATAGCGCTGTCGTCCATTATCTGCAGTTTGAGGTGCAAAGCGGCCAGTCTCCCTAAGGCGTCTCTCTCTAGTCAAAGTTGGATGACTTGGTACTTTACGATGAGAGAATCATTCAGAATAAACTCGAACGCATTCTCGACCATTTCCTTGACAGAATTCAAATATCAATACCATATTGGTGTATTCTGCATTGGTATAGTGCAACGCCATAATGTAAATAAAAATAAAAATTTATTTTTACTGCTAAACTTAAAAGCACAAAATGAAAAGTCTCACAAAAATACTTTATCACTTTAGAGAAGATCAATTCGACTGCCACAATAATAATAATTCTTCCTTAGCAACAAAAAATAGACTTGAAGAAATTGAGACTGGAAAAGGTATGCATTTTTTGCATTTACTTTAGAAGTGTTTCTCTCGAAAATGGTTGTAGTTAACGACTTGATTAAGTTATACCTTATTTATACAAAAACACCGCGTAAATACGTTTTTTACCCAATAGCGGTTTATCGTTACAAACAAACATGCTTTCAGGACCTTAACAGGTACCTAATGTGTATGTAGCCCTCTCTACGATTTACATAAATTTTGTTTGTAGATATGATTTCCTCATGTCTAAAAATCCCCTTGTAGAAAATTTCATGAGTTTTCCTCTTGCCGTTTAATAATTATGACTAAAAATTAAATTTTATATTTCAAGTTTGCTACCCTGTAGCTCGGTAATTATAAATTTTTGAACTAAGGCAAATAAGGTTTTTTTTTGTACCCGAGGAGGTGGAAATCTTCAAAAGATACCTGGCGTAAGAAAGCCGGGTAGTGTGGAATTCGGACTTGCGCCCGCCTACATACTAAAACCACCCCCTCTCTTTTTATGGACCCGGTATCGCTAGATTGGCATTTCTTCGGAGCTCCCAGTCGCAATATCTGCACTCTACCCTTCGTTTCTCCTCCTTATATGCTGCCTTTCAGTCGTCCTACTTATAATGCTATTTACCATGTGCTCGAACACCGTCCACTTCCCCTCGCTCTCCACCAGTTCGCTGCCAATTGTCCCTCTGTCCAGGTTGAATCCCGCCCTCCTAGTTTCGGTATGTTCATCCTCCCACTACGAACATCCCCAGAGTGTGTGCTCCGGGGAATCGGCGATACCCGGCATCCTGCAAAACCAGCATTTGTGGCTTTCCTCAACTCCTCTTCTGTGCAGATATTTCGCAAATACTCCGTGTCCAGTGAATACCTGCGTTAGCATGTACCCCCTCCTCATCCATTGACATTCGACCCACTGTCTCATGCTTGAGACCAGGGCCTTCATCCACTTATCATACACTACCCATTCACTCTCCCACTCATTTATCATTCTAACTCTGTCCCCATTCCTGAAACCTTTATCTCTCTTCCAGACCATTCTCCTCTTTTCACACGCAATCTGATCGGCGGGATCTTGACCAGTACCAACACTGCCGTACACAGAACTGTTCGGTAAGCGCAGTTCCCCTAATGGTGAGTAGAAGGCGGACCACGATTGGAGGCGGACGTTTGGAAGTGAGCTCCGATATAAATCGGATATAGTTTTCGCATCGTCGACGTAAAGCAGTGTTTTTTAACGCTAAGCCGAAGAAACAGCGCTTTTGGCAGTGCGAAAACTAATTTTTACCCCGCACGCTGACGACGTGATCGATAAGCTACTTTCGGTGACTTTTGGCAAGGACATTTTTAGATCGGTTACTTTCCGCGTGTAGTATCTTTAACTTACGGTAATTTACACCAAGTGAGGTTGTGCGAAGTAAGGACTTACTGGGGTGTGATTACCATCGCTGAGGCACTCGGAGCCTCTCTCTGAAACCCCCGGCAATACCATGGAGACCCAGGACACTAAACAGGGGGGACCTTCGGGAAAGAAAGGGGTTGTATCCAAAGCAATTATGAAGGATAGGAGGGATATAATTGGGAAAATAAATATGCCACTCGTAAGGAAAGGAAGTGTTCTGGAGAGCTTGATGAGGAAAGAGGAGGTAGAAGGAGTTGAGATAGGATTTGCAAGGAGAGGTAAGGTGCGGAGGATTCCGCCCAAGGATAAAGGAGGGTGTTAGGGACTTTAAGTTGTTGTCTTTGTTTTATTATTGTTAATTTTGTTTTGATGTGTATTTGTTTTATCCCTTAAGATACGCCCATGTACGGCAATACTTATTCAGAGAATACCATCTGGGTGCCAGGCCACATGGCCCATCAGGCAAAAGCTAACGGAACGTTTGGCTGGGGAATATGCTACTAGCCAAAGGAAGCTTTCTCGCTCGGGACTATTGCTACGATGATCAGTTTGTTGGGCCTGCAATATTCCCAGAAAAGCGACTAGTATAGATATTTCCCAGATGGCTACGAGTCATGGGACTCGGCGTAGCCATAGCCCATAATGGTTTTGGTAGTGGTGCGCCCCTGGTTGGAATTCCTCGGGATTAGTACTTAAGGGATAATCGGAGCAATTTTCGCTCTCTTTTTCTGCTCTTCCTGTGGTCTGGTCGGGTGAAAGCTGCGTCGGTGACGGGATGTGATCCGCATCATATCGTGTACCCGCCCAATAAGCATTCTCCCTATTCTTCGTTACTTAGACCAAGATTCTTACATTCTTTTGAGATAAGTGCATAGTTAATACAGTCCATTTTTACATAAAACAAATTGTCTTTGTCGTGTTTCATTTATCGAAGGAACACCCTTAACATTTTGGTCCTTCGAGCCGGATTCGGGCTTGTGGAAAATCATTCGGTCGGTGTTTGTGTCGCGATAGAAGTTGTTCGCGTGCAAAACCGAGAAGTTGCTCTGTAGGCGTGATAGAAGTTGCTTCACGTGCCAGAACAACAAACAAAATCGCTGTTCGTCTGGGGCTAAGTAAGAAGAAAGCTTGGTGATTCCGGATCATCGTGGAAGCCAGGGAGCTTTGTTTGGGAAGTGGGTAAGTCCTTGTCCTATTGCCTTTGAACCGTATTGCTTTCGTTTGTGCTATTTGCTAGTGATTAGATCATTCGTATCGTAAAGTTGGCGTTTTGTAACCGCATATTCTATATAGACTTGGCGTGGTTACAAATTGTGTGCCGTACTGCTTAACCTTTACCTTTGCGCACACGGTGACTTGTAGCCGCATATTACAAAGCTTGGCGTGGCTACAAATTACGTGCCGTTGTTGTGAACTCCTGCATTAGAGCAGATCGTAACTGGTAGACGCGTGTATTGAGATTTTGTGATCATGGCATCTGCTGGGGAGCTAAAAGGGTTAAACGTGGCTAGGAGAACGTGCAAGGCCCAACTCACTATGTTCAGCAAATTTCTCGAAAGGTTAGACGTAAGTGGCGGTCTAGGTGCCGAAAAAATCGGGCAGATAGTCGAGAGACTAGACAAGTTGGAAAGTACTTTCGAGAGGTTTGAAACCATTCAAAGTGAGTTGGAGCTGCATGCGGAAGACTATGACGATGAATTAGTTGAGCGAGACGACTTTGAGGATAGATACTTTGAGCTTAAGGTCAGAGGAAAGGGTTTAGTGCAAAGGTTCAGTAGTGTCGATACGTCCGGCAACTCTCAGGGTCCGGAATCTCCCAGCCCATTAGATAATGTAAAATTGCCGGTTATCTCGTTGCCAACTTTCTCTGGCGACTTCAAAGATTGGCTTAGGTTTAGAGATCTATACTTTGGCCTAATACACAACAACGATAGGCTGAGTCGTATTCAAAAGTTTCACTACTTGCGGGCGTCGCTACGTGATGCAGCGTCTCAGGTTTTGGGAACTCTTGAATTGTCAGAGGGCAACTATGATATCGCCTGGGCAACCTTGAGTGAGCGATATGACAATAAGCGAGTGCTCGTGCACATCCACCTAAAAACGCTGGTTGAGGTGGAACCGATGAGTAAAGAATCGGCTCCTAAATTGAGGAGTTTGATCGACAGTGTGAGTAAAAGTTTGATTGCGCTGACCGCTCTGGGTCAAAAACCCGAGCAATGAGGTGTTCTAGTTGCCTACCTCATGAGCGCAAAGCTGGACTCAGTGACGGAAAGGCAATGGGAGGAGGCAAAGAGCACCCACAAAGAGATTCCCTCATGGGACTCTTTGAGGGAATTTTTGAGCGCCAGGGCGGACATGCTCGAAGCTATTGATCGTCAGAGGGGCAATAACAAACCAGAAAGAAATGTAGGACTCAAACCTAATAAGACAAGTGCCAAAATTTTCGTTGGGAGCGATATTTCTTGTGGAGTGTGTAAAGCGAAACACTCAGTAGCTAATTGCCCATATTTTTTGGCTATGTCCACCAACGAACGCTTCGGCAAGGTCAAGCGACTCAAACTGTTTTTCAATTGCTTGAAGTCTGGTCACTCTATAAAAGATTGTCGATTGAGAAATTGCACCAAGTGCCAGGCTAAACACCACACTTTGTTGCACCTCGAACCAGTCGAGGCACAGAAAGAGGCCACCAAACCAGTGGAGAGTTTGGAACATCGGGTTTAGTTGTCAATACTTAGTTCGGAGAATCATGTCTTTTTATTGACAGTCCTGGTTGACGTTGTCAGTGCCGATGGGAAGCGCTTAAAGGTGCGCGCACTTTTAGATTCGGGAAGTCAGTCAAACTTCATTACTTCTTCGTTGTGCAAGAGGCTGAAGACGAAATTGGGCGACTTCGAAATGACAGTCGGGGGACTGGGATTAAAGGCGTCGGCGGTGAAGCACTGTTGCCACATCGAGGTTTGTGCGCGACACGGCGGATATAAGGCTTCTTTAAGGTGTCTAGTTTTGCCCAGGATTACCGGCTTCATTTCTGGTGCTCCTGTGGATGTTAGTCAGCTGAATATTCCATCCAACATCACCTTAGCCGATCCGGAATTTAGCAAGCCTGGCCCCATAGACCTTTTAATTGGCAGTAAATTGTTCTATGGGTTGTTATGTGTTGGTCAGATTAGTCTGGGGTCGTGTAATCCCATTTTACAGAAAACTAGGTTCGGATGGATTGTCTCCGGATCAATAGTGCAGCCCGGTAGTAGCAATTCCATCTGCAACTTGAGTGTAAATTCGCGGCAAAGTGGCCCGAACATTGATTTCGACTTGAAGAAATTTTGGGAGGTCGAGGGTAATTTCTCTGAGACCAAGGCCTGGTCGGCTGAGGAGCTCGAATGTGAGGAGCACTTCCAAAGAACGCATAGGCGTTCGGTCGACGGCCGTTTCGTGGTTGCTATCCCCTTTAAACGTCCCGTCGCTGACTTGGGGGACTCGAAGACGAAAGCTCTCCAAAGGTTCCTTTTGCTAGAACGTAAGTTCAGCCGGGATCCAGCTTTGATGGAAAAGTATTGTGGATTCATGCGCGAATATTCAAATCTTGGTCACATGACTAGGGTGCGTGAAGAGGATGATCGTGTCTCCTACTATATGCCTCATCACCCTGTGATTAAAGCAAAAAGCTGCACGACTAAATTGAGAGTCGTATTTGATTGCAGTATGCCGTCTTCAATGGGAAAATCCCTGAATGATTTGCAAATGGTTGGTCCCACGATCCAACCAGATTTGTTTGACATTTTGATTCGTTTTCGTGAATTGCAGTTTGTGGTATCGGCGGATATCGCCAAGATGTATAGGCAAGTATCTGTGGAACCTATACAACGTTGTTTGCAAAGGATATTTTGGAGGGAATCGCCCTCAGATCCTATCGAGATATTCGAGTTGAACACCGTCACATACAGGCAGGCCAGTGCCAGCTTCTTAGTTGTGAGGTGTTTACATCAAGTAGCAGAGGAGAGCGAGCTTGATGTATCCTCGGTGATAAAGTCATCTTTCAATGTTGATGATTTCCTTCACTCAATAAATTCGCTTGAGGAAGGAATTAAGATGTGTAATAGGGTTTCCGCTGCATTGTCAGGTGGTGGGTTCAAATTGCGCAAGTGGCTTTCCAACGAACCCGCTATACTACGTGCGGTGAGTCAGGGAAACGAGGATTTTCAGGTGCTAGATTTTCATGGGGACGAAAAGGCTAAAATTTTGGGTTTAACCTGGCATTGTTCGTCAGACGTTTTGTCTTATAAGATTCAGGCTTTTCAGACAAGCGTGAAAGTAACAAAGCGTACCATCTTGTCAGGTATATCGCAAGTCTTCGACCCCTTGGGTCTGCTATCCCCTGTTGTAATTGTTGCGAAAATCCTAATTCAAAAGCTTTGGTAAGAAGGGTTATCGTGGGATGAGTCAGTCCCTACCCACTTGCATGCAGCTTGAATAAAATTTCGAAGTGAACTGCCGAGCCTTAATGGGGCTCAGATTTGTCGTCATATTGCATACGTGGATGCTGCGTGTCATGAGTTGCATGGTTTTTCTGACGCTAGTGAGGAAGCTTATGGTGGAGCTGTCTGCGTCAGATCGATCGATAGAAACGGCGATATAACTGTGAGGTTGTTATGCGCCAAAAGCAGGGTGAGTCCTTTAAAATCCCTGACTATCCCTCGCTTGGAGCTTTGCGGTGCATTGGTCGTGGCCAAACTTATAAGCAAGGTAAGGGCGGCCACTAGATTGCAATTTGTTAGGCAGGTGTGCTGGTCAGACTCAACCATCGTCTTGAGTTGGCTAAAAATGTCTCCCAGCAGCCTAAAGGTCTTCGTAAGCGCGCGGGTATCACAAATCCAATCGCTTACCGTGGATTGTGAGTGGCGTCATGTCACCACTAGGGAAAACCCGGCTGACCTGGTATCGAGGGGGGGTCTTTCCCAGTGAACTCTTGGAGTCTAGTCTTTGGTGGCATGGCCCTTCCTTTCTTCAGTCCAAGGAAAGCCATTGGCCGAGTGCTTCTGAAGGGCCTAAGGAGGTGCCCGAAGTCCGCGTTCTAAGGGGAGTCGTTGTCTTTCTTTCCATAGGGGACTATTTTTTCGAGCGCTACTCTAACTTCGATCGATTGAGTCGTATCGTGGCATACATCCTTCGATTCGTCAGTAATTGTCGATCAAGGCTGTCGAAAGGGGTCATCGTCGGCGACCCATTATCTAGGTCGGAGATAGATGGGGCAATCAAAACGTTGGTCAAGACTGCGCAAAGAAATAGCTTTCCAGTCGAGTTCGATTGCCTCAGCGGTGGGGTCGCTTTGCACCCTAAGTGTAGGTTATTGAGTTTGAGTCCATTTCTAGATGGTGAGGGCATATTGAGGTTAGGGGGGAGGCTGCGAAACTCGCCGTATCAATTTGACAAAAGGCATCCCATGCTTTTGTCCCCCAAACATCGTTTGCCGCGGATATTGTGCGAGCATGAGCACAAAAGGCTAATGCACGCCGGCCCTCAGATGTTGCTCGCATCCCTAAGGGAAAAATACTGGGTTATCGCGCCGCCTAATTTGATTAGGGCTACTGTGAGGAGCTGCGTTACCTGTGCTCGATTCAACCCTCAGTATTTAGCCCCTATTTTGGGTCATCTTCCACCGAGTCACGTAACTGTTGGGAGCGTGTTTTCAATTGTAGGAGTGGACTACATGGGTCCACTCAATATACGGGACAAAAAGGGTCGCGGCTCAAGGTTGCCTAAGTGCTATGTGAGTGTCTTCATCTGTTTTGTGACGAAGGCTTTGCACCTAGAGCTAATGTCTGATCTCAGCAGCGAGTCGTTTCTGCTTGCTTTTCGTCGGTTTGTGGCTCGGCGTGGTCGACCCAGCCACGTTTACTCGGATAACGGCACGAATTTCGTCGGCGCCAATCGAAAATTGGCAGAACTCGGCCATTTTTTAATTAAGGAATCTGGCGATCTGTCTAATTCATATGCACGGGAAGGGATGCATTGGCACTTTATACCTGCCCAATCGCCTCACTTTGGAGGTCTTTGGGAGGCGGGTGTCAAGTCGGTGAAGCACCACCTAAAAAGAGCAGGCGGGAAATGCCAACTTGACTTTCGAACAGCTCATTACGTTGTTAGCACAAATTGAATCGAAACTCAATTCCCGTCCTCTATCTCCCTTGTCTCAAGATCCCAACGACTTAACTCCCTTATCACCCGCTCACTTCCTGATTGGAAGAAGTCTCACGGAGCTGCCCGACCCAGACCTGCTACATTTTCCTGCATATCGGCTATCGGTATTCCAAAGGATCCAGCAAATCAAATAGCATTTTTGGAGGCGTTGGAGCAAGGAATACATCAGCGAACTACAGCAGAGGGTCAAATGGAAGAGACGTCAGCAGGACGTCCAGGAAGGAGCACTTGTACTTGTCAAGGATGACAACCTTCCTCCTTCTAAGTGGCGCTTGGGACGAGTGGTAGCAGTACACCCTGGCCAGGACGGAGTGAATCGTGTGGCTACCTTAAGAACTTCCAGTGGTTTGGTGAAGCGCTCTTTCAGCAAGATATGTCCCCTGCCGACGAACACTGTTGTTGAAGACGCTGCAAGCGTTTCAAGGCCGGGGGCATGTTAGAGACTTTAAGTTATTGGCTTTTGTTTTTTATTGTTGTTAATTTTGGTTTGTCGTATATTTATATTTATCCCTTAAGTTACGCCCATGTACGGCGATACTTATTCGGAGAATACCATCTGGGTGCCGGGCCACATGGCCCATCAGGCAAAATCTAAGGGTACGTTTGGCTGGGGAATATGCTACTAGTCAAAGGAAGCTTTCTCGATCTGGACTATTACTATGATGATCAATATGTTGGGTCTGCGATATTCCCAGAAAAGCGACTAGTATAGAGATTCCCCAGATGGCCGCGAGTCATGGGACACGGCGTAGCCATAGCCCATAATGGTTCTTGTTGGTGGTGCGCCCCTGTTTGGAATTCCTCGGGATAAGTACTTAAGGGATAATCGAAGCAATTTTTAGCTCTCTTCTTTTTCTCTTCTTCGGGTGGAAGCTGAGTCGGTGTCGGGATGTAATCAGAATCATAGAGTGTAACTCGCCCAATTAAGCATTCTCCCTCTTCCTACTTAGACTCAAAACTCTTTTATTATTTGATATGTGCAAATTAAATACATAAGTCCATTTATGTAAAACAAAGTGTCGTTGTCGTGGTTTCATTTATCGAAGGAATCCCTCAACATTGCCAAAGGAGTTTAGTAAACAAATAGGTCTATAGGCGGGAGGGTCAGTTGGATTTTTCTTAGGTTTTGGTATGAGCACGACTAGGGCAGTTTTCCATATATCAGGGAAGGTTCCGTCTTTTATACAACGATGAAAGTGTTTGGTAAAATAATTTGAATTGCCTAGGATAGTTGTTTTGACGATGTCCGGTGTGATGAAATCTGGGCCAGGTGCTTTTTTCGTATTGATAGTCTTGACTGCGTTTATGATTTCATCTTCTTGAAGAGGAGGGATATCGTGTGTGTTCATCGGGATTTCAGGTCAGTTTATGATTTTATGTTTTGGAAAAAGTTTGTTGATTTGTGTCATCGTATTTTCTTTATTTAGGCTGATCTTTGGGTTCAGTTTTAGTTTATTCCTGACTATTTCGTATGCTAGACCCCAACTGTCTTTATTAAAATCTTCGCGAAGTTTGTTCCAACATTTCGATTTTTGTTTTCTAATTTCCTATTTTAGTTATTTTTTGGTTAGTTTATAAGATTGAAATTCTTTATCATAAGTTGATTAGTAGGTAAGTTAGTCTTTAGTTTTGTAATGTTTCTTCGTAGTTTAATACATTTACTTCTTATATCGGCAATTTCTTGGGTCCACCAGTACATGGGTTTTTTTCCTTGCGGTGTTTGATGGTTCTTTTTGAATGAACGATTGCACAAATCATGTATTTTTTCCATGGTAATTTCGACGTAATTCGTTCCAGAAAGTAGCGCGAAATTATTTAGATGATTTTTTGATAGTTCATCATATTTTTTCAGGCCGCATAAATAAGATAAGGTTACTAAGCAGTTTATTTAATTTTTTATTTTACTTAATATGTTCAAAAATAATAAATACAAAATTCTTACTCAAAATCAAATTATAAATAAAGTATAAGAAAATTCATTCTAAAGGATTTTCACATGAATAGCCTCATTTGAAAAAATAAACAAACTCAGATTTATTTCTTAATATATAATTGTTCAATATTTAGTAGATTTTCCTTTGCTTTTTATAATTTAGAAAATTCGATTTGGCATAGAATTATACAAAGATTGCAAATAGGATTTGTTAAGTGAAGACCAAGCTTTTTTGATACCCCTAATAAGGTTCGTTTTATTTTCATATTGTTTTCTATCTGCATAAACTTCTCTAGAAAGATATCCCCAAACATTCTCGATAATATTTAAGTCAGGCGATAATGCTGGCCAATCAAGAACAACAATATTATTTATTCGTAACTAATCCTTTACTACACGTGCTGTGTGTATTGGTGCATTATCATGTTGAAAAATCCACTTTTCCTGTCTCATGATATCTTTTATTTTTTCTAACCTGCTAGTTAAAGTCCTTAAATACTTATTAGAATTTTGTTTGCCTTCAATGATGACCAAGTCGATAACTCCGTTATAAGAAATTGCGCCCCATATCATAACTGAGCTCATACACGAATGTCGTTTAGAACGAATTTGATCCTCCTTGCGCAAATCATGGTAATAATAAGAAATTCCGTCAGGCCCGTCTAAATTGAACTTTTTCTCATCTTTTTTTTTTTTTTTTTTTTTTTTTTTTTTTTTTTTTTTTTCCGAGGAGGGGGAATCTTGTTAAGAACCCGGTCCTCGACCGGGTAGTGTGGCATTCGACCGACCATTACGTCGCCCGGCTACCCACTAAACCCACCTCCCCTCTTCTGCCCCGGGACTACCTTTCGGTATTACTTCAGGACTTCATCGCTTCCTCGGACTAGGTACGGACACGGTTCCGCACCCCACTCTTCTTCCTCTCGTTCTCTTTTGCAATCTTGGCCCTCAAGATCTTCTCTATCAGGCCCTCAAACGCTACCCACTTGCTCTTACTTTCCACCAGCTCGTTCCCTATCGTGCTTCGGTTCAGGTCGAGTCCCCCCACCCTTGCCTCGGCGCGATAGCTCTCCCACTCCGAACACATCCACAGCGTGTGCTCCGGTGTGTCCTCCCTTTCGTTACAAAACCAACATTCGGCACTTCTCTCCACTCGTATCCGCTTCAGGTATTTCCTGAACACGCCGTGTCCGGTGAAAACCTGAGCCAACATGTACTCGCTCTTCGTCCATTCGCACTCGTACCAGTCGCGGATCTGGGGTACGAAGGTCTTTATCCAACCCTCGTACTTCTCCCATTCCCGGTTCCACTCGTTCAATGCCCATTCCTTCGATCCACTTTTTATCCCTTCCCACATCATACTTCTTTCCTCCACTCTGATTTTCACCGGAGGTATTTTGGCCAATGCCAACACCGCATCGGTCGGGGTCGTCCTGTAGGCACTAGCCACCCGGAGCGCGAGAAGACGATTCGCTCTCTCCAGTATGGCCGCGTACCTTCCGTACTCCAGTTCTGTTCGCCAGACCGGAGCCGCATACAGCATGACCGAGGATGCCGCCATCACCATCAACCTCCTCCTTTCGTACCCCAAACCGCTCGCTCTAGGCAGTATGCCTTCGAGTTCCCTATCACCTTGGTAACCTTTTCGGCGGTCCGGCATACGTGCTCGCCGAAACGAACGTTTCTGCCGATCCACACCCCTAGGTACTTCACGCATTCCTTCATCTCGTACGAGACGTCGTCCACTCTCAGACTCATGCTTCTTATTTTCCCTCGCCCGGCCAACAGCACCACTTCCGTTTTTTCTGTAGCCATGCTCAGTCCAATGCGTTCGAACGTGTCGGCGACCAGTTCCATGGCCCACCTGGTCCTCGCCTCTAGGGTTACCCCGTCCTTCGCCGAGACCACCAACGCCAAGTCGTCCACGTAGGCCACCGGGGTGATCCCTCGCGGATATTCGACCGTCAGTATCCCGTCGTAGTAGAGGTTCCACAAGACGGGGCCCAGGACGGACCCTTGGGGATCGCCACACGACATCTCTCGAACTCCCCCGTCAGGTAACACCAAAAACCGATTTTGCAGGTACGACTGAACTACGTTCAAGAGGTACCCGCTCACCTTGACCCTTCTCATCACGTCGGCGATAAGATCCCAAGGCGCCGTATTAAAGGCGATCTTTACATCAATTGTTACCATGACACAGAAGCCCGCGTGTGTGTAACTTTTCCCCCTGATCCCCTTGACTATCTGCATGACGGCCTGCATGGCGTCCAGGGTGCTCTTGCCCTTGACGAACCCATACTGACTTTCGCTCGCCATACCCAGCGCCTTCGCTTCTTCCAGCAGTCTGGTCTTGACCACCTTTTCCGCCACTTTCCCGAGTCCGTCCACCAGGCATATGGGTCGGTACGTGGCCTCTGCCCCCGGGTCACGCTTCGGTTTCTCCGCCAGCACCAGTCGGGTTCTCTTCCAGACTTTAGGGTACTCGCCCGAGGCCAGGATGCGATTTACACAACTCACCATACCCCGGGGCACGGCCCCGAGATATAGCTTCAAGACCTCGTTCGTTAACCCGTCCAGTCCCGGAGCCTTGCGGCTCTTGAGACTCCCGACGGCCTGACGGATCTCCTCCGCCGTGACCCGCGGAACGTCATTCGGTTGCACTTGCACCTTTTCCCACGTTACCCTCGGCTTCTCCGGGAACAGTGCGTCCACTTGACTCCGCATCTCTGCTTCCGGCAAGGGACCGTTTTTAAAGCGGCTAAGTTTCCCGGTCACTATTTTGGAACCGAGTCTCCAGACGTCTGTCTCCAGTTCGGCACACATTTTCTTCCACTCGTCCCTCTTGGCGTCCCTTACGGACTCCTTGAGGGCCTTGCGCTCTCTCTTGTATTCGGCCTCTGCACTCGTAACGTTCGCATTCCCCCTTCCTCGCGCTCTCGTCCATCGTCTTCTCGCTCTAATACATGCTTTCCTTCTTTCTGCAATTTCTTCAGTCCACCAGTACACCGCTCGTTTCGTTCTCCCATTCCCACTGTCACGCTTCCTCATGCACTCGTCACAGGCCTCGCTTATCTCCCGAACTATTCCTTCGGGAGTTTCCACGATCTCCAGACCGTCTCGCTGCTTCACGTACCGGCCCATTTTTTCCAGACACGTCGATCAGCGACCTGCCTATCCTGTTTCCGAACGTCCACTTGTTCCCGACGTTGATGGGAACGAGCTCTGCCGCGTCCAGGAACTCCTCCAGGACCCGTCCGTAGGCATTCGCCACCGCAGAACCTAACCTCGCACTCTTCGCGTTCAGGTCCCCGGCGATGAGGACCCTCCTGCTATCGCGTCCCCTGACGTAACCCCCCAGTCGATCGAGCCACGACTTGAAATCGTCGGTGCTCCGGTTCGGCGAGAAGTACGTGGACACGAGTGTGATCCCGTCCAGCTCCGCAGCCACAAATCCCCGGTCACGGTGAAGCGATTTCACCCTGACACCCAGCGCTAGCCAGATGAAGGCGTCGTCGCTGCAGTCCCGTACTAAGTTCCCTTCGGCCTGGCAGGGCTCTTGACCGAGCACCACGTCGATGTTCGTTTCCCTGATCACCTGGAACATGAGGTTCATCGCGAGACGTCCTCTGTCCAAGTTGATCTGTAGACACGGTAGTTCCCTGTTCGCCGCCATTGGATCCTAACACTCCACGCACACGCACTCGTACACACGCTCGCTCACACCCACTCACCCGTGTCTCACCTAGTCCTCCTTCCTTGGTCTCCCTTTCCTCCCCTTTCCCCCACTTCCCCTGTCGTTAGCGGTTGCCAGCGACTTTAGGGAGCCGGTGGTCGGTGAGTTCTTGGACCCCCCGTCCTCTTCCTTCTCCACGTCAACCTGTTCGGGTTCCTGCCTTGTCACGGGGACCAGGGGAATGGTCAGGAGTCTCTCCCCGGCTCTGGGCTCGCCCCCAGCCTTGGGTTTCCCCTTGGCTTTGGGCACACCTCTAGTGCCGGGTTTTCTCCCCTTTACGGCCTCTCTCTCGGCCTCCGGTCCTCCCTTAGCCTCGCGCTCGTCCTCAGCCGTAGGTTGCCCCTTGGTTTTGGGCTCGTCCGTAGCCTTAGGTTGCCCCTCGCCTACAGCCTTGCCCCTAGCCTTGGGTTCCTCCCTGGCTTTGGGCTTGCCCCCCACTTCGGGTTCTTCCCGACTTTTGGGTGTCCCGCACTCCGGTCCCCCGGCACTATGCTCCCCCTCTTTACATAGAGGACAGTACCGCTGTGTGCGGCAGGTCGCGGCCTTGTGGCCTCCCTGCGCGCACCTCGCGCACAGTCGCGAGCGGTCCTCTCCCCTACATTCGCTCGCCCTGTGACCCCTTTCCCAGCATCTGAAGCAGCGATCGGTTTCCTGCCGCTCCTTCAGACGACACCTGGAGATGCCCACCTGCACCTCGGTGACCCTTCCTACCCGTCTGACCGCCTCGCCCTCCACCAGAAGCGTGGCGAATTGGCAGCTTCCGAAACTTGGACGGAGACTGAGCAGCCTAAGCCACCCTTTCTCCACTCCAGCCGCGGTTGCCACAGCCCCCACCACTTCCTCCCCGATGGCGACTGTGTCCAGGCCGTGCACTTGGAAGGCCGCCGACCTCCCTGTACCCCCTCTCACCCTGTTCTGACCCAGCTCCTTGGCTAGCAACTCCGGCAGTTGCCCGCCCCTTCCTCCTTTCGGCACCGTCAGTAGCATCTGCCCCTTCTTCGTCTCCCTGACGGTGCTGATCTTCACTTGTTGGCCGCCCTTGGCAACCACTTGCCTCACCTTCTTGAGGTCATCTAAGTAGGAGGTGCCTTCCTCCCTCGCCACGAAGATCACCCCTTCCTCTTCCCTCTTTCCCGCTCCTTGCGCCTTCTCCTTTTCTTCCTGCAAATAGAAGCAGATTTTAAAGCCACTTCCCTCTGCAGCAAGCTCCCCCAGCTTTCTTAGTTTCCTGGGATCAGATACCGGAACCTGGGGGACGACCACCCTCGTCCTTCCCTCCCTCTGGGCAGTTCTCACGAGCTCCTTCAGCGCTCCGAAGACCGCTTCCGGACCCATGTCCCCACCCATTTGGCAGAAAAAGACGAAGCGCTGGAGCGTCTCCGTCCTCCCCCCCTTACGCAACCGGCAGGTCTGCGCAAGGAAGGGGGTCGTCCCCGCCTCGTGCTCGCCCCCCCAGTTCAGCCAGCTCGGGGAGCCCGGCCAGCACTCGCTTCTTAAGCGGACTGCTCTCCTCCCCCACTATCACCCCTAAGTCGCTCCGGTACCCCTCCGACATGGGGTCCCCGTACGACACCTCCGTCTGTTGAAACAGACCCGCCTCCCACCTCTCCCTAAGAGCCTCCATCACCTCTCCGGAAGCGACGAGACTGTGAATCCTTTCCCGCTGCTCCTCCGTACGTCTTTCCTCCGCCGTGTCTGTTTGAGTGGCACAAGTGGCTGTCTCCAGCCCTCCCTTACACTCCCCTTGGACTCTCTCCAGCTGCTTCCGCAGCCCCCTTACGTCTTCGAGGAGCTTCTCCCTCTCCCTTTCCCGTTCCTCATCCCTCTTCTCCCTACGTTTAACCGTACGCAGGGCACACTTGACCGCCATTACAGCGTCCAAGAGCTCCTGCTTCGGTTTCCTTAGGCTCCTAATGACCCGGTCCAGGTCCTCTACCTTCTCCTCCAAGGCCCTACGATCGGCCATGGGAGAGAAGCTCTCCTCTGCCCTCCCCCGTTTTCCCCCTTGGGGGGTGCTCGCGAGATAGGGCACCTTTTCCTGGAAGGCGTCGGAGAGCTCCTCACCCATCGCCCCCTCATCCCCCTCACTCACCCGTTTCGTCATCTTAGGCGGCGTCCGCAGGAGTTTCTCACTCCTCGCGAACCCACCTCTCTCTGCTACGTTCTTCGTCTGAGCGGACGTCTTTCGACATCCGAAGTGGCTTTGGCCCTCCCCAGAATGCTCTGGGCCAGCGTTGGTCACCGGGGCTTTCACCCGGTCGGAACCAACGACAGGACTATTACCCGCCTGGGGTAACTTGTTTTCTAAGTCACTCATTTTCATAATTCTCATTTCGTTTCCATTTCCTTTCATCTCATCCATCCAGGTTAATCTTTGGGTAAGTACAGGATATTAGGATGTGTTCTTTCCGGATGCTGGATAATTTCAAGGACACTCCATGGAGTCGGAATCATCAAGGATAGGGTGATTGGACAAATTGCACTTGGGACTCGGTACAATTCCAGCTTAGGTATCCGTAGGCTCGTCACACCTATGTTCACTGGATGAAGGTGAACCCTAACGGGACCGCTAGGAACTGGACCCCCACCAGCCATGCATCCCTTCGGCGCGCATCCCACCTTAGGATTTGGGAGGTATTTATAGTGGCCTCACCACCCGACCCCGAAGGATCCCCTCTCACCCGACTCACCCCAGTAGGAACAGTATTTCTACCATTCCACCAGTTAGAGCAGATGTTTACGGTTTGGTCTTTGGATAGAACAAATAGGGATTCTCCGAAGAGCGTAAGTTTAAAAGGATAATAAGTAAGTGGGAGGAAACTGCACTTTGGTAGGTAAGTACAATTTCAGCTGAAATTCCGCAGACTCGCCACGTCTGTCTTCACAGGGTGAATCTTCACGGTGGTCGCTCGGAGCTGGACTTCCCTCTAGCCTTGCACCCCTTCGGCACGCACGACACCTTGGGAATTGGGAGGTAGTTATAGTGGCCTCACCACTCGATCTCCTAGGAGTTCCCCACTCTTCCAATTTGCCCCGTCAAGACAACATTTCTGCCATCTTACCAGGACAAACCCGAAGTTTACGGTATGATGAGCAGGTCCACGGCAGAAGTTTTCGTTCCGGACTTGCAGTTTTTACATTGCAGCCATCACTTATCACACCCACTAACCAAAGCCCCGCAAAGAGCCTTGGCCGTTCCCCTATTCGCCACCCAGTGGACGCGCCTGATAGGTTGCTCAACCCACAGGAACTTTTTCTCATCTGAGAAAATCACATTGTACCATTTATAAGACCAGCTCATATGTACCTTTGCAAATTCTAATCGGGCTACAATATGCCTTTTCTTTAGAGCAGGTTTTCTTTTTAATTTACAAAGTTTGATGTATGGAACATTTTGTATAACTCGTCTAATAGTGGAAATTGATGCTTGTGTACCAACTTCTTCTTTTAATTTTTTTAGGAAAATTTGTCTATTGGAAACCTTGCGTAAAATTAATCTTCTCTCCTTCTCTGTTGTAGCTTTTGTAATTTCTTCCATAATTTTAGGAATTTTTAAAGAAATTATTGATTACCTTTCCACTTCTTTTAATTCTTCTTCCAATTTCTCGATTGGAAAATCCTTCTTCTCTAAGAATTTTTATTTTACCAATCTCTTCAGAATTTAATGAAGATCCGCGTCCCATATTACATAGTAATACTAATTATTTTCTTTAACTATTAAAGATATGCTCATAAAAATATTTCTCACTGTACTATTCTTTCCTAACTCGCCATAAACATTTTAAAAATAAGACTAAACCGTTGAGGCTATTCAAGTGATAAACCCCATATTGACGAAAACATTTTTTTTAGGAAATTAAAGGAATTTAGTAAACAAATATTATACGTTTATCTTTTTGCGAACTTAACTGTTCGATAAACAATAATATTCCAAAGGAATTTTGTTTCTGATTTTAATTTACATTTATTTTGATTCGAGTCTATTCAAGTGAACAGCACTGTATGTAATAGCCCGATAATCGCTGTGATATTCTCCTTCTATAATACATCGACTCTCCAGTTTTTAATGTAAGATATAGTGTTGGTTTTTGTTAGGCTAATGTCGATAACTGAGTTACCATTTGAATTGCAAAAAGTTGGAGTATCATTATTGATAGGTATTAGATCATTTGTTGCTAACCATTCTTCCAAGATGTTACATCTATTATTGATTATTAGGGAACCGCATGACATTGATGTAGCGTTGAAATCTCCCCTGATAATTATAGTTGTGTCAGGACCAACGGTAATTGTTCATAATCCTATATATTGGTGGACTTGGCTAATTCCCACCTCTTCTATGTTATATGCATGGGTCGTCAAACTTTATCTGGTTTATGAGACTTGAGGGCTGTATGGACGCCACCGCGAAGGAACTGTAGGCAGATTTCGCACATAGCTCCAGGACGTGAGAAATCCTTGTTACATTGGCCAGGCCTTACGAAAATCACAAGTTTTAGATAATGATTGCAAAAACCTTTTAAGGTTTTGTGTTTCCATAACTTGGAATAAAACAGGCACACCGTACCGTGGGAATCGGTCTACGGCAGTTCTGATTGGCGTGTACGTAGGCGGAGGGAGGCTGAAAATTATGAACTTGGTCGCCACCACCGTCGAAACCAAAAGTCTCAAGAATTTTCCAGATCAGTTTTTTCCGAATTCTCTTGCCAACCACGTTCCATTTTTTTTTCATTATATTCTTCAATTTTTATAAGCCAGTGCGGTTCTGAGCAATATCCGATAATCAAAATAAAGTGTATATGTTACCGAATTACCAGGCCTTTGTTTTGTGAACCCTTACTTCAGGGTATAACGGGTAGTTGTATTCCGGGGCAAAACAGTGAGTGTTACGTATAATAATATTTTTGTTAAAGATTCCAATGAAATAGTCTGTATTTATATCATTAATAAGGTTATTTGTAGATCTTTTAAGATTTTGTTCTTGTCCTAAGCAAATATCAATGTTGTTTTCGTTAATTTTTTGCGTTAATAAGTCATGGGCAGTTCCTAATCTGTTCAGATTTAATTGTATAAATTTGATATAAATTTTTTTTTTTTTAAATTTTGAGTGTAATTGTAATTATTCATTAATTTAAATTTAGGTTTGTAGATACTGATGTTTGTTCTTTTGTTCAAGTTTCCAATCTTGTATCGCTTTTCTGTAGACAGGACAAAACATACTTTGTGTTTTATGAGACTTATCATCTTTACATACGTAACATAGTGGTTTGTTTTTACAATTTTTTGCATTGTGTCTGTAGGATATAGTGATGACTCTCCTCATATCATCTCGAAATGCTCAGTGGTAAATAGAGGTCGTGTATCACGTACGCGTGATGAATTAACTGCTCAGTTGTGATGGATTTTAACGGATTTATTTTAACAAGTAACGAAGATAACTACTAAGACAGTGATAACAAAAAATCCCCGAGGGATATCAAGTGCGCCCGTTTTGATCACTTGCCAATGGTGTTCTGCCATCTCGAAGTATGTCCCCATTGCCTGTCTCCCTGATCCTTAGTCATCTGCACCCCATGTGCAGCGCAGATGTTTTCTAGCCGTTGTCCACTTGTAAAAGGTACACGCGGACCCATATGCCTCCCTTCCACCATAGGGTATTCCTTCCCTTGGCCGTGATTTACAACGGGAGATGGGCAATGATTTACAACATGCAAGAAGTCCGAACAGTGTCCTTCGCAGCATTAGACATTTTCCTATCATCGTGTTTGTATTTGTGCATTTATTAGCAGTATGGCCAAAATGGCAGCATTTCAAACATTAAGTTGGGTTATGAGTTTCTTCTACTTTGTATTTTAACCATCCAATTTTTAGGAATCCCTATGAGATAATTTTGTTGGCGATATCAGTTGGTACGTTAACAAAAACTTGTGATTTATTACTATTATTTGATTTATAAATTATATTAGTTTTTATGTCGGTTTTTGAGCTTGTCATTTAATTAATGATTTCGGTTATTTCGTTAGTTTCCGTGGTATCTTCGAAGTTGTTGATAAAGATAGTTTTAGTGTGAATTAGTAATTCACTATTTCCTTCATTTGTGAAATTGGCATTTATAAAATTGTTTTATTGTTCTTGTTTGCTTTCAAATTTGAGATGAATATGTCCTTCGTTTGTTTTTTTTATATTTATTTTAACACCAAGTTCTTCTGTATTGATATATTTTTTTAAGGATTTAACCATGCCTGCGTAATTAGGGTTTTCATTTTCTTTTTATTTAATAATTAGAGTACTTGTGTTCTTTTTGTTTGGAGTTTTCCAATTATTAGAATTATTTTCTTCTTTTTGGTGTGAGGGGTTTAAAGTATTAGATTTAATTTTAGTAGGGACACCGTATGTTGTAATTTTTACGTTAGGTGTGTCTTTGAAAACATGTTCGATTATTTTTCTAGTTATAATTGTGGTGAAGGCCGATGTAGAAGCAACAGTTAAGTTAGTTCTTTTTTTGTTTATGACAATTTCTTTAATTTTTTCTAATTTTTCTAAAATATTTGAGGTTTTACTTTTTCCTTTAATTTCCGGGTCGATTCCGAATAAAAAGGTGTATCTATTAAAATTGGTAGTATCGTTGTCGTCGCTAGAAGTGAGGATATCGTTTTGGGTCAGAGTGTAGATTTTGTTTGTTTTGAAGTTATTTTCTCTCAAAACTTCAGGCATTTGTGGTGAGGTATCCGTTAAATCATTTAAGAGTTTGCTATCTTGATATTTGACATCAGAAAAAATTATTATATCATGCGAATTATGTTCGAGGATGCTTCCTTTGACTATTTTTGTTTTTTGATAGCAATTATTTGGCCATTCGAGGGATACGATCTTGTGTAATTCTTCTGGGTTTAAATCATTTTTTAGTATATTTGTAATACAGTAGCGGCCAAAAGTAGATAGACATACAGAATGTTTTAATTAAATCGTGCATATGTTAATTGATCGGTTTCCTATGCATGTATGTTATTTGTCGCAAAATACGTTATAAGAAATAATAAACAAATGTTGGTAAAGTTACTTTATTGTCAATAAAAAAATAAATCTTTGAAATTCACCTGGTCAAAAGTAGATACACAATTTAAAAATGAAAATAAAAACATAACAATTTCCTTCAAATTATTTGAAAAATCAATTGGGACCTTTCCCAAGGCATTAATATTTGGTAAAATACCCATTATTGTCAATGACTGCCTGATATTGACGCGGCATTGATTCAATCAATTTATTTAATATTACTGGATCAATATTTTGCAATTTTTCTTGTATTTTAAAAAACAGTTCATCGCAATTTGAATAATTTTTATCTCTCAATCCTTGGTCAACAATTTGCCACAGGTTTTCTATGGGATTCAGATCGGGCGACTGGGAAGGCCACTTCAAAATCGTTACTTTTTCTTCTTCAAGATAGCGTTTAACTAACTTTGAGGAATGTTTGGGGTCGTTGTCGTGTGGAAAAAGGAATCTTAAGGGTAAATTGTCTTCAACATAAGGTAACATAACATTCTGAAGTAGATCCCGGTACAGAAATCCGTCCATGATTCCATTTATTCTATGTAGTGGGCCAATACCAAAACCGCCGAAACATCCCCATATCATTACCGATCCTCCTCCATGCTTAACCGTGGATCTGGTGTATTTAGGGGTTAATCGCTGACCAGTAGGACGTCTAACGTATTGAGTGCCATCGGAATTAAACAAATTGAACTTGGATTCATCGCTCCAGCAAACTCGTTTCCAATCCTGTTTCAGCCAATGAATATGTTGTTTGGCAAATTCCATTCGGACCCTCCGATTTTTCTTACTGAGAAGTGGTTTTTTTGCTGGCCTGCGTGTAAATAATTTCTCTTCGACTAGTCTTCGTCTTACAGTCCTTGAAGACACAGAAACTCCGAAAACTTCCAGCTCAGATCGAATTTTCTCAGAAGACACGTATAGATCCTTCGAACAAATAGTCTTTATTTTCTGCACATCTCTTTTACTTAGCTTCCTTGGTCGTCCAGTTTTTAGTTTTGGGTTAATTGATCCAATTCTTTGATATCATTTTATTATAGCCCAAATAGTGCCTTTTTTAACATCTAACCTGCGGGAGATTTGCACTTGCCGTTCACCCTCATTAAAAGCTTTAGCAATTCGTTCTTTTAAATCAGTGGACATTTTTACACCACGAGGCATGTTGTAGACTATAAACCAAATGCAAATTTTACTACAAGTTTTCTGATATCTTAAGAATTTAAAGTAAATTCAATTGTTTTTACCACGTCTATCTACTTTTGACCAGGTGAATTCCAAAGATTTATTTTTTTATTGACAATAAAGTAACTTTACCAACATTTGTTTATTATTTCTTATAACGTATTTTGCGACAAATAACATACATGCATAGGAAACCGATCAATTAACATATGCACGATTTAATTGAAACATTCTGTATGTCTGTCTAAATTTGGCCACTACTGTATATTCCTGTTGATTTGGTTTTTTTGTTTTGGGTGGTTCCTGTGTCAGGGATTGTGTTCCCACATTGTTATAATTTATTTTAGGATTTTCTGATGTTTATGTCGCAACATTCGTATCATTAATGTTTTTCTTCTTTTTAGAGATTTCTTCAGAACAAAGTAAATTTAATAACAGTCATGTGTCGTTAGTATTGAGCATTTTAGATTTGTGTTCAATTAAAGCTTCTCCATTTTTAATTTCTCTTTTTGTGTTGGCATTTGTGGAAACTATTTTTGCTACATCTTTTATGGCGCTATCTATAGACGTAATAAGTTCTCTTATTTTTATTAATTTAGGTTGGATAAATTCTGCAATCAAGGGTAAAGGCACGTTGATAGATTTCTAATTTTTCGAATGATATGTTTTTCATGGTAGGCTCTTGATTTTTGTTCATATCATGATCCGTAATGTGAAAGGCAAGTTTCCGATGAGTAGGCACTCAAACGTTAATTATAAGTAGGTAAAACATTTTTTGTTCTTTGGGAGGGCTTTGATATCTGTACACCTGGATACGCGTGTACCTGAATACCTGTGCATCTGGATATCTGCGCACCTGGATACCTGTGTACCTGGATACCTGTGCGCTTTCAAAGTCTATTTGGCAATATGTCAGGTGTATTGTCAAAGTCTGTAATAGGCTTTGAAGCAAAAAAGCACTACTATTATGGTCTCTGGAGGACTAATATAGCTGGCAAGCTATTTGGGTTGACTCACCCTACAAACTGCCAGCAGCAAACACAGTCCTGATTGCCCCTCAGTGTGAGGATGATCCTCTCTCTTTTTGAGACGCTTCGATGGTACAATTCACGCACCACAAAGTTACAAACGTTTGCATTTGGTTACGGATGTCCACTGAAGACGTCCACGAAAGGAACTGTTTTTTAAAGCACTATTATTGGGGATATTCAGGAGCGACTAAAATATACAGAATGTAACAATCTTGTTCGTACACACGGGTTTATTGAGTAAACGAGTCGTTTGGATAGCTTATACAGTGAGTCTCATTCAAAATCGTGCAGTTCATTGGTATAAGAACTCAAATGGATTAAAGCAATAAAATGCGAAATACTTTTAACTTTTTTATTACTAGATTGCAGATAAATCTCTAATTAAACAACTCTATGATTGTTTTATAAGGCAAAATTATAGATATTCAGAAATTGAATATTTTATCAATTTGTTGTTAAAAAATAGTCGCACCGAAAATCGTGCACTTCAGAACATTTATTAAAAACTAGTCATTTTCATCGTTTAACGTTTGTGTTAATATTTCGTTGGATAACCCTTATTATTTTCAACAGCTTTTAGCATATTAGGTATCGACCTAATTAGTTTTTCTGCAAAGCTTGCATCAATTTTAATCCACTCTCCTTCTAGAACCTTCTTCAACTCATTTCTATTAGAAATATGATGTTTGGGAACTCGCCAATCCAGTTCATTTCATACATTTTCTATGACGTTTCAGTCAGGAGACTGTGGAGGTGTTTTTATGACATGTGGGCAATTATATAACAACCACTCTTTAACAATATAGGCGCTGTTTTGAGTCGTTATCTTGATAAAAGTGAAACGTTTTTGTTATTCCTAATTTTTCAGCACTTAGTTTCAAATGTTGCTTTAAAATGGTCAAGTATCCGAATTTATCCATATTTCCTTCTATAAAATGAAGGTTGCCAACACCTGAAGCACCTACACAACCCCACACCATTAGCGATCAGCCCCTATGTTGGACCGTTCAGCAAAGATTTTCCTTTTTCAGCTCTTCGTTAACTTTTCTCCAAAAAATAACTTTACCATCCGATCCAAATACATTAAATTTGCTTTCATCGGTAAAGATAACGTGTTTCCAAAACTCATAGTCTTTATGCATATACAGTCGCTCAAAAAAGTATTCGTACAGTGGAAAAAGAATTCTGTGATCCGTAATTTTCGACTGATTTTGTTCAAAATTTGTATAATGAAAAATCAATCTTGAACTCAGTTTAGATGTTCGAACAAGTTTTGAAAATTAAATTTTTAGAGTGCTTTTCATGGTCTTAAGAAATACTTCATTTTGGAAACTTCTTGTGCGGTGGAAATTTTTCAGTAGGGTTTTAATGATCCTGTAGAGGGGATTTTTCTATATATATCCCAAAAATTTGATCAAAGTCAGACCACAAATAAGGGAGTTGCAGTCTTTTGAAATTGTCAAGTCAGACCACAAATAAGGGAGTTGCAGTCTTTTGAAATTGTCAAAAATGTTTAAATTTTACTATTTTGCGTGAGAATCGTCACTTTTTGGCGAATTTAAAAAGCTCCAACATCCTTATTTGTGGTTCGACTTTAATCAAATTTTTAAGAGTAAGTATATAGAAAAATCCCCTCTACAGGATCATTAAAACCCTACTGAAAAATTTCCACCGCACAAGAAGTTTCCAAAATGGAGTATTTTTTAAGACTATGAAAAGCACTCTAAAAATTTAATTTTCAAAACTTGCTGGAACACCTAAACTGAGTTCAGGATTTATTTTTCATTATACAAATTTTGAACAAAATCAGTCGAAAATTATGGATCACAGAATTCTTTTTCCACTGTACGAATACTTTTTTGAGCGACTGTATTTTCTAGCGAATTCTAAAAAGAGCTTCCGTTTTTTCTCACAAACATAAGGCTTCTTTCTTGCTATTCGGCCATTATAGCCATTTTTTTGTAAAACTTTGCGAACAGTTTCCGCATTTACCACTTTGTTTAAATTAATTTCGATGTCAGTTACAAGTTTAGGGGCACTAATTTTTGGATTATGTTTGATTTGTCTCAATATCCAACGTTCATCTTGCGCTGTTAACTTCTTCTTACGGCTGACTCGGACCTTATTGGATATACGATTAAACTTTTTGTACTGTTCTATTATCGACTGAATAGTAGTATTGCCCTTGTTAAGTATTTCGGCAATTTTTCTTTGACTTTTTCCTTGATTATAATGAAAAATTACAAGTTTTCTTTCTTCGATGGTCGTTTGCTTTTTCCTACTCAATATTTAGAACTTTTTAACAAATTTTGAACAAAATTATCAACTATTGGCACTTAATAAATGAGTTTCATTAAATTTGCAAATACAACAAAAATATCCATAACTTAATCATCGAACACATCAGCTGTACGATTTTGATTGAGAGCTAACAACAACGAGCAGTAACATGCTTTTTTTTCTGCCTACGGTAACTTTATGTTTACGGATTTAGTTGATATTTTTAAAAACACAATATAAAGGTTCCCAATCATCATGAAAATAAGCATTGTTTATTTCCAGGTTTATGATTTAAATAAAGTCATATAATTTAAATGAGTGCACGATTTTAAATGCGACTCACTGTATATAGAAATATCAATTTTTTATTTTCTTATACATATATTAACAATAAATATAAGATAATTACAACAATTTAAGTCTAAATTTCTCAAACAATTAATACAAAATTTAAACATTTTATAATAAAAACATCATATTTTGAAGCAACATTGTTGTTCGTACACGTAAATTGAAAACAATTTTGAATGTTTTTTTTTTCATTAAAGGTAATTCCCTAATATTTTGTCGAACAACCCTTAGCTTTAATCACCCCTTGACATCTTCTATTCATTGAAGAAACCAAGTTTTTACAGATTTCTGGGCTAATATTGTTCCATTCTTTCACGATTGCATGTTTTAAATCGGTTTTCGAGGAAATGTGATGTTTTCTTACATTTCTTTTTAAAATTGCCCATAAGTGCTTGATTAGATTCAATTCGGCAGATTGTGGAGGGGTTCGTAAGAGTTTTGGGACATTTCAAATTAACCATTCCTTGTTAATTAGAGCGGTATGCTTGGGATCGTTGTCTTGTTGAAATCTATAGATCCTTGGCATTCCTAATTTCATTGCACTTTCCTTAATATTTTTTTTTAACATCGCATTATATACAAATTTATCCATTGTGCCATCAATAAAATGGATATTTCCCACTCCATTTGACGACATACATCCCCATATCATTACAGATCCGCCTCCATGTTTTATAGTGGGGATCGTATTAAGAGGATTATTATCGTCATTTGGTTTCCTCCAAACTCTATTGATTCCGTCTGACAGGAAAAGGTTGATTTTCGTCTCATCGGACCAAATGACGCTGTCCTAATACTCCTGATCTTCATTCAAATGTTCATTTGCAAATAAAATCCTTTTCCGTTTATTTTCTACACTAACAAATGGTCTTTTACATGGGATTCTACCGTGATAAACATTTTTCCATAAGACACGTCGAATTGTTTGGCAGGAGATGTATCTTCGACAGTTGAACGTAGTTTCGGCACGCTTAATTTAGGATTTTTCTTAATTTCTTGAACTATCATCCGTTCATCTCGTTCGTTTAACTTCTTTTTCTTCGCTTTTCTGGCAAAATTGGAACATGTTCCTTCATTTCTAAATTTATTCACAATATATTGGATCGTGGAATGTTTTTTGTTTGTTAATTGTCCTATTTTGCGTAAACTATAGCCCCGGAGAGCCTTATTTACGATAGATTTCTACAAATCTAAACTTAGTTCCTTGCTATTGGGCATTTTGAATCGAACTGATGAAACAATTTTAGAAAAAGGGAGAAGGTACTTTGTTTACAGTATTTGTTACCGGACGAACAAAAAAAAACGAGATGAAACATGTTTACCCTATTTTTTCAACGATATTCAATTTAATTGTACGAACAACAATGTTGCATGAAAATAATACTATATTTTTATTAAATTATTCAATTAAACTATTGAAAACCGGTTCGACACATTTTTACTTAACTACATAATATTATAATAGATTTTTTTATCGAAAATGAATAAACGAAAAATAAAAAAAGTGATTTTTAACAAGACAAATCGAATGTTTTTTTCAACAAACTCTGGTGTACGAACAAGTATGTTACATACTATACGTTTGTTCTTCTGTCTTTTTTATGATAACTACGTCCTCGGAACCTGTAGCTTCTCGATTCCATCTTATTCTCTCCCTTGTCAAAAAAAATCCTCCACCTGCCTTAACATGTCCGCCTCTGCCAGATGGCCTTGGTTCAGGCGCTTTAGTTTCCCCGTCACAATCCTGTAACCGAGGCCCCAGACGTCCGTCTTCAGGTCTTCGCACAACTTTATCTATATCTCCCTCTTAGCGCTCCTTATGGACTCCTTGAGGGTCTCCTTCGCTTTTCCATACTCCTCTTTGGCCGCCCTTCTGTTCTCATTCGTTTTTCTATTTCCCTTGATCCTTGTTATCTTCCGCCTAGCCTGCAGGCATTCCTTCCTATGTGTATTTATCGTAGCATTCCACTAATATACTACTCTCATGTTCCTTGCCTTTTTGTTCTTCTTAAGCAAGCACACATCAGAAACTTCCCCGATTTCCTTCACTATTTGATTCAGTTCGGTTCCACCTGAAACTCTTTCGCTTGCGTATCTACTGAACTTAATCCTTCCTCTCTCTGTTACGATCCACCCCTTAGTCCAGCTTTCTTCCTTTTTTCCCAGTGTCTCACGTCTATCCCCCATGATGCTGTAGGTGATGTCTCTATGTCCACTTCCGCTCTCAGTGTCTCGCTCCACTTGTCACTTATCGACTATACGTACCACAACAGCATAGGCTATAGTTACATCTATGACCGATCTCCCGTTCTTATTTCCGGACATCCACTCCTTTCCGTTGTTGAGTGGGGTCAACTCCCTCGCCTCCACAAACTCCTCCAACACAGCTCTGTAGGCGTTCGCGATTTCAGAGTCCAACATCGCGCACTTAGCATTTAGGTCCACAGCTATGAGGAACCTCCTGCCGTCTCGACTAGCGACGAAGCCGTCCAACCTATTTATCATCACCTCAAATTCACCCGTGCTCTTATTCGACGAAAAGTAAACCGAAACCAGCGCGAATCGTCCAAGCTCCACCGCCTCCAAGTCCCAGTTCCTGTACATCGATTTCGTCCTCATCCTTCGTTTTAACCAGATGAACACGTCGTCGTCTTTATCCAGAATTACATCCTTCAAGGCTTTGTTCAGTTCTTGTCCCAGAATGACATCGATACCCTGTTCTCTGGTCGTCTGGAACAGTAAGTCGGTTGCAACCCGCTTTCTGTCCAGATTGATCTGCAGAAATCTAAGTTCCCTGGTTTGCGACATTATACCATTTCCTACTGGCTCCCTGTTTTTGTCTCTTTGGCCCCTACAGCTTTTCCTGTCTTCTTGCAGTTGGGTCCTCCCGCACTGTGCTCCTCCGCTTTACAGAGGAGGCAGTAGCGAAGATCTTTACAGTCTTTCGCCCTGTGACCTTTCTTCCCGCATTGGACGCACATCCGGGTCCTTTCCGATTTTTTGCATGCCTGAGCCTTGTGTCCCGGCTCCCAACATCAGTAGCAGTGTCCGGAGTCTTTCCTCTCTTTTAGTCGGTACATATTTATGCCGACTCTCAGAGCGATCACACCCTGAAGTCGGGCCGCGTCGCTTTCTCCAAAAATTGTTTGGTAAAGTTGTCTTGACCAGCTTCCAGTTCATCTTTTTCGTTATGACCATATTTTCCTCAGGCGTCCCATTTCTTAGGATCACTCGAATTGTATTATGGTCCGAGGATCTTTTATTAATGACATCGATTTCAGCTTCCATGGCTAAATCCTTAGTTATCATTATGTCCAGTACGTCGATTCTTCCCACTGTTGCGATGTGACTGAGTTATTCAGTTTCCATGACATGGATGTCTTACCGTGTTTATAGGAACGTTCTCAGTTGCTTGCTGTTTGACGTTCTGCTATGCCAATCTAGCAATTTCGCATTGAAATCTTCGATTGCGATGTGCTGTCCTAATTGTCTTCTGATAAGCGCTTCATCCACATCGTTTTGCAGAAAGTCAATTTGGGGCAGGTGGTTGTTAGGTCCTTAATTTTACGCGTGTACGAGTTTGGATCTAGTTACCCCTTTAGATACGATAACCGTGAACTACGTAGATCGTTGACTGGATTGATCGATTAGGAAGGACCACTCTAAGTTCGCAGTCTCAGAGACACTGTTTTCGCGTATAAGACAGACAAAACATTCTTAATTTAACAAAGATTTGTTAGTGACAACTATACAATATCGAGAGATGCGTTTAAAGGATGTTGAGAAGAAGAGTCTAGCGCGCACGTGTCCATAATGAAGTAAGGAGGAAAGAGAGAGTCTTCAGTTTTGCACCCTCCTTAAGTGTTGATACGGAGGTGTACCACCCATAGACGTACTTCCGATAAGACCCATTAGCGGCTTCTAGGCTACCTTGTCGCGTTAAAGCGTAGCGCTTAGAGGCATGGTCGCTGAGCTTTTATTGGAGCCCAGTCATTGTGTTCGTTTGGCGATACCTTTAATTTAGATTCGCAATTATAGTCCGACAAAGAACAGCGCTGGAAATCCCCATCATAAAGTAACTTCCCTCAGCCGAAGATGGGTGTTAAGCGCTGAGAATTCCACCAGTATCACCTAAAGGCTGGGGTTGTCCATGGGCGTAACATCAGTTTCTTAAATTCACTTTGAACGTTTAGACTGGTAGATAACGTAACTATAGTCCATGATAGAACAATACGTCACAAGTCCTAACAGTGGTAGCAGGATGTAATCCTCAATCGGACATTACAGGTGTCGATTTCAACTGCTATGGCGTCCATGTGTTCTATACGAATTGGTGGCAACTGAGCGTGCTGGATGTTGTTTTTCACCAGCAGTTCCAAATCTCGTCTCTTCGAAACTCCCGGATTGTCGTTGTTTTTCCTATGCATTTAATATCCCGGAATTCTAAGGTCGTCTATGGGAACCAGCTTGTTTCTTGAATGGCAGCTACATCGATGTCCAGACGTTCCAGCAGCTCCTGCAGTCCTATTTTACGTCCTATAATACCGTTGATGTTTCAGGATATTATCTGCAGTGGTGTAAGTTGTGGATGTAAATCCATTAATTTTGCAACTTACTGGCAAAAGAATGCACTCATTGCTGAATACATCATTTGCATTTGCTTTAAAGCCTGTTGGAAATCAGCACGCCCTTTTTAGATTTCTTGTCATTTGTCGTTGTTTGACTTCTTTGCCGCTCCAGCGTAGGTTATTACCGGTTTGAATGGTGCTGGGATGGAAGCGTGCTTAACGATCCTCTTTGGTTTCTGATTTTTTACTTTTGGCTGCATTTTTTGTTGTTGGAGCACTTTTTCGCAGCCCCTGTAACTAGCAGGATAGCCGCCTCTGCAGTTTACATATTTGGCCGGGACATTCCTGGTTTTGGTACATTCTCCTCTGTGGTGGCTTTCTCCGTACTCGACGCACTTGGCAGCAGCAAACTACGGTAAGGCGGAGAATCTCCAAACTTTTGACACCTGTGGCACTTCGTCGGTCCTGGCCGGGGATCCACACGCACGATCAAAGTACAACACGATTTGATCCCGAAAATCCTGGTTTTGCCCTCTCGTTCTAGTTGAACAAGTACGAGTGGCACTGTCCATTTATACTTGCGGCTCCTCATCCTTTGAACTGAAACTGGGGACAACTCTTGCTTCAGTAAGTCGGCCTTTACTTTATCCTCCATGACATTGTCGGGAAAATGTTCTATCACTGCGCACTCCTTATCCTTCGGGAGCAAGAAAATGTGGAACTTCTTCTTCTCGTCCTGGAGGAGCCTAGCTATTACCCTGTAGTCTTCAGCCGAATTTGAGGTGATTGCCACTCCTTGACCGGTCATTTTTTCCTTGTTACATCCGATTTTCTTCGTCATGGGTCGGTGGCACACCACCATCTAGTCCTTCGCATTATTCATAAGGATGGGAGAAATTTTCTAGGCTTTGGCTTGTTGATCCTGTCTCTCTTTTTCCTGACTGGGTCCTGGAACATTTCGGTTTCTTTGTTCCCGTTCCTTCTTCCTGTTTCCTTTGTTACCGCTGGTCTTCTTGGATTTTCTTGAAATCGATCTCCGTTTCTTCTTCCATGTCTTCATCCTAGATTGCTTGTTCCTCGATAATCTGGAACGTCTTTTCATTCCTCTTCTCTTTCCTTTTTTGTTTCTCCTTGTCGTCCATATGGTTTTTAATGCTTCTCAGTATGCCGGTCTGCTCTTTTAATGTTTCTTCTAATTGCTCCACATGTTTAATTAGGGTTTTGTTGACCTCAAACAGATGCAAAAAGTTATCATAGCTGCGTACAAGCTTTAAATCTTGAAGATTATCCACATCGATTGCTTATTGCTAATGAGTTTTAGAGTACAACTTAATAGAACCTCCTTTCGGGAGACTAATTTTGTTTACTGATGCGACATCTTTTACGCGCAATGGTTATTATTAATAATAAAAATTGCCATATTTGGGATGATGAAAATCTTCACTCTGTGGTTTTTACAAAACACCAGCAACAATTGTCAATAAACATGTGGGCTGGTATTGTTGAAGAGAATCTAATAATTCACTTGCTGCCACCTCGTGTAAACGCCCACATTTATTTCAATTTTCTGCAAAATGCTTTGTTTCAATTGTTAGAAAATGTTCCGTTAGACACTAGAACTAATATGTGTTTTCAACATGACGGAGCATCTTCACATTTTGGTTTAAAGATGCATCAATACTTCGACCAGCGATTTCCCAACCGATGAATTGGAAGAGGAGGTTTTGTAATCTGGCCCGCGCGTTCTCCTGATCTCAACCCCTTGAACTTCTTCCTTTAGGTTTATCTCAAATATCTGGTCTACGACATGCCTATTCGTAACGAGGAAAATCTCTCATCAACAATAATGACCATTTGTACACATTTAGAAGCTATTCCTGAAATATTCCATAGGGTCCACCAGTCAATGAACCGGCGGTACAATCTTTGTATTGAAGCAAATGGTCAACATTTTGAACAATTATTTTAAGTTATTGTTTATTTATAAATAAAACAAAGTTTAATAAGAACAAAAAGTGATTATAATTACCAAAATCATATTGCCTTTTTTCTACCCAAACGGTTATTTGCAAGCGTATGTTTATTAACGAAAAAAATTTGCATTCATGTCCCCCACCACTCCTTGAATTTTGTTAGTATATTTTTGAGTCACCTTGTATATGAAGAATTTTTACACTTTTTAATACGTTTTGCGTTGATTAACATATGTACAAGATTAACAAATAAAAAATTATGTATTTTTTATCAATTTTGGTGTTAACTCTTTTGAAACATTAGGTATCTAAATACGGTAAGCGGTAGTGTATACTGAAGTTACTACTTTTTTGTAGAGAGGAATATGATGGCTCGTTATCATGAGAATGCATGTTCAGCCAAGTTCAGATATGGTATCTAGTTAAATAAAACCATCACGTTATCAAAAATATCATCTTTTTCAACATTTTGGTATACAAGAACCAGCAGAATTAATTTGACCACTGCTTATTGCAGGTTCTTGTGACCGACATAAGAGAAAAAAATAATATATTTTTTTAGTTTTTGCCTAGTAGGTCTGTTTTGGCATTAATTATTGTTATTAAAATTGGAAAATATAAAATAAATGTAGAAACACATCTTTTAAAGCGAAGGCAATGTTTCAAATTTCACCAGTGACGTCTCAGTTAATGTAAATTTGAACATTTTAAAGGAAAAATATGAAACGCCACTGGTAACAAAGTAAAAAAAGTTCTGTATGTTTCATATTTCTGTGGAAACAAGATTTCTTGAATATTTTTCATACGTTTTAGTGGAAAAAAACTTCGCTAACTAATATTAAAACTACAAGAATAAATTTGGTTCATTACGTTAGGCCCACCGTACACGGGCAACTGAATAGTTCGGTATATTGAATAGTATACCGGCCAATTCACCATAAATTTTGTTGATACGACATGTGTTTGTGCTCTTATTGCGCGAAAAAATATTTCAAAACGAAAGCAATTTTGAGCTCATCCAATTTTAAGCTCAAGACTTTTCAAGGAACAATTTTATCAGTTCTTTGAGGAATTGAGAAAGGATCCAATAAAATTTTTCAATTGTTTCCGAATGAGCATGAGGATTGTTAGGGACTTTTAGTTATTGGTTTTTTGTCGGTTGTTGTTAATTTTCGTTTTTGTTATGTATTTGTATTTTATCCCTTAAGTTACGCCCGTATACGGCGACACTTGTTCTAAGAATACTATCTGGGTGCCAGACCACATGGCCCATCAGGCAAAATTAAGGGTGCCTTTTAGCTGAGGAATATGCTACTAGTCAAAGGAAGCTTTCTCGGTCGGGACTATTGCCACGATGGGCAGTTTGTTGGGCCTGCAATATTCCCAGAAAAGCGACTAGTATAAATATTCCCCAGATGGCCGCGATTTCTGGAATCCGGCGTAACCATAGCCCGAAAGGGCTCTTGATGGTGGTGCGCCCCTGGTTGGAATTTCTCGGGTTTAGTACTTAAGGGATCATCGAAGTAACTCATTCTCTCTTTTCTTCTCTTCGGATTGAGGCTACGTCGGTGTCGGGATGTAATCAAATCATAAGGTGTAACCCGCCCAATTAATCATTCTCCCTCTTCAAACTTAGACCAATAACCTCTTTCATTAACTAAAATAAGTGCAATTAAATACAGTCCATTTTGCTGTAAACCAAATTGGGGTTTTCGTGGTTTCATTTATCGAAGAGTCCCCTTAACAGGCTAAAAGCTACTATCTTCATAGCATATCCCCCTCTTTACCGGACAACTTTTATTTGACACTTTTTTTCATTCAACATACTATTTTTGAGTAATCCTCAGTCACAACTTTTAATAGGACACCCTGTATATGTCTGCATAGATAGGAGACGTGCTAACATTGCAATCAAACGTGAAAACCAATCACTACCCATAATAGACTCTATTTTACCTGTTTTTCGTAAAACGAAATAATTTTGAAAATTAGACATTAAAATGAATTCCACCAAATTGAAATAGCAGAATCATCTAGATATATTAGGTATGACCATAATACCTTTCTGGTTTTTCGAAAGATGTCGTTTCGATAGCTGTAGAAGATGTATGTGATGTCATATCGAGCAATATTATGTTGTGTTTGAAAGGTCATGCCATTAGCCAAAATACGACGCTCGGTTTGTTTAGTTTGGTTGAATAGTTCTCGAAATATAGCCATTCAAAAATGGAAGCAAACGACCGAGATATTCGTGGAATTTCGAATTTTTTTTTCGTTCAACGCAAAAAGGCTGCGCAAACGCACAAAGAGATCAATGACGTTATGGGAGATGGAACTGTGTCACTTCGTACGGTGGAAGAATGGTTTAGACGATTTAAAGCAGGAAATTTCGACACCGACGACCATTACCGCGGAGGAAGACCACTCACTACAAATGTCGACGGAATTCTTGAAAAAATTGCGAAAGATCGCCATATCTCAGTCAAAACGATGTCGGAAGAATTGAATGTACCACCCACAACGATCAAAAGACATTTGAAGGCCGCTGGATGTACAAAAAAGTTGGATATTTGGGTGCCGTATGAGTTATCGCGAAAAAACATTATGGACTGAATTTCCATCTGCGAATCGCTATTGAATCTAGAACAAAATCGACCTTTTTCTGAAGCGTATGGTAACCGGCGATGAGAAATGGGTCACGTACGACAATGTTAAGCGTAAAAAGTCGCGGTCGAAGCTTGGCGAAGCAGCCCAAACGGTGGCCAAGCCAGGATTAACGGCCAGGAAGGTTTTACTGTGTGTTTGGTGGGATTGTCAGGGAATCATCCACCACGAGTTCCTCGAGTATGGCCAAACGCTCAATTCGGTACTGTACTGTCAGCAACTGGACCGCTTGAAACAAGCACTGGCTAAAAAGCGGCCTGCATTGATCAACAGATGCAAAATCTTGTTCCATCAGGACAACGCAAGGCCTCACACATCGCTTGCGACGCGACAGAAGCTCCGGGAGCCTGGACGGTAGGTCCTGATGCATCCACCTTACAGTCCGGACCTGGCACAAAGTGATTACCACCTGTTCCTGTCCAAGGCGAATGCGCTTGGTGATAAAAAGTTGGCCTCCAGAGAGGTCTGCGAAGATTGGCTGTCCCAGTTTTTTGCCAATAGGGAAATAGGCTTCTACGAACGGGATATAATGAAGTTGGAATCTCGTTGGCAACAAGTTATCGAATAAAACGGCGCATATTTAACCTAAATCCGATGATCATAACTAATTTTATGAAGATTTGAATAAATTGCCTAAAACCGGAAGGGTATTATGGTCCTACCTGATATTACGATACATGTAGGGAGTAAAGGGCTGCACTGCTATAAAAAAATCTTTTTTTGGCATTAACGGAGCCCTTGAAATTTTTCAAAAAATCATTGGAACAATGTTAATACCATGTAAGGATTGATTTTATCGATGCCATTCTCATCTAGGGAAGCAATGAAGACCTCAATCTCATAGAATCAGATTTGCCTTAAACATACTAACAGAAAATAATTTCATTACGTTTCATTCGGATTTTTTGTACTATGAATCGAGATGCGCAGAAACAGACACTCCTTCATATGCCTAGTTCGCTGGGATGTACTTTATACGATATGCAGATGGTTGCCACGAAACCCAACATCAGAATAATCGGCGCACAAGAGAATACGGAGAAGACATCGCACAACCCAGAAATCCTACTGATAACAGTCACAAGCATGCGCGCATGAAACATAATAATTAAACTTTTGAGTACTCTAATTAAAATTATTACCGTAAATTTTGAACAACCGTAACTATATTTATTCCATAAGAACGAATTAAAATTATTAATTTTGTTGGGTCTAAAATTGCTTCACATACTCTTGAAAATAAATAAATTATATAAACCCTCCGAAAACCAGATAAAAAATTGTACACATCATACCGAATGTACACTCCTTTATTCCCCAATTTTGGTTAATAAATGTAATAAATGAGTACCACGGGTAAAAGATGTCAAGTTCAGTAAATTATAAGATATTTTTGAAACATTGTACATATACTAAATATACTGTGTCTCTAAAAGGTCTGTACAAAATTATACCACAGATTTCTGAGGTCAAAACATGACGATTTAACCCAATTTACCTTAGTCTAAATGTGGACGGTTTTCGAAATACAGGGCGTCAAAGTGAAAAGAAAAAAAAGCAAAAAAATTTATTTCTTGGTTGGTAATGCTGCTATCTACACAAAATGTCGTATCGGGCGGTTTTTGGGGATCAGAAATCAGAATCCGTTTACATTTTCGATACACACTGTAGAGGGCGTTGTCAGCGCTCGATGAACCCTCTTTAAAAGGGCATAACTTTTTCATCACCCGGAATAAAATTTATTTATGACTAAACTTGTATTTTCCTACATTTTTTAAGGAAAAAAGGTCTCTTGTTAAAAGTCTCTACGAGGCTTCCTTCTTGAGACATTTGAAGCTTAAAGTTCGCTGCATGTCTTAAACAATAATTTTAATGTACTACATATCTATTCTTACAGTTGGATCGAAAAAAATCAAAACTTAAAAATAGTCTTTTTAATAGTCTTTTTTTTATTAGTCATTTTACTATAAATGTGCGCAACTATTTAAAACAACAGTACCCACGAAGATGGATATGTAGAGGAAATGATGCTCCGGTACCATGGCCACCGCGCTCACCGGATTTAACTCCGATGGATTATTTTTTATGGGGGACTCTAAAGTCTATGGTATACTTCACGGCCATAAATAGTGAAGAGGAACTATGGGGACGAATTCAAAATGCAGTAAACATTTTAAAGAACGACGAAGAATTGATGAATAGAGTACGTTTTAATTTCTTGCGTCGGATTAATCTTTGTATGCGAGTCAATGGTGGTCATTTCGAACATTTACTAAAAGTATAATTTTTTCGTGTTTATGTTTGGTATCTATGTTTTCAAGTAATTTGTAACCTATTTTTAAGTTTTGATTTTTTTCGATCCAACTGTAAGAATAGATTTGTAGTACATTAAAATTATTGTTCAAGACATGCAGCGAACTTTAAGCTTCCAATATTTCAAGAAGGAAGCCTTGTAGAGATTTTTAACAAGAGACCCTTTTTCCCTAAAAAATATAGGAAAACACAAGTTTAGTCATAAATAAATTTTATACCGGGTGATGAAAAAGTTATGCCCTTTTAAAGAGGGTTCATCGAGCGCTGACAACGCCCTCTACATTGTGCATCGAAAATGTAAACGGATTCTGATTTCTGATCCCCAAAAACCGCCCGATACGACATTTTGTGTAGATAACAGCGTTACTAACCAAGAAATAAATTGTTTCGCTTTTTTTTGTTTTCACTTTGACGCCGTGTATTTCTAAAACCGTCCACTTTTGGACTAAGGTAAATTGGGTTAAATCGTCATGTTTTGACCTCAGAAATCTGTGGTAGAATTTTGTACAGATCTTTTAGAAACACCCTGTATATACAGGGTTGCTCATTAGTGTTTCAAAGTGCGATATCTCAGTAAATATATGTTTTGGAAGGAAATTTGTCTTAGTAAAGTTTTTGGGGAATAAAAGGCACGTATTTTTAAATTATTTTCAAATGTACAGGGTCTGTCATAAAAGTGTGGAAGTACCAAATTATGTTTTTTTAAATGAAACCCCCCAATTTTTTTGCCATTTTCGGATTTATCGTCAAATTTTAATTTTTTTTTAATTAATTTGGTACTTCCACACTTTTATGACAGACCCTGTACATTTGAAAATAATTTAAAAATACGTGCCTTTTATTCCCCAAAAACTTTACTAAGACAAATTTCCTTCCAAAACTTATATTTACTGAGATATCGCACCTTGACGCACTAATGAGCAACCCTGTATATTCATATATATGTCGGATAATGAGAGGAAGAACTGCTTTCAGAAGCCATGAGTCCCAAGTTAAACACTAATTATAGTCACTAAACACCGCCAATTTATTAAATAAAACAACTGTCGCTAAGATTACACTAATTTACATGTAGCAGACCAACTATCGGCTACCCTATATTCTAATGAATGTCTTATGGCAATAATCGCTTGCACAAAAGGTAAACCGTATAGTAATCAAATCAAAGGATGAGAGACATGACAATCCGGGGCCAGACCTCTACCACCCAAATCTCGATAATTACTACTCTGTCACAAAATATTCATTTCGTCCCCTGGCCCCGTTTTGCCCCCCTTGTGTGTTAAAAACAAGCGCGTCCCTTATTCCTGGGGTTCCTGGAAGTCATATCATAAAGAACATGAATGGTTTAGTTTCAACAGAATAGCAAGAAAACCCAGAACCCTGATCGATTACATAGGGTCGTACCAATACACAGAGCCTGTCTATTTAGGGGTATTCGCTAAATTTATGATGGCGACGACATATATATGTCAGATCATCAATAGGAAGGTTTTCCATGATGATGCAATGTATTCAGTTTACTTTCAATAGCAAGAATAGAAAAGGGGCAAAACCAATGAATTCGCTACCACACAAGCGTTTCTCGTCACTTACCAAGCTAATCTGCCTGTCCATTTTTTGTTTTCTCGTTTTCCAGATCTCGCGAGTCCTTCAAATCCGAGGGATAAGGTACCTGCTAGTCCCTGTTTCCCACGAAGGCTCGCACACATGGCCCTTCGATTTCGCTCTTGGTGGTAGCGACCTCGTCCGACAGTGCTTTGTCTTAATATGGCCCTGTCAGCCTGCCCTTCGTCATATTATCAGCTCGTAATGTTGCACTTTATCACTTAAGGACTAATAAATCTCCGACATATACAGTGGGTACAGAAAGTATTCGTACATCTAGAGTTTTGTCAGACAAATCAATATAACAAATTTTAATGAAATTGTGAATTTAATTGAATGTGCAATTAAAGTAGTTCCAGTCTTCCTCTATTAGAATATTATAACATAATTGAGAAATCACAGTATATATTTTAGTATAACATAAATATTTATTTCAGAATCAAAACATAAACCAAAAAAGTATTCGTACAGCTACTAAAAAATAAAATTTCCATTAAATAACAAATGAAGATATGTTTCTCAGTATTTGGTTGGATATCCTTTGGAATCAATAACACTCTGCAAACGTCGTGGCATTGAGGATACTAAATTTTGAGTGACCTCATTAGAAATTAGAGACCATTCTTCCTGAAGAACTCTTCGCAAATCATCTTTGTTGGATATAACATGTTTCCTTATTTTCTTCTCTAAATGTGATCACAAGTTCTCAATAGGATTGAGGTCGGGTGACTGGGGAGGTGTTTTCAACACGTGGGGCACGTTATATAGCAACCATTCTTGAACAAGCTTCGACGAATGCGTCGGGTCGTTGTCCTGTTGGAACCAATAAGCGTCTACAATTCCCAAATTAATAACACTTTGTTCTAAATTTTCATCTAAAATAGCTCGGTACATAAACCTGTCCATGATTCCATCAATGAAATGAAGTTTGCCAATACCTCCCCAAGACATACAACCCCAAACCATTTGACTTCCACTGCCATGTTTCATAGTTGGCTTTAAATATTGTTTTTTTCAGGGCATCTCCGGCTTTTTGTCCATACATGAATTCGCCCATCTGATCCAAAAATGTTAAATTTACTTTCATCAGACAAGATAACCCTTCGCCAGAACTCCATTGGCTTATTTAAGTGCTCTCTTGCAAATTGTACTCTTTTCTTTCTATTGATCTCATTAACCCAAGGTTTCTTTTTAGCTATTCGACCATTAAATCCAGCTTCTTTTAGTACATTTCTAACACATTGGACAAATATTTTGACGCCAGTAGTATTTTCCAAATCTGATGCAATTTTTGCAGCACTTTTTGATGAATTTTTTTTTATACTGCGGATAATGTAGTTGCGTTGCCGATTGTTTAGTTTCCTTGGTCTCCCTTTACTGCGATTTGATAGTACATTTCCCGTATTTTTAAATTTGTTTACTATGTATTGAACGGTACTATGGGTTTTTTTTACATGTTTAGCAATTTCACGTAAAGATTTTCCCTCTTTATGGAGGTCAAAAATCAGATTACGCAGGTCAAGACTTACTTCAGAACATTTTCGGGGCATTTTAATGATTAATATTGCAGTTAATTTATCTAACTTATAAAACACACTAACACTAAACTACTAATGCATAAATTTTAAAATTCAAGCGAATAAAGAATGTTAAACATTTGAAATTTATCTTGGTGTACGAATACTTTTTTGACCTGTTATTTTTCTGACGATATAAAAACATGTAAATAAAACAAAATTTAATGCAATTTAAAAAGTAAAATTTGGCTCTACATTTACTATAACATCTGTTAGACCCAATTATTCTATATACTACGATTTAAAATGCATACAGTTGGCAAAAAAAGTATTTGCACACTAGAAAAATTCCTTTTAAAATTAAATTACAACATACTCCTGGCAAATCAAGTATATAATTTTCAATGCTACTTCATACTACATACATTTAACCAAAACAAAATTGAAAATAAAAATCTAATCCTAGTTATAGCAATAAACAAATTATTTTTAATGCAAAAAAAGTACTTGCACATTGTACAAACAACAAACGCAGAAATAGTGTTATAACAACAATTTAAACAAGTAGGGTTTTAATATCTTGTATGCATGCCTTTAGCTCTAATGACGGCCTCTAAACGTCAATGCATCAATTCCACAAGTGTTTTTGTAATATCTGGAGACATATCATTCCAGGCTTCATTTATTAGCGTTTTAAAAGCTTTTCTACTGTATACATATTTGGATCTTATTTTCTGGTCTACCAAGTGCCATAAATTTTCAATTGGGTTAAGGTCAGGTGATTGAAGTGGTGTTAAAAGCCTTCTTGGTGCATTGTAGAGCAACCACTCTCGGCTAATACGTGCTGTTTGCTTAGGATCGTTATCCTGTTGAAAGTAAAATTTATTTTCCAATCTTAATTTTTGGGCACTCGGCATGAAATTGCGTTGCAACACATCCATATAGCTGCGCGCAGTCATGGTGCCTTCTATGATTTGTAGATTTCCAACACCACTCCATGCCATATATCCCCAAACCATAACATTTCCACCACCATGCTTAACTGTATTAAGAACGTTTTTCGAATCTAGAGCCATATTCTTTTTTCTCCAAACGGTTAAAATACTAGCTGGTTTAAAAATCTCGAATTTACTTTCATCGGAAAACACAACATTTTTCCAGAAGTCCAGGGGCATATCTCTATATGTTCGAGCAAACTCTAACCGCTTTGCTTGGCTGTTTTTGCTTATAAATGGCTTTTTTCTAGGTCGCCTCCCTCGAAGACTGGCTTCATGGAGAACATTTCTTATGGTCTGTGGTGTAACAATCTTTCCAGATGATGACGCGATGTCTTCGACAAGGGTTCTAGCACTTTGATGAGGGTTTTTTTGAATGTTTCTTACAATGTGACTCTTATCTCTCGTAGTTAATTTATGAGGACGATCACTTCGAGGTTTATTATTAACTGTTCCGGTCTCTTCGTGCCTTTTGATTACGTATCTAACTGTGGAGAAGTTTAGTTTTAATTTTGATGCAATCTCTCTTTAACTTTTTCCCTGATTACGCAAAATAACAATTTCCAGTCTTGTTTGACAATTGATTTCGCTTTTCTTCGAAGGCATGCTGGCTGCAATGAATTTGTCGTGGTACTAAATTTGAACAAGTAATCACAAGAAAATATACAGACAAAAACAACATTCCAATGCATTTTTTGCTGTTTTCAGCCACGATGTTAATCGATTATCATGAACGTGCAGGATGTGCAAATACTTATTTTGCATTATAAAATAACTATTTTATTTCTAGAACTGGGATGAGATATTTGTTTTAAATTTTCTTTTGGTTAAATATATGTTATATAAAGTAATATTCGAAATCATATACCTAATTTGTCAGAAATATATTTTAATCCCATATTAAAGGTAATTTATCTGGTGTGCAAATACTTTTTTTGCCAACTGTATTCCTCATGGACTTTATTAATTTGGTGATGGTTTCTTCTGAAATGGAACTCCATGGAGTTGAAATGGCGGTGAATAATTCTGCGGAGTTTCTAAATCTTTGTGGATTCTCTGCCCTTATCTTATGGTCTACTATCTCCCATAAGTTCTCTATTGGACTCAGGTCGGGACTTTGGGCAGGCCACTGCATTACATTTACCCGTTGCCCTTTTAAATATTTTTAAATTATTTTTGCAGTATGCTTCAGGTCATTGTCATGTTGAAAAATCCATGACAATGACATGTTTTTCTCTGCAAACGGAAGCATATGATCCATTAATATCTCCAGATATTTAAACCGGTCCATAATGCCCTCTATTTTTACCAATGGTCCCATTCCAAACCCGGAAAATGATCCCCACACTAATACGTTACCCCCACCAAATTTAATTGTGCCTTTAGTGTACTTTGGCTTGTACGTTTCATTTGGAGGACGCCTGACATATCGAATTCCATCCGACGAATACAAATTAAATTTACTGTCGTCAGAGAACAGCACAGTTTTCCATTTTCCAACACTCCAGTTAAGATGGTCATTTGCAAAACGGAGCCGGGCCATCCTGTTCTTCTTAGAAACGAAGGGTTTTTTAGCGGGTCTGCGTGCATTCAAACTTTTTTCTTGTAAGCGTCTTTGAATCGATCTTACAGAAACACCAAAGACACTACATTCCTGTGCAATATCAACTGTTGTTTTATATGGATCCCCTTTCGAGATGTTCACAATTTCATTGTCTTGAACTCTTGTTGTCTTTCGAGGACGACCTGTTTTTGGAGGACTCACCACACTTTTGCGAATCTTGTAGGCGCTCAATACTCTACAGATTATAGAGCGATTAAGATTTAATTCTTTAGCAAGTTTACTTTGGAACATTCCAGATTCAAACTTGGAAACAATTAATTGTTTCAGTTGTACTGAGAGAGATTTACCACGAGGCATGTTTGCTGGTTTTCACTAATAATACTGAACACAATAACTCAAAAGTGTTTGTTAAAAAAAGACGTCAGAAGGAATTTTTATATGTTGTTGCTCTACTTTTGTCCGGCATTTATTCGTTTTTGTTGTTAAATGCCTTGAATTTAGGAATAAACTTATAATTTTTTTCAGCGTTATTTCTAGATACCCCAACATCATTTTGATATTACTAGTTTATGAATAAGTCGTACCAAACCTTGAATATTTTCAAGAATATGTTTGTTGCTCCACTTTTGTCCTCTACTGTATATCGTTGAATTAGTAATAAAACGTAGAATTTACATATGTAAAAAAAGTAATCCTTAATTGTTCAAAAAATGCAATGTTGAGTTAGCACACGTTTACTAAACACCCAGTATAAAACTGCTGCCAATCTTGGAAAAATGCATGAACTTTCAAGCGCTTTTAGTTAAAAAAAAAAATCTATTTCAATACATTAAAAAGTTAGAGAGGGAAGGGCACTTTTTGAGGGGCACCCTGTGCATTGCGTAACGCTTACCTTGTTCACTTTCCGTGCCTGTTAGACTACAATAAAAAAATATTTCATGACAAAAATTGAACTAACTCATGTGTTTCTTGAAAAGTGGCATTCCATCTGGATAAATCACCATTCAATACTTCTTACTGGCAATCCAAAGCCTGTTTAAAAAAAATGTGAATTCTAACCTTCGATTTGAAATACAGTGCCGACTATTATACGGGGTGCTTAGGAATTGCGCGGCACTATTTGAGCTATGTATTTTCTGGTACAAAATCAGGGAAAAAATCATATATCATCAATCATATATACTATGTAAGTATGTATCCGATCCGATCGGTAGTGGAATTGCCGGGTGTTAAAAGTTAAGAAAAAATTCGGTTTTTATTTTATTATTTTAGCTATTGCAAATAAAGCTTTTAAATTTTACATGCGTATTCGATAATAGGTGCTGTTGAAGACGAGAGTAGATTGTCCCTAACTACTCTACAAGGTAGTGAATTCACTGAGGTCTTAGTACATAAAATCCTTTAAAAATATTTGCTTGTTCACCACTGGCAAACGTTAATATTTTTCATTAAGATCTTCAATTTATTACTTTAAATTTAATGTCCCTTGACTTTTGGCCGAATCTCGTTTAGTTTCCTCATAAATTAATTTATCTATAAATTCGATCAAATCTACGGATCCCACGCAATTTCAGAATTGCGCAGCACTACTTGTGGTGTGTATTCTCCAATACAAAATAAAGAAGAATGTTCATAAAAGCGTATGTCTTAAGTCAATTTATTATCGATATACTGGCATAAAGATATTTCTTAAACCATTAAGCATTTAGGGGAATTGTTCAAAATGTCCTCTGTCGAATGGCGCATACAGCCAGACGAATCCATGATTCTTAGGTACTTCGATAGCGCTCGGGTGACTGTGAGACTGTTAAAAGATGAGAAACTTACACAAAAAAAAATTGTGGATAATGACAGATTACAATTCTGAAACATCGTGGAACCTGTAGAGTTGATTGAATTCGCAAATGAATAATTTTTTTTCCTTATTTTGTACCAGAGAATACATAGTCCAAATAACGCCGTACAATTCGGGAACGCCCTGTATTTCTGGACAGCTCTTAGTGAGTAGAATGTGACTAGCAATTGACATTCAGGATTCCCCAATTAAGAATTTTCAACTTTGGGAATTTTCTCGAAAAAGAGGAGATCTGAGAAAAAATGAGCAGAAGACTGGATTTTACATTAAAAAAATGTGCAAGGTTCCATTTTTTCCTGCTTGATAACTTATAAGATAACTGAAAAACACAAGAGGTGTCAATTGTACAATTTTCAATTTCGCCTGTATTGAAAAAATTAAAAAGGTCACAAAATCTGTTCACTCACAATTAGTTTCTTTTTTTTAGTGTCCTTTTTAGAGATTTACGTAAGGTAACCTGCTTTTAAGTTGTATAAACCATGGAAAATAAGGACATATGTACCAATTAGTGAAGTGTTTTGAAAGTCTGAGATTTGCGACCAACGACACAAATCGCAGCACAACGAATATGTACTGGATAAAAGTTGAAGTGTCTTTACTGGTAAATGTGGGGTTACAGGTAATTCCATTTAATTAGATTTATTGATAGTACACTGGACTTGAAGTTTTCGAAAAATTAGAAATATTGAACCGAGAACTCTTCGAGATAATAAATGGATATATTTAAATTAAATATACACACTTTAATACACAGGGTTTTCATCAAACAAACGTCAAAAGTCCAGAGTGTTGTTTGAAGGACTACTCTTAGAGTATTTTGCCTTTTGATGATTTTTGGAAGCCTTTTTGTTCCGAAGATACAGCGCGAGAAAAACTTTCGTAAGTAGCACATTTTATTACTAAATATTACATGTAAAGTTTAATCTACAGGGTGCGCCAATTAAAACGAAACAGAGCTGTTTTCTCGGTTAATAAAAAAGTTATGCAAAAATGCTCGGACACGTCAACTTTAGTGTGGAGGGGGAAGATTTTTTATTAGATATTTACGGTGGTTGCCTTCACCCCTTGGGCAGGGGATGAACCACCTCTGAAATTTTAAATGGGAAGGGGGGTCGAGTTATACATCAAATTAAAGGTTTTTTGAAGGGCTTTATGGTGATACCAAAATTTCTTACTTTCGAACAACCACTGATGAGTAACCGACGAGAGTCCCCCATAAAAAATAATCCATCGGAGTTAAATCCGGTGAGCGCGGTGGCCATGGTATCGGAGCATCATTTCCTCTACCTATCCATCTTCGTGGGTACTGTTGATTTAAATAGTTGCGCACATTTATAGTAAAAAAAAGTCAATGGTGGTCATTTCGAACATCTACTAAAAGTATAATTTTTTTGTGTTTATGTTTGGTATCTATGTTTTCAAGTAATTTGTAACCTATTTTTGTTTTGATTTTGTTCGATCCAACTGTAAGAATAGATATGTAGTACATTAAAATTATTGTTCAAGACATGCAGCGAACTTTAAGCTACAAATATCTCAAGAAGGAAGCCTCGTAGAAATTTTTAACAAGAGACCTTTTTTCCTTAAAAAATGTAGGAAAATACAAGTTTAGTCATAAATAAATTTTATTCCGGGTGATGAAAAAGTTATGCCCTTTTAAGGAGGGTTCATCGAGCGCTAACAACGCCCTCTCCATTGTGCATCGAAAATGTAAACGGATTCTGATTTCTTATCCCCGAAAACCGCCCGATACGACATTTTGTGTAGATAGCAGCATTACCAACCAAGAAATAATTTTTTTTGCTTTTTTTTGTTTTCACTTTGACGCTCTGTATTTCGAAAACCGTCCACTTTTTGACTAAGGTAAATTGGGTTCAATCGTCATGTTTTGACCTCAGAAATCTGTGGTAGAATTTAGTACAGACCTTTTAGAGACACCCTGTATAAACACACAGGTTTGACTTATGTGTTTTTAGAGCGATGCTTGATTATTCAATTCATTTATTTTCTACGTCCTGATATAATAAGACACTCTTTAAACTCTATCGGACCGCGCATATCAGAAAATAGAAAATCATTAAGAATTAGTGTTTTTTCTTTTATCCTCATAACCCAACAGTAACTGTTAAAGAAAAATCCTTCGTAACGTTTTAATAAGAAGTTTATTAAACTAGTGTATGGTATCAAAGCTTAGAAATGACTAACTGTATTGAACTAAACTGAAAAAGGGCAAAAACAAAAATCATTAGTTTAATGCTGATTATGCAAACATACAAATCTATCACCTGAATGATGCGTTCAGTAGAAAACGATATTGGTCTTAAAACTAACATTAAAGATGCCGAAAGGAATTCAAATTTCATATATGGTTGTTGATTATAATTCTAACAATTCTTAGTACATTACATAACAAAAATTTCGAGAAAATAAAATTCAAAATCCGAAAATAAACTACCTCATTTGAACACGAATACTTTGTGAATCAAAAACAGTCCCTCGAGTGCCTTTTTTACTGAATAAAATGTACTAAAGGAAGCAAAACAGATTGTAAATAATTACAGATTTTGTATGTAAATTTTGGAAAATATTTTAAATAAAATTCTTCTATTTCTAGCAACAAAGTTGCATTTACATACCGGGGATTGTCACATTTAACTCTGATTCCATTTATTTTCAGAATTGACCTTAACGATTGCCCAAAGAATTGAAATTTTAATGCTGATAAGGTACAGAGAGACCCATCACTTCAAGAAGCGTGTGAGTTGTTCACAACGCAATCGACAGTTGGTAGGGTGAAAAGGAAATTTCGAGAGACCGGACCTGTTAACGATCGACCAGGAAATGGAGCTCCTAAATTTAATGAACAGCTTAAATTAAATGTTCTTTTGAGCATGGAAGAAAATTCACACAGTGGCGTTCGTCAGATTAGCGAAAATCTTCTCACCACATGTCTACCATGGTGAATAAAATATTGAAGGTAGGAAAATGGCATCTTTTCAAATCACACCAGGTACAAGAATTAAGTGAAGACGACTCAGATCGAAGAATATGGTTTTGCGAGGTTTTGATAAATATTAATAACTATCATCTAATTCTATTTCAAAAATGTCCTTTTCTCCGACAAGGCTGTTTTCACATTAAATGGGGCAGTGAATGGTCAGAATTGCAGGTACTGGGCATCAGAAAATCCTCAATGGGTGAGAGAGGCTCAGAGTATTTTGGGAAAATTAACCTATGGAAGATTAATAAGAGTCTCACCATTTAAGAGTAGGATGGGGTTGAGGGTGAAAACTTTAAAACGTCATATCTCGGGAACTATTCATTGTAGAGCGTAGGGCAAAATGGTGCGTCTTTCAGTAAGCACCTTCTTATTTTCATATACTTCCAGATTTATCGATTGATGCTAAAGGGCCGAAATCTCAAAAAAAAAAATTTTTTTGGTGGTTTTAGGGGAGTTTGCATTTTGGTACACTAACCATTTTTGCACATTGTGTAAAGGACCTCTCGAAGTATCTACCCACGTTGAATCAGATTTGTACCAAATTCAATATTTGGGATATAATGATTCAAAGTATAGGTATATAAATATCAATAACTTATAAGTCTAAATTCAAATAATTCATATAATTAACGCAGCAGAAAGCAGCACCTGATGTGGAAGGTAATGAATCATTAGATTCCATAATTTAAAATAAATAATTGTTGAAATTATGATGCTACACTGCTTGTACTTTGAATGTTTTGTTTCTGCTTGCCTTTTGTTCATGTTGCAAGAATTTGGCGATTTACTTGGTTCCTTCTAGAAAGGGCGATATGCGAACTCACCTGGCAATCCTTTATTATAGATGTCAGACTGGGGTAGTTCTTGGTGAAAGTTGTTTCTTATTGCTTGCACATGTGTATTGTCTAATTCTAAGAACCTTAACTGGCAGGTCAATTGCATTGGCCCGGTGTTTTTTGTAAGTAAGTTCATTTTTGCCACTCGTACCACAAGGACCTTTTTTTTTTTGCGAGGAGGGGGAATTTTCTCAAGACACCCGGCCTGGTCACGACCGGGTAGTGTGGGATTCGACCGACCATTATGTCGCCCCCCTACCCACTAAACCCACCTCCCCTCTTCTGCCCCGGAACTGCCTCGCGGCATTACATCAGGGCTTACTGGATCCTCCTTGACTAGGTGCAGACGCGACTCCGTACCCCACTCTTCTTCCTTTCATTCTCCCTCGCAATCTCTGCCCTCAAGATTTTCTCTATCAGGCCCTCAAACGCACACCACTTGCTCTTACTTTCCACCAGTTCATTCCCTATCGTTCGTTGGTTCAGGTCGAGTCCTCTCCCCCTCGCTTCCGCACGATAGCCCTTCCATTCAGGACACTCCCACAGCGTGTGCTCCGGTGGGTCCTCCCTTTCGTCACAGAACCAACATTCACTACTTCTTTCCACTCGTATCCGCTTCAGATATTTACCGAACACTCCGTGCCCGGTAAACATCTGAGCCAACATATACCCACTCTTCGTCCATTCACATTCGTACCACGCTCGGATCCGGGATATGAAGGTCTTGGCCCAACCCTCATATTTCCCCCAGTCCTCCTCCCATTCTCTCATTACCCATTCCTTCACGTCATCTCGCCCTTCCCACAACATACTTCTTTCCTTCACTCTTATCCGTACCGGAGGAATTTTGGCCAATGCCAGCACCGCAGCGGTCGGAGCCGTTCTGTAGACACTGGCCACCCTGAGAGCGAGCAAACGATTTGCCCTCTCCAGTGTAGCCGCGTACCCTCCGTACGTCAGCTCCGTTTGCCAAACGAGAGCCGCGTACAGCAGGACCGACGATGCCGCCAACACCATCATCCTCCTTCTTTCATACCCAAGTCCACTCGCTCTAGGCAAAATGCCTTCGAGCTTCCCAATCACTTTCCCTACCTTTTCGCCGGTCCTACGTACGTGCTCGCCGAAACGAGCATTTCTGCCGAACCACACTCCCAGGTACTTCAAGCACTCCTTCGTCTCGTACGAGACGTCGTCCACTCTCAGACTCATACTCTTTATTTTCCTTCGACCGGTCAGGAGCACCATTTCGGTTTTATCCGTAGCCATGCTAAGCCCCATGCGCTCGAACTTGTCGGCGACCAGTTCCATGGCCCACCTAGTCCTCGCCTCTAGGGTTACCCCGTCCCTCGCCGAGACCACCAACGCCAAGTCGTCCGCGTAGGCCACCGGGGTGACCCCTCGCGGATACTCGACCGTCAGTATCCCGTCGTAGTAGAGGTTCCACAAGACGGGGCCCAGGACGGACCCCTGAGGAACTCCACACGACAGCTCTCGGACTCCCCCGTCAGGCAACACCAAAACCCGATCTTGCAGGTACGACTGAACAATGTTCAAGAGGTACCCGCTCACCCGGGATCTCCTCATCACATCGACGATTAGATCCCAGGGCGCCGTATTAAAGGCGTTCTTCACATCAATTGTCACCATGACGCAGAAGCCCGCGTGCGTGTAGCTTTTCCCCCTAATCCCCTCCACTATCCGCATGACGGCCCGCATGGCGTCCAAAGTGCTCCTGCCCTTGACGAACCCATACTGACTCTCACTCATAATTCCCAAAGCATTAGCTTCTTCCAACAATCTGGTCTTGACCACCTTTTCTGCCACCTTTCCGAGTCCGTCCACCAGGCATATGGGCCGGTACGAGGCCTCTGCCCCGGGGTCCCGTTTCGGTTTCTCCACCAGCACCAGTCGAGTCCTCTTCCAGACTTTAGGGTACTCACCCGAGGTCAAGATGCGATTTACGCAACCCACCATACCCTGGGGCACTGCTCCAAGATACAGCTTCAAGACCTCGTTCGTTAACCCGTCCAGTCCCGGAGCCTTGCGGCTCTTGAGACTCCCGACGGCCTGACGGATCTCCTCCACCGTGACCCGCGGAACGTCATTCGGCCCCACTTGCACCTTTTCCCATACAACCCGAGGCTTCACCAGAAATAGCGTGTCCACCTGCCTGCGCATTTTTGCCACCGGCAGAGGACCATTGCTCAGACGGCCAAGTTTCCCGGTCACTATTTTGTAACCGAGCCCCCAGACGTCCGTCTCCAGCTCCGCACACACTTGCTTCCACGCGTCCCTCTTGGCATCCCTTATGGATTCCTTGAGGGCCTTGCGCTCTCTCTTATACACCCTTTCTGCATCCGTTACGTTCGCCCCGATTCTACCCCTTTTTCTTGTCCATCTTCTTCTCGCTCTTATACACACTTTTCTCCTTTCAGCGATCTCCTCAGTCCACCAGTACACTGCCCTTTTCACTTTTCCACTCCTCCCTTCACGCTTCGTCAGACATTCGTCACAGGCCCCGCTTATCTCCCAAACTATTTCTTCGGGAGTTTCCGCGACATCCAGATCATCTCGCTCATTCACGTACCGGTTCAGTTTCTCTAATCCTTTCGCACTCATCATCCATCCACCCTTTACAACCCTTTCTCTCCTATCCTCAGGTATACTCCCCCCTCGCACTAGACGATAAGAGATATACCTGTAGCCACTCCCACTTTCCATGCCCACTTCAACCCTCCAGTTTCGCACCCAGTCACTCACAGACGCCCCCGTCATGGTAACGTCAATCAGTAACCTGCCGTTTCGGTTCCCGAACGTCCACTCATCCCCGATGTTGTTGGGGACGAGCTCGGCCGCGTCCAGGAACTCCTCCAAGACCCGTCCGTAAGCATTCATCGTTCCAGAGCCGAACCGCCCACTCTTGGCATTCAGGTCCCCAGCTATGAGAACCTTCTTGCCGGTACGTCCCCTAACGCACCCCCTAACAGATCGAGCCACGCCGTAAAGTCGGCGGTGCTCTTGTTCGGCGAGAAGTACGCGGAGACGAGAGTGATGCCCTCCAGCTCCGCAACGACGAACCCCCGATCCCGGTGTAGCGACTCCACCACCACACCCGGCGCTAGCCAGATGAATTCGTCGTTGCACCTGTCCCGAATGAGTTCCCTCCCGGCCACGCACGGTTCTTGCCCGAGCACCACATCGACGCCCCGCTCCCTGATCACCTGGAACATGAGGTCCATCGCAAGACGGCCCCTGTCCAGGTTGATCTGCAGGCACCGCAGTTCCCTGTTCGACGCCATGATGCCAGTCATGCCCCACATTCACTCACACACACTTTCATGCAAACTTACCCGCGTCCACACCTTGTCCTTCCTTGATACCTCCCCGTCGCTCACCAGTGACCTGGGGAATCCGGTGGACGGCGAATCCTCCATTCTCTCCCCCCGGTTCGGCGTCGACGCTGCCACCGGCTCCTCCCCGGTCTCCGTGACCCCCGCACCCACTACCTTCGGCTCGCTCCCAGCCTTGGGTTTCCCCTCGGCCAAGGATGTGCCCCTAGCCTTGGGTTTCCCCTCGCATCCCGGTCCCCCGGCACTGTGCCCTCCTTCTTTGCAGAGGGGGCAGTATCGTGCGGCCTCACAGGTTGCAGCCTTGTGACCACCTCCCCCGCACCTAGCGCACAATTGCGTCCGGTCCTCTCCCTTACACGCCCCCGCCCGGTGGCCTTCCTCCCAGCACCGGTAGCAGCGGCCAGTCTTTCGCCTCTCCCGCAGCCGGCACCTGGAGATGCCGACCTGGAGGTCCGAGACCTGCCGCAGACTGCCCGCCGCCTCTCCATCGGCCAGGAGGGTGGCGGTTTGGCAGCTTCCGAAGCTCGGCTGGAGACCGAGCAGCCGTAGCCGCCCCCTTTCCACCCTCGCCGCGGTCGCCACCGCCTCCACCACCTCCTCACCCGTGGTCACCCCATCCAGGCCGTGGACGAGGAAGGCCACGGCACGCCCCGCACCACCTCTTACTCGCCCCGCCCCCAGCTCCTTGGTTAGCAGCTCCCGCAGCTGCTCCCCTTTCCCTCCTTTGGGCACAGACAGGAGGACCTCCCCCTTCTTCGTTTCCCGAACCGTTCTCACCTTCACCTCCGCGCCACCCCTCGCCACCTCCTGACGCACCTTCCGCAGGGCGTCCAGGTACGAGGTCCCCTCCTCCCGCGCCACGAAGAAGACCTCCTCCTCCCTCGGCCCAGCCTTACCTGCGGCACCCTCCTTTCCGTTTGGCAGGTAGAAGCGAATCTTCACCCCGCTCCCCTCAGCCGTCAGCTCCCCCAACTTCCTCAGTTTCCCGGGGTCGGACCCCATAAGGACCTACTCAATAAAATTCTCACTACTTTGTAGAAGTGTATATTTCTTGTTCTCTACGGAGACCAAAAAAAATACCTCAACAATAATAATAAATTTTTAAAAACTGCGAAAAATTAATCGAAAATTTCCAAATAAATAAGTTATGTTGTGTGTAAATTTAATTTTCGGGAATTTTTAAAATTAAAACTAACGATTCGGTAACGAGATTTTAATGACAAAAAAAAATACAAGGTGTCTGATCGCATAGAATAGCAAATCAGTTCTGTCCCTTTTAGAGACTCGATTCGTAATCGAAAAAATAATATAAACCATACAATTGATACGCTGAATATCTTATCCAGCATTTAGCAAGATGTGAACGTTAGCATAACAAATATACATACTAGGTACACACCACTAGGCACAATAGTTTATTGCAATGCGTACAGGTATATGTGAGCTTTCATAAAAAAAGTGATACGGGGTTGGTTATTAATTCGTTCAAAGCAAGAGCAATAAATCTGCTATCTTACAAGGATGGTGTTATGTCTTATCCTTGGGCACATGTGATATGTCACGGACACCTATAAGTGTCCCCTTGGAGATCATATGGGGTGTGAAAAGGAATGACTAAGGGGTGTAAGCGTGAGAAGAATGTGGATGGTGTAGCGGTTTTTGAAGAAAAACAGATACACTGGAATGACCCCGACACCTTGCGACGGGACATTCCATTCCCAATCGTTGTCGAATAAAGAAGACTGTCGTAAATTTGTGTTTTTTTTAATTTCTTTTTCATAAGAAGGAAATTTCTTCTGACATATACTAAGACGACAAGTGAGAAAAAATAGTTTATTGCGATAAATACCGTGTTTGTTTGCATCGTGGTCTGCGTATACTTTGAATCGTTATATCCCAAATATTGAATTTGGTACAAATCTGATTCAACGTGGGTAGATACTTCGAGAGGTCCTTTACACAATGTGCAAAAATGGTTAGTGTACCAAAATGCAAACTCCCCTAAAACCACCAAAAATTTTTTTTTTTAGATTTCGGCCCTTTGGCATCAATCGATAAATCTGCAAGTATATGAAAATAAGAAGGTGCTTACTGAAAGACGCACCATTTTGCCCTACGCTGTACGATGAATAGTTCCCGAGATATGGCGTTTTAAAGTTTTCACCCTCAACCCCATCCTACTCTTAAATGGTGAAACTTAGGAAGTTGAAATTTTATGTGGTAAGTCCTTTGAATGATAGGGACAATTGGTAAAAATTTCAAATCGATCGCCCGTGAGAGCCGAATTGACCCCTTAACCTTATACGACCTTTATGCCTTCAACAGGACGAGGTTCCACCACATTATTCTGTCATTGTTTGCGAATATTTTGATCAGATATTTCCGAATAAATAGATTGAAAAATGTGGTATCATCGAATGGCCGCCGAGATCTCCAGACCTCAATCCGTTAGATTTTTTTCTTTGGGGTCACCTTGAAAATGTAGTGTACACCGGTCGACATTGAAGAGCGAAAAGACAGGATAAGAATTCAATGCAACAATATTGTACCGGAGGTTTTACACGGAATCCAACCAGAAATTGTTGACTCCTCAGGATGTTGTCGAATTCAAAACGGTGCTCAATTTGAGCATTTATTGAAATAAATTAAATAGTTCATTTTCAAATTTCCAGTTTTATTTTCTCGAAATTTTTGTTGCGTAACACACTAATAATTTCCTATAAGTCATGAAGTAGAAATAACGCACCTTCGCATGCCGGAAAAAAAGTCGGGGGTGTCGTTTAAAAAATTTATTGACGACGTCATATATTTTGCATACGAGTGACGTTACCGACACAAACGATACGTCACAGAAGGTACTTTTTGAAAACAAAGTTGAAGTAGTCGAGGATTTTTTTTTGGAAAATTTCATTCACGTATTCGTTCATATGTGTTACACTCAAAAGTTTATATAATGTGTACGTGAGGAACTACGTGCAATTAGATTTGTTCAAACTTTAAGATACATAAAGGCGTATGTGCGTAACATACATAAGATGTAAAAAATATTAATTTTTTTATTATATGTTTACAGCGTACCTCCGGTTGCAGAGTACCTAATTTTTGCTCCCTACAGAGTGCTTTACGACCGGAATTTACTGTAATTATACTGTTAACGTTTGTATAAATTTTATTTAGCATTTATTAATAATGAAACCTAATTTTATTTATCTTTTGCAGATTTTTTTCCAAATGAGAATGCTGCAATTGACAAGAGTCGCATTTCAGCAACAGCCCAATTGAAGAGCAGTCGTACACGGCCTTTTTGCCTCTAAGGCGCGTAAATTCTTTCTGCTCGATTTGATTGATTTTGGCGCCAAATCGCATTTTTTTTCTTAATAACGAACGTTTTCTCAAAAAATGCGCAGCAGCACAAAAAAGAGCAAAATTAACTTTACTCTCAAGTTGTTAAATCTCAGTGGTGTGTTGAATTAAAGTTCAAAAAATTCATATAATTCTAAGGGGCCCTAAACCCCCTCTGATTTGGGGTTTCAGCCACTTCAAATTTCCAGCAAGTGAAGACCTCAATGAAACTGTACCAGAATGATCTTGAAAATCCCCTGGACAATGGTGCTAATCAGTGGGTCCTGCTTCCGCGGCTGGTTCTTGGGTATTTTTGTTTTGTTCCTAAGGACCACTCTCGGTTTTTGTCAGGCCGAGAGAAAACTGAATTGTACTCAATTGAAATAGTTAATTACTTTATCTTTATTTATGTACTAAATTCTTAAAGTAACACACGGTTGATTCTGCCTCACTTCTCTGGGGTTGCAACTGAAGTTCTTCTTTTTCTCGTCGTGCGGTCACCTCCTTTTTTCCCCGCTCCACCCTTAGTTGAGGTGTTACTCAAGGATAACTTAAGATTTTTATCTTGTTGATATCTGGTATGTTTTTTCTTCACTTGCTTGCAACCACCAGATGTTGGCTATCACCTATCGCCCGTTGGAGTGGAGTACTTTGGAAGATTCCTTTATTGTGGGCAATAAATCAAACAGACCGAGTACTTGAGTCACGTTAAGCGCTTTACCCGACCTTATGATTTGTCTTTATGTACCCTTTTTACACAAATTAGGAATTTTCCCAAACGTCTGAATTGAATTCAGACAATGAAACAAATATGGTAATTCACGGCCTTCCTGAAATACAGAATTTTTTCAATTTTTTTTATTCACCTTTTGAAGTCGACCCTCAGCAACCGCGGACATTAGAAGAAAGTTCATATAAAAAATAGACATGTGCTGAGGTCTTCCACACGCACCTGTCCTGCGTCGCTTGCGAATCGTCCTGTATATCGAGTTTCAATAAGGCACCAAATAACAAGTGTGGGTACTGCCAAATACTTTCTCTCCCTTCACGTGATCGAATCATAACAAATTGCGAAGTCAGTCGTCATTTAATAGGAGAAATCAGATGGTGCTCAGTGAGATTGGTTCGGAGGTTTGCGGTCGATCATTAGAGATCCTGAAGGTGGTGACAAGAATGTCACTGTCCGCCATAGTTCGTCCTCGAAACGTTTTCGCCCGAGCCTCTACAAAGGGATTAATCTCGGTTAGATCTAGTCGAGACTGACGTGGAGTTTATTGTTAAGAATTACCGATGAGTTATCTTGGAGCTCCTTTTAACTCCCGCGGTGTTGCTTAAAAGATGAGTAAAGAGAGCCATTATTCATGAAGAGTGAAAGAATGTGTTAATTGTGGCTGGTTCTAACATGAAATTGATGAAGATTTGAAACCGTATTTGACGCGGTCGGTAGAACAGAACTGCAATCTGTTGGGGAATGAAATTAACATTCGAAAATAATTGTTAATAATTTGAAATTGTTCCTTAACCAGCACAACGGCACCGAAATTTTAACATCATTTGCCGAAGTTATTGGGGTTTAAAGATTGAAAAGTCAGAAAATATGTTTGTTCGAGCACACAAATTACTCTTTATTTCGAAAAATGAGTAAGTTACTATCAAAACTTCGAAGTTATATGAAAGAGCAGGCCGAGCTGATTCATTTGAGTCACTACTGACGAAATTTGAACATTATTTGCCGAAGTTATAATGGTTCAAAATTGAAAAGTCAGAAAATATGAATGTTTGAGCAAATAAACTATTGTACTTTTTATCTCGAAAACTCACCGAGATTCAATGTAGCTTCAGTAGTCATCTGAAAGAGTTAGATGAGGTGATTCTTTGATTCAATTTTAAAGGCATTTAGGGCTCATTCGCGGATTAAATTGAGGTTCAAAGCTTTAAAAGCCCAAAAAGTTGTCTGTTTGAGCACATAAATTACTTTTTATCTCGAAAACTCACCGAGATGCAATATAGCATTATTAGTTATCTGAAAGAACTGATCGAGGTGATCCTTTGATTCAATTTTGAAGGCGTTTAGAGCTCATTCATCGAAGATATTGAAGTTCAAAGCTTGAAAAGTCCAAAAAAGTTGTGTGTTCGAGCACATAAATTACTTTTTATCTCGAAAACTCACCAAGATGCAATGTAGCATTATTAGTCATTTGAAAGAGCTCGATGAACTAATTCTATGATTCAATTTTGAAGGCATTTGGAGCTCATTCGCCGATAATATTAATGTTCAAACTTTACTAGCACTTTATGTGTTCAAACACGCAACTTTTTTGATTTTTCAAACTTTGAAGCTCCATAATTTCGGCAATTAAACTACAAATTTCTTAAACAAACTGTCAAATTAATCAGCTTGATGAGATCTTTAAGATGACATAATACACCATGATTGCATCTTGTTGGATTTCCAAGAAAAACAGTACTTTAAGTGCTCAAACACATAACTTTTGTGACTTTTCAAATTTTGAAGCTCGATAACTTCGGGAATTGTCGACCAAATTTCTTAAACAAAGTGTCAAATTAATCAGCTCGACGAGATCTTTAAGATTTCACAACACATCATGATTGCATCTTGTTGGATTTCCAAGAAAAACAGTACTTTAAGTGCTCAAACACATAACTTTTGTGACTTTTCAAATTTTGAAGCTCGATAACTTCGGGAATTGTCGACCAAATTTCTTAAACAAAGTGTCAAATTAATCAGCTCGACGAGATCTTTAAGATTTCACAACACATCATGATTGCATCTTGTTGCATTTCCAAGAAAAATAGTACTTTAATTGCTCAAACACACAACTTTTGTGACTTTTCAAATTTTGAAGCTCGATAACTTCGGCAAATGAGGACCAAATTTGTTAAACAAAGTGTCAAATTAATCAGCTCCACGAGATCTTTAAGGTGTCACAACACATCATGATTGCATCTTGTTGCATTTCCAAGAAAAATAGTACTTTAATTGCTCAAACACACAACTTTTGTGACTTTTCAAATTTTGAAGCTCGATAACTTCGGCAAATGAGGACCAAATTTGTTAAACAAAGTGTCAAATTAATCAGCTCCACGAGATCTTTAAGATGTCACAACACATCATGATTGCATCTTGTCGAATTTCCAAGAAAAAT